>NC_090652.1:66202767-66933601 GCF_040937935.1 Hyperolius riggenbachi
TGCAATCCCCGATCACTATCACGAACGGGGTTCAGAGGGTTACCCGCACCTGTCAGCGAAGGGTAGACACACGCTGATCCATTCAGTGTAGAGCGCGTGCAGCCCCGGACATCTAAGGGCATCACAGACCTGTTATTGCTTGATCTCGCGTGGCTGAACGCCACTTGTCCCTCTAAGAAGTTTAGCGACGGGCGGTGTGTACAAAGGGCAGGGTGAGTGAGGTGTTAGTGAGATCTAACAATGAGGTCCAGTCAAGTTACAAGTCTTGTTGGCTCATCTCTAGATCTGTATGATTATGTAGGTAATGAGACTTTCTATTGAGGTCTGCAGCAAATGTAATGATTATGAAACACATTAGAAAACATAACTCAATCGTTGTTTATAATTGTGTATATTTTAGCAATAATTAATTGGTTTATTACTTTGTGTTCTCTTTTACCTCACTTTCTAGCGATGCCTGGCAAATTTCCGAACTCTGGTAAGGAATATTTCTGATGCTTTCATTTGTTATGGAATTTCACACTGGATTAACTAGTTAACCACTAAGGGTTTTTTCCCCAGACCAATTTTTACCTTCAGCACTCCTCCCATTCATTGGCCAATAACCTAATCACTACTTATCACTATGAAATTATGTATATCTTGTTTTTTTTTGTTTTTTTTTTTGCCGCCAATTAGGCTTTCGTTGGGTGATACATTATGCTAAGTTTCCGACCATTATAGTTTTAAAATAAAACGTTCTACTGTGGATAAAACCCACACATTTTATTTGCCCGTTTGTCCTGGTTATTGGAACATTTAAAATATTTCCCTAGCACAATGTATGGCAACATTTTGGAAGTAGAAATGTATATTTTCTGTTTTGCGTCCATTACTAATTACAAGGCCATATATGCAAAATAACAGTAATATACCCTCAAGACATACATATTTAGAAGGTTCAGTCCAAAAGGTAAATATTTATGTATTTGTTTTATTGTCATTTTTTTTTAAATATGGAAATTCTTTATTTAAAAAATGTATGTAGGTGTAATCTTACTATTTGGCCAGTGGTTGTCCTAATGTCCTCACAGTTTTTCTTCCTGTGCATACTGTCAGTACGCTAACAGGAAGTAATGCGTGCATGTGTTACTTTTTTATAACAATGACCGCCGGCATGTTATTGATGCTGGTGGTCACTGACACGGGGACTTATTGTGAAAATGTTCAAAATTATAAGCTCCAAGTGTCAGACTCTAATCAGCTAATTAATTCAAAACACCTGCAAAGGGTTCTTATTTCATATATTAGTTTCATCTTTTAAGTAGAATTTTTGAGTTTCAACTGTATCTTTCTATTTAAGGGAAGCTGGCTAAAGTTTGATGCTCATGGGCTGATTTGTCTAAATTGATTTGCAGGTCCACCTGGCACTACTGCAAAGCGCTGCACACAGAGAGGTAAGTTAATCATAACTGGTAAATAATGACTCAAAAAAGAACACAGAATTTCATAACACAGTAAAAACATTCCTTCTCTGGCCCAGCACCAGTCAAATGCTTGCTTCATATAACAAATGGACTTACACCAGGGATGAGGAAGCACAGTTTCACGAGAAGCAACACTGTGCCCACTCATTTCTGAACAGAGGGGGTCGTAGCAGACACTATTAATTTACCTGGAAGTCCACTTCTTGCCATGACACTTTATCCTCTCAATAATTCCTCCTTCACTGCCAGAAACTTTGCTGTGAAAAAGGAAGTGTTGAGAGGGTGGAGTACAGTGTGGAGGACAGCAGCAAGAGGCAGACATCCATGTCTTTCAATAAATCCCCCTATACATTCCGAGTGGTTTGGGTCACCCTGAGCTGCTTGGTTACTCTGTTGTACTGGTCCAAGCCCTATCTCATACAGCCATATCAATCCCTGCTATGTACTGATGAGGACCAAAAGTCTGAAATAGGCTGTCACATGTGGGTTTGATATGGCTGTGTAAACGTTAAAGCTATAGGCTTGCTATACACCAGCCGTTCTGGATGCTTGCTTGGCTTACCAAGGGTGAAAAGGGATAATTTGCATATTCAGTAATAGTGCATTGTGGGTAACCACAAATGTTCACCTATAGCTAAATTATTGCAGATTGCCTTCTGTTTTAAGAAGGCAAATACACCAAGCTTTGTTTTTTTTTTAGTAGGAGGGCTTTTCGGTCCCTTTTCTATCCCCCTACACATTCCGAGTGGTTTGGGTCACCCTGAGCTGTTTGGTTACTCTGTTTCAAGAAATTCCAGATCTTCCTGCATATGTCTCCTCACAGCCACAGTGACAGCAGGAATCAGAATGAGAAAACCCTTTTACTCCCCCCTTTATGAAGGGATGAGAATGTCCTAACCCCTGTTGGTTTCTAGGGACTGTGTGTCCTCTAATTCCTTTGCAAGGATATCTGAGAACACTCTATTGGATGTAAAAAATAAACAAAAAAAACTCATCTTCCCCCACAGAATTGCCTCGTGGTAAATCTTGGCCTCATTTTCACACAGATTTTCACTAAGTAATAAGACTACATCGGGTAGATTTGTTAGGAATTTCACAGCTGAACCCGATTGTGTTATATTTCCAAGAGTAATGGGGTTGTTGGCCTGCTTGAAGCTTGGCACTGCTATGTTAATGCTATATGAGCTCTTTGTACAATCTGTAAATTAGTTCATTTGTTTTGCTGTATTCTATCCACTACTTTCCTTTTGTACATAGTTTGTATAATTCACTAATTTTCCTGTTTTTTAATGCATTTTTAAGAAACTCTGTTATTAAACATGCATTACCACCAACTGCAAAATGTCTGAGTTTTTCATTTTCACATCCTAGAAATGTATCACACACTCACACAGTTAATATGTACATATGCAATGTGCACATAATTAGCATGTACATATTTAAAGCAAACCTTAAGCGGAAATAAACATATGGTATATTGAATCCCACAAAGATGGAGACACAGAGAGCCCAATATAGTGTAGTATGTACTGGTAGAGTGGATATGTAAGATAAGTATGCAGATATACTCACAAACGGGGATTACTATCCAGGTAACGAGTATATCAGCAGGTGGGGAGATTAGACCTGTCGCCGCCCAGGATTAAGAAGTCGCTCTCTGTAGATAGGAAATACAGGGCAACACCCCTCCACTAAGGGTGGGCGCAGGAACTGTATATGCAGACAGAGGCTCCAAAAGAATAACATTTACTAAAAATGTTAAAATGAGAAAAGGCAGAGGTGGACTTACCTTCTCCAAGCAGACTGTTGTATATATTCAAAATAACAAGGATTTATTTGTATACTCCAAAAAGTGCAATGCATTTCGCGGGCATCTCCTGCTTCATCAGGCAATAAAAAATGGAGCATGTACTCATACTGGTCTGGTGCAAAGCTCAGCACCTCTGTGATGAATGAATGTATGAATAATGAATTGTATGTGTAGTACAGCTAAGAAATACAACATTAATAGCAAAGAAAATAATCTCATATTGTTTTCCAGTACAGGAAGTACAGGAAGTTGTTATTTACGCAAAAGAGCTTCTCTAATTTCTTCAACCCACTAGGTAGAAGACAGTCCTGTTTTCTAAAGCACTTAAACAGCAAATAAACTGTGAGAAACAGCTTGAGATAAGAATGTACTGCAGGAAAGTTGAAAGGGTCATTACTTCTTAGTCTTACAGTTTAAAAGACGGAGTGTGCTTTTAAAACTGCAACTGTGACAGAATTAATAGTATTATTGATTTTGATTTATAAAGTGCCAACATATTATGTGGCGCTGTACAAAGTATGATGCAAAGTTATCAAAAAAATAATAATCTATACAACTGAAATTAAACATATGAGACCCTTTCTTTGCTACTAATGTTCTTATTAATTAATTATCTGTACTACACATACAATTCCTTATATCATACTTCTTTTTTTTCACTTCAGGTTTGCTTTAAATAGCAGGGTCCAAAAATAAAAAATGGTCACTCAAGCAGGGAGCATGCCTACTTGAATTGCATGTGTTTTGCCGCAGAGCAGGACACACTTGCAAATTGGCATATTGAATAAGTCTATAGCAGGGGTCTCAAACTCGCAGCCCGCGGGCCATTTGCGGCCCTCGATACAATATTTTGTGGCCCTCGCTGGCAAAAGCTTCCTTATGGTTCGCTTCATGGCTCCCAAGTAATCCGCCGCATGCCCGCCGCTAAACGAGGGCTGCAGAACCCCCAAATGGCCCGGGGGCAATCGGCCGGCATTTCCTGGAAGGGGCAGAGCTTTCAGCTTCAGCTCTGCCCCTCCTGACGTCAATTGCCGCACGGATCGCCGCCTCTCCCTGCCCCTCTCTGTGAAGGAAGAGTGAGAGGGGCGGGCAGAGGCGGCGATGCGCCGCGATTGTGAAATTCCTTATGCGGCCCAGCCTCATCCTGACTTTGCCTCCTGCGGCCCCCAGGTAAATTGAGTTTGAGAACCCTGGTCTATAGGAAGTACCAAACATATACATTGCTGTGTGATTCACAATGCGATTTTTGTTGCAGTTAAAAATCGCTCAAAAAGTTCTTTCTTTCTCCACATATTATGAGAATTGCATGCAATTAACATTCAATGCTTTCCTATGAGAAATTACAAACACGCGCGATTTACATGCAATTTTTATGCTTTTTTGAAAACAAAATGGGAAGGATTGTTTGAAAACATTTTTTTATTTACTTGCCCAATATGTATATTTATTAAACATTCATTAATATTCATTAAAAATGCAAAACAGAAATGCACAAAGAATACGCACATAAAACGCACCTGCAAAAACACAAGGCACAGGAAAAAACATAGAAACACACAGCAGAAAACGGAGGCTTTTCTGCCTAGACAAGTGTGTCTTAGCAATTCCAAAGGTCTATACAGGAAAATTAGGAAACTGAGTTGAACCTATACTACTGACTGAATCATGAACAATAATACCAGCATTTATAATTTGCCTTATACATTTACTGTAATACTGCTGATAATAGAATATGTCCCATTGTTAAACTCTTATACTGATATTGCCAAACAGACAGGGTCGGATTTACCATAAGGCACTGTAGGCATGAGCCTACAGTCTCCTGATGATGGAAAGGCAGCTCCCTCCCAAAGTTCCTCCCTCCTGCCTCACCTATGAGGTGTCCTGAGCGGAGTGTAAATGAGAGGTTACTCACCCAGATCTCGGCATTCCACTCACCAGATCTCACTAACTAGCTCTTCCTTCAGTCGGGGGCACCTTCAACTACCTAATACTGATGATAGCTCTGGCTACCTAATACTAAAGGGCACCTGTAGCTAGCTATGAGCGGCAAGGGAAGTAAGGGAGAATTGACAGCTAGAGATGGCCTGAACCTCCGATTTTTGGTTCGTAAACTTCCGCAAAAGGTTTGGTTCGCGTGAACTTTCGCGAACCGCAACAGACTTCATTGGGGATGCGAACTTTGAAAACTAGAAACATTTATGCTGGCCACAAAAGTGATGGAAAAGATGTTTAAAGGAGTCTAACACCTGGAGGGGGGCATGGCGGAGTGGGATAGATGCAAAAAGTCCCAGGGAAAAATCTGGATTTGACGCAAAGCAGCGTTTTAAGGGCAGAAATCACATTGAATGCTAAATTGCAGGCCTAAAGTGCTTTCAAACATCTTGCATGTGCATACATCAATCAGGGAGTGTAATCAGAGTACTGCTTCACACTGACACACCAAACTCACTGTGTAACGCACCGCAAACAGCTGTTTGTGTAGTGACGGCTGTGCTGGACTGGTGCACACCATGGTGATAGCGATTTTCAAGCCCATATGGTTGCCGGGCTGTGGTAGCTCAATGATAGAACAACAGTGACTGTCCAGTTGATCAAATTTGGTCTGTCCACAATGAAGCAACAAACTTATTATCTTCTTGTATGTAGGTAGGCATAGGTAGGTGCCACCAGTATAGGTAGATAGGCATAGGTAGGAGTCCCAGTATAGGTAGGTAGGCATAGGCATAGGTAGTTGTCCCAGTATAGGTAGATAGGCATAGGTAGATGCCCCGGTAGTTAGCTAGGCATAGGTAGGAGTCCCAGTATAGGTAGTCAGGCATAGGTAGGTGTCCCATTATAGGTAGATAGGCAAAGATAGGTGCCCCAGTATAGGTAGATAGGCATAGGTAGGTTCCCCAGTAGTTAGCTAGGCATAGGTATGAGTCCCAGTATAGGTAAGTAGGTGTCAGACTATATGTAGATAGGCATAGGCAGGTGCCCCAGTAGTTAGATAGGCATAGGTAGGAATCCCAGTATAGGTAGGTAGGCATAGTTAGGAGTCCCAGTATAGGTAGGTAGGCATAGGTAGGTATCCCAGTATAGGTAGATAGGCATAGATAGGTGCACCAGTAGTTAGCTTGGCATAGGTAGGAGTCCCAGTATAGATAGGTAGGCATAGGTAGGTGCCCTAGTATAGATAGGTAGGCATAGGAAGGTGCCCTAGTATAGGTAGGTAGGCATCGGTAGGTGTCCCTGTATAGGTAAGTAGGTGCCCTAGTAGTTAGGTAGGCATAGGTAGGAGACCCAGTATAGGTAGGTAGGCATAGATAGGTGCCCCAGTAGTTAGCTAGGCATAGGTAGGAGTCCCAGTATAGATAGGTAGGCATAGGTAGGTGCCCTAGTATAGATAGGTAGGCATAGGTATGAGTTCCAGTATAGGTAAGTAGGTGTCAGACTATATGTAGATAGGCATAGGCAGGTGCCCCAGTAGTTAGATAGGCATAGGTAGGAATCCCAGTATAGGTAGGTAGGCATAGTTAGGAGTCCCAGTATAGGTAGGTAGGCATAGGTAGGTATCCCAGTATAGGTAGATAGGCATAGATAGGTGCACCAGTAGTTAGCTTGGCATAGGTAGGAGTCCCAGTAAAGATAGGTAGGCAAAGGTAGGTGCCCTAGTATAGATAGGTAGGCATAGGAAGGTGCCCTAGTATAGGTAGGTAGGCATCGGTAGGTGTCCCTGTATAGGTAAGTAGGTGCCCTAGTAGTTAGGTAGGCATAGGTAGGAGACCCAGTATAGGTAGGTAGGCATAGATAGGTGCCCCAGTAGTTAGCTAGGCATAGGTAGGAGTCCCAGTATAGATAGGTAGGCATAGGTAGGTGCCCTAGTATAGATAGGTAGGCATAGGAAGGTGCCCTAGTATAGGTAGGTAGGCATCGGTAGGTGTCCCTGTAAAGGTAAGTAGGTGCCCCAGTAGTTAGGTAGGCATAGGTAGGAGACCCAGTATAGGTAGGTAGGCATAGGTAGGTGCCCTAGTATAGGTAGGTGTCTCCGTATAGGTAAGTAGGTGTCCCAGTAGTTTTCATAGGCATAGGTAGGTGTCCCAGTATAGATAGTTAGGCAGGGCCTGGCTGGCACAGTAATAGCAATTACCAAGGTCTAGCTGCAACAGATAGGGCTGTATAATGCAGTGTCAGTGGGCAACACAAAAAAAATACACATCAGGAGAACATTAGCTCTCAAAAGAGCTGTTGTGGGGTGCTATTTTAGCAATAACAATCAGCCAGCAAGCTAACAAGCCTACAAGAGCCTAACTAATCTTTCACTGTGAGAGTCTTCCAGCAGCTGTCCCTTCACTAATTACTTCAGGTACATGAGTGAGTGTAATGGCCAGCGCTGCCTGCCTTTATTAAGAGAGGAGTGGCTCCAGGAGAGAGTGTAGCCTAATTGGCTACAATGTGCCTGCTGACTGTGATGTAGAGGGTCAAAGTTGACCCTAATGGAGCACCATGGGGCGAACCGAACTTCCGAAAAAGTTTGCGTTCCCTGGCGAACGTGAACCACCGGAAGTTCGCCTGGAATCATTCGCCGGCGAACCTTTCGGGCCATCTCTAGTGACAGCTGGGCCAGCCAGCACACTTGCAGTGGGGTTCAGTTAGGCAGGCGTTTGTAGGTTCATGGAGGGTGAAGTCTAGGTTGCCAGGACATCTGTGCCTATAGGCTCCTGTGATGTAAAGTCCGGCCTGCAAACAGTAATAGTAACCTGACTATGGTTCATTGCAACTTTTATATGTTGGCACAGACCTTCTGGCACCTCATTCTACATTTCGATTAAAACAAGAGGGTTCAGGGCTGAGGTAGTTCTGATGCTCTTCTTTGTTGAAGTTGGTAAAGAAGATTTATGTTTGGATAAACATTGTGTGTTACAGAGGGGACCTCCTTGGCTGTATTGATGGATGAATATTTCACCAATTGGAATTTTTCCTACTATCTTAACCCAATTCTGAATATCCTCTCAGCAAGATTCCCCTGTGTCACCCGGCGGTATGCATCCGTCATTCTGGATTACACAGGTAAATTGTCTAATAAACTCTATAGCGGGAGTACCAAAGTCATTGTCACCTCAAAATCTACATTTTTCTTTATTTGAAATTGACATAAACATTTTTTTCTAGATTAAGAATTTTCTTGAAAATGTGTTGGTACCCAGTCCTGCTGTCTTTGAAGCATTCAGCGCAATTTTTCATTCTCATGCAGCAATCACAGTTTAGTTAAGGTGGTGCATCACAGCCTGATGCCCGTTTCGTGGCCCAAGCAAGATGCTGCTTCTTCAGAGGCTAAAATCTTACCATTTAACTACCAGCGGTCTCTGCCCCCTTAAGGACCAGAGGCTGCTGGTACAAGAAATGGTGAAATGGCGAAACAGGTATCGACAAATCGCTGCACTTACCCACCGCAATCGCCATCCACACCGCATGCCGGGACCTCAGCCACCCACTCTGCCGTCTCTATGATGGCAGGTCCTGTGAGACGGTCATGAGCCGCTGTCTTTGGCTCCTGACCCTGCCTATCAATGTTAGCCAATGGGAGCTGATTACGTTGATAGACAGGGTCAGGGGTCAATGAAATTGGCTCCTGACCTGCTCACAGGGCTCTGCCGTTATAGAGGCGGCAGAGCGAGTGAAGTTTGTGTGGAAGCCACTCCACTTCTTAACTGACCATGTTGGCCCAGGCATTGATAGTACTGTTATCGACGGGCATAATATAATATTGTAATCAAAAGCATTGTTAATACTGGAATTGGCATGACAGACATCAGTAATACTGATGTAGGCTGGAATCAATAATATAGTTATCAGCAAATATATGATCAACATAATCATCATCAACATCATCATCATCAGGATATAGTATTGATATAGGCAGGAATCAACAATACTGTTATAGCCAGATATCAATAATGTTGCTATTGCAGGCATACCTAATACCGTAATCAGCAAACATCAATAATATGATTATCATAAGAAATTGATAATAATATTGTTATCAGTAGCCATTGTTAATCTTGTTCTAATAGGCATACTTTGTAGCCACACCCACATTTAACTCTACCTATAAAGCACGGTGGAGTAGTCCATACTTAACCACTCCTACTTTTTCCACTCCCAGGCCCAGGCCAAATATAACAAAAGAGTACCCTTACCTTTATATACTTTCAGATGCAAATGAAACAGCCACCACTGACAAGCTCCTTTTCCTACAAAGTGTAAACAGAAGCTGGGACAACACTTACTATGAACATGCAATACAATGTAATCAGTCCCTCCTGTATGGACTGAAGCGGGCTCTGAAAATCTCACCAGAGGAATCTGTCATTATGGTGGTGACCACTGGATCCATGGTAGATTACAATAACTCTCAGCTATTGTCAGAGGTCTACACTTTGCTGAGGAACAAGAGGTCCCAAGTAAGAAAAATTCTATTACATGAAATCATATGAATTGGACATGTAGCTGATGTGTATGAGAACCTGTGTTTCTTTTGTCAGGTCTACTTTCTCTGGGTCCCAGGTTACTGTACTCTGAGCCCTAACCAGCAAGACATAGCAAGAAATATTTCAGATCTTAGCTTTGGAGACATCATTAAACTTGAGGATTCTCAGAACACGGGGGTATGCAACGGCATTTGTAAAATATGTATTTTATATGTAATATGTATTGGTTAGATAATTCAAGACAGCGCACAGAGCTGGATTTCAGGTCTGAGGCATGCTAGGATCACTCAGTAGAGGCCAAAGAAGGGGTGCTCATTTGGATTGCTCAGAATTCAAATTTCCACATTCGGAATCGGAATTTGGAAATCGGAATACCGGGGGAAATCCGATTTACCATAACTCGGTAATTTTAGCCCAATCACAGAACTCAGAATCATTGGATCAATCAGAGAATGCGGAATGTTTCCACAGAAATCAGAATACTGCAGTAATTTTAGACCAATCACAAGATTCCGTTTTTTCAATTTCTGATTTTCTGATTTCAGGGGTTTTTATTGGTATTTTTTTGCATTCTCTGATGAAAAAAATGACAAATAAAATACTCCTTGCAAAAGGGAAAAACAGAAATCGGAAAAATGGAGAATCTGTAAACCGGTAATCATAATTTAGCATTGGCAGAAATCGGATTTACTGCAGAATCTTAAATGGGCATTTTTGACCATCTCTAGAAGAGACTAGCCTGGATTTGAAACATAACCAGTTCAGCCTACTGGACGAGGATGTTCGTCCAGATAGGCTCTGCTTCGTGGTGCGCATGATCTGGCGCGCTCCTGCCGCCTGCCGCTAGTCCTCCAATCAGTGAATTGGAATATAATTCCCATTCACCAATCTAAGTCTTCCGCAGAAAAAACGACGATCTCTCATCAGAGACCGCCATCTTTCTGCCACAAAAAGAAAAAATTCCCGTCCTCTTTCTAGTTCTTTGATTGCGAGATCGTTCGCATCCAGGACTTTTTTGACTGTGGCCATCTTGTGGCTAAATAGTAAACTACACCCACATACATTTTTTATTAAACAATTAGATTATTTTACATTTAAAATTAGCTGTTTCCCTGCCACACCAAAAGTTACACAAATCCATTTTTTAATAAAAAAATAATACAAAAATTACAATTAAAAAAAACAAAAACAACATAAATAGTTACCTAAGAGTCTGCAACTTTTTAAATATGCATGCCATAAGAATATTTTATTATATTATTTTAAATTATAAGCTTGTAAATAGTGATGGACTCAAATTGAAAAAATGCACCTTTATTTCTAAATAAAATATTGGCGCCATAAATTGTGATAGGGACATCATTTAAATGGTGTAATAACCAGGATAAATGGGCAAAAAAATACATGCGTTTTAATTACTGTAGCGTATATTAATTTCAAACTATAATGGCCAAAAACTGAGAAATATTTTTTTTTTCATTTCTTTCTTAATCTTCCTGTTAAAATGGATTTAGAAAAAAATAATTCTTAGCAAAACATTATCTAAGGCGATATTAAAACACACAGTAAGGCCTTTTTCAAATTGAAAGCTGTATCGTGCATTATGGATGATCGTGTACAGTTTCTCGGGCTGCATCTGAGAGGGTTAATTTACCTGTATGACTGCCTCTTTCTGTGCGTTCAATGCTGCACTCTATCCTCCCAACACCCAACACTTTCTTCCATCACAGCCAGAGCTTCAGATATAATGTGTTTGTATCACATACTTAATACATATTGTTCATCTGTTTATGCTATATACATTAATAATGACAATAATTAATCAGAGACACTAATAGTTCTTAAAGGGGAACTGAAGAGAGAGGTATATGGAGGCTGTCATGTTTATTTCCTTTTAGACAATACCAGTTGCCTGGCAGCCCTGCTGATCCTCTGCCTCTATTACTATTAGCCATAGCCCCTGAACAAGCATGCAGCAGATCAGGTGTTTCAGTGGTTCAGACTTATAAGTCTGATCTGACAAGACTAGCTGCATGCTTGTTTCTGGTTTTAATCAGATACTACTGCAGAGAAATAGACCAGCAGGGCTGCCAGGCAACTGGTATTGATTAAAAGGAAATAAACATGACAGCCTCCATATACCTCTCTCTTCAGTTCCCCTTTAAGGGACTTAAGAGAACCTAAAAGCCCTCTTTCTGGAAGTAAGGCTCCTTTTACGAAAAGTAACAGAACATTTAGGTTCTTTGTATTCCTTTACAAAACTCCTAATGGTTCTGGTTCACCATGATCTAACTGGGTACACTATAAAAGTTTGAATTAGTTACACTATAAAAGTTTGAATTACCCAAGTTCTGCCCATAGAGCTTAATTAATTCATAGTTTTCACTGACAAAGGTAGGCCAAACTAGCCATAAACAGCTGTCTGCAGGTTAGACTATTATTACTCTGTAAATGTAACCACTTGAATTTAACCACCATATTTTACAATTCAGCACTTCACAACTTAAACAAAACAATGGTTTATTGCTTGGTCATACAACTTAGCACCCAAATTAATTTTACCTCCTTTTCTTCTCACAAATAGAGCTTTCCGTTGGTGCCATCTGATTGCTGCTGCTATTAGTTTTTTATTATTAATAAAAAAAGACTGGTATTTTTACATTTTCAACCCCCCCTCCCTGCTTCCTCCCCCCCCTCCATTGGCTCTACACTACATTACATACACTATACTACACATACATAGTAATATGTCTATGGCAGGGATTAGATTGTGATCCCTTCCGAGGGAAAGTTAAGTGACAAGGCTTTCCTTTGTACAGCAGCAGTGCTGCCCAAGATGTCAGTGCTATATACATATTATTTTATATAAAAATAAAGATCACAGCCTACCAGCACTGATAAGCTGCTGGCAGGCTGATCATTCTGTGTGTGAGCTCCCGTGTAATCTGTTTCCATGTGACACCATATGGTGTGATGGAGGAACAACAGAGCTCCTCTGCGCCCACCAATTGGCATTAGGCGGTCAAAGAGAGGTTAAAGGCTAGAGGCTGTAAATGGTTTTTCAGGAAAATAAAGCAATGACTTGCAATGACTTTTTTGTTTTAAAACTAAAGCAGCGTTCAAAGTAAAAGGATTTATACTTACCTGGGGTTTCCTTCAGCCCCTGAAGTCCACTAGCTCCCTCTCCATCCTCCCAATCCTCTCCATGCTTCAACTCTAGAACAGTTTGTTCAGAAAGTAAAAGTGCTTGAATAGAATGCTCCCAGCAACAGGAGGACCTGCAACCCGGCTGGATTGTGGACTGTACAGTGGAAGAACAGAAAGCAACCAGACCAATACAGAGGGAGGTAACAGAGCACAGAGGGCTGGTGGAAGCCCTAGGTAAGTATAAATCCATTTATTATGAATGTTTTAGGTTTCCTTTAAAAAGGCAAATATTTATTTAGCACAGTGATAAAAAAAATGTTTTCTTCTATAAGCATTTAGTTTACAATGAGTTTTGTATTTTTTTAAGCTTCCTTTTAAAAAGGTGTATGTTAGTTGATGCTTTATATGTTTGTTTGTTTGTTTGTTTGTTTTTTCTTTTACTTTTTTTCCTTTTACAGAAAATAATTTATACTTTAACAAAACAATTGATTTATTCTGCCTCTCTCTTATTTAGCAGTTAATGAGAACTCTGGAATTACTTTTGGCTAAACCTCTTAATTCCTCCATGCGTATCCTGGACATGAATGTAAAAATCACTGAAAGCTACATGCAGAAATTTAATGTCTCGGCTTCGTTAACATATCTATTGGTTATAAGGGATGAAAGATTCACTCTTAATTTGACTGATCCGAGAGGTAAGCACAACACTACTGAAACAACTCTTAAACCTCATATAGATATTGCTCAAATTCTAAACATAGTATTTGAAAATTAAAAGTAAAGGCATTGCTACAGTACCCACTGTCGAACAGCACGTGTCATAACTTTGTCACCTTAACCAGTTAAGGATAATGTATGGTATTAAAATGTCATGTTAGAGCCTGTTAATGGCAATATGCTGTTTTAATACATCGCACATTCCCGCCGCCGCTCCACACGTGTCCGCACCGCTCCCGCCACCACTTCCATCGGGATTCCGTGTTAAGTGATTGGGGGAGAGGAGCGAGCAGTCCTCTACCCATTCGCAATGCCTGGAATGAATGAACGTGACCGCGAACAGCGGCCGCATCCATTCATAAAACAGGAAGCCGTCACAGTGTAACAAAATGTAAAAAAAAAAGTGAACACTTCCTATAACTATTCACTAGCGCCATCTTGTGGCCAAAAAGTATATTACACATACAGGCACATACATACAGTACATCCACAATAATAATGAAATGAATAAGTTACACTTCCAACGCAAAAAAAAAAAAAAAAAACCTTGTAAAAAAAAAACAGTTAAAAAAAACAAAAAACATAAATAGTTGCCTTAGGGATTCAGCTTTTTTAATCTATATTTTCAGAGGGAAAATTACTTTTACTTTACTACATAGGGGCTTGTAATTGTGGACCGGACAAAAAGAAAAAAAACTGAAAAATAACACCTATATTTCAAAATAATATATTGTCACCATACATTGTGATAGGGACATAATTTAATAATCGGGACAACTGGGCAAATAAAATGTGTCAGTTTTATCCAAAGGAGAACGTTTAATTTTAAAACTATAATGCTGAAAACTGAGAAATAATGATTTTTTCCATTATTTTTGTATTCCCATTAAAATGCATTTAGAATAAAAAAAAATCTTAGCAAAATGTACTACCCACAGAAAGCCTAATTGGTGGCAAAAAAACCAAGGTATAGATCATTTTATTGTGATAAGTAGTAATAAAGTTATTAGGGAATAAAAGGGAGGAGCACTGACAGGTAAAAATTGCTCTGGTCCTTTAGGTCAAAAAAACCCTTGGGGTAAACTGATTAAACAATGAGCTGAATCAGGCAGGATTAGGGTGTGGCTGGGTGGGGCCTAAACATCAACAAAAAACCCAAAGTGACAACATTAAAAAAAAATATAGAAATAGTTACCTTAGGTTATAATGCTGTTATTTTTGCAAATAAGAGCTTGTAATTATAGATATAGTATACAGAAACACAAAATGGAAAAAATGCACCTTTAAATTCCCAATAACATATTATTGCCATTTATTGTACTGTGGCATAATATTGTAATAATCAGAACAGATGGACAAATACAATATGTGGGTTTTATCTACAATATAAATATTTATTTTTTAAACTACATTGGCTGAAAACTGAGAAATACAGATTTTGTTCCAATTTGTTTCTTCTTATTCCCTGTAAAGTGCATATAAAATAAAAATAATTCTTAACAAAAAGTACCACCCAAAGGAAGCCTAATTTATAGAGAAAATAAACAATATATAGATCATTTCAGTGAGATAAGTAGTAATAAAGTTATTGGCGAATGAATGGGAGGAGCATGATGTAAACATTGCTGTATTTTTAAGGGGAAGTAACCTGTGGTAGGGAGGTGGTTAAAAGCCTGAGAATAAATATTTTTACCCATGTAATGCTTATCGTCACTCCTTGTTTTAATGAGTCCCCATCAAATGTTGCTACAGATGAAAAAAATTCCATGTATTAATCTCTTTCTAGTACTCTTTGGGTAGTCAAAGGCTCTTACATCCTGTGCCACCATGTACAAGCATACACAGGCATAGGCATGAATTCTTTCTTGGCCATAACAGAGCACGTGCCACAAATCATGACTCATTTAAGACAAATTTGGATTGAGGGACTTGATGAGTATCATGAGAAGTTAATATCCTGTACAATTGTGTTAGATTAGATTGTTAGGATTGTAGCGGAGAGAGAATATACAGATGCCAAGAAAAAAAAAAGCTTAACCCTACGAAATGTTGACAATTTACCAAAATTCATATGAAAAGGCTTTATTAGCAGAAAAAAATCCAAAAGATTGAATACCTATGTGGCTATAAACATTTTGCTTGGGAAGGACAGTATTACAGAGATGTATGTGTTTAACATATGTATGTATATGGATGTGACATTGATTGTACATTTTTTCTTCTTCTTTTTTTTTTAGGAAGCACAATTTTGTTTGAGAAGAATCCTCTCTATGATGACAATAGAAGTCCCTACAATAATGACCAAGAAAATCCCAACATGTATAACTATGAAAACTCCCCAAATGATGACCACAAGCCCCCCAACAATTATGACCAAGAAAAAAAACCCAACAATTATAACCAAGAAAAAAAAACCAACAATTATAACCAAGAAAAAAAACCCAACAATTATAACCAAGAAAAATATCCTAATAATTATAACCAAGAAAAACATCCTGACAATAATAACCAAGAAAGTCCCTACAATAATGATCAGGAAACTCCGCATAGGAATCCACACAGTTATGAATCTGACCACAATGATTTTTTTGAAATTCCCTTTAACAATTATGATTCTGATAGTATAAGATCCCATTTAGTGAAGAGTCCAGTTGCTGGAACCTGGGTCCTTAATATCCTGGGTGATGGACCACTGACTGTTAAAATATTAGGATTTACTGGTAAGCTGGATTCTACAACCTTCCAATTACTGTAAATGTTCAGCTGTAATTTTCTCTGAAAGGTTTCAGGCAGAGTTCTCAACCCATCTCTGGAAGTGACAATATATTCCTAAGAAATTTCAGTAAAAACTCTTAGCTACTTAAAAGAACATTTCAAAGCATTCTCAAAAATTCCCTGTGTGTAAAGTGTAAAAATGTTTATTTTAACTGCAGAGCAGTATAAGCATGCTTATCTCTGGTTTTCGGAAACTGTAATCATTGCCGTTCCTACATGTGTCTTCACTCTGTTGAATAGACACATCACCCTGGTAAAAACTAAGTAACTTCATCAGAGGTGGGGGAAGAGTGAAGTCACAGAGGGCTATATCCTATTAAAGGTGACAAATAGCTTGCTACTCATCACCTTGCCACTGCACGAGGATAACCTGCAAATCCTATTGCTGGTTTCCTTCATGCAATGGCTGATCGTTAGGGAGCATTACTCATGTGAAAGCCTGAGCAATGCTCCCATATTATGGGCAATGGTGAGTAAGGCTTTTACGCTGTGGTGCTGTCCTTCAGCACCACGGCACTGCACCCTCGCTCCCCTGGGGATGTGCACGCACCCACCAAACATCAACTGCACCTCGGGGTCTCCTTCAATAAGGAGACCCCAGAGCTCCCTGTTGGGCCATGCACACATCCCCAAAGCCCCCCACAGCTGCACCGGTCACCCCTGATTAATTTACATTCTGCTGCTAAATTCCTGCCGCCTCTCACCGCAAGTCCCGATGCTGTAATTACAGTGTACCTCTCTCTTTTAATACTGTCTATCAGAGCCCTGATAAAGCATTTTTGAAGCTCCCACTGGGGCTCCCCATTGGTCCACTGTCTGGACCAATGAAAATGGTCACCTGAGGGCCACTGCACATGTGCAGCATGCCTCCTTGATCACGCTCCTGTCGCTGGGAGCATTTTGTGAATATGCAGTAGCAATTTTCCCTTATTGCGCAAGTGCAGCATGCTCTTGGCTGCTGCAGCATGATGGAGGAGGTGCACAGCATGGGGCTGTGCATGCAGCTTTCAGAGGGGCAGAGCGACTGAATGGAGCAGCACAAAATGACAGCAAGGAACCCGAACAGCTACAGAGGCTAGAAGGTAAGTGTACAGGGAACCCAGGTATGTTAAACTGGCCAGAATTCTTTCACTCTAGGTTCCCTTTAAGAACAGTATTTGCATAGCAATAGTATATTCTCAAGAGCAGAATCTAATTTTCTTTTTTTATCTTTTGCAGAAATGAACACACCAGGTAAGCTGTATAAGTATAGGTATGGTGGTTAGCATCGTTTTACATTTACAGAGCCATTTCCACAGTGACTGACAAATACATTCCCTGCACAATGCTTACACATGGTATGGTGGCTATACTCTAAATAAAATAGAGTACGTAAAAAAGATTATATAATCATTCGACCATAGAGGCAAACGCTTTAATAAATCCTTTGTTTCTGAGCAGCATGTAAAAGTAGGATGAGCAGCATGTAAAAGTAGGATGAGCAGCATGTAAAATTAGCAAAATCCAGTTCACAGTAAATGTTGCTGATTTGCTTAAAGTGGACCTAAACGGTGGCTATACATCAGGCAACTTAACGGCCGATCGACCCTCCGATTTGATTATTATAATCAGAATTGGATGACAATCAGTGCCACCAAGTGCATGTCCGACCTGAGCCGAAATTGGTCACATTAGTCGATTGGACATGCTGCAAGATGTAAGGCGAACTTGCTCGCTCAGGAGCGTGACGGTAACGGTGATCGATATTGGGATGAGCAACGAATGCAATGAAACCCCCAGCACTGTCTCCCTTAATGTTTAATTCCCCTCAGGGCCCAGTACATTATCTGTCTGCATCCTCAGCTTGCTCTGGGCTTCCTCCGCTGTGCATACATGTGCACCATGTGGTTGCCTAGTAACGTGGGCGCGTGTGTGACATCTGATGTCACACATGCACCCTTACTAGGCAACCACGTGGAATGCGCATGTATGGACAGGGGAGGAAGCCTGGAGCAAGCTGAGGCTGCAGACAGGTAATGCATCGCTTGCACTGGGTCCCGAGGGGTACATTAAACATTAAGGCGGACATCGTTGTGGTGGTGAGGCGGTCGGAAGTGGAGTCACAAGGCCAATTCCTGATCAATTTCAGCATTAAATTGATCGGGAATCAGCCTACGGTGTATAGGCAGCCGACAGATCTCACTAATCAGATTCTATTAGAGAGAATTTTGTCTCTTGGTCGAATCTGCCCATCATCACTAGATGTATGGGTATTTACAGTGTAAGCAGGAAGGAAGCAGTGTGGCTGCTTTGGTATGTAGGGATGCTCAAATCCAAATCCAGGAGAAACCCGGATAGTTTCTAAACCTGTACGAGGTGGGCGGGGGGGGGTCAAGCTTACCTGTCTGACGTCTTCTTCGTCCGTCACTGTCACCTCCCACGATGCGGTCCACATGTATCACGTGACTACAAACACTTCCTCCCCACCCACCCCACTGGTTTACTGGGAAATATCCAGATAGCAACTATCCGGGTTTCTCCCGAATTCGGATTTGAGCATCCCTATTGGTATGTGCCATTGTGTGTCATTATTAGCACTGTACAAAGCACTACACTCCTTTCCCTTTTTGTCTTTGGCTCAATAGCATACAACATACCTGGGCTGATCAAAGACTTACTCTTATTAATATATTATTACATGTTCTCCTATTACACTATCTCTTAAAAACCTTTGCAATAGTAGAAAACTGCCATGGCAGTTTTTTAGGAGGGGGCATGGCTAAGCAAGAAAACATGTATTTTCTGGCACAAAAGGAAAGTCTTTAAATATTTATTCATGCTACTCTATCATAACTTCTGCAGACTGTGCTGATAGTGTGGAATTTATTTTTAACCACTTAAGGACCGAACCCCCCCCTACCCCCCAGTGACCAGGCCCTTTTTTTACCAAATAGGCCACTGCAGCTTTAAGGCCTTGCTGCAGGGCCGCAAAACTCAGCACACAAGTGATTCCCCCCCCCCTTTTCTGCCCACCAACAGAGCTTTCTGTTGGTGGGCTGTGATTGCACCCAGGATGTTTATTTGGATTTTAATAAATATTTATATGTATACTTTTCAAATAAATTTCCCTATTTATTTCATTATTTTTATTTTACTTTCCTCCCACCCTCCCTACCCTGGCAGCCAATCAGCATGATCGTCTGTCATAGGCTTCAGCCTATGACAGTGGATCGCTTTTGTGTGTCTCATGGCCAGTGTCCCCTGTACAGCACTGTTGTAGATCGCAGCGCTGAACTGTTTAAATAGGTGGCAGTTTCGCTATCTAACAGTCTCCAAGCAGCGATCACAGAGCTCCGTCATCCAAGCGGGGATGCATGTGCACCGGCATACGCGATCTCCTGCAATTCCCTGCCCCAGGACTTTAGGCGGTCCTGGGGTTGCCGCCATGGCCACGCCCATCGGTGTGATGCGGTCAGCAAGTAGTTAAACTTTAGTTCTGCTTTAAGCCAAAATTGACTCAAGAATAAGGCCATAACTTGAAATAAGGGGATTTTTTTTAAGGTGTTGGCAATGACCTTTTTTTCAAATAAAATGGCATATTCCCAGGTATTCTTGCTAAGGAATTAGGTCATATAGAACATGCTCCTAGCAACCAATAGAAATTAGGATATCAGATGTATAGGAGGAGTTTCTATTTTCACTGTGACTGTAAGGAGAGAAAGAGAAGGGGAGAGAGAGATACAGGGAGGGTTCTATTCAATTCACAGGGTCAGTGAGTGTACATTAACAGTAGTTTTTTTTCACTTTCCTTGGTTGAACACACCACACAGCCAACAACAGCCAGTCACTGTTATACGTGATTAGTGATAAGCACACATTTTGCTTGTGAAATTCACATTTATGAAGTGAAATCATGATACAGCATTTCAAACTATTGCAAAATTAATTTTGTCCATAACTACAGTTACAATGTTAAATTGTGCAATGACTCTTAAAGGACAACTGAAGTGAGAGGTATATGGAGGCTGCCATGTTTATTTCCGCTTAAGCAATACCAGTTGCCTGGCTGTCCTGCTGATCCTTTGCCTATAATAGTTTTAGTTATAGACCCTGAACAAGCATGCAGCAGATCAGGTGTTTCTGACATTATTGTCACATCTGACAGAATTATATACAAGCTTGTTTCTGGTGTAATTCAGACACTACTGCAGCCAAAAAGATTAGCCAGACTGCCAGGCAACTGGTATTGTTTAAAAAGAAATCAATGAGGCAGCCTACATACTCTTCTGACTTCAGATGTCCTTTCTTGAAAATGTGCTTTCTCATTCCCTTAGGCCGGTTTCACTCCAGAAACCAGCGTTTTGATTGGGGTGCGATCCCACAATTGCATTGCAACGCTAAAAACAGGCTTTATATTTACCTACTCTAATAATAACAAGCCTTCAAGTAATTCTTGGCAGCAAATCAAGTCTTAAGTGAGGCTCTTTCGCGTTCACTTCCTGTGGCAGAAATATGCATTGCAAGCAAGCAGGCCCGGATTTACATCACAGGAGCCTATAGGCACAGATGTCCTGCCATCCTAGACTTCCCCCTCTATGAACCTACAAACCCTGCCGAACTGCACCGCAAGTGTGCTGGCTGGCCCAGCTGTCACTTTTTGCTTACTTCCCTTGCCTGTCACTGTCATAGGTAGCTAGAGGTTTTCCTTAGCATGAGGTAGCCAGAGGTACCTACAGGATTAAGTAGCTAGTGGTGCTCCCAACTGAAGGGAGATCTCATCAGTGGAATGCAGAGAGCTGGGTGAATACCATCTCATTTATATTCTGCTCGGGACTCATAGGGAAAGAGGTAGGGAAACATTAGGGGAGGAAAGGGGGCCGCCTTTCTATTATGCCTACAGTGCCTTATGGTAAATCCGGCCCTGCAAGCAAGTGTATTGACAAAACTTGCTACCACGATTGCACACCACGTATGAACATGAAAAATTCTAAAATAACTGCGGCGCCCTTGACTTACATGACTTCTGGTGAAAGTACGTTATCATGGATGTCGGTCCATAACGTGCTCAAGCTTTTGCGCATTACTTTAGGGTTACCCTGTGGTTAAAAAAGGGTAACCCAACACAATGAATACGATGTGAAAGAGCCCTGAGAGCTCGTCTCCATTAGTGTTTCCCTTTACACAAATTTGGATGGGGAAACAGAGCCTATTGAAATCAATAAGCTGCCTTCAAATTTGCATGGAAGGAAAAAAGCAGACAGACGGCAGCAAAAAAAAAAAAAAAAAATAGGTTATCATTAGAGAGGAGGGTAGGAAAAGGTTAGATTTCTCAGTTAAAGTGGTATGAAACACAAGAAATACACTTTTGCTCTTAAACATTGAGTATAGCACAACATGAAAAGACTGATATTATGTCACTGAAAGGAATACAGTATGTACACTTCACTAAAGCTAAATGATAAGATTGCCTTTTACAAGAAACATTATCAGAGTGTATTGTAATGAATTAATTATTGTGCAAACAAAGTCAAGAAAGCTCTTTGCTTTCCACCTGGATACAGCAGAAGCTATTCTGTATTGTTTGCACAGAAAAGATTAAGATAATTTTAGTATGACAGCCTCAATCTTATCAGTCAGCTTTTGAATGAAGTAGAAGTGTCAGTAGTAACCCGGTCTTTAACTTGGAATCCATTTACTGCACTTGCCGCCATATAAGACGCTGCGGAATATAAGAGGGAAAAAAAACAAGTAAAAAATAAATATACTAAACCTGGTGCGTCCATAATTCAGGAGCATCTTGTACATGTCCCTCCCCTCACTTGGTTTCTTTCTGTGTCCTCGTGTGTCCTCCTGTTTCCCCTTCTGTCCTCAGGTGTCTCCAGGTGCCCACCCTTCTGTTCCTTGTGTATCCCTTTCTGTGCTCGCTCCATTCTAGTGTGTCTCTCTGCTCCACCCCCCTTCCCCCCGTCTCCGCTCCTGCTCCCCCTGTGAGTATATAGCGGCAGTGTTTTACCTAATCCATGGTGCCCGCAGGGATCACAGACCTCTTCCATTCCCCACTTCTCCATTAGTGACAGCTTCTGCTAATGAGGCGATCAGCACAAGCTGTTCACTAGGGGGGGCCACGCGGGAGGGAAAAGGTATGTGATTCCCGCGAGCGCCATTAATTAGGTAAGACACTGCTGCTATACACTCATGGGGGGGAGAAAGAGTGAAAGCAAGGGGTGCAAACCACACAGGGGGAGACTAGAACAGATGAAGAGCCAATGCAGGGTGGGTCAACGGTTCATGTCGGTGGGCGTATAAGGCGTAGGGACTTCGTCCCCCTATTTTCTGGGGAGAAAAATTGTGTCTTATATGGTGGAAAATACGGTGTATATTTGTTTGCTTTTAGTTTTCTGCTGTGTTTAATGCTTTAGACCATAGATGAGATTTGCATTTTATCCCACTTTAAGATTAACCCTCCTGGCGGTTTGCAAAAAAATCGCCAGGGGGCAGCAAATCTTTTTTTTTAAATTTTTTTTTTTTTTTTTCATGTAGCGAGACAAAGTCTCGCTACATGATAGCCGCTGCTCAGCGGCATCCCCCCAGCCCCTCCGATCGCCGCCGGCGATCGGAGATCCGGAGATCCCGTTGAAAGAACGGGATCTCCTGGAGGGCTTCCCCCGTCGCCATGGCGACGGGCGGGATGACGTCACCGACGTCATCGACGTCGTGACGTCAGAGGGGACTCCGATCTGCCCCATAGCGCTGCCTGGCACTGATTGGCCAGGCAGCGCACGGGGTCTGGGGGGGGGGGGGGCGGCCGCGGCGAGAGGAATTGCGGCGGATCGGCGGGTAGCGGCGGCGATCGGGCACTGCACGCAGCTAGCAAAGTGCTAGCTGCGTGCAGCAAAAAAAAAATTATGCAAATCGGCCCAGCGGGGCCTGAGCGGTGCCTTCCGGCGGCATAGCCCGAACTCAGTTCGGGCTTACCGCCAGGAAGGTTAAAAGACATTATGATGTACCACCTACATTTATAGAAGTAAGGTAGGAGTTTAGTTAATTTATGGTTGGGTAAATATCTCACATTTGACCTGTAGTATGGAGTCTGTACTCTGTCCCCATTGCCCTATAATTGATTTCATAGCTTAACTAACCATATATTTCTATTTCACAAATATAAAAATGCACAAACACAACAATGTATAACAACAAAAATGGAACAAATGATGTCAAAAATTCTTCTTTCCAGCAAAATGCTCAGATTCTGACTGTCACCCAAATGCTACATGCGGTGAGTTTGGTGGTTACCAGCAATGCACCTGTAAAGAAGGCTTTGCAGGAAATGGCTCGTACTGTGAAGATATAGATGAATGTCATGATCATTATACCAACAATTGTCACCCTCCTGCTATTTCTTGTATAAACGCAATTGGAACTTACAGCTGTGAATGTTTCATGGGATTTAAGTATGATGATGACTTTGGCTGTGTGGACATTGATGAGTGTGCCCATACCTTGCTTAATGACTGTCATCCTAGGGCCATATGTGCCAATCTTCATGGGTCTTACACCTGTACTTGTGCCTATGGATATTATGGGAATGGGACAATCTGCGAAGACAATGAATGTGAGCAAAGCGAGCCCTGTGAGTACACTGAAGACTGCTTTAAATATCCTGGATCCTATTCTTGCTTTGACCCTTGCTCCAACTATGCCACACTTGAGAACCCCTGGCGTAGTCCTTCCAATACTTATCAATATGGCAGTCTTTTTGACTGGTTTCATTCTGATGATGACCTGAGTGGCTGGTATCGATTTGAAGGAAGACACGATCAGAAGATTACTGAGCACTGTGTTCCCGCCTACAGCTGTGGAACCGAAAGCCCGATGTGGCTCAACGGCTCCCACCCTGCAGCCAGCGATGGTGTTGTTAGCCGCACCACCTGTGCTAGTGGGCATGAAAACTGCTGCCGTGAGTCTACAAATATATTTGTAAAAATGTGTCCTCAAGGCTTCTACGTGTATAAACTAGAAGGAACACAACACAACATGGGGTATTGTACAGGTAAGCTCCATTTTAAGTACCATGAACTATCTTCATGTGGAAACCATGGTCCATTGTTGTCTGTCTATTTTCCATCTAGAATCCGAAGATAGCTGCTTAGGAATAGACTGCGCTTTGGATGAGGAATGTGGTACCATTAATGGAGTTGTTGGATGTTACTGTAAAGAATCATCATCCACCACACATGGATCCGTATTGGACAATTCACACGGTAAATCACAAAGCAGGGACTATAATGTATATATTAAATATGAATATAGATGGTAATTCGCTCTCTTAGTAGAATTTCTCCTAGAGAATAATGAATGGAAAATTTGTCAGGTGGTCGGTTTGGACTACTCTGATTGGCTGGAAGAGATGGTGAATGAGATGCCGATTAGGGATAATCGAGCCAAATTTTCAAGTTTGGTCTCATGGCAAATCGGTCTCAATCTTGCTTATCAAGATTTTTATGAGATCTGCTTACAGAACGATACCGCGCTCACCACACACTCAGAGTCAGTTCCTATCCGGGTTGCTGCTTGCTGTCTTAAAAAGGAAGACACAGATCCCCTCACACAGTAGTAACAAAAACACAGCTGCGCATCCGGTTATATGTCCTGCTACAACCTCCTGTTATTCCATATGCCTGGGAAAAGGGAAAAACACAAACATAGAGAGCTATCTCCAGAACAGTACACCCTTTTTGTGTATACACACACACTGTGCGGAGTTGCTGCCACCAATGTAGGGGAGGGGACACTCACTCCCCCCTTAGTTCCCTGCTCACCGTCAGGCTTCTTGATCATATGTGTATCACAATAATATCCAGCATCTACAAACATAAAAACGGAAAAGCGCTTCCCATAGTGTAAAACTGCTTTTTAATATGGCCAACTCAGCCCCAATAAAACAAAGCGTACCAAATACATAAAAAAGCTAGGCATATCTCACATATCCATCGGCCGGCGTTTCAGGGCTCTGCCCGTCACCGCTCCCAAGCCGCCTGGAGTAGTTCCTGAATCAGGTAGCGTGTGTGTCAATTAGCTCCGACGCACACGCTACCTGATTCAGGAACTACTACGGGCGGCTTGGGAGCAGTTTTACACTATGGGAAGCGCTTTTCCGTTTTTATGTTTGTAGATGCTGGATATTATTGTGATACGCATATGATCAAGAAGCCTGATGGTGAGCAGGGAACTAAGGGGGGAGTGAGTGTCCCCTCCCCTACATTGGTGGCAGCAACTCCGCACAGTGTGTGTGTATACACAAAAAGGGTGTACTGTTCTGGAGATAGCTCGCTATGTTTGTGTTTTTCCCTTCTCCCAGGCATATGGAATAACAGGAGGTTGTAGCAGGACATATAACCGGATGCACAGCTGTGTTTTTGTTACTTCTTATGAGATCGGCAGCCAATTCTTGCTATGAAGCCACATTAACAAGGATTTTCCATAAAAACAATCCTATATAGAAGTAAAACCCCACATGGGGTCCCAAGCACTCTATTAATATGGAGCCCCAAAATCTATAAAGGACAGCTGCAGTAACATAGAAGTGTATTTAAGTAAGGAAACAGTTGGTTAAGGATTACCACTACGCAAAGCATATATAGAGATGTTCATAACCAGCATAGCACCAATAAAAAGCTAATGCAATGGGTGAAAGAGGTCCCCTAATCACCCCCTATTACTACGCCCCTGATAGGACTGTAGAGAGATTCCCAGTAAATATACTACAAGGATTATGATCGTAAACAGAAGTAAAATGAATATAAATATGATTGTTTTTACTTCTATTTACTATTGTCTTTCTAATCAAATGTGCCAGTTTTGTGAAACTGACTCAGAATAGTTAAACAGACTAATTGAAAGTTTGACAAAAATACTCGGTAGTATTTGAGTCTTGTGATTGGTTTATAATTACCTAGGCAATCTGATTTTCACCCAAAAATTCTGCGTTCTCTTATTGGTTCAATGCTTCTGACTCAGAAGTATTTAGCCAATTAGAGTAACAATTCTGAAGTATACTGTACTGTAGGGTGTTGGTTTTTATGAAATCCATGATATTTTGCAGATGTCTGTAATTATTATGGATTCCCAATAAAAAAAAAAATTATATATATATATATATATATATATATGTATTATTATTATTATTTTTTATTTATATAGCGCCAACATCTTCCGTAGCACTGTACATAGTACAAACAAATAATGGGGAACAAATATACATTAGAAATACAAGACACTGTACAGTCATGGCATTGAATAGAGTAAATACAGATACATACATAGTTGATATGTGGTTGGTACATGTACATATGTTAAAATTACAGCAGTATGAGAAACACTAGGAGGAGGTCCCTGCCCTTGCGGGCTTACAATCTAGAGGGTAGTGGGGAGGAAACAAAAGGGAAGGAAACACAAGGATTAGTGGGTGAGCCAGTGTGCCTTCAGTGCTGCCTATAGCAAATTATAGGCTTGTTTGAACAGGTGTGTTTTCAGAGTACGTTTGAAGGTTTCCAGACTTGAGGCATGACGAACCGGCTGAGGGAGAGAGTTCCAAAGGAGAGGGACAGCCCGTGAGAAGTCTTGGATGCAAGAGTGAGACGAGGTGACTAGGCTGGAGGACAAAAGGGTCTCCTGTGAGGAACGGAGGGTCCGGGCGGGGAGGTATCTGGAGATTAAAGAGGAAATGTATGGAGGCAATAGCTTGTATAGAGCTTTGTATGCAAGTGTGAGAAGTTTAAACTGGATCCTTTGGGCAACTGGTAGCTAATGGAGGGATTGGCAGAGAGGGGCTGCCTCAGAGGATCTAGAAGAGAGGTGGATGAGACGGGCCGCAGAGTTTAGTAGGGATTGGAGAGGTGCCAGTCTGCTTTTTGGTAGACCACAGAGTAGGGTGTTGCAGTAGTCAAGGCGGGAGATGATTAGGGCATGTACAAGCATTTTAGTTGCTTCTTGTGAAAGGAAGGGACGGATTCTGGAAATGTTTTTGAGATGGAAGTAGCAGGAGGTAGTTAAAGCGTTAATATGTGGTTTAAAGGAGAGCTCAGAGTCCAGAGTTACCCCTAGGCAACGAGCTTTGGGGGTTGATGCTATTGGGGTGTTATCTACATTGATTGTGACAATGGGAGGTGGAACAGAGAGCGAAGGTGGAAATATCACAATCTCCGTTTTGCTCATATTGAGTTTAAGGAAGCGGGATGACATAAATGTAGATACACCCAATAGACATTCGGGAACTTTTGATAGTAGTGTGGAGAGGTCTGGGGCAGAACAATAAATGTGGGTGTCATCAGCATAGAGGTGATATTGAAACCCAAAGGAGCTTATTATCTGTCCCAGGCCATGGGTGTAAATGGAAAAGAGGAGGGGTCCAAGGACGGACCCTTGTGGTACTCCCACAGACAGTGGGCGTGGAGAGGAGTTGGTATTGGCATAGGAGACCATGAAAGGACATCCAGACAGGTAGGAGTTGAGCCAGGAGTGTGCTAGGCCCTTGATATCCAGTGTTAAGAGGGTCTGGAGAAGTAGGGTATGATCAACAGTGTCGAAGGCAGAGGACAGATCTAGGAGTATTAGTACCGAAAATCTGCCTTTGGCTTTAGCAGCTAGGAGGTCATTGGCAACCTTAGTGAGAACGGTTTCCGTAGAGTGTTGAGGGCGGAAGCCAGACTGGAAGGGGTCCAACAGGGAATTAGCAGAGAGAAAGTTAGACAACTCTGAGTAAATGTGGCGTTCCAGCAGTTTGGAGGCAAAGGGAAGGAGAGAGACTGGGCGATAATTAGAAAGGGCCGTAGAGTCTAAAGAGGGTTTTTTGATTAGTGGTGTTATGATAGCTTGTTTAAATGAAGAAGGGGAAGTGCCAGTTGAGATGGAAAGGTTAAACAGTGTTGTTAAAGCAGGAATGAGGGGGGAGGAGACCTGGGGGATAAGATGAGAGGGAATAGGGTCTGAGGCGCATGTAGTAAGATGAGCTTTAGAGATTAGTGAAGAAAGATGCTGTTCAGTTAAGGCTGAGAAGATTGTTAGTGGGGAGTAGGTATGAGTGCGTGAGTGGTTATGTGGAGAGGGATAGTTGATAGTAGGGGAGCTGCCGGACAGAGAGGAAAAAGGAAGAGGTGATTGGACCGGTGAAGAGGGTTGCTTTAGAAAGCTGTTCTGTAGTGTTTCAATTTCGCTCACAAAATATGCTGCAAAGTCTTCTGCAGACAAGCTTGTGGTTGTAGGGGGAGGCGGGGGGTGGAGAAGAGAGCTGAAGGTGTTGAAAAGTTGTTTAGGGTTATGGGATTGTGAAGAAATAAGTGTAGAGAAGTATGACTGCTTTGCAAGTGAGAGAGTGTCCCTGAGCTGGAGCAGCGTGTTTTTATAGTGGGCGAAGTTATCTGCATTGGTGCTTTTCCTCCACTGCCGTTCTGCTGCCCTGGACTGTCTTTTCAGTTGTTTGATCATTTCAGTCAGCCAGGGCTGTCTGTTGATGCGGCGGGTGGCGGAAGTTGGTGAGAGGGGCGGCTGTGTTCATGACAGCAGTGACTGTGGTGGAGTAGTAGATGGATGCTGACTCCGGGTCAGTGTAGGATGACAGGGAGCTCAGGGGTTTTAGAGAGTCAGCTAGGGAGCAGAGGTCGAGGTTGCGATAATTCCTGCATAAGCGTGATGGCTGCACTACAGTAGTTGGAGGAGGCAGGGAGGGGCTGATTGTAAAAGTTATTAGATTGTGATCTGAAAGGGGGAATAAAGAGTTATTAAATGTGGAAACTGGGCAGAGTCGGGTAAAAACTAGGTCCAAAGTGTGGCCATCTTTGTGGGTGGAGGTTGAGGACCACTGGGAGAGGTCATAGAATGAGGTGAGTGAGAGGAATTTTGTTGCAGTGGAACAGTTAGTGTCTATGGGGATGTTAAAGTCCCCAATGATGATGGAAGGAATGTCAGTGGATAGAAAGTGGAGAAGCCATGTTGAAAAGTGGTCAATGAAGGTGGAGGCTGGTCCAGGAGGCCGGTAGATGACAGCAACCTGGAAGTGGTGAGGGGAGTAGATGCGGACAGCATGAGCCTCAAAAGAAGAGAAAGCCAGAGAGAATATATATATATATATATGTGTGTGTATGTGTATATATATATACTGTATATAAAAAAATTTGAGGGTGGGGAAATCAGATTACCGTCTGCAATGGTATTTGACTGTTTCAGAAATCGGAATTTCAGCGGAATCGGAAATTGCCATTTTTGGTCATCCATAGTTACCACGACTGGTTAACAGTTCCATTTGTCCACTCCTGGTAAACTTTAATCACTATCACCCATGAACAGTTCACAAGCACCTCTGTTTCTGAAATTGGGGTATGGTGAGGAGAAGTTTGGATTCCAAGGGGCCCCATGACAATTTTGCGGTGGGGCCTTATGGGCTGTTGTTACGCCTCTGAGTAGTTCAGTGGGTAAACTGCAGTAACATCTGTTTTCTTCTTCACAGGTTACCTTACACCACAAGTCTCATGTGGTCAGCAGAACATTAAAGTCAGGTTCAGTAAATGTCTTGTGGAAAAGTTGGGCTATCACTCGTCATCAGTCCAACTGAGAGACAGTTCCTGTAAAGCAATCATCGAAAGAGAAAATGAAAGCTACCTCACTCTGGAGACACGGCCTGAAAAGGGCCATTGTGGTACCCAGACATCGGTAAGTTAGTGTCATATCCTGTTTACTGATATATGGTCAATGGGCTTGATTCCCTTAATGGCAGCAGGGAGTATTATAATCCCCTGCACATGCTATGGCTGCCATAGCTTGCACAGTAAAACACTCTGGGTTTAGATAGTTTAACTACCCTAAGACCGCGTCACGCCAATGGGCGTGACCACGGCAGCAGCCCCAGGACTGCCTAACGCCAATTCTCATCAAGTCCTGGGGCTGGCTACTGCAGGAGATTGCAATACAAGGTCACTTAAAATACAATAGTATAGTTCCACCCCAAATGCAATGTCAAATACAGTTCACAAGGGCTATATGACGGGGTTTTAAATGAACCAAGAGTCTTTTATTCTTCAATTTTCAAATTTCTGCAAGATTGTGGACAAAGTACAAAGACAGCCAATACAGGACTCCACATCATAAGAAAGGACTGCCTGACACGTGTTTCACGGTCAAAGACCGCTTCCTCAGAGGCATAGAGTGTACACACATATCAACTGTCGGATCAACGACAATATCCCAGCGCAATCTGTAGACTCAATTGAAATGCACTCCTGGACGAGATCCCGGACCCAGAAGCGCATACAGGAAAAGGAAGTACTGCAGGAGATTGAGTGCAGGCTGCGCACACATCTCCTGCTAGGGGGGGGGGGGGGGGGGGGCGGAGCTCCGTCCCGCCTTCAGTCTCCGAGCGGTGATAGACTATTAGACGGCAAAAACGCCGTCTTTTCATTAAGTACAGCGCTGCGATCTGCAGCAGTGCTGTACTGGGGACAGCCGTGTGACACGGCTGTCCCCCTGGGGCACAAGAAAGCAATCGGCTCTCATAGGCTGAATCCTATGACAGCCGATCGCCATGATTGGCTCACTGCGAGGAGGGGAAAAAACACAAAAGGTATATATAGTGATGTGAAAAACTATTTGCCCCCTTCCTGATTTTTTATTCTTCTACATGTTTGTCACACTTAAAGAGGAATTGAACTAAAAAAAGTCACTAAATTGAGACTCTTTATCCCTTTGTAATTATTTATTAGATAAAAAAAACACTTGTCACATGCAATATAAAAATATATATATTTGCGCAATTCAACTTTGAGTAAAAGGTTTTTTTGGAGACTGGCAGGCTCCATCTTGCAGCTCTCACTCCATGGTGGGTGCAGTCAGATTCCCTGGGCGGTGTTACAGTTGTCCCATTCACGCCCACTGAACGAGATTTACAGCCCTGTATCATGATGTCATCAGCAGTTGCCCAGGCTGTCACAGGACGCTGACACTGTAAGGCTGCTGCACTGTACTGGCACACAACTTCACATGTAAAGTAAGCTGTTTCAGCTGATTTTCTCAAGCTTCCAGCTGCCCTGGTCTACCCTAGTTAGGAATCCCCTCTCATGTCAACCGCATCTTGCCCCCCCCCCCCTTCTCCTCCTGTAGTTAGCATGGTAGGCAGGGGCAATCCCCTCTTATGTGATCCAGCTGCCATGGTCTCCCCTGTAGTTGGTGCTGCAGAGGGAATCCCCTCTCATGTAAACCAACCCCGCCCCCCTTCTCCTGTAGGTAGGCAGGGGGAATCCCCTCTTACATGATCCAGCCATCCTGGTCTCCCCTATAGGTAGCGCTGCAGAGGGAATCACCTAAATTGACACTATGAAGCTCTGACCTGTGAAGCTGCAGCGTGATGTATGATAGTCATACATCACTGTTGTGTCCTCTATAGCCGCTGCACTCTGCTCCAGGAAGTAGAGACATCCTGATACAGCCACTGGGTCTTCAAAGTGATGTCACCTCTAAAGCTGCAGCACATCACTGTGCGTCTGATAAGAGTGTACTCTGTGTACAATGCTCTACTTCCTGGAGAGAAAGGTGCAGCAGCTACTGAGGTCACAACAGTGATGTATGACTGTCATACATCACTGTGCTGCAGCTATACAGGTCAGAGCTTCAGAGTTTTAATTTGGGGGATTCCCTCTGCAGTGCTATCTATAGGGGAGACCAGGGCGGCTGGATGATGCCAGAGGGGATTCCCCCTGCCTGCTGCAAACTACCTACGGGAGAGTGCTGACTGTAGTGCTGAGTCTCACAGCACATCTCTTCACTGTATTAGTTGATGCAGGCCCCTTCTCCCCTTCCTTCGTCTGCTGGGCTCTGTGCTGTGCAGGGTGGGAGGAGGGGGGGGGTCCTCCTCTGTGCACTCAGGCGTGAGTCTGCTGAGCTCTTTGTTGAGCACTGTCCCTCTACTGTGCTTCCCAGCCTCTCCTCCCCTCCACCATCTACTCTGCTAGGCTCTCTCCTGCCTCCTTCCCTCCGATGTCTGCCGTCCCTCCTCCACTAGCTCTCTCTCCCTCCTCTCCACTCCTCTAATCTCCTCTCTTGTCCCTCCGCTGTCTGCTTCACTGAGTCCGCTCTGCCTGTCATTTCCCCTTCTTCTGCCTTCCGAGGAGACGCCAGCTGAGGACGTGCCTGCAAGAACTCTCGCGAGCACATTACATAGTAGGTGGCATTTAGCTGACGTACAAGATTTCCCAGCATTCTCTGCAAGCCTGCCGGGGAGTTATCAAGTGATTGCCGCGGCATCCAAGGCACAGGTGGGAGGGGATGAATTCAATTATTTATATTATGAGTTTTATTCACAAGTTTTTATCATATATTGCACAGTTTTTGACTATGATTTTTAAAAAGGATTCCAATGTTGTTTTTTGAAATTTACAGTTCAGGTCCACTTTTAATGTTTCTGCTCATCAAAAACGGTTAACTATTAGTCAAAGGTAACATAATTGAACACAAAATGCAGTTTTAAATGATGGTTTTTATTATTTAGTGAGAAAAAAAACTCAAAATCTACATGGCCCTGTGTAAAAAAGTGATTGACCCCTTGTTAAAAAATAATTTAACTGTGGTTTATCACACCTGAGTTCAATTTCTGTAGTCACCCCCAGGCCTAATTACTGCCACACCTGTTTCAATCAAGAAATCACTTAAATAGGAGCTATCTGACACAGAGAAGTAGACCAAAAGCACCTCAAAAGCTAGACATCAAGCCAAGATCCAAAGAATTCAGGAACGAATAAGAACAAAAGTAATTGAGATCTATCCGTCTGGTAAAGGTTATAAAGCCATTTCTAAAGCTTTGGGACTCCAGCGAACCACAGTGAGAGCCATTATCCACAAATGGCAAAAACATGGAACAGTAATGAACCTTCCCAGGAGTGGCTGGCCAAAATTACCCCAAGAGTGCAGAGAAAACTCATCCGAGAGGCCACAAAAGACTCCAGGACAACATCTAAAGAACTGCAGGCCTCACTTGCCTCAATTAAGGTCAGTGTTCACGACTCCGCCATAAGAAAGAGACTGGGCAAAAATGGCCTGCATAGCAGATATCCAAGGCGCAAACCACTTTTAAGCAAAAAGAACATTAAGGCTCGTCTCAATTTTGCTAAAAAACATCTCAATGATTGCCAAGACTTTTGGGAAAATACCTTGTGGACCGACGAGACAAAAGTTGAACTTTTTGGAAGGTGTGGGTCCCGTTACATCTGGCGTAGAAGTAACACAGCATTTCAGCAAAAGCACATCATACCAACAGTAAAATATGGTGGTGGTAGTGTGATGGTCTGGGGTTGTTTTTCTGCTTCAGGACCTGGAAGGCTTGCTGTGATAGATGGAACCATGAATTCTACTGTCTGCCAAAAAATCCTGACGGAGAATGTCCGGCCATTTGTTCGTCAACTCAAGCTGAAGCGATCTTGGGTGCTGCAGCAGGACAATGACCCAAAACACACCAGCAAATCCACCTTTGAATGGCTGAAGAAAAACAAAATGAAGACTTTGTAGTGGCCTAGTCAATGTCCTGACCTGAATCCTATTGAGATGTTGTGGCATGACCTTAAAAAGGCGGTTCATGCTAGAAAACCCTCAAATAAAGCTGAATTACAACAATTCTGCAAAGATGAGTGGGCCAAAATTCCTCCAGAGCGCTGTAAAAGACTCGTTGCAAGTTATCGCAAACGCTTGATTGCAGTTATTGCTGCTAAGGGTGGCCCAACCAGTTATTAGGTTCAGGGGGCAATTTCTTTTTCACACAGGGCCATGTAGGTTTTGAGTTTTTTTTCTTACTAAATAATAAAAACCATCATTTAAAACTGCATTTTGTGTTCAAATATGTTATCTTTGACTAATAGTTAATGGTTTTTTGATGAGCAGAAACATTTAAGTGTGACAAACATGCAAAAGAATAAGCAATAAGGAAGGGGGCAAATAGTTTTTCACATCACTGTATATATAGGTATATTTATTTTAAAATAAAAAATAGAAATATTGATAAAAAAAATAAACATGGGGGGATCAGACCCCACCAACAGTGAGCTCTGTTGGTGGAGAGAAAAGGAGGAATCACTAGTGTGCTGTGTTGTGTGGCCCTGCAGCTTGGCCTTAAAGCTGCAGTGACCTATTTTGAAAGAAGTAGCCTGGTCTTTAGAGGGATTAAGCACTGTGGTCCTGAAGTGGTTAAAGAGCGCTTTGTTACACTTAACGAGCGCTCCACTGAACCCACCCAGAGCGTCAAAGTACGATATTCCTGCACTTTGATTGGCCCAATAGCTTGACTGTCAAGTGACAAGCAGTCTACAGGACCTGCCAGGGTGAGTTCAGCGGAGCGCTCGTTAAGTATAACAAAGCACTCTTTAACCACTTTACCCCAAAGCGGTTTTTACCCTAACGGACAGCGATTTTCACCTTTCAGTGCTCATCCCTGTCATAGCTTAATCACTAATAATCACAATGAAATGATCTATATCTTGTTATTTTCACCACCAATTAGGCTTTTTGGGGTTGATATTTGTTTTTAGTAATTACTTTATTTTCTATGCATTTTAACGGGAAAAAGAAGGAAAAAAAAAGAAAAAAAATACACTATTTCTCCAATTTCATCCCCTATAGTTTTAATATAAACACTGCTACTGTGCATAAAACCCACACATTTTATCTGCCTATTTGTTCTGGTTAGCACAAGATTTTAATTATGTCCCTAGTACAAAGTATGGTGACAATATATTATTTGGAAATAAAGGTGCATTTTTTCTATGTTGTGTTTTTTGTTTAACTGATCTCACGTGCACGCTCACGGGAACGCACGTGCACCCGCACAACGGCAGCAGCACTGCTTAACTTATAAAAACGTCCTGGAGCCGTTAAGAGGCTTTAGCCGGACGTTTTAATACGCCTGATTTTCCTTAAGTGGTTAAACTATCTAAACCCCAGCGTAATTTAACTGCACACACTATGGCTGCATAACATGCACAGGGGATTATAACACTCCCTGCTGTCATTATATAAGGTATAAGACCCTGACATAATATTCAATAAAAACATGTTTTCCTACTTTTTATATGCCATATGGTTATCATATTTGCATTTGTGCAGAAGTATTATTATTCATTTAGAAACTATACGTTCCCAAAAGTACAGTTTTTTTGCTTTGTGAGCTGACTTTGCATTTTTTTCATAACTGGTTTTATTCATTTTGTATTGAATTCAGAAATGCTTTGAGTCTTTGTCTGTGTCCAGCAGCTTCTCAGCAGTCAGTGAATGTGTCACATTCCTCACTTGATACATTTAAGTAAACACAAGATAACATTATCTACAACTTCGGATGCGTCCACATTTCTCTGCACTGAACCTTCCAGCCCTGTGTGTAACCCTTTGAATGCTGGTCTAGTAAAAAAAAAAAAAACTGGTTGTATATAATATGCTGTAAATAATTTTTTAGAGCAAAGAAGAAATGCTGGGTTATATTCCGCTTTAGGCTGCGCTGCTGTAGCCCTTGTGTTGTTTTGCAGCATTGACATTAAGAGAGCTACAGCTTTCTGCCAGACCACAATGGATGCTAATATATACACAAGGAAAGGAAGGCATATTTCAGTTGCTTTACTACTGAATATGGTATAGAGTTACGGCTTATGCTGTGCATACTTGGTATATCAGCACACTCTGCAGCTAGTTTACCATTAGCATAAACACACAGCAACAGTTTATACCATATATATTGAGGGTGAAATGAATTATCACACAATACCACTAGTTTCCTATCAGTATAGCCACATAAACAAAGCTTATCTGTTACATAGTGGAAGTAGTGAGGTCAGCAGTGCACATGTTGCAGCTAGTTTACTATCAGTCTCAGTCTGAACAGGAGAAATTAAAGCTGTAGACATGCCCACCTGAAACTTGCTTCCTGAAATTCTCTACTCCTGGTCATGTGATCAATATTTCAAGACAGGATTTCTAGCTGCAGAGGCCTTACTTTGTAAAAAAAAAAAAAGTTATGTTTAGGTGTTTAGATTTAATCTGTGTCAGAAGATGGGTTTGCAGGTTAATGTTGAGCAGAACATGTATAAATACACATATTTGCTCACTCAAAGGTTTAATGAACACAGCTGCTGGCTAACTCACTTGCCAAGTCTTTTTCTTGAGTGAAGACAGGTTTTGATACAGGTTTCTTAAAGGCCTAGTGCACACCAGAGCGGTTCGGCTGCGTTTTGCGATCCGCTTGCGGCTGCGGATACGCTTGGGTAATGTATTTTAATGGGCTGGTGCACACCAGAGCGGGAGGCGTTTTGCAGAAACGCATACTCCCGGGCTGCTGCAGATTTTGGATTGCGGAGGCGTTTCTGCCTCAATGTTAAGTATAGGAAAAACGCAAACCGCTCTGAAAAACGGCACTTCAGAGCGGTTTGCCAGGCGTTTTTTGTTACAGTAGCTGTTCAGTAACAGCTTTACTGTAACAATACATGAAATCTACTACACCAAAAACGCTTCACAAAACCGCAAAATGCTAGCTGAAACGCTACAGAAAAATAAGAAAAAGCGTTTCAAAATCTGCTAGCATTTTGCAGATCTGCTAGCGGTTTTTGGTGTGCACCAGGCCTGAGTGAAGATACAGTTAAGAATAACATGGCTTTATCTATTAGCACTGTTGGGCAATGTCATGTTAAAAATGCAAGCTTGCTTGCAGATATCATACAAAGTGTATGCAACTTCAAATTTGTCCAATCAGAATTGGCAGGGGAGTGCATCTGTTTGGCCAATTCAAAGTTACATGAAATAAGAATTAAACTTGCACATAATCTAGAATTATCCAGAATTATCTATAATTATATGCATTGTTGACCATTTCTATCCATCAGCACTGATTAAGAATTGTCCACCCCAGAATTAAAAGTTTACTTACAATCAAGGAAACACGTTTTGGATATGTTTTCCAAACTTCTCACAACATTTAAATTTTAGTTGGCTTACTTTTCCCAGAATTTATTGTTTTAAGGGGGCCATACATCTCTCGACTTGACCATCTGATTCAATAATTATTATCAAATCAGATAAAAATCGGCACCATCAAGGGTATGCTCGATTTCGGGCCAAAATTGGTCACATGTGTTGACCAGACATGCTACAAGACATTGGGCCATTTTGGTCAATAGTGTGTACGGTGGTAACCGTGAGCAATAATGAGACAAGTGATGAACGCAAAAAAAATCCTAGCGCTGTCCCCTCTAGTGTATAAATGTGCCCCCCACGTGTGCATTTATACATTACCTGTCCTCTTTCACCTACCCTATGGCGCCTATCTGTCTTCAGAATACCCTACTCTTCTATTAGTGGCATATGCTCCGCCGGCGTGGTGCGTGTGTGACGTCACACATGAGCCACGTGCTATATGCCTGCGACGTGTATAGTGCTAATGGAAGAGCAGGGGATTCCAAAGAGGGATGGGCAACATGCAGTGGGCGACACAGGACAGGTAATGTATAAATGCAGTAGGGCTAGAAGAGGTAAAAAGCACAGGGACACCGGGAGCCCGATATCGTGTATTATCGTTGTGTGAGTCGAACAGTTAAAGGATAACAATTATACTCACAATTCTGGGTTGCTGTTTAGGCAACCACCATCTGAACATGTGGAGAAGTACCGTCTCCACTCGGCCTTGCTTGGTTGCTGCTCCCAAAAAAACACTACTATGATGAATTACAGTAGATAGGCCCCCACGTAATGGGGTATTTAGTATCAAAAAAACACTGTAGGAGGCGCCCTTGTATCTTATTATAACATACAATCAGTAATTTGATAAGGGTAGTGTGTCTCACCTGTTATGAAGGTACATACACACGTGAATCATAAAATTGGGTTTATTATAGCACAATGGACTGGACAACGCGTTTCGTGACCCCAAGTCGCTTCTTCAGGTCAAATACAGTGCTCCAAAAGAAAGAACAATGATGGCGCTCAGTCTAACATACTTCACTTCATATATAGAACAACAAAAATAATAATAAAATATGTAAAAAATTCTATAACATATGCACACATATACAAAATATAAATTAAAATAATAAAATAGTTCCCTCCTCCTATGTCATTCCTTGCAACTAAATACATGTACAAATTAGTCTTCCTACAACATTTCAGTAGCTGAAAGCCACAGATGGGTAATAATACAACAAGAGGAAATATCCCTAAAATCCATCCACATATTCCCAACAACCCGCTCTATTCTATCCTGACGGTGATTTCCATACATTAATTTAAGACTTCCTGATGGGACGTCTAAAATAGATGCCCAGGATGGTGTAGTGTATATTTGTAACACTATAGTGGAGTGTTAATTGCAAGAAAAGGGGGGGGGGGGTTTCCACACGTGGCAGGGTCAGAGATTAAATTCTCATCTATTCAGTATAATTGCTTCAACAGTGCGGGTGATTACACAGGATTTAGATACAATCTGTATCTGAATATATAAGGGGGAAAAAAAGAGATTGATCTGAGGGTGGCTATAAGCCTGATGCCTGGTACCCGTATGGGCCATGCGCGGGATGTAGCAGGAGGACAAACGGAGGTGACAAGCTCAAGGTGGCTTACCTGTTAGCCGGAGGTTAGCAGCGTGGGCGCCATGAGCACGCTCCGCTGTAGTGCTGCTTAAATGCAGGTAGTTGTGGCCAATGCGGAGGTCCGGGATTCCCATGACGTCACTTCCATAGGAAGTGCGTCTTGGGTAGAGGGAGGGCAGCGGCCATCTTGCGTGTGGCGGCTGGAAGCCGGGGCAAGGACGTCCAGCGGGGACAGCCATCTTATGTATGGCATCCTACCTCCATATTCTAGGGGGCATGTGCAGCGGCCATCTTTCGTGTGGCCTTCCTGTCCCCGCGGTCATGTTGGTGTAGCCCGGGGGTTTACTCATAGTGGAGCCACTAATTAGGCGGCCAGGAGGGGGGAAGGGGAGCTATTAAGCAAAGCGCAATGTGTGTGCAATCTTGACCAATCTAGGGTATCAACGGCTGGGATAATAACCATAATTGAAGACCGTGACTTCGTTAGCACCCACTAACTTGTCCTGATATGCCTATTAATACCTTTTTGTATGGAACATGATATATATAGTGTACAATAGTCTATCCGCCCTATATGCACACAACATAATGAGTCCAAGTAAAAATAAGGATAAAATATATTAGAATATAACAAAATACAGTAAATTGATTTAAATTAAGTAATTCACTAATTTCATTAGAGCCTACTTTCCCATTTAGGTATAGACCAATGTATTCCAGGTATAAGTAAATTATGAAAGATGAGGTGGGAGGGTGAGGGGGGCGATTTAGGGGGAGGGGGGGGGGGGGTCAAACAACCAATAAGGGATCCTTGTCCCTCCCCCCCCTCTCTCCCTCCACCTTTCCCATTCCCCCCCCTCTTTCCTTCCCCATGTTCCCTTGGCCCCTCATCCCAATTAGCTCCCCCCCCCTTTTTTTCCCCCGTATCGCTTTCCCATCCCTTCCCCCTCCCCCCTAATTCCCCCCCCTTTTTTTCCCATCTTCGCCTTCCCATCCCTTCCCCCTCCCCCCCTATCTTCCCCCCCCCAAACCCCCCCCCCAAAAAAAAAAAAACCTCCCCCCCTCCCCCTAAATCACCCCCCTCACCCTCCCACCTCATCTTTCATAATTTACTTATACCTGGAATACATTGGTCTATACCTAAATGGGAAAGTAGGCTCTAATGAAATTAGTGAATTACTTAATTTAAATCAATTTACTGTATTTTGTTATATTCTAATATATTTTATCCTTATTTTTACTTGGACTCATTATGTTGTGTGCATATAGGGCGGATAGACTATTGTACACTATATATATCATGTTCCATACAAAAAGGTATTAATAGGCATATCAGGACAAGTTAGTGGGTGCTAACGAAGTCACGGTCTTCAATTATGGTTATTATCCCAGCCGTTGATACCCTAGATTGGTCAAGATTGCCCACACATCGCGCTTTGCTTAATAGCTCCCCTTCCCCCCTCCTGGCCGCCTAATTAGTGGCTCCACTATGAGTAAACCCCCGGGCTACACCAACATGACCGCGGGGACAGGAAGGCCACACGAAAGATGGCCGCTGCACATGCCCCCTAGAATATGGAGGTAGGATGCCATACATAAGATGGCTGTCCCCGCTGGACGTCCTTGCCCCGGCTTCCAGCCGCCACACGCAAGATGGCCGCTGCCCTCCCTCTACCCAAGACGCACTTCCTATGGAAGTGACGTCATGGGAATCCTGGACCTCCGCATTGGCCACAACTACCTGCATTTAAGCAGCACTACAGCGGAGCGTGCTCATGGCGCCCACGCTGCTAACCTCCGGCTAACAGGTAAGCCACCTTGAGCTTGTCACCTCCGTTTGTCCTCCTGCTACACCCCGCGCATGGCCCATACGGGTACCAGGCATCAGGCTTATAGCCACCCTCAGATCAATCTCTTTTTTTCCTCCTTATATATTCAGATACAGATTGTATCTAAATCCTGTGTAATCACCCGCACTGTTGAAGCAATTATACTGAATAGATGAGAATTTAATCTCTGACCCTGCCACGTGTGGAAACCCCCCCCCCCCCTTTTTCTTGCAATTAACACTCCACTATAGTGTTACAAATATACACTACACCATCCTGGGCATCTATTTTAGACGTCCCATCAGGAAGTCTTAAATTAATGTATGGAAATCACCGTCAGGATAGAATAGAGCGGGTTGTTGGGAATATGTGGATGGATTTTAGGGATATTTCCTCTTGTTGTATTATTACCCATCTGTGGCTTTCAGCTACTGAAATGTTGTAGGAAGACTAATTTGTACATGTATTTAGTTGCAAGGAATGACATAGGAGGAAGGAACTATTTTATTATTTTAATTTATATTTTGTATATGTGTGCATATGTTATAGAATTTTTTACATATTTTATTATTATTTTTGTTGTTCTATATATGAAGTGAAGTATGTTAGACTGAGCGCCATCATTGTTCTTTCTTTTGAAGCACTGTATTTGACCTGAAGAAGCGACTTGGGGTCACGAAACGCGTTGTCCAGTCCATTGTGCTATAATAAACCCAATTTTATGATTCACGTGTGTATGTACCTTCATAACAGGTGAGACACGCTACCCTTATCAAATTACTGATTGTATGTTATAATAAGATACAAGGGCGCCTCCTACAGTGTTTTTTTGAATGTATAAATGCACACATGGGGGCACATTTATACACTAAGGGGGCAGTGGTGGGGATGCTGCGGACTTGGACAATTCCCAAGGCATGTCAAGCTGAAATCGATTGGAAATTCACCTGCATTGTATGGGCAGCTGGCAGATCTCTCTCTAATCAGATTCGATTAGAGAGGGATTTGTCTCTTGGTCGAATCTGCCCATCATTGCTTAATGTATGGCCACCTTTACTGCTCCTTACAGCGTATTACCTTTTGCATTGTCTCATAACAAATAAAGCAATTGTTGTTTGTTTCTCATGTTAAACCTGCACTACGAATATTATTTTCCAGATGCGTGGAAATAATATCACCTACGTAAACACTGCTTACCTGACCTCACACAACAGCGAAGGGATGCTTGTGATAAATGAGTTTTCTGTTGACTTTTCATGCACGTATCCCTTAAATATGGAAACTAACCTCTTGTCTGGCATCAGTTCATTTACAGCGTAAGTTAATTTGTCTTGCTACATTGTTAACAATCCACGCAAAGCATGTGTAATCCAAAAAAGGTAAAGTTAAAATATGTTTTATACAAAATGTAAGACAGTAAACACACAAGAGCATTTATATCAGCCCCACCCCTGAGGAGCTTGATACGTCAACAGCAAATCAGAACAATAATTAGATAGTGTGTCTAGTCAGTATTATCGATGGCTGCTGGATTCCGCGGAATTAAGATTTCCGCGATTCCGGCTGGAATTTGGTGATTCCAGGTTCCGCTGCGACAGAACGGAATTGCGATAGCAATGTGGTGGAATTTCCGCGGAAAAATGTGGAATTCCGCAGAATGCAATTGTTTTTTTGCCACCAAACGGATAAGGATCTTGTCTGCCAGGGAATTGTAGGATGTCAAAAGCCAGCTCAACGAACATTGGCCAGGAATCGAACCCAGGTCTAGTGCTTGGAAGGCGACTCTCTTCACCGCTATACCACCACAAACACTACATGCTGAAGCCAGCCTGGCATGTACCATTAATATATCCAATAGAAAAATGAGCTTGCTTAGGGATTTGTAGGATGTCAAAAGCCAACTCACATACATTGGCCAGGAATCGAACCCAGGCATACCGTTTGGAAGGCAGCTATCCACACCATTATACCACCAACACTACACACTACAATGATACATGCTGAAGCAAGCCAGCAAATGGCAGCAGAGAATGCTCTGCTGTGAAGCAGTGTCTGGAAACTGGAAAAAAATTCCACACGTTCCTTCTACTCGCTACACTGCATGACGGGAGGAGGTGGCAGGGACCGTTATTGTGAGAAAACAGGGAGGTTTTTTTTTTGCTAACTGGCTGCACTTGCAGTTGGGTAGAGGGAGGAGGAGGTGCCCCAAAAGCCTCTGCCCCCCCTGTGATTGCATGGGTTGCAGGGGTGATTGCTACGCCTATGATGTGGAGGGTAGGCTCTGAGCCTTTCCTGTCCCCTCTTCGTGTGCTGGTTCCAGCACTGTCCCCATTTTGATTTGCAGCGCAGCAGCATTCGTGTCCATGAGTGCTTCTGAAGATGGGTGGCCCCATACTGTGCATGTGCAAGCATCTGCAAGTGTGCACTCATGGATGTGCAAATGGAGCTACCCATCTTTGGAAGCACTCGGGGACACAAGTGCTCCAGAAGCCTTCCAAGGGTTCCCAAAGGCATATTCGACCAGTTGGTAGAATGCATGCAAGTAGGGTCACAGCACTGGAATGAGAGGACTGAGAGGGGACAAGAAAGGTTGTATAATTTTTTGAGTCTTCCCTTTCCATATCTGATTTTTTTTTCTAGCCTCAGTTTTACTTACTTTAAGTTACCTCTATAATAATAACAACAACAATATTAAGGGAGCTGCTGTCACCATTATAGCCACTGCCACACTGATGGCCAGAGGAGGGGACTGATGATGACTGATGATCTTTTGTATCGTAACATCCCCATAGCAGTAATGATTTACATCACTAAGTGGTCCCTATCAGTGGTGCTCATCCGGATTAAAGATATCCGGGTAACCCGGATATCCAACTTTTTTTCAGCTATCTGACCAGATTCGGATTCCGGATACCTGGGTCCAAATCCGGATAGCTAACTGCAGATATTTGGTCGCATACCCGGATATCCGGGGATATCCGGTGGATAACCGGATCCGAATACTGTAACTAAGAAGATGACATCATTGAGCCAATCAGAGGGCTCCCAGCATAAGCCCTAGCAACCAATCACAGAAGGGAACCTTGGCCAGCCCCACCTGACCTCATTGATCCAATCAGAGGGCTCACAGCCTAAGCCCTGGCACCCAATCACAGAAGGGAACCCTGGCCAGCCTCCCTGTGGGTGCCATGATGAGAAATCTCATCTGGTGTGACTGCTTAGTCACTGAGAGACGTGCTGCAGTGCTGCTGGCCTAGCAGTGACAAGTGACACGTGCCAAGTGACACGTGACACGTGCCAAGTGCCATGTGACATGTGCCAAGTGCCACTTGATACATGACACGTGCCACTTGACACATGACACGTGCCACGTGACATGTGCCAAGTGCCACGTGACACATGCCAAGTGCCACGGGACACATGCCATGTCTGGAATGCTCCTGGCACACGTTACACCTGCTGCTGCTGCATTGCCCTGCTCCTGCTGCTTGTGCAGCTCCCACTGCCAGGGTGCCAAAGGCCACTGATACCACCTATATTTAACCTAAAACACAATTGCTGCATAATTTTTTGGAGGTGTCTAGGCTGAAAACTGTCATGTCCCAGTTGTGCGGTTGGACTTTGGTCACAATGTGGGCTGCACGACTGCTGTCTGGAACCTAGGCCTGATGTTAATTGAAAAAATAATGATGATACATACCTCATTTACCCTAAAAAATACCTTTTTAAAGCAATTTAAAGGCCACTTCTGTTTTTTCTATCCAGATATCCGAATCCGGCCGGATACCCTGGATACTGAGGTCGAATATCCGATCCGGATCAGAAAATTTTGAACTCGGATATCCGACCCGGATCGGATATCTGGGTATCCGGATCTGAATTGGATCCGGATTTTGAAAAGGGGTATCCGAGAAGCACTGGTCCCTATGTACTATGTATTTCATTTTTCATTCAGTTGGTCAGAATTAGTCCTAAATTGAGCTTTTGTGGGACACAAATTAGAATGCTATTGACTATAGTAATGAGGAAGAGGTTCTCTTTGGGATATAGAAATAGAAGGTTGGCTTAATTTCTCATACAAGATGTATACTGTACACACTGGGTTCAATTTAAGATTGTATTCATAAATTCTGCAACATGAACTCATGTTAGGAAAAATACAATTTGTTATTTTAGGCAACTATTTTGATCATGTCTATAATGTGTTACAGCTCAGCCTCAATCAATGTTGGTGGAATATCAAACTATACCGTAAAGATGGGAATATTCCAAGACTCAGACTACACCACCCAGTATCCGGGCCCCGAAGTGTGTCTGGATCCATCTGCCACTTTATATGTTGGTTTTATCACCAGTGGGCCTCTAGGATCATCTCGATTTGTGCTCATCATGGATAACTGCTACGTAGCTCCAACACCTGATCAACATCAAGGGATGAGAAATGACATGAAATACGACATTATCAAAAATCGGTATTTTTACTACAAACCTTTCTCCTTAACCAGTTAAGGACCATAGGCTTACAACCCCTGGTGACCAGGCTATTTTTTACAATTTAGTGCTCTGCGGCTTTAATAGCTTGCTGCAGAGGCATATCACTTAGTACACAAGTGAATCCCCCCCCCCTTTTCTGCCCACCAACAGAGATTTCTGTTGGTAGGCTCTGATCGCTGGTGTAATGTTTATTTTTTTATTTTTTTATTTGTATTTTTTTAAATACATTTCTCTATTTTTTTATTTATTTTTATAACTCAACTCCCTCACCCAACAGCCAATCGGGGTGATCCTCTCTCATAGGCATCAGAGTATGAGAGGGGATCGCAATCGGAGTCTCAGCCTGGGGCTGCCACCTTCCCCATGCCTATCAGAGTTAGGCGTCGGGAAGGGGATAAATTATGATTAGCCTTCCAGTTCTGTTATCTATAAATTGTTCTTGACTTTACTTAATAACACAAAAGCCATTTCTATTCACTTTTATGCCTAAGTTTTCTCATAGGAGAACATTATTGATCTTCTGTTTAAAATAACTTTTCAGCCCTCTGCAATTAAAAAGGTACCACATTGTAAGTGCAAAAGTACCATCAAAATTATATAGAGTATTGGTTGCTTGCTTGTGGCTTAAAAAGACATTTTATTGATAAGTTGTGAAAATATCACCTTAGAGAAAACTTAGGAGAAAAAGTGAATTGAATTGTAGTCATAAAAAAACAAAGCAGATCAATAGTAGTTGGGTACAGGGCCGGGCCGAGGCAGAGGCTGAAGAGGCTCCAGCCTCAGGGCGCAGTGTAGGAGGGGGCGCACAATTCATTCAGCTGTCATTCCCAATTGTGTTTGAAGCACAAAGAAATAAGAAAAGGGCATACATAGCAGTGACTGCAAGCCAGATAACTAGAGATTAAGGTGTTGGGGGTCCTGGGGCACCTTAGTCTAATAGGAATCAGTGTGTGACGGCTGGGATGGGAGGGATGGAGGGGCGCACATTGCTGTCTCAGCCTTGGGTGCTGAAGGATCTTGTCCTGGCTGAGCCGGCTCTGGTTGGGTAAACATACTGTAGATGGGGTTACCTGTAACTAAAAAAAAAGGAGGGAGGGGTAATGATCCTGGTCTCAGAGGACATACCAGGAAAGGTTACACTTTAAGGGATAAAGGACAGGAGGCTGAAAAACTGAACCTACCATCATAGGTGGCTCACTAATAACTATTAGAAGGGGGTACCAGGGTTTTATATATAGTTCCAGGTATAGAACTAAGAACAGTTTAATATTGCAGCTGCGTAGCAATCCCTGCAATCTCAGATCCACAGGTTCTAATAATGTAGTCATATACAGAGTCCACCTGAAATACTTTTGGTCCTAGAGCCGTCTGTCATGCCACTCCTACATTATGGAACTCCTTACCTCAGCATATCAGGACAGCTCCATCTCTGGACGTGTTTTTGGGCTGGTGCACACCGGAGCATTTTTTTTTTTTAAACGCTTGCAGGGGAAAACCGCTTGGTTAATGAAAGTGAATGGGATGGTGCACACCAGAGCGGTTTGTTTTTTTCACAAACGTAAACTCGAGGGCTGCACAAACAGACCATCAGGGGGCGTTGTATGACTGATATTGTGTTGAAACCCCTCCCACAAGAAACTGTGAGGACCATGGTACTCCTGGCAGTTTCCTGTCTGTGAACCTTGTTGCATTGTGGGAAATAGCTGTTTATAGCTGTTCCTAACTGCTAAAAAAGCAAGCAGCAGCTACATCACTTGCCAGCAGTAAAAATGTCACCATGTAATAAATATCAGAATGTAAATCAGGGAGAGGAAAGATTGTACAATGGTCAAACTCATTTATGCATAATTATTGTAAAAATGAAGCACTTTTTTATTACATTATTTTCACTGGTGTTCTTTTTAAGACACATTTATTATACACATTTAATATACATTTTGAGTGAGAGAGGATACATTTGCCCCGGGGCCCCATTGAAAGATGAAGCGGCCCTGTACTGGAAAGAGACCACTGGCCACCTCTGCTCTGATACATACTTAGCTTTTGGCAAAAAAAGAAAAAAACTTTCAAAGGCATGAATAAAAATATTTTTGGAAAAATCATGCAAAACAGAAATCATACTTCTTACAACAAATATCACTTTAGGGCCCATTTAAACCTATGCCTCTTCAGAGACCTGATGCCAGCACAGCTGTGATGCATGGCTATAAGGATTTGCATAGTTACTGTACCTAAATGCAGCATGCCATCCAATTTTTCCTGGTAGCCTATTGATTTCAAAATGCTGCATTTCTTTGTGTGAATTTGCATGCACATAAATGGAAATGGGCCTTTGTGCCAAAACGTGATCTTCAACGCTTATCACAAGGGAGTGCATCTGGGAGCATCCATCTTATCTTATAAAGTGTTTTTTCCAAGATCACTGGTCAAATGGAATTAGTAGACCAGATGAAGTGCCGTTGAGATAACTTTTTCATTATGTTTAAATATTATTATTATTATTATTATTATTATTATTATTATTATTATTATTTCTATTGTCACAATGAGATAATGAATTCTTATTATTTTAATTATTTTTTTTGTTCTTTTCACATTTTTAGGTGCCCCAACACTAATGAACCGACAATATCCATCCTGGAAAATGGACAGTCGCTCAAAGGTTCCTTTTCCTTTGAGATGTTTAAATTTGTGGAGGGCTTTGATCATGTTTATTTACATTGTGAGATTGGGTTATGTGATACTTCAAGATACAACTGTTCGGCTGTAAGTATTTATATTAGCCACTTTCCAAAAAACTGAAATACTAGTGATTAGGGATGAGCTGTTTTTGCCAGAGTCCTTTTTAAATTAAAAATGGCATTTTTCCTAAATTGAAATTTTAAAGAAAATATAATGGAATTTTTGTAATGTACATATTTAGAGGACAACTGTAATGAGAGGGATATGGAGGCTGGCATATTTATTTCCTTAAACAATACCATTTGCCTGTCAGCCCTGCTAAACTATTTGGTAATTGGTAGGATGGAGGCGCCCAATGTATGCTCTGTTTTAGTATTTTGAAATACAAATAAAAAATTATATAATAAAAAGAGAGGTAATTGCTTCTCCAGAAGATATAGACACCAGTTAAACTGGAAAACAAATGTTTTATTCAAAAATCAATCTGACAACGCATTTCACTGTTCATGGCCCGCTTCCTCAGGTCAACACAAAATGCCTTGGTAGCATAGGGAATAAAGTGTAGGCGCCTCTAATATAATGTGTTTTTTCCAGTTGAACTGGTGCCTGTATCTTCTGGAGAGGTAAGCGATTATCTCTCTTTTTATTATGTCATTTTTTATTTGTATTTTAAAATACTAAAATAGAACACACATTGGGCACCTCCATCCTACCCACTACCAGTCAGACCTCCTTCGGAGGTAATAGCTTTGCAGTTTTTCTATGAAGTCTACTGTGCTACAGGAGAGCGACCATCCAGTATCCAGCAGGACCTGGAGTACCGAGCAGGGACGGTTAATTCCCTGCAGGCCTATACGGTGGTTGCAGGAACTGCAACCCACCTTTGTGAGTATGTATCTATATGATTGTATCCTCCCTATACCTGACAATACAACATCATTGGGCTTCCGGTCTCTCCCTATTTCTCACCTAGTTAATCTTGGATACAAGAATAGAAAAGTAAAAAAAAAAAAAAAACCTACTGCCGATCGTTTTGGCTGCAGTAATGTCTGAATCACACCAGAAACCAGCATGCAGCTATTCTTGTCAGATCTGTCAATAACGTCAGAAAAATCTGATCTGCTGTGTGCTTGTTCAGGGTCTATGGCTAAAGGTATTAGATGCAGCGGATCAGCAGGACAGCCAGGCAACTGGTATTTCTTAAAAGTAAATAAATATGGCAGCCTCAAGTTACAGGCAACCTATTGGGCTAATCAGAGCACCAGGATTACATCCTTTAAAGTTACTGGACCCGAAGGGGCTCAGGGCAGGAGGATGGAGTGCTCGGGTCGCGATTGCCAAATAGAAAGTGTAAGTTACTAGCATGCTCCTCTGAGAAAACCTAATAACGCACGCTACGCTGCCAATAGCATGCATACCGTGCTTTAAGGTGCGCAGGATTAAATAACATGAGTAACAGGAGGTTACTCGCACTATTTTTCTTAGTGAATCAACCGCAGAGTGTGGTTTGTTAACTGCAAATATGACAGAATGATGCAATGTTATAAAAAAACAAGCTATATAACTGAAACAAAAAATAAGCAACTCTTTTCTTTGCTACTAATGTTCCATTCATTATCCATAGTACCTATGCAATTCTTTATATCATACTTTTTTTCTCTTCAGGTTTGCTTTAAAGCAATATATACAATTACAGTAATCTGTGCTAGTTAATGAGATGGTAATAATTCTTGCTTTCATAATTAATAACTAGTGATTATCGTAATCTTACAATTACGTAAATTTACACGTAAATTTATGCAATTAAGCATATGCTAATTACAAATGTGTAATACATTTTACTTTGTAATATCAGTCATAATTACGCATGAATGTACGCGTAATTTACGCATAATTTTGTGCTGAATTTGGTGGTGAATTGGAAAGCCCCCATACATGCCATTGCTATCAAAATTGCTACATATGTTAAGAAGAATAGTGGGTACAAGTTACAAAAATAATTGTTCAAAAAGACATTGTAGTTTTTGAGAAAATCGATTTTAAAAATGCAAAGAAAAATGTTTTTTTTAAACCCAGAAAAATTAGTCTAAACATTTTTTTTGTATTTTTAAAATCAATTTTCTCAAAAACTGCACGGTCTTTTTGAACAATTCTTTTTGTAACTTGTACCCACTATTCTACTTAACATATGTAGCAATTTAGTAGGTAGGTAGGTAGTAATAGCATGTATGGGGGCTTTGCTATTCACCGCCAAATTCGGCACAAAATTACACGTAAAGTATGCATAAATTCGAGCGTAATTACGAATGGTAACACTTAATTATGAAAAAAAGTTATGCTATTCACCTGAATTTTTTCATTACGATTACGATGCATAATTGCATATTACGATGCGTAGTTACGCATTAGCGTAATTTCTGCTCATCACTATTAATAACAATGGCTTGCAGCTTGAAATTGGTCTAGTCAAACATGCCAGGAAGTTCAAATGGCTGGCCGGAAGTTCTTTAGAGTATGCATTAAATTTGCATGTGGTTAATTAACAGTTGTATACCTATAAGGCTCTTTTTTATATGGATAATGTTGTTTTTTCATGCCCATCGGTCTATAAAGCATCTGTAAGTAGGTTGCATTTCATATTTCACTGCAGTGGCTGTGCTGTGTATTTTGATATCTATTTCAATGTTTTTTTGTGTGTATACAAAAAAAAAAAAAAATCAAAAAAATTTAACTAAAAAACAATAAATTGCATGTAAGCTGGAATTATTCGAATCTCTTTAACTAGCAAAACAAGCACCCTCCTAACCCCGCCACCCTACAACTTTTTAAACATGATTAGTCCATTGCAAGGTTACGCAATGAATGTATTTGGGAGATTGATTATGTGATCTCTTTGGAGAGCTAATATTAAACTGGTGATTGAGCTAAAGGAATCAATCTTTCAGTAGTGGTAACTTTCACCAACACTAACATAAGGTGGCCATATACGGTACAATGCAAACATTTGATTTTCCTGTTTACTCAACCAAAATGATCGAATTGAAAATAATCTTTTTTTTTTTTTCAAGAAAAAGGAACAATTTTCCAATTTTTTCAATAAAAAAATGAACGAACATGTTGGAAAAATTTGTATATTCGATCTAACGGAATAATCAAATTAAATTATCTAATAAAAAAAAATGAAAATTGTACCATGTATGGCCACTATTAGTGGAATTATTGTTGTCAGGGGCGTCGCTAGCCCTGTTTTAGGGGGGCACGTGCCCCCAATCTTTCCTGGGGTGCCACGGATCTCCCGGCCGCCGCTGCCCCCTCTGTCAGCGGCTCCCTCCAGCCGCCGCCGCCGCGTCTCAGACCTCAGGATCAGGCGGCGAGCCGGCGACCTATCGTGCGGGCGCTAGGACCCAGCGCCCGCACTGATATGCGGAAGTGACATCACTTCCGCATATTTTCACTTCTTTTTACAGAACTTTCACTTCTTTTTACAGAACTGCCCTTTTTCAAAAGACTCGGGTGCAGCCAGCAGTGATAATTTTCAACATGTGTCCCTAGGACCTATCAACCGCAAAGGTGAGAAAAACTAAATATTATTTTAAACATTCTCTAAAATTATCTATATTGCAACCCATATACACACTGTTGACAACGGTACAACGTAAAAGTGTATCCATAAAAAAAAAATGGAGTTCAATATGCCAAAGAGTCTCTTTTCTGTGTCCTCCTAGAACACAAATATCTTCATGCACCATTCTTGAGGATACCATTTACCAAGACCAAAGACCTTCAAAGCAGGTCTACAAACTAAAAACCTGAACCGTAAGGCTAGGTTCACAGTGGTCAGTTGCATAACTCACGCGTTGCATTATAATGACTGTGAACTGCAATGTAGATTGGCCATAGACTTTAATACTAAGCCTCCATGCAGCAAGTTAGAATAAAGAGATCCGTTACTGTGAACAGGCCTATAGAATTGTATGGGCAGTGAGTTGACATGCAGAATTATTCTGCAATGCAACTGACCACTGTGAACAGGGCCTTAAAGAGCTTATATTCCCCCTGCTAAAACGCCTCTATCCCGCGGCTAAATGGTGGTCCCTTACCCCCCAAACCCACCCCTGCAAAATCTACGACCAACTTAGTCGTAGATTTTGCTGCTGTTGAGGCAGGGCTAATGGCTGCAGCCCTGCCTCTCAGCGTTGTCTATCAGCAGGGCATCGCCGCCTCTCCCCCGCCCCTCTCAGGGAGACTGAAAGGGGCGGGGAGAGACGGAGATACGCGCTGACAGACGGGTTGTTAGGGCAGGGCTGCGGCCATTAGCCATGCCTCAATGCGGAAGTGATCCCCCGCTGCAGAGAGGAGATTTTAGAGGTAAGGGATCCCCGTTTAGCCGCGGGATAGCGGCGTTTTAGCAGGGGCACACATGCCCCTGCTGAATATAAGCACTGAAGGAAGATTTATTCTCGCTTCAGTGTCTCTTTAAGTTCCATAGTGACCAGTGTTGCTTGGATACCCCGATCACGGATTCAAATAAATCCAGACACGGCAGTCCCAAAATTCAGATAATCTGTGATTCGGATTTGAAACTGATTGACGAATTTGACTCAGATTCTATCCGTGATTGCCTGTAAAATCCGTGATCGAGGGTTAGTGATCCATATTTGATTTTAACATTAATAGCAAAGCCCCCATACATGCCCCAATCCCCAGAATTGCATGGATTATAAGGGTGATAGGTGGCTACAACTTAAAAAAAATGTTTTTGACCTTATAGTTGTTGAGAAAATCTAATTTAAAGTTTCCGAAGAAAAAGTATTTGTGATTAAATCCCGCCAAAACCCACCAACTTTAGCGGTTAATAGCAAAGCCCCCTTACTTCTATTCATTATGTTCTCCTGGGCCCCTCTTTGCTGTTTCTGCCACTCCCCGCTGCGATCCTGGCTTGTAATTGCCAGTTTTAGGCAGTGTTTACAAACAAAAAACATGGCTGCTAACCAGCATGGGACAGGCTCAGAGAAGCTCTGTCTGTGAGTTATACAAGCAGCATACAGAGCCTGCAGGGGGCGTGGAGGGGGTGTGCATAGCTTCTCCCTTTCACAGTAGAGCAGCACATTCCTGCCTGAGCCAGCAAAGGAAAGAAGATTAGATTATCTAACAGAGATATTACAGAGACAGAGCAACTAGAAAAGGCTGCAGCAAGACAGACCACATTAGAACAGGTATAGGAACTTATAGGATAGAAGAAATAAGGCTGAAAATTTTGTTACAGAGTCTCTTTATAGGTTCTAAGGAAATTTCAAAGGAAAAAGTATACATTTAAATGCGGTAAATATATTAACTGTCATTTACCGCATTTAAATGTATACTATTTTCCTTTGAACCTTTTTTTTCTCCTTGTTCCCACTGTTCTACTTAATAGATCCTGCAAATTTAGTATTTATATCATGTATGGGGGCTTTGCTATTAAAGTGGACCCAAATTAAAAATACAACATTTCAGAAATAAAATCTATTTTCTAAATTATAATAATAAATAGCAGCCTTTTTTCAGCTGCATGATGACAAATATCAAATATTTTACATTTATTGGAGGAACCCCTCCCTTCCTTTCATATTGCCGGGACAGAATCCGGCAGACTGGTGGAGTAGAAGGTGTCCGGCAAAGGAGGCTTTGCTAATGGCATGCTCGTTTTTAGGGCCGTGCTGCCCGTGCCACCACCCTGGGCGCTGTTGGGAGGGGGGCGCTGTAATGGAGGGGGTGCCGGAGCTGCGGGGACGGAAGCCCGATCTCTCCCTCCCTCTCCCCGGGCCGCCCTTTGTGCTCCCCCATCAGATCAGATGCAGAGTAATTAATTAGTGCAGCAGGAAGCATACATAACTACTCACCTCCCTACGTTCCACTGGCCGCTCACTCGCCGCTGATCTCCTCTCGGCATAGACGCTGATACACACGCTGCTTCCTGTTTAGCCAGAAGCAGCGTATGCCTATGCCGAGAGGAGATCAGCGGCGAGTGAGCGGCCAGTGGAATGCAGGGACGTGAGTAGTTATGTATGTTCCTGCTGCACTAATTAATTACTCGGCATCTGATCTGAGGGGGGAGCACGGAGGGCGGCCCGGGGAGAGGGAGGGAGAGGTCGGGTTGCCCTCCCCGTGGCTCCGGCTCCCCACTCCATTATGGGGGGAAGCTGCCTCTCTAACCTATATTGGGGGACACCTACCTAATCTCACCTATACTTGGGGGCAGCTACCTATCTCACCTATACTGGGGGGGCAGCTACCTATCTAACCTATACTGGGGGGCGCCTACCTAATCTAACCTTTACTGGGGGCAGCTACCTATCTAATCTATATTGGGGGACACCTACCTAATCTAACCTATACTGGGGGACAGCTGCCTATCTCACCTATACTGGGGGGCAGCTACCTAATCTAACCTATACTGGGGGACAGCTACCTATCTCACCTATACTGGGGGGCAGCTACCTATCTAACCTATACTGGGGGCAGCTATGAAATCTAACCAATACTGGGGATCACCTACCTAATCTAACCTATATTGGGGGACACCTACCTAATCTAACCTATACTGGGGGGCAGCTACCTATCTAACCTATACTGGGGGCAGCTACCTAATCTAACTTATACTGGGGGGCACCTACCTAATGTAACCTATACGGGGGGGGGCACCTACCTAATCTAACCTTTACTTGGGGGCACCTACCTAATCTAAGCTATACATTGGGGACACCTACCTACCTAGCTAGCCTATACAGGTGGCAACTATACTGGCTACCTATATTGCAGGCACCTACCTAGCTAACCTATACTGGGGGCACCTACCTATCTAACCTATACTGAGGGCAACTATTCTGGCTACCTATATTAGAGGCACCCACCTAGCTAACCTGTACTGGGGCACCTACCTATCTAACTTATACCAGGGGCGCCTGCCTATCTAACCTATACTGGGGGCAACTATACTGGCTACCTATACTGGAGGCACCTACCTGGCTAACCTATCCCGGGGCAACTATACTGGCTCACCTATGCCTGGCTACCTATACTGGGGGACCTGGGGGGGGGGGGCGCAATTTTTACACCCTTGCCCTGGGTACATTTTAGCCTAGAAACTGCACTGGCTAATGGCTGCCACCTGTATAACCCTAGTTACTTATGAAAAGAGAAGGGTGAAAAGAATGCACTGAAATGCTCATAGGCTTGCCAGAGTGTTTATTTACCTTCGTATGTGTCAGAGTGCTGCAACGAAATATTTTGAATTAAAAAAATGGAAGTTTAGTACTTAATGGCCCCAGGGTACTTATTTAATCATCTGCGCTTTTTAGAAAGGTCATCATAATTTGTATCTATGTGTATGTGCTGTTTGTATGTGGTATGCTGATTTATGAAATAAACCAGGAATCAAAAGCAGATAATTTAGGCACGTAGCCCAATTGGTAATTTGGGTGCCGATGTAATTGTGGCTATATTGGCACAAACTGCATACTTTTGGTGCCAAAGGCAGAGAAGCTCAGCAAGAAGCATAAATAGCAGCCGCTATCATATAACTAAACTTCAAAAAGTGATGGAGGTCTGTAAGTGGTGCCAGAGGTTTGGCTAACGAATACTGAATATCAGCAGTGGGGGTCAGGAAAAATCTCACAGAGTTCATCCACCATGTATCCAAACTCCAGATATCGGGGAGGCAGCAGTATGTGTGAGTAACTTAGTTCCCTGTTTTTTGCTATTATGTAGTCAAGCCCCACCTCAGCTATTGGTTAGTTTTAGGCATTGGTGTTAGGCATAGGTAGGGGTAGGGTTAGTTTGAGGAGTAGGGAGGGGATGAGGGTTACTGTTAGGCATAGATAGCAGAGGGTTAGTGTGAGAGATAGTTTAGGAAAGGCAATAACAAAATAATAGTAAAATTACCAATTTTCTATCAGAGCTCAAATGACCAAATGTCTATTTTAAATGTACTAATAACAATAGCTTCTATGAATCAAATGTGTATTTTAAAGAGACTCTGTAACAAAATGTTCAGCCTTATTTCTTCTAGCCTATAAGTTCCTATGCCTGTTCTAATGTGGTCTGTGTTACTGCAGCCTTTCCTAATTGCACAGTAGCTGTGTTATCTGTGTTATATGATCTAATCTTCTCTCTTCTGTCGGCTGGCTCTGTCGCTGAGGCTGGAATGTGTGGAATGTGCTGCACTGCTTGTCATTGGCAGAAGCTATACACACCCACTCCAAGCTCTGTGTGAGTCACAGTCTGAGCCTATCACAAGCTGGTTAGTTTGTTTGTAAACACTGCCTAAGGCTTCTTGCACACCAAGACGTTGCATTAGGTGCCACGTTAAGGTCGCATAACGTGCACCTAACACAACGTATGGTGCTGCAAGAGCCGACGGTAGAGTGAGCCGCGTTAGGCGGCTCGAGTCCTATAATGTCTCCCAGAGTGGCGCTGATTGGCCAGCGGGACCACGTGATGCGGAGCGAGACACTCCGCATCACGTGGTCCCGCCGGCCAATCAGCGCCCGCCAGTGCAGTGAATATTAAGTAGCCATGTGCGCGGCTACTGTAACTGGCTCTCCCCGCCTCCTCTCCGCCCCCCACTGCGCATGTGCAAACAGTCTAATGCGGCTATAGCCGCTCCAAAGCCATAGCATGCTGCACTTTGCACAGAACGTGCAGCGTTACATGTAACGCAACGTGGGCTGTGTGAACAGCCCACTTGTGTTACATTGCTGTGCGTTGGGGGAGCGTTACAGGCGCACTAACGTGCGCCTGTAACGTCTTGGTGTGTAAGCAGCCTAAAACTCTCAATTACAAGCCAGGATTGCAGCAGGGAGAGGCAGAAACAGCCCAGAGGGTCACAGGAGAACATAATGAATAGAATGGTATGCTTTCTATTGTAAGAATGTTAGAGTACAGATTCTCTTTAAAAGAGAAACAATTGAAGCTGATGAACATATGTAACTTGCGTGTGAACTACGTGATGTCATTGTGTACAGTTTTGTTGCTGCATTCATTTTTATTCATAACAGACACAATTTATTCAGGTGTAAGTCTAAAAACTGCGGAGCCTGTTGTCTGCTTAAGAGAGTGGACACACTTCACCAGAGTTGTGAAGGAGATGGACACTGATAAGTGTGATGTGGGAGGATAAAACAACGAAAAAAATCTCACTGCTCAAAGTTAGGATTCAGCTCCAAGAACATGAAATAAAATGCATAAAAAACAAAACAAATGACACATACATTTTTTTTATATTTGCATTAATAAAAAAAAACACCCAAACATGCCGTAAGACAGTGTAAAATGAAAACAAAAAAAACTGAGATTTATATAAATGTTGCTAGAAAGTAAATAATATCATTGCTGTTGTTTCAGTTAAAAACACTTCATCTTCTGATAGAGGTAAGAAAAAAAAAAATATGATTAGCTACCATGTTGCATGTTATAAATGTTAGTATATAAGTAAAACTGACAAAATTATATAGAGGATGATGACTAATCAAAACATTTAATGAAGAAAGAAGCATGTGCATAGGGATGCTTGTTTGGATTTTGATCGTAAATTGCATTTCTGCATCGGAATTCGGAAATCGGTAATGCAAGTACTGTAGGCGGATTTTCACAGAAATCGCAGACATTTCCGTCGATTTTAACATTGAAAACTACTTTATTTTTGAAAGTTTTTTTCCCTCTTGTTCCCACTCTTCTTACCATACCCTGAAAAGTAGGTATCCCACACTTAAAAAAACAAAACAAAACAAAACAAAACAAAACAACAGCAAACAGAGAAGCTTCCCCATATTGGAGCATTGGATTGAGTAAAGTATTAAGCCAATGTGTTGTAAAAGACACTAGTAAGCTTTAGGTTAGCAGGAATGGTTGCATGGTCACCTAGCTTTTCATCCTTCCCAGGCCAGCTAGGCTGGCTTCAGCCTGTAGTGTTGGTAGTATAGTAGTGAGCATAGCTGCCCTCCAAGCAGTTGACCTGGGTTCAATTCCTGGCCAATGTATGTGGGTTGGCTTCTGACATCCTACAAATCCCTAAGCAAGCTCATTTTTATCTTGGATATATCATAATGGTACATGCTAGGCTGGCTTCAGCATGTAGTGTTGGTGGTGGTATAGCGGTGAGGAGAGCCAATGTATGTGAGCTGGCTTTTGAAATCCTACAATTCCCTGGAAGACAAGACCCTCCTCCTCCTCTGGAGGAGGGAAGGTTGCTATATAGGGAATAACAATCAGCCAGGAGCAAGCTAACGAGCCTAAATAAGCTCTCCCTAGCAGAGTCTGTCAGCAGCTGTCCCTTAACTAATTACTGTAGGCAGACGAGTGAGTAAAATGGCCGGAGAACCTTGCCTTTTATAAGGGGGGGGGGGGGTGGGGCTCCAGGAGGGAGTGTAGTCTGATTGGCTACAACAATGTGCCTGCTGACTGTGATGTAGAGGATCAAAGTTGACATCAATGGAGCATTATGGGGGCGAATCGAACTTCCAAAATAGTTCGCCTTCGCTGGCGAACGCGAACCACCCAAAGTTCGCCTGGAACCATTCGCGGGTGAACCGTTCAGCCCATCTCTAGTGTTATGTATAGAATGCTGGGGGGGGGGGGGGGGGCGAGCTCCATAGCTATGCCACTGGGCACGTTGATTGATGTTACCATTCACCGATCATGGACCAATCAGGTCTAGAGCAATTGTGCATGGTGAGGTAAATACACAGAGATGCATATCTATGCCCCTGATCCAGAAGCAAACATGTGGGAGATTAAAGTAAAAATAACAATACCTGATTACCAGTGGAGCAAGGGAGATGTGAGATGATACTTACCTCTACATTGTTCAGGCTGAAGAGAACATGTAGTATCTACTACTGACTAGGGCTCCCCGAAAATGGCCATTTCCAATTTACGCCATTGCAAATTTCCAATTTTGTGGGTTTTCCGATTTCTGATTTAACATCTTTTCCGATTTCCAAGGAATATTATATTTGTCATTTGTTACAGCAGAGAATGGAAAAAAAAGAAAATCAGCACTTTGTTATTTGATTGGTCTAAAATAACCATGGTAATCCGATAGTTGTGGAAAAATTATGCATTCTCTGATTGGTCCAATGCTTCCGAGTTCTGTGATTGCACTAAATTTACAGAGTTGCGGTTTTCCACAGAATTCCGTTTTCCAAACAAAAAAGACGATTTCCGCTTGGAAATGCGGACATTTCTGTTCTGCAGGATCCAAATGAGCATCCCTACTACTGACTCATAGATTATTTACTATATCTTTCCCTCCCCATTGGGAGCTCCTTTTCTGCATCTGTCAGTGCCCACATTTTAGCGCCATAAGTCACTACTGGTCTTTTGCATTATTTTAATGGTGTCCACACTACTGTAATTTTGTAGGTTTTTATACAAAACCTTTTGTATCTTCCTGTTTTCCAGGTGCTGCTTCATTGGACAGGAAGCTCCTTCTCTTGGCTGTTGTTCTCCTCATGCTTCTGATCTAGCCCTACACTACCTAGTATCAATGCTACCTTTGTAGATTAGAGCTAATTCATTGTAGGTTTTGTTTCTAACTTAGAATGGCATGACTATCAACAATCTTAGCCTAAGAATACTTTTTAACCAAATATGTCTAGATTTTTTTTTTTTTTTTAAAAAGACCCCATCATTTGTCTTTGAATTGTGCAATGAATAATTTTGATACCGTCTTTTCCCAAAAAATAAGACACTGTCTTATATTAATTTTAGCCCCAAATAATGTGGTAGGTCTTATTTTGGGGAAGAGTTTACAATTTTGTTCCACACTGGGAGCCCCCAGCCCAGTAAAGCCATTTCCTCCCTCCCTATTGTGCTGCTGGTAGTCATAGCCATGGGGACCTTGTCCAGAACGGCAGCCCCAGCCCAGTAAAGCCCTTCCTTCCTTCTCTCCCTCCCTCCCTCACTATGCAGAGTGACGAATGGAGCATTACAGCAGAGGAAACTCACTGGCTTCCGACGTAGGAGCGATAACTTCTCTCCTCAGCAGTGCCCGGGTTCCTTGTTTGACATTGTTTGACAATGGCGGCTCATGTCATGTGACGCGGACTTGCGTGCGTCACAAGATGAGAGCCGCTATTGTCAAGGAGAGATAGCTAGATGCTTCTGAGGAGAGACGTTAACGATGGCACATCGGAAGTTGATGATTTTCCTCTGCTGTAATGCTCTGCTCGCTACTCTGCAGAGGGAGCGAAGGGGGAGGGGGGCATTGCGTGGCCCAGCTAGGTCTTATTTTCAGAGGATGTCTTATATTTCAAGCTTGCTTGAAATATAAGATGGGCCTTATTTTGGGGAAACACAGTAGTTTTTAAATATTTATTCATGTCCAAAGGTTATTAGCACTAAACGCGTTATGCCTGGTACACACCGTACAATTTCCCATCAGATAGAAGGGTTGAATCAATTATTTCTGACAGGTCAATCTGATTTCCGATCATAATGTGGCAGGTCTTATTTTCGGGGAGGGATTACAATTTTGTTCCCCAGTGGCAGCCCCGAGCCCAGTAAAGCCATTCCCTCCCTCCCTGATGTGCTGCAGGTAGTCATAGCCGAGGTGACCTTGTCCAGAACGGCAGCCCCAGCCCAGTAAAGCTCTTCCCTCCCTCTGCTGAATGGCAAGCAGAGCATTACAGCAGAGGAAACTCACCGGCTTCCGACGTAGGAGCGATAACTTCTCTCCCCAGCAGCGCCCGGGTTTCTCTGTTTGACAACGGCAGCTCATGTCACGTGACATGAACGTGCGTGTGTCACAAGATGACAGCAGCCGCCATTGTCAAGCTGAGGAAGCTGGATGCTGCTGAGGAGAGACGTTAACGCTGGCACGTCAGAAGCCGGTGAGTTTCCTCTGCTGTAATGCTCCGCTCACCACTCTGCAGAGGAAGAGAGGGCGGGAGGGAAAGGGGGGGGGGCATTGCGTGGCCTAGCTAGGTCTTATTTTCAGAGGATGTGTTATATTTCAAGCTTGCTTGATATATAAAATGGGCCTTATTTTTGGGGACTGTTCTATTTTTGGGGAAACACAGTAGTTTTTAAATATTTATTCATGTCCAAAGGTTATTAGCACTAGAAGCGTTATGCCTGATACACACCTTGCAATTTCTCATCAGATAGAAGGCTTGAATCAATTATTTCTGGCAGGTCTGATCTGATTTCTGATCATTTTTCTGATCGATTTTGTATAGAAGTGATCAGAAAATGGATCAAAAAAACAAATCAGATTGGACCTGTCAGAAATAATCAATTCGATCCGTCTATCTGATAGGAAATTGCATGGTGTGCACCATCTATTAAACACTGTATTCTCTCGCCTAGCCAATTCAGGTATCTGCACAGTCTAGACATGAGCTGAGAAGGGAATAATTTGCATTATAGTTTTAAGGACAGTAGTACTATCATTAAATACATTGCAAGACCGTTTTCCAGAAACTGTTTATTTCTAACTGGGTAGTGAGGTGAAAATAAATTGTCTTATGTCCATTTAAACTACCATTTTAATACACAATGGCCTGTAACCTATTAACTTTTCTCCTGAGCTTTCTTCAAGGTGATATTTTCAGACCTTACCAGTAAAATACCTTAAGCTCCCATTATGCAAGAAAATACTCAGAACAGTTTTACATTACTTTTTTTTAACCTACATGGTAGTGTTGAACAGTTACCTTTTAAATAAGATGAAAAACTATTTCCTGATAGAAAACAAAGGAAAAAAGGTGAAATGGAAAATAATTCAGTAATATTTCAATGCAAACTGAAATTCAATAAAAAAAAACAAAAAAAACAGTATCCAAGGACAACAACTGATTTGCCAAGGTCCCTTGTGATGCACCATGTTGCATCACATTGTGTCACCTCCTCCTACCACATCAACGGGATATACTACTGCAGCAAAATAGACCAGCAGGGCTGCCAGGCAACTGGTGTTATTTAAAATAAAACAAATATAGCAACCTCCATATCACTCTTAACTTGTATTCACTTTAAAGTCAATGCCACGTAACACACTAACTGCCATCCATTGCGGTGTGCATGTGCAGGTGCATTGCACATGTGCAGATGCAGATTTTCAGGTAGCATATTTCCTGTCTGGCAGTGTGCATGTGACTGAGGGGTGTGGATTTTTGGGGTGGGTTGCCTCTGGTTTCCCTGTTGGTGCAGACTGCTGCATGTACTAAAGTGTGTGTAATGGTGTGATGCAATGTGATAGTCATTTTGTCATGTGCAAATTGTACCACACCAAGTGTAAAAGGACCCTTTTGCATGTTGCATGCAACCTAATGCAGGGTGGAACAGGTAACTATTACACTACTACCTTCACTGCACTGCAAGGTGAGAAGGAGGAGGAGCAAGCCGCCATGGTTGGCAAGTGCGGGAATTGCAGGAGCTTTTTGTTCAGCCAGTGTTAGAGCTGTTGTCTTATCACTTATGCAGATGGAAGACAGAGGAAACAACTACAATGACCACAATTCAATTCACTTTTTTCCCCTAACAATTTTCTCCTGACATTTTGACATTCTTTGCTTAGGGTTGTACTCACTTTATTTGCCAGCAGTTTAGACATTAATGGCTATGTGCTGAGTTATTTTGAAGGGACAGCAAATGTACACTGTTTACTTTCACTGAATATGCACTGACAACTTTACATTGCATCAAAGTGTCACATCTTCAGTGCTGTCCCATGAAGAGATAATACAATATGTACAAAAACGTGAGAGAGGCATTCTTACTTTTGTGAGATGTTGTACGTAAGGCACAGAAAAGCTGGTCTGTTAGATCACTAAACAATTAAAGGGGAACTGTAACCAATTTGGACCTCATCCACCCAAGTTTATGGCAGCATCATCCAGGAGGACTGGTAACTATGTGACATATAAGGATATCTGTTGCATCTCTTTGCATGGACTTGCTTGGCTTTAACCCTGCATTCTCACAAAGTACTGTTGCATTATCTGCTGCTCATTCCCTGCAATTGGGGGACTTTCAGCTTGCTCTGCCTTGTGCACCTGGCCTTTCAGCTTTGCATGGCCGCTCTTTGATGTTGCTTGAGGATACTTATATGTGCAACAAGGATTGTTTCATCAACTGTGAGAATTAAGTCTGATCTGATGAACTTTAACATAGTCACCCTGCGATTGGGGGCGAATCTGCAATGAGCAGACAGTGATTTATAACACAGTCCTCACTGATACGTATCAGCATTGCTGCAATTCTTATAGTTCATGGATGTCACATTGAACTGCCAGTTTCGGAGAGGTATATACCTATGAGGTCTAGGGACTGCAGCCCTACTTTTCATATTACCCAGATGAAGATAGAAAATTGACCTTTTATGGGGGTTTGTTTGTGTTTTTGTGTTTTTTTTTGTGTTATGATTATGATGAGATTTTGTATGTCTTTTCTACTATATTAATATAATTCTTCTTAATAAAGCTTTTGTATTTTTTTCATGCCCCGAAGAGCCAATTCTCATTCTTGATGATAATATATGAACTGTAACCAAGGATTGAACTTCATTCCAATCAGAAGCTAATACCCCCTTTCCCATGAGAAATCTTTACCTTTTCTCAAATATAACATTGGGGTGGTCTGTATAGCTGATATTGTGGTGAAAACCCTTTCACAATGTGATGTCAGGACCTGGGTCCTCAGAGTTTCCTGACTGTGAGCCTTGTTGCATTGTGGGAAATAACAGCAGTTTCCAACTGTCAAGCAACCAGTATCTTCCTCTGTGCATATAAATATCTTATCTATAAAAATAAAACCTTTTCTTAGCCTATCACATTGTTAGGGGGTGTGGTTATTGATAATAGCAGTTGGTACTTTCTGTTTTCTTTTTTATGTCTGCCAGTAGCAAAGATGATTAAGTGCAGGCTGATTGTGGATCAAACAATATAAACAAATTACATGGTGAATATCAATGATTTCTTGATCTATCTTCTATTTTGTTTTAACTTCTCACTTTCCAATGCATTGATTTATTTTGCACGTTAAATTATTGTGGCTCTGTACAATTACCAAGCTGACACATCAATGCATTCCAGCGGTTCAGGAGGCGTGGTTAGTTTACGGGACAACAAAGGATGATTTGCATATTCATCAGTGATGCATTGTGGACAAACCTGAACAGTGTGCAGCGATACAGACACTGAAACTATAGTGTACAATAATAGTTTATTGTACTCAGATTGTGCATAAATGCAAATAAAGTGAAAACTACATGCAACCATAAATATATACAAAGAATCTCTCACAACCAGAACAAACAATGTGCACACATACAACCAAAAACCGGACTAACTATCTATTTACAAAGCAATGTGCAGGAGATATATACAGATGTATGCAATGTGCAGGAGATATATACAGATGTATACAACATGTGAATATATACAATCAGGCACAGGATACAATTCAGCAGGCAAGTGGATAGTCAAACAAAGCAGAGGTCAAATACCAGGAAGTCAAGCAATCAGGTATCAGGTAAACAGGTAACAGGTATCAGTTATCAGGAATGTCCAGAGGCTCAGGTCAGAGACTGCAAAGTCTGCATACTGTCAACTGGATGGAGCAAACAGCAGACTTTATATATGCTAAGCAATCAGTGAAAATGGTAACAAGATGCAGCTGGTGGTGTGATCCTGCAGAAGGAGCTCCTGAACCACCCGCAGGCCAGATCAAGAACTGCTAGTCTACTCTAAAGACAGCATACAGCCACCTGCTGGTGGGTGGCAAAACTCCAGTGCTGCTTGAAGTCCATAAAACCCTCTGCTGGTGGCACAATGAAAGTCCAGGGCAATCCAAGTCAATACTGCCACCAGCAGGCATGAGAAGGCAAAGCATGATTCCTAACAATCTTCTGTTTAAAGAAGGCAAACTTCTGTTTTGCAAGACAGACACAAACCATTCACATCATACTTTTCTCCAGGGTGGACTCAAAGTCCCAGAGCTGCAACCACTAAAGCATGCACAGTAGGTATTAGTAGTGTAAGGGAGTTTTGCCCAATGCTCCTGAATTGGTGCTGGTTTACTGAACAGGAAGAGCCAAGATTTGAACCCTGGTCTCCAGTTTTAGAGGCAGAGCCCTTACCCAGGACACCAATTTCTGTACTTTTTACATGTGAGTTTTTGATTACTAACACCTAATCAAGAATTAAACTGGTGAACAGTTGGAGTTCCCATTTGTTGTGTTTTTCATTTTATAAACTACTATAATGTATTTAACAGGACAGGACAGCAGGGAAGGCAGTTTTACCCCTAGACTCTTTTGCTATTGAATCATGCTGTTGTAATATGTGTAGAAATTCCTTTGAAAACAAGAGTTGTGCTGCAGAACATTTAAAAACCATAACCATTTTTTTTATATAAATTATTTACTTGTAAGGTCACATCATGGGATTTTAGTTGGAGTCTTTGCTGGTGTCTTATCCTAATTTCTAGCATGGAGACATATACAGAAGGAGATAATTCCTTTGCCCACCAACTCTCACCCTGCCATATGAGATTAAAAACTCTAAAGTTCAACGTATAGGCTTCGTTGAAGAATGACACTTCAAAATCTACCCACTGCTAAGGAATGGAAACTTTACTTAGATCAAATTTACATTACATTTTGGCCGCCTTTGTCGCAGCACTCCAGAAGGCCATCTTGAAGTCCTGGTTTCGTAGGCTGTAAATCAGAGGATTGGGAAGGGGAAGAATCACTGTGTAGAAAACCGACACCACTTTGTCCCCGACAAAATGTTTACTACCAGTTGGCCGAAAATAGTTGAAAGTAATAGTGCCATAAAATAGGAGGACCACCAGTAGATGAGAGATGCATGTAGAGAAAACTTTATTCCTACTGTCTTTTAATTTTTTGACAAATTTGAAAATGGACACATAGGGCAAAAAAGTCATCATCAGGCCTCCCCCTCCAAATAAGCCTCCTAAGAGAAAAATGAGCGGGACATTGATGAAGATGTCACTGCAAGAGATTGCAAACATCTGGGGTAGATCACAAAAGAAGTTTTCTACGATATTTGATCCACAGAATTTCAAATTTTGAGCAAAAAGTGTGTGGATTAAAGAGTAAGTGAAGCCAACAGACCACACAGTGGATGAAAGCTGTGCACATAATTTCCAGTGCATTAACTGTATGAAATGAAGTGGGTAGGCGACAGATGGCAACATATCGATCCTATGACATGACAGACAACAAGGAAACCTCGGAAGTGGTGAAGAAGATGAAGAAAAAGAACTGAGTCAGGCAAGCTGTTGTGGCAATCATTCTTCTATTAGTGTGAAGATCAAACAATATTCGAGGAACAGTGACTGAAGAACAACAGAGGTCTAAACTGGCCAGGTTTCCAAGAAAGAAATACATGGATGTTTGGAGATGTGTATTAGTGATTATAAGAGCGATAATTCGCAAATTCCAGATTACTGTCAGGAGATAGAAGATAAGGAAGAAGAGGAAAAGAGGAACCCAAAGATTTGGGAATTCAGAGAGTCCAGACAGGAGTAACTCGGTTAAAACTGTCTGATTACCCATTACGCTAAATTCAAAAGAAACATCACAGAAACCTACTTTACAAAAGTGTTTAATAAACAATATATCCATTGTAAATCAATTTCCAAAGCACATAAATTGCTAGATTCCAAGAGGGTGATTTATTATCCTTAGAAGAATTAGAGGTTTAGTATGTCCATTTTTCCATCTACAATTAATTCAGGATGCTGTGCTTGTTACGACAAAGTAAGATATTAGTGGGCTAAAGGCACTCACTAACAGTAATGGTCATAATCTGCTACTTAAAGGTACATCACATGTTGTCTAAAATTTTGCAACTACAGCCACACGTAATTGCAATGTGAAAATGCAATTGAATTTGAGCAATCTATTCATAATTATGCGTAATTTTGTACCCACTTCAATGGTTAATAGTAAAGCTATACATGCTGTCATCACCAAAATTGCTAAGTATGTTAACCATTTGAGGACCAGAGGTTTATACCCCCCTAGTGACTAGGCCATTTTTTACAATTTGACACTTCTCAACTTTAACGGTTTATTGCTCGGTCATACAATTTTACCTCCTTTTCTTCTCACAAATCGAGCTATCTTTTGGTGGTATTTTATTGCTGCTGCAAGTTTCATTTTTTGTAATTAACCACTTCAGGATTCTGCGTACGCATAAGTACACCCTTGAATCCTGAAGCGGTTTCCATGGAAACGGCCGCTCGTATGAGCAGCCGTTCCATGTCAGTTCACGGAGGGTGTCTCCGTGAACACCCTGCGAGCCTCCGATCGCGGCTCGCTGGGTAAATGTAAACACGCGGGGAAGATCTTCTCCGCTGTTTACATACATGCGGCGCTGCTGCGCAGCAGCGCCGTAGAGGAGATCGGCGATCCCCGGCCTCTGATTGGCCAGGGATCGCCGGCATCTGATAGGCTGAAGCCTATCTGTGGCGGCGCAGGACGGATTTCCGTCCTGCGCAGCCCATAATGAAGAGGGGAGGGAGGGAAGGAGGCAGAGGGAGGAATAGCACTGCGGAGGAGGGCTTTGAGGAGCCCCCCCGCTAGGCACAGCAGCGCGGCGGTGATCATACCCCCCCAGCAGGACATCCCCCTAGTGGGGAAAAAAGGGGGAAAGTCTGATTGCCCTGCCTGCTATCTGATCTGTGCTGCGGGCTGAAGAGCCCCTGCAGCACAGATCATCCAAACCACCCGAAACTCGGAAGTGGTTAATAAGAAAAAAATGAAATTTTTGCAAAACAAATGTTGCTTTTTTATCCCTCTACCAACCCAAATTGGCCATACACTATGATACATACACTACACTTATTTACATAGACATATGCCTATGGTAGGGATTAGATTGTGAGCCCCTCCGAGGGACAGGTAAGAGATAAGCCTATACTCTGTACAGCGCTGTGTAAGATGGCAGTGCTGTATAAACATTTAAATTCAGTTTGCAAATTTAAATTCAATTTGCAGAAAAAAACAAAAAATAAACAGCCTGGCAGGCTGATTTCTGGGGCTCTCTGTTTACAGTGGTGGAAGCTTGCGCTTCCATCGTCAATTCACGCTCCTCACAAGATGATGCTATATGGTGGTACGGAGGAACAACAGAGCCACTCTGCCGCCACCAATCTGCATTAGGTGGTCGGCAAGAGGTTAACCTCCTTGCCGGTTATCCCGAGCTCAGCTCGGAGCAACCCGCCGCAGAGGATTGCTCTGGCCCTGCTGGGCCGATTTGCATAATTTTTTTCTATTAAATGTGTAACATCCGCTCGCCGCCGCTCACCTCCACTTCGCCGCTACCCGCCGCGCCGCCCCCCCCCCCCTCCAGACCCGTTGCTCAGCCTAGCCAATCAGTGCCAGGAAGCACTGAGGGGTGGATCGGGACTCCATCTGGCGTCATGACGTCAATGACGTCGATGACGTCAGTCCGATCATAGCCATGGCAATGTGGGGAAGCCCATACAGGAAATCCCATTCACAACGGAATTTCCTGTTGGGTATTTGCGCCGGAGAAGATCGGAGGGGTGGGAGGGATAGCGAAGGGAGGTGGGAAGCATGTAGATAGCGCTAGGCTAGCTACATGCTAAAAATAAAAAAAATAAAAAATAGCTAAAAAAAAAAAAACAAAACCTCCCGCTGCTGTGTGCAGCGAATAATTAGAGCGGCAGGGAGGTTAAGGGGAGTTGGGGGAACAAGCATATTTTTTTTGAGAAAAAAAGATTTTAAAAGTTCAAAGGAATTTATTTTTTTTCAAACTCAGTAACACGGCATGCTTAAAAACATTTTTCCTTTTAAGTTTTACAATTGATAGTATGGGGGTTTGCTATTAACCACTAAATTTGGTGCAAGACATAATTAATTTTTCTTTTCCTGAATTTTTGCATTGTAATTGTTAATGACAAGGCAAAATTACTATTTTGAGAAATTTGTGCTCATCACAACTTACTAACACTCTCCTTGGCTGCAGAGCAGCAGGGAACTTCCGTGACTTAGCAAACCTGGACTAGCAAACTGTCTTTTTCTTCTCCTGCCATTTGGCAGAAAAAGTTAACAACCTCACCCATGTCATATCAATGGTAATACAGAGTGTGGGCCTGGCACGGTACAGCAGCTAGGCCCAGATCTGACAGGGGTGTATGTATACCTGTGGTCACACACACACAAAAAATCAGATCAGAAGAATATTAGCTCTCAAAAGAGCTTTTCTAGGGGTGCTTTCAGCAGCAAGATTGAGCGAGGAGCAAGCTAACTAACACTTTCCCTAGCTCTCCAGCAAGCTCTCCCTTCCTCTCACTATAGCAAGATCAACAGAGTGAGAACATGGCGACACTGCAGCATTTTTATGGGGGGGGGAGGGGGGGCGGGAGTCCGTGGTTGAGTGCAGACTGATTGGCTGCCATGTGTCTGCTGACTGTGATATAGAGGATCAAAGTTTAGCCCAATGACGAGGTATAGGAAGCGGATCGAATGCGCTATGTGTCTGCTACCTGCCGCGCGAACTACCTGCCGGGCAAACCATTCGGGCCATCTCTATGCAGGACATGCAGCATTTTTAGCGTTTAACGTTTTGCGTTAGCGTTTCTGCAATGTATACTATATCAACTCTGGCGTAATCACTCGTCAAAACCTACACAGAGCGATTAGCATTTTTAAATTACTGCACACTGTAAAAAAAATTAAACTAATTCAAAGGACCAATCGGAATTAAAAACACTAATCGGCATCGCATAAAAGTCACATAGATTTAACATATCAATATGACTCTCTGCATTACATCTCACCACAATGCCCCTCTGCGAATGAGGCCTAAATGATCTGTAATGTAGTGATGGGACTTTGAAGATATACATGCACCTGCAATAAAATTAATAAGTATAAATAATCCAGATTATCCAAATCTAGACCAAAGTGATCTCACTGCATTTGAATGTAATCAAATATGTCATAAACTATTTGGCAAGCCATTAACCACTTCACATCTAGACCCTTTTGTACCCCCTGTGGATTAGAGCAGTTTAGACATTTTTGCAAAGTCCCTATTTATTTAGCAATGAATTTTATTCTTATTTAGTATTTATATAGCGCCTAAATCTTATGCAGCGCTGTACAGAGTATATATTGTATTGTCACTTAAAGGGACACTGTAGGGGGGTCGAGGGAAAATGAGTTGAACTTACCCGGGGCTTCTAATGGTCCCCCGCAGACATCCTGTGCCCGCGCAGTCACTCACCGATGCTCTGGCCCCGCCTCTGGTTCACTTCTGGAATTTCAGACTTTAAAGTCAGAAAACCACTGCGCCTGCGTTGCCATGTCCTCAATCCCGCTGATGTCACCAGGAGCGTACTGCACAGACACAGACCATACTGGGCCTGCGCAGTATGCTCCTGGTGACATCAGCAGGATCGAGGACACGGCAACGCAGGCGCAGTGGTTTTCAGACTTTAAAGTCTGAAATTCCAGAAGTGAACCAGAGGCGGGGCCGGAGCATCGGTGAGTGGCTGCGCGGGCACAGGATGTCTGCGGGGACCATTAGAAGCCCCAGGTAAGTTCAACTCATTTTCCCCCGACCTTCCTACAGTGTCCCTTTAACTATCCCTCAGAGGAGTTCACAAATCTAATCCCTACCATGAGAAAAAGAGAGAACACCAAGAGCCCAATATAGTGTAGTATGTACTGGTAAGGTATAATTGATAGAGTAATAATATTAATTTAATACTCACAAACCAGGGTTACCAAGTAGGCAACCACTGTCAAAGCAGGTGGGGAGATTGTCCTGACCCCACTCAGGATTAAAAAGTCGCTCTCTGTAGTTGAAGAAGGAAGGGTACAACCCTCCACCAAGGGTGGACTTGATGTAGATAATAGGATAACAGAGGTGCCAATAGGATAAAAAACACTAAAAGAACTTAAAAACCCATCTTGGTAATAGAGGAGGCAGTGGTGGACTCACCCCTTCCAAGTAGAACACACGACTGTGGATTTTCAGTCAAAACAATTTTATTGGATACTCCAAATAAAGTGCAACGCGTTTCACGGGATACAAACCCGCTTCATCAGGCAATAACAGATAGGAGTAAACAGCATCTGCAAGTATCATCAACACTGAGCGCCTCTGTGAGACTTCCTTTCCTCATCCAGGGCATTGAAAATGCATTGTGGATGGGGTTTCCAGCATGGAAAAACATATGGCTTAGACAACAAAGGAGCGGTTCAAGAAGAATCACATGAAGGTCCTGGAGTAATCTAGCCAGTCTCCAGACCTTAACCCAATAGAAAACCTGTGGAGAGAGCTGAAGGTTGGAACTGTAAAACATATAACCCTGAAATCTTACTGACTTGGAGAGGATCTGCAGTGGATCAGAATCCCACCTGAGATGTATGCATACTTGAAGGCCAACTATGAGAAATGTCTGTAATTAACAGTCTAAGAATGGCTGCAGTTTACATTTTCCTATTTAAAATAAATGGCCAAAATGTGATTGTCTCTTATTTAATGCTTTGCCCACTTTACCAGAATTTTAACTTTGGTCACCAAGTAACCAATTGTGCCAACCAAGTTTGGGGACTATGGCTTTATTACTTTCTAAATGTTCCCATTGACGTCAATAGGTGAAATCTGATTGGCTGTTTGTGGGTCGCCCGGGTGCACATGGGGGCATGAGACCTTCAGAACATATCTTTCCAGGTAGTAAGATATCTTCCCAGGTAGTAGCTTTGCTATTACCAGATGGAACATAGATACTGTTATATAACAATAATTTAAGAATAGCCAATCTTGCTCAAAATAGGTGATCAAAAAATAACTCTTTTTTGTGTGGTGTAATTTGAATGTGTTCAGGGGAGGGAAAAAACTAAGCAGGACCTAGTCTGTTAGCAGCGAGGAGATAGACACCTACGAACTGCTCCAGTAGGAATTTTGTAAAACTATTTTTCTGCAATGCTTCATATTTCTAAAATATATTTAAAGTGTACCTGAGACCAGTTAAATAAATCAAAATTTATATATATATATATATATATATATATATATATATATATATATATATATATATATATATACATACATGGGACTTCCTCCAGCCTCCTCATCGGCCCCTCACCGTCTTCCCAGGCCACTTGGATCCTCCACTAGGCAGCCTGGTGATTCCAGAAGTCAGCACTAGTGTTGGGCGAACAGTGTTCGCCACTGTTCGGGTTCTGCAGAACATCACCCTGTTCGGGTGATGTTCGAGTTCGGCCGAACACCTGACGGTGCTCGGCCAAACCGTTCGGCCATATGGCCGAACTAAGAGCGCATGGCCGAACGTTCCCCGAACGTTCGGCTAGCGCTGTGATTGGCCGAACGGGTCACGTGGTTCGGACCCGAACGCGCTCTGATTGGCCGAACTGTCACGTGGTTCGGGTAAATAAATACCCGAACCACGTCATATCTCCGCCATTTGTCTGTGGGTTTAGCTTTGGGTAGGCAGGCAGGGTAGTTCGCGCTCCAGCCACGCTAGCCAGGGTCCCCCCCAGTCATTGTGTGTCGCTGCTGGGAATAGTAGTACACCGCTCGCTCAGCATTCTGTTTACTGCCACTCTGTGTACCTCGCTCAGCCACACTATATAGCATTCTGTTTACTGCCACTCTGTGTCTGCTGGGAATAGTAGTACACCGCTTGCACAGCCACACTATATAGCATTCTGTTTACTGCCACTCTGTGTACCTCGCTCAGCCACACTATATAGCATTCTGTTTACTGCCACTCTGTGTCTGCTGGGAATAGTGGTACACCGCTCGCTCAGCCACACTATATAGCATTCTGTTCACTGTTCTGTGTCTGCTTGGAATAGTGGTACACCGCTCGTTCAGCCACACTATATAGCATTCTGTGTACTGTTCTGTGTCTGCTGGGAACAGTAGTACACCGCTCGTTCAGCCACACTATATAGCATTCTGTGTACTGTTCTGTGTCTGCTGGGAACAGTAGTACACCGCTCGCTCAGCCACACTATATAGCATTCTGTTCACTGTTCTGTGTCTGCTGGGAATAGTGGTACACCGCTCGCTCAGCCACACTATATAGCATTCTGTTCACTGTTCTGTGTCTGCTGGGAATAGTGGTACACCGCTCGCTCAGCCACACTATATAGCATTCTGTTCACTGTTCTGTGTCTGCTGGGAATAGTGGTACACCGCTCGCTCAGCCACACTATATAGCATTCTGTTCACTGTTCTGTGTCTGCTGGGAATAGTGGTACACCGCTCGCTCAGCCACACTATATAGCATTCTGTTTACTGTTCTGTGTCTGCTGGGAATAGTGGTACACCGCTCGCTCAGCCACACTATATAGCATTCTGTTCACTGTTCTGTGTCTGCTGGGAATAGTGGTACACCGCTCGCTCAGCCACACTATATAGCATTCTGTTCACTGTTCTGTGTCTGCTGGGAACAGTAGTACACCGCTCGTTCAGCCACACTATATAGCATTCTGTGTACTGTTCTGTGTCTGCTGGGAACAGTAGTACACCGCTCGTTCAGCCACACTATATAGCATTCTGTGTACTGTTCTGTGTCTGCTGGGAACAGTAGTACACCGCTCGTTCAGCCACACTATATAGCATTCTGTTCACTGTTCTGTGTCTGCTGGGAATAGTGGTACACCGCTCGCTCAGCCACACTATATAGCATTCTGTTCACTGTTCTGTGTCTGCTGGGAATAGTGGTACACCGCTCACCCGTCACTGTATAGCATTGTGCTCTGTGTCGCTGCTGGGAATAGTGGTACTGTATAGCATTTCTGTACTGCCACTGTACTGCTGCCAGTCAGCGTGTACTGTAAGGATAAGTGAAATGAGGAAGAAATCCGGTGAAAGAGGGAGGGGCAAGGGAAGAGGTGTTTCCCCTGACGGTTCACGTACAGGCCACAGGGGAGCACCCAAGAAAACCCACTCAATACCACCCATGTTGTCCAGGACAACAACCCTCACAAATCCAAAAGAACAGGACCAGATAATTACTTGGATGACCTCTCAAGCGTCCAGCAGTGGGTTAAGCAGCACCAGCACATCACGCACGAGGTCCGAGTCCTCAGCCAGTTACAAGGAGCCAGTGGGCACAAAGCTGACACAACCGGCAGCGACACCACGCACACAACTGCCAGATAACCAGTCCGATGAATTACCTCAGGACACAATGGGGTATTCGCAGGAGCTATTCCCAGCCCAACAAACTTCCACCTTTCAAAGGTCAATGGAGGAACAGCCAGAAATGTTGTGCCTGGATTCACAACCGTTAACTGTGGGAAATGTACCGCGCACTGAAATACGAGGCGAGTCCGAAGAGGACTCGGAAACCCAAATCCCAGAGCAATTTGGGCAGGAGGGGTTGCAATTGCAGGAGGTCGGCCGACAAGATCTGGAAGACGACGTTGGAGTGTGCTGCGCAGAGGTTGTTGTGGGGAGCTCTACTCCACGGCGGTGGCCCACAATGACATATGACGAGTTTGAGGAGATGGAAGAGGAGGGTATGGACAATGTGGACAGAGACCCAGATTTTGTTTGTGAACGAGAACATCGCCGTCGTAGCAGCAGCACAGATGAGTCTGTTGAAGAACACACTGCTGCACGAGTTCGCCTTGTGCCACAAGGTAGGCGGCGCGCAATTTCAGGCACCACAAGCGTGGAAGTTCAAGTGAGAGGCAAAAGAGGAGCAAACAGAAATCGCCAGCAAGGAGGCAGGTGCTCCAAAGTCTGGGCTTTCTTTGAAGACTGCACTGAGGATGTTACCATGGCGATTTGCAAGGTGTGCAAGACCCGCCTGAGCAGGGGGAAAAATATTAACAACCTCTCCACCACCAGCATGAGCCGTCACATGCTATCCAAACATCCCACTCTTTGGGCAAACGCGTCAGGACAGGGTACCAGAAACAACACTGCCTCCCTTGGGTTCACCAGACCCGCCTCAGCAGCAGCAGTAGCCCAGCCATTGCGTGGTTCACAACATTCACAAACATCAGACGACGCTGACACTGTCACTTTCCGGAGTAGTGCTCTTGAGGTCTCCCAGTGTTCATCAAACACAACAACCAACAGCCCTTCCGTGTGCAGCGCTACGGTTCAGTTGTCTGTGTCGGAGATGTTTGAGCGCAAGAGGAAATTGCCAGCAAATGACCCCCGGGCCGTGGCAGTAACAGCCAGCATAGCCAAGCTTCTGGCCTGCGAAATGCTGCCATATCGATTGGTGGAGACAAACAGCTTCAAGGGCATGATGTCAGTGGCCATCCCACGTTACGTGGTTCCCAGCCGCTACCACTTTGCACGCTCTGCAGTGCCTGAGTTGCATGAGCACGTGGTCAGCAAAATAACCCGAAGCTTGAAGAATGCCGTTGCCTGCAAGGTTCACCTCACCACTGACACCTGGACGAGTGCGTTCGGCCAGGGTCGATACATCTCCCTTACCGCGCACTGGGTGAACCTTGTGGAGCCTGGCAGCGATTCCTCACCTGCTACGGCACGGGTGTTGCCCACGCCACAAACAGCTGCACCGCCGTCCCTCCCACTGGATAACAGCAGCACCTACCTCTCTGACTCCTTCTCCTCCAACGCATCTCAAAGCTGTACCTCATCCGGAAACGCTAACCCAGCAGCAGTAGGATCGTGGAAGCAGTGCAGCACAGCTGTTGGCATGCGTCAGCAAGCGTTGCTGAAGCTAATCTGCCTTGGGGATAAGCAGCACACAGGGGAGGAAATTTGGAGGGGAATAAAGGAACAGACGGATTTGTGGCTGGCACCGCTGGACCTGAAACCGGGCATGGTTGTGTGTGATAATGGGAGTAATCTCATTCGCGCTTTAAGGTTGGCTAAGCTGACACACATCCCTTGCCTGGCGCACGTGATGAACCTAGTAGTTCAGCGGTTCCTGAGGACATACCCAGGCGTGCCCGATCTGCTGTTGAAGGTGCGTCGAGTGTCCAAACATTGTAGAAATTCCAGTACTGCTTCGGGGGCACTCGCCAAGATGCAGGAGCGCTTCAATCTCCCCCACCATCGCTTGCTGTGTGATGTCCCTACGCGCTGGAATTCTACGCTGCACATGCTAGCCCGCTTTTGCGAGCAGAAGAGTGCAGTGGTCCAGTACATGACGGCGCAGTACCGAGGCGCATCCGGCCAGCTGCCAAGCTTCTGTGGATCCGATTGGGCCAACATGTTGGACCTCTGCCAAGTCCTCCAAAATTTTGAGCAATCCACGTTGCTTGTGAGCAGTGACAACTCTTCAGTCAGCATTACCATACCACTGCTGTGTTTACTGAAGAGGTCGATGTTAAAAATCAAGGAAACAGCTGTCATGATGCAACTGGGGGAATCTGAAGGAGAAAACGATCAGCGTGATGGTACCAACATCAGGCCATCCGCCTCAGGGAACGCTGGCCCCAGCAGCTATGACGAAGAAGAGGAGGAGGAACAGCTGGAGTTGGAGCAGGAATTTCATGCCACCACTGACGAGGGCCAGAGCGGTGCACGTTGGACTTCCACAATTCAACGCGAATGGTCAGCAGAAGCAGACCAGGAGGAAGGTGACGACTATGATGCATCACAACAACTATCACAACGCTCACAAGAGGATGATGAGGATTCTGGTAGGACTCTGGCACACATGGCTCAATTCATGCTAGACTGCATTGAACGTGACCCACGCATTGTGCGCATTCTGGACAACACCAATTACTGGGTTTATACCCTTCTGGATCCACGGTACAAACACAATGTTCCAAAACTGCTTGAAGAAAGAGTCAGACAGGTCAAAATGGAAGAATACCAGCAGGCCCTTGTGGAGACTTTAGAGAGGAGATTGACATCCTCCCCCTCCTCTAGCCAGTTGTACGCAGACAGACTGACTTCCGCAAACCCAGGACGACCAGGAGGGCAGCAAACAACGCAAGCCGCAGCTAGTACCCAAAAGGGAATGGTATCGGCAGTGTCCTTGGAGTGGGAAAATTTTCTGACACCCATGCAGCCGCAGCCCACTGAACAGCAAGCGTGCAGATCCACCTCCAACACCGATCGCCTGGAGAAGATGGTCAAGGACTACATGTCAGATGGCGTAGCTGTGTCGAACCATCCATCTGCACCCTTCAACTATTGGGTATCGAAGCTAGACACCTGGCACGAACTGGCAATGTACGCAATAGAGGTGCTGGCTTGCCCGGCAGCCAGCGTTATGTCGGAACGCTGTTTCAGTGCTGCCGGAGGCATCGTCACAGATCGGCGTATCCGCCTCTCTACAGACAATGCAGACCGTCTGACTCAAATTAAAATGAATCAATCCTGGATTGGAAATGACTACGCAACACTCCAGGACCCCAACCAAGTAACATGACCAATGAACATCTGGGATGGTGTTGCGTTTCCGGGCCCTGTTTATTGAACCTCTCATCTGTATTACATTTATGACTGCATGGCGGCAAAAAGCATTGCTGCTATATCCGCACGCTTTTTGTCCACATGCAAGGCCTGGGTTGTTGTGTCTCACAAAGCGTGGCCTTCTCCTCCTGCGCCTGCTCCTGTTCCATCACGTCTGCTGCTGCTGGGTTAGCGTTGCCGCGTGGTCCCTGTTTATTGAACCACTTATCTTTATTACATTTATGACTGCATGGCGGTACAAAGCATGCTATCCGCACGCTTCTTGCCCTCATGCAAGGCCTGGGTTGTTGTGTCTCACAAAGCGTGGCCTTCTCCTCCTGCGCCTCCTCCTGTTCCATCACGTCTGCTGCTGCTGGGTTAGCGTTGCCGCGTGGTCCCTGTTTATTGAACCACTTATCTTTATTACATTTATGACTGCATGGCCGTACAAAGCCTGCTATCCGCACGCTTCTTGCCCTCATGCAAGGCCTGGGTTGTTGTGTCTCACAAAGCGTGGCCTTCTCCTCCTGCGCCTGCTCCTGTTCCATCACGTCTGCTGCTGCTGGGTTAGCGTTGCCGCGTGGTCCCTGTTTATTGAACCACTTATCTTTATTACATTTATGACTGCATGGCGGTACAAAGCCTGCTATCCGCACGCTTCTTGCCCTCATGCAAGGCCTGGGTTGTTGTGTCTCACAAAGCGTGGCCTTCTCCTCCTGCGCCTGCTCCTGTTCCATCACGTCTGCTGCTGCTGGGTTAGCGTTGCCGCGTGGTCCCTGTTTATTGAACCACTTATCTTTATTACATTTATGACTGCATGGCGGTACAAAGCCTGCTATCCGCACGCTTCTTGCCCTCATGCAAGGCCGGGGTTGTTGTGTCTCACAAAGCGTGGCCTTCTTCTCCTCCTGCGCCACCCTCCTCCTGTTCCATCACGTGTGCTGCTGCTGGGTTAGCGTTACCGGTCCCTTTTCCTGGAACCTCTTATATGTATTACATTTATGACTGCATGCCGACAAAAAACATGTTACCTGTGCAAAGAAAACAGACATTTCCCGCATTTAAAAGACAGTTTTCCCTTTGAAACTTTAAAATCGATTTTCTCAAAAACTATAAGCTCTTTTTGCTAATTTTTTTTTCCTCTTGTACCCACTCCCAAGGTGCACATACCCTGCAAATTTGGGGTATGTAGCATGTAAGGAGGCTTTACAAACCACAAAAGTTCGGGTCCCCATTGACTTCCATTATGTTCGGAGTTCGGGTCGAACACCCGAACATCGCGGCCATGTTCGGCCTGTTCGGCCCGAACCCGAACATCTAGATGTTCGCCCAACACTAGTCAGCACCAGTTGGCACAAGTGCAGTCTCGCACTGTGCACTCCCCTGCAGAATTATTGGGCCGCCTAGTGCATGGCAAGGGTTTGATCAGCTTGAAGAGGGCTGGAGGAAGCCCTAGGTATGTATATATATATATTATTTATTTTTTTACTTTACTGGTCTCAGGTTTCCTTTAAATAAAATCTTCACTTTTGTTCAGAAAGTCTGTGCATTATTTCAACTTGCTTACCTTGATTTTTGGTAAATATAAAACACAAGTGTTCCACAATGTTATTGACAGAGATGGTTAGGCAAGAGTACTACCAGCCTGCTGCCAGTCAACGGATTAGTCAAAATATTGAAAATAAATTGATGCAAATTTTTAAGTAGAATTTGTTTACAAGCAGTATAGATTCCAGGCTGGTTGGAAACTGAAATGGAAATAATTTTTAAAAACATTACATTGCAAAGAGTGTGGTGCAGTAATGTTTGCATTTTTTTTAAATAAAAGAGAATAACACTTCAAGCACACAAACACATTACTGGCCCTAGCAACTTAAGTCCGTTGCATTGCAGAATAGTTCTGCATGCCAACTAGCTGCCCATATAATTCTATAGGACTGGTCACTCTTCTGCACTATAACAGATTTGTTTTTTCCCCAAAAATGTTTTCATTAATTTTTGAGAAAGAGTAACAAGTTTGATCATCATAACCTGATGTAGATACAGTGCTTTTATGTAGAAATTAGAGTTAAAATAAAGATGAACAAATTACATTGTATAGAGAAAAACAGCATGTGCGCTGCAGGTCATGTGGTGACGCCAGTGAACAAATCAGTTCGGAAGCCTCTGAGGACTCTGTCATTCTAGCGGCTGAAGATGTACTTCTCTGTGCTGATGCAGAGACAGTATAACGAGAAGGACAAGCATCACTGATTAATGCAGAGGCTGCTGCTACTATGCCGATGGGAACAATTAAGATCGGAGTGATGCAGGGACAATACAACAGCCAAGACGAGTATCGCTGGTTATTACAGCGGCTGATGCTATGCATACTATGGAAACACTTAAGATCGCTCTGCTGCTGCTGTCCCACTGCGGATCTGATTAACATAATTTACAGCACAATGGACATAAGCACCGGGATAGGTAAGATGCTACATTCGGACTATAAGATGCAGTAACTTTTTCTCCCCACTTTTGGGGGAGAAAAAGTGTGTCTTATAGTCCGAAAAACACGGTACATTTGGAGTATTTTAGCAGTAGGGAGGAGTTTCTATGCAATGATTCAGGGGTAATGTCTACCTTTAGACCATTTGACCAGATATTAGCATACCTTAGCAGAGTAGAGTCAGCGAGTACGCTATTATACCATATTGAAATGATGCCTTTGATGGCTGTTTTATTATACAAAAGTTGGTAAATTGACGAAGATATTTTTGGGATTAGCCAAGAAGTATTATGGAGAATGTGACGTATTCTGTAGTAAGTAAACAGTTGGGAGTCATGTAAGTGATAAGAAGTAGAAAACCGAGAGTCCAATATAGTGTAGTATGTATTGTAAGATGGGTAAGAGTAAATGAAACGTAAGTAATATACTTACAAACCCAGGTTACCTCCAAGGCAACCACTGGAAAGGCAAGTGGGGAGAACAAGCCTGTCCCCACTCAGGATTAAGACGTCACTCTCTGTAGATAGGGGAAGAAGAGGGTGTAACACCCTTCCACCAACGGTGGATAGCTTGATATGTAGAGATGTACAGAGGCGCCAGTAGGATAAAACTCACTAAAAACGTTTAAAACGCTCGGGATGCGGTGTTGGACCAACCAACCCAAAAACAGACCAATGTACTGTCGATTAAAGTTTTAGATAATTTATTTGCATACTCCTAAGACAAGTTGCAATGCGTTTCGCAGGCAAAATCCCACTTCTTCAGACAATAAATAACAAGAGTGAGCACGGAGTCAAATCTACGCTTGTCTCCTCCCGCACCTAGCGGGATTTTGCCTGTGAAATGCCTTGCAACTTGTCTTAGGAGTATGCGAATAAATTGTCTAAAGCTTTAATCGACAGTACTTTGGTCTGTTTTTGGGTTGGCTGGTCCACCACCGCATCCCGAACATTTTAAACATGTAAGTGATACGCTTTTTGAAGGTCTAGGAATGGTTTTATTTTACAGATTGCATTATTTTAACTCACTGTCATAGCCAGGACAAGGTCCTCCAGCACCCAAGACTGAGACACCAAAGTGCGTCCCTCCGTCCCTCCCACCCCAGCCCTCACACATTGACTATTAGACTAAGAGGCGCCCCAGGGCCCCCAACTCAGTCACTGGCATATGTCACCTTTTCTTATTTCTCTCTGCTTCAAACACAATAGGGGAATGATAGCTGAGTGAGTTATGCTCCCCTCCTACACTGTGCCCTGAGGCTGGAGCCTCTCTTGCCTCTGCCTCTGTCTGACCCTGCTTGCTGTATGCATTTGTGCATTATGTAATGTGCGCAATGTGCAAGGGACCTAAGGGTCCTTTCACACTGCGCACATTGCAGTGCTTTTGCAGCATATTGCGAGTGCCGCTGTGCGCGCATCTTTGCTTGTTAGCTGTGCTCCACCTTCAGTCTCCCAGCAGCAATCACTGCTCGGAGACGATTAGACAGCGAAACTGCCATCTAATTGTCCTGTACAGCGCTGCGATCTAAGGCAGTGCTGTACTGGGGACAGCCGTGTGACATGGTTGTCCGCTCCAGAAGCAGGGAAGTGATTGGCTGTCATAAGCTGAAGCCTATAACAGCCAATCACGCTGATTGGCTAGCAGGGGGAATGAGGGGGAAATACATAAATAAGTTAAAAAAAAGGGAAATTTATTAAAAAATAAACAAATAAATATTCATAAATAAATAAACAAACATCCGGGTGGTGATCTGATCCCACCAACAGAGAGCTCTGTTGGTGGGGAGAAAAGGGGGGGGGGGAGGGTCACTTGTGTGCTGAGTTGTGCGGCCGAGCCTTTAAAGCTGCAGTGGCCATTTCTTTGAAAAGTGGCCTGGTCTTTCGGGGGGTAAAGCCTGTGGTCCTGAAGTGGTTAAAGTAGCTCAAAAGCTGAAAAAGTGTACGGACTTCTGCTTTATAGTGTTTGCATTTAAATAATTTGCATTTAAATGGTTTGCATTTAAATAACGGCTGGGTAAAGAAGAAACAGTTATTAGGCATTCCAGATATTTTGATGATTCCTTGGGGCAGCTGTCCAAAAAGTATATATATATATATATATATATATATATATATATATATATATATATATATATATATATACACACAGTGGGTTGCAAAAGTATTCGGCCCCCTTGAAGTTTTCCACATTTTGTCACAATACTGCCACAAACATGAATACATTTTACTGGATGTAAAAGACCAATACAAAGTGGTGTACACGTCCCAGTCTTTTGCAGACTCCAAGAGGTTTTCTTCCAAGATTGCCCTGTATATGGCTTCATCCATCTTCCCATCAACTCTGACCAGCTTCCCTGTCCCTGCTGAAGAGAAGCACCCCTAGAGCATGATGCTGCCACCACCATATTTGACAGTGGGGATGGTGTGTTAAGAGTGATGTGCAGTGTTAGTTTTCTGCCTCACATAGCGTTTTGCATTTTGGCCAAAAAGTTCTGTTTTGGCCTCATCTGACCAGAGCACCTTCTTCCACATGGTTGCTGTGTCCCCCACATGGCTTGTGGCAAACTGCAAACTTATGCTTTCTGTTAACAATGCCTTTCTTCTTCCCGCCCCTCCATAAGGGCCAACTTTGTACAGTGCATGACTAATAGTTGTCCTATGGACAGAGTCTACCACCTGAGCTGTAGATCTCTGCAGCTCGTCCAGTGTCACCATGGGCCTCTTGACTGCATTTCTGATCAGCGCTCTCCTTGTTCGGCCTGTGAGTTTAGGTGGACGGCCTTGTCTTGGTAGGTGTACAGCTGTGTCATACTCCTTCCATTTCTGAATGATCGCTTGAACAGTGCTCCGTGGGATGTTCAAGGCTTTAGAAATCTTTTTGTAGCCTAAGCCTACTTGTGTGTTCCTGTGTGTTCTTTGGACTTCACAGTGTTGTTGCTCCAAATATTATCTTAGACAACCTCTGAGGCCCTCACAGAGCAGCTGTATTTATACTGACATTAGATTACACACAGGTGCACTCTATTTAGTCAGGCAATGTCTATAGGCAACTGACTGCACTCAGATCAAAGGGGACCGAATAATTATGCACACACCACTTTACAGTTATTTATGTGTAAAAATGTTTGGAATAATGTATGATTTTCCACTTCTCACATGTACACCACTTTGTATTGGTCTTTCACGTGGAATTCCAATAAAATTGATGCATGGTTGTGGCAGTAATGTGACAAAATGTGGAAAACTTCAAGGGGGCTGAATACAGTTGCAACCCACTGGCTCTCTCTCTCTCTCTCTCTCTCTCTCTCTCTCTCTCTCTCTCTCTCTCTCTCTATATATATATATATATATATATATATACAGTATGTCTACGCATTTTTAGATATTTTTTTAGCTATATATAATATATATACTATTACTGACACCTTGCCCACAAAGCAAACAGTTAACTTCAGTAAAACCAGCCTGATTTGCCTGTGCATCGGTGTAACAACACTCCACCCAGGCTGACTGAGAGCAATGCAAATGATTTAAATCCCAAGTTTGTTTGTGGAGAACATGACAAATTGAGTTAGGCAAATTTGTCCCTCTAGAGAGAACACACACAAATAATCCTCTAAGCCGGTTACTACCACAACTCGTAGCAAGGATCTGCACATTTACTGATGTTTACCAAGATGCTTTTACTTAATTATTTAGTGTATGCATTTCTAGGATTCAGTTAGCTGCTAGCAGTTGTCATTGTGTATTTTTACATCGGGTGATGATCAGATCGCATAGCCCATCTCAAAGTTACAGCAAATCAAGCTGTTTTCCTATCAAAGGCACTCTGATAAATGCTTTCACGGGTGTAATAATGGCCTTATATACGTTTGAGTCAATGAAATGATTGCACCTATGTAAAATATATGTTCCGCTTACCGATTAAAGCAAAGAACTTAACCCCCTTGGCTTTAGGATTCTTTCCAGATTTTAGGGTCTAAAAGCAGTGCAATTTTTTTGCACCCTTTCAAACCCTAAAACCTGGAAAAAATCATGCTGCCAGGGAGATCTGCAGCAGTTCCACAACCCCTCAGCTTCCTGGCTCCAGCGCTGCAGTTTTCCATCCATCCTTTGGGTGGTGTTGCAACTCTAAAGTGAGATTGCTAGCTGTCAACATGACGACAGTTGAAGATCTCACCAAGAGGAAGCAGAGCCTCGGAGAAATGGAAGAAAAATGACGGCCGACATCGAGATCCCCTGGGAGGTATGTAGAAATGCCCGCTGCGGGCATTGCTCTACACACAGCCTCCGGCGGCTTCCCCGAGCACAGGTCGGGATTACCGCTCTGAGCTGCGGTTTTCTGCCCCGACCCTAGCTCGGGATTACCGCCAAGGTAGGGATGGTCGGAAATGCAAATTTCTGATTCCGCGGTAAATCCGCATTCCGCCATTGCCAATTACAGATTCCGCTTTCCGCTGCCAATTTCTGTATTCCAATGCGGAATTTACGGCGGAAATCGTGGAAATTCCGCCCGATTTTAACATCGATTTTCTCAAAAACTATAAGGTCTTTTTGAAAACTTTTTTTTGCATCTTATTCACAAGATTTAGATTAATAAACCCTGATAATTTGGTGTTTCTAGAACTTTTACGAGCGGTTTTCTATTAGCTGCTAAAGTCGGCGGATTTTTACTGTAATATAAAATGCAGAAAATAGGCAGATGCAGATTTTCTGCATTTTACATTACAGTAAAAATCCGCCGACTTTAGCGGTTAATAGCAAAGCCCCCTTAAGTCCTAGAAACACCAAATTTTCAGGGTTTATTAAACTGAATCTTGTGAATAAGATGCAAAAAAAGTTTTCAAAAAAACCTTATAGTTTTTGAGAAAATCGATGTTAAAGTCGGCAGAAATTTCCGTGATTTCCGGTGGAAATTTCCGCGATTTCCGGCGGAAATCCGCCTAACGCACTTGCATTACCAATTTTCACATTCCGATGTGGAAATGCAATTTCCGATTGGAATTTCGGAAATTGCATTTCCGCGGAATCCGAATGAGCATCCCTACGCCAAGGAGGTTAAAGTAAACCTAAGACAAAAGGTTTGAAAAGTTTTATACATATCTTGGGCCTCCTCCAGCTCTCTCCATGCAGATCGCTCCCTCGCCACCATGCTCCACCTCCTGCATGATCCGGTAAATGCCCGGTTATCTGCGGCCAGTCGGGCATACTGCCCAGCCGCGAGCGTGTGTTCTGCTGTGCTCTTGTTACCAGGCATTCTGCATCTGTGTTGTACTACTGTGCAGGTGCAGAACTCTCCCAGCTGTGGGAGCGCGATAAGGGAGCACTCGCATTTCTAAAATTATGGATTTGCCGCACAGCAGGGTTATAATCCATAAAAGGCAGAAATCACATTGCATTGCTAAGTTGGAGGTCTAAAGTGATTGAAAACATCTTGTGTGTGTATACATGGATCAGGTAGTGTAAGTAGTGTACTGCTTCGCACTGACAGACCAAACTCACTGTGTAACGCAACGCAAACAGCTGTTTGTGTAGTGATGGCTGTGTTGGACTGGTGCGCACGATGGCGAGATTGCAGGCAATGGCGGATTTCAAGCCCATATGGTCAGGCTGAGGTAGCTCAATGACAGAACAATTGTCCACAATGAAGCAACTACCTTATTATCTTGGGTCAGGTGTGCCCCCCAACATATAGCCGGTCATTGCTTCATTGTGATACGCAAGCCCCTTCACCGCGGCAAGGTAACGATCAAGAAGGGGAATTGACATATGTATATGCCTTTTGTTTTGTTGTTGCAGCCGCAGTGCAGCCAGAAAAATTAGGCAGGCATGTACACGCACCAGAAAAAAAATTATTATTGTTTTTGTTAGCGCTCGCTGCTAGTCTTGGTCTGGACCCTGTTGGTGGTGGCAGAGAAGGCAGTCAAGTGGCCTGCAGGCAGAGATTCTGTGTGGGGACTGACTTAGTCTTTGGGCAGGCAGCAGCGGCTGGCAGGCAGAGATGCTGTGTGGGGACTGACTTAGTCTTGGGGCAGGCAGTCACAAAGCGTGCAGGCAGAGATGCTGTGTGTGGGGACTGACTTAGTCTTCGGGCAGGTATTAGCCCCCCGGATCCATGCCTCATTCATTTTGATAAAGGTGAGGTACTGAACACTTTTTTGACCTGACTGCTGGTGGTATAATACAAAGTGCAGTCACACAGAGGCAGTGAAAGGTATGCACTGAATGTGCTGGGCCTGGCACAGTACAGCAATTAGCAGGGGCCAGCTGCGACAGACAGGGCTGTATATGCAGTGTCAGTGGCACACACACACACACAAAAAACACACATCAGAAGAACATTAGCTCTCAAAAGAGCAGTTTTGGGGTGCTTTTCATCAACAAATATCAGCAAGGAGCAAGCTAACAGACCTCCTAACTATTGCTTTGTCTATCTCTCCAAAGTCTCTCCCTTCTCTCACTAATACAGCAGCACACAGAGTGAGAACATTGCCGATGCTGCCGCCTTTTATAAGGGGGAGGGGGGTTCCAGGAGGGATTACAGCCTGATTGGCTGCCATGTGTCTGCTGACTGTGATGTAGAGGGTCAAAGTTTAGCCCAATGATGTAGTATAGGGGGCGGGTCGAACTCGCTAAGTGTTCGCGGTTCACTGCAAACTCAAACCAGCTAAATTTGCACAAACAAGTTCTCCGGCGAACTGTTCGGGGCATCTCTATACATCATTTCATATACATTATTTAATGATTTGAATTTGTAAAACATTATTGTAAACAAAATATTAAAATATATTTTTTTATAAACGATATCTCAGATTAACGTTTACACCAGGTGCCCTTTTTTCCTGATGCCCTTTTTGCATATACGCTACACTGGTGTACCCCAGACTCCTATATTGCTATTTCAGTATGCTCAATTGGTGCATGCAACAATCAATCAATGGGATTCGACAGCGTTGCATATGATGTGCACCTGTGTTTAATTTGGTCAGCCAATCCTCCTCTAGTAGTGGGTTCATTTCAGTGTCCTATGCCCTAATTTTGAGTTTATTTTTAAGAAAATTTCCTTTGAGTTGTTATAGAAAGTGGATGCAGGATCTAGGGGAGATATCCACTGAGGACTGGGGAAGCTCTTGCAACTCAATATTTTATATAGAAATTTCTTAACACAGGTAGCCACAAATAGTGATGTAGCAAACATGAAATGTTTGGTTTGCAAACATGATCACAAATTTTCCGCAAAAGTTTGCGAACAGGAGACTCTGGCAAACCACTATAGACATCAATGGGCAGGTGAAATTTATAACCTACTAGCAGACCCAAGCCCAAATCTAAACTGGCTCTAGGGTCTGTGTTTCTCGCTGCCGCCCACCGCATGTAATGTGCACGCGCACCCAACACGCACGCGCACCCGCCGCACACACACAAGCACTGCCGCACACCTGGCCGCACGTTTACACGCCCGCCCAGCTCCCTGGCCCCATCCCTGTCCTCCTGTCTCTGGACAGCTACACAAAACCCGGACCCAGCTACACAAAACCCGGACCCAGCTACACAAAAATGATGGAAAAGTTGTTTCAAGGGGCCTTACATCTGGACCGTGGCATGCCAGAGGGGTATCCATGGCAAAAGTCCAACCAAAGATTACTTAGTTGAGCAGAGTTGTGTTTTAATTTCCAAAAGGCAGAAATCACAGTGCATTCCTAAATTTGTGGAATTAAGTTCTTCAAAATGTCTTGCATACATACATGGCAATAAGGTAGTGTAAGGGTTAGGCCTGGTTGACAATGAAAGACAAAACGCTACGTTTAATGCCTTGCAAACAACCTTAAAGAGTTTTAGTGATAATGTCAGGTGAGAAAATCATTGTTTTTACTAGTTGACACCTCCAGGACATAAATGTTAGTCCTCTCGGCAGCAGTCTTTGTATAGTGGTGTGTAGTGGCCACTGAGCTTGTGCGCACATTCAAGGGAGTGCAGTTTGCAGCCCCGACTAAGGCTGAGGTAGTTCAATGACAGTTAAGTGATCAACAACAACAAAAAAAACACACTGATTCTGCATTGAGGCCTTATACAGACGGGGCAGTAGTGGATACTAGATGCCAGTAGTTTTGGTAAAGGATTATTGGGTTATGGTCGGTGCACAACTAGGACCAGCAGACCTGTCTCCAACAGCTAATGTGTGCACAGACACACAGGATTACAATATAACAACAGCAAGAAAAAGGAAAACAGCCATCAGAAGGGTGAACTACTGTAGCACTAAGCACTGACTGCACCTGTCTGCAACAGCTAAAGTGCACTGTGTGGGCACACTGAACATCAATATCGCAAGATCAAAACAGAGCCTTTAGAAGGGCTCTGGGTTTATGTAGATGGTGACAGGGTCGGACTGGGCCACAGTAGTACAGTTTTTTCCCTCAGTGGGCCCCCTCCATTTCTCTGGTGGGCCCCCCCTCCTTGTCTGACAGAGCTCCAATTGCTGCCTGCAGCACAAAAATTCTCTTCTCAGTGCTGTAATCACTCATGCTGAGAGCAGTGGCGTAGCTAAGGAGCTGTAGGCCTCGATGCAAATTTTACAATGGGGCACCCCCAAGCACTCTATACATAACAATTAATACAACGCCCTAAAACCTGCCAATGGCAACTACAGTGTTAGAGGTGCAAGAAGGGGATGGGGAACAGTTTGTTAATAATTACCACTATTCAAAGTATCTATAGAAGTGATTATTATGAGCAAAGGACCAATAGAGAGGTAATACTGTAGTTGAGAGAGGGCCCTTATGGGCCCCCTTGGCCCGAGGGCCCCGATGTGGTCGCAACCTCTGCAAAGCAGGACATTACTTTATATTGAAGGAGGGGACTCTATGCAAAGTTTTGCTGGGCAGCAGTGTCTCTGAATTACAATGCTGCTAAGATCATGACATGTGGCCCTGTCCATAATACATCATGACCACACCCACCTTCCAGTGCATGGTCACGCCCCCCTTTCACCGCAATCATGGGATGTGTGGGCCCCAGGTTTAAATTTCTTTGGTGGGCCCCCAGTGTCCCAGTCCGACCCTGGATGGTGAATTGCTATTGTACCAGCAATACACTCCACTGGGGACACAGAACAAAGGCCTAACACTTTCCCTATCTGCAGCACACACTCGCCTGAGGGGGTGAACACGAACACTCATTGTTCGCCATAAACTATTCGCCGGCAGAACAGTTCGGGTCATCTCTACCCACAAATTGGGAAAGTTTGTATTTTTGGCCTGCTGAGTGTGGTAGATGCAAAGTAAGCTATACAGGTTGTGATTCAACTATTATTACTTCAAGCTTGTAAACTTATACCGATACATTGGAAAGCCTCGATACCACCTACAGAGGATATGTGGCTGGCTCAGGTTAATGCAAATCTTAAATTGGAAAAATGAATATATGCTCATAGAGGGGAACCACACAGATTTTTAAAAAATATGGTTGGATGTTCAGGAATGGCAGTCAGATCTGGAACTGATAAGGGATAGATTGTTTGGCGCAAGTTAAGGTTTTATATGGGTCTGTGAAGATATTATAAGACAAGACAAATAACATTTACATCGCGCTTTTCTCCTGGCAGACTCAAAGCACCACTAGGATGCGCTCTATAGGCAGTAGCAGTGTTAGGGAGACTTGCCTAAGGTCTCTTACTGAATAGGTGCTGGCTTACTGAACAGGCGAAGCCGAGATTCGAACCCTGGTCTCCTGTGTCAGAGGCAGAGCCCTTAACCATTACACCATCCAGCCACCCTCACTGTGGCTGAAAGAATGATGTTCTGTACATCGGTCAGGACCCAGTTTTATTGGCACCTGACTCCCTGCGCACTGTGAGCCAATCGCAGTGATCAGGAAGTACTGAATTCAAAGAAAGGTTCTAGTCCTTAACCTGCTGGGTGGTCTGGACGAGCTCAGCTCGTCCAGTACCGCCGGAGCCTGCCGCTCAGGCCCTGCTGGGCCGATTTGGCTCAAATAAAAAGCAGCACACGCAGCCGGCACTTTGCAAACCGCGTGTGCTGCCTGATCGCCGCCGCTCTGCGGCGATCCGCCGCGAGCAGCGGCGAAAGAGGGTTCCCCCAGCCGCCTGAGCCCAGCGTAGCCGGAACAAAAAGTTCCGGCCAGCGCTAAGGGCTGGATCGGAGGCGGCTGACGTCAGGACGTCGGCTGACGTCGATGACGTCACTCCGCTCGTCGCTATGGCGACGATGTAAGCAAAACAAGGAAGGCTGCTCATTGCGGCCTTCCTTCTTTATTCTGGGCGCCGGAGGCGATCGGAAGAACGCCTCCGGAGCGCCCTCTAGTGGGCTTTCATGCAGCCAACTGAAAGTAGTTATTAAAAAAAAAACCTCCCGCAGCCTGCCTGGCGATCTTAATAGAACGCCAGGCAGGTTAAAGGACAGCTGGAGTGAGAGGGTTATAGAGGCTTCCATACTTATTTCCTTTTAAAGGGCAACTGAAGTGAGAAGACTATGGAGGCTACCGTGTTTATTTCCTTTTAAACAATACCAGTTGCCTGGCAGCCCTGCTGGTCATTTTGGCTACAGAAGTGTCTGAATAACACCAGAAACAAGCATGCAGCTAATCTGTCAGATCTGACAATAATGTCAGAAATATCTGATCTGTTGCATGCTTGTTCAGGATCTATGGCTGAAAGTATTAGAGGCAGAGGATCAGCAGGACAGCCAGACAACTGGTATTGCTTAAAGCGGTTTAACACCCAGCATTACAACTTTGCTTTAAAAGATTGCTTACAGCTTACAAACTATTATGCCAGATTTTTTTTTTAAGCAGAAATTCACTGAATGGGTTAAACATGACATTTTAGTGTTGGATTTAACTAGGAATCCGCATCCGCTCTTATCTTTTAGTTACAAATGTATCTTTATTTGGAATACAAATAGACCTTTGAAAAGCCTGCCGGGGAAGCCCTCTTTGTTCTCTCAGAGCAGTGTCTGTTTGTTACATTGTAGATAGATACATTTGTAACTAAACAAGCAAGCACGGAGGAGGATTTCTAGCTAAATGCAGCACTAAAATGTCATGTTTAATCCATTCAGTGAATTTCTGCTAAAAAAAAAATCTGGCATAATAGTTTATAAGCTGTAAGCAATCTTTTAAAGCAAAGTTGAAATGCTGGGTGTTAGACCACTTTAAAAGGAAATAAACATGGCAGCCTCCATATACCTCTCTCTTCAGTTGTCCTTTAAGCAATACTAGTTGCCTGGCTATCCTGCAGATCCTTTGCCTCTAATTCTTTTAGCCATAGACCATGAACAAGCATATGCAGATCAGGAGTTTCTTATTTTCAACATGCACAAACTGGAATTCCATGGAGACAGCACCCAGGTATACTGGCCTGTGAGTATGCTGGTGCTAAGCCTTGACCGGATTGCTCAAATGGTATAACCAAAAGCAAGAAAAAGGCAGCACACCACTTGCTGCAAAAGATGCTTGCATTGCAGAGCAATATAATTGTTATGCACCTGATGAAGGACCTGCATGGCCATAACATGTAGGATACCTGTTCCGACCACAATACAAGCATCTTTTGCAGCCAGTGGTGTGCCACCTCTTTCTTGCTTTTGGTTTCTGAAATTATTGTCAGATTTTACAAGATTATTTGCATGCTTGTTTCTGGTGTTATTCAGACACTACTCCAGTCAAATAGATCAGCAAGGCTGCCAGGCAGCGGACAACTGGTATTGATTAACAGGAAATAAATATGGCAACCTCCATATCCCTCTCACTAGAGTTATCCTTTAAAGGGGCCAGAGCCTGCAGTCCCAAATGAGTTAATACATATTGTTATAATTTAAGTAGGCCTCAGTTATTTGGACTGAGTTAGTCAAAAAGGCTTGGGGAGCAGACCTGCCCTTTAAGGGGATTTTCTCTTAGAGAGAAAATCTTCAGTTCTGTCAGAACTAGAACATACCAAGAAGCTGTTCTATGGACAAGGCCACAGGTCTCCCTGACCTGTGCATGTACACCACTAGAACAATAAACATCAGCCATATTTACTAAACACCAAATTCTTGTATGTATGTCAAAAGCCTCATTGAATATTAATCGAGTAGGTGTGTATGATGACACCACGAGTGGGTCCACCAATAGTCTGATCTAGGGGATGGCGAAGATGATGTCATATTTAACTCTTTCCTAGTCGGTATTAAAGCCCGAGTGAGCGATGGGAGCTCACTCTGCTTCTTACTTTCACACTAGCTCTCAATGCTGACTGGAACCTCTAAGTATTTTTCATTCTATATGTAATCTGATATAATGTATGCTGTACATAGGTAGTCTAGTGTAACGTAGGTTAGAAAGAAGGTACCTGATTGACTTCAGCAGGAAGTTTAATCAAGAAGCTTGTAACGCAACATGAAGATTGGCGTGGCTAGGATATGATGAACTGTATCTATCTGTATTTCTGTTTCCTGAATAAATAACGTGAATATTGAAGAAGCCTGAGAAAGTCTATCTCCTGCTTGCTGTGTTGAGAGTCAAGTTATCTCACAGTCCGTGAGACGCAACTATAAGAAGTTGCTGGTGCCGGAAAAAGGTGATTAGAACAGTTTATAACACATATTACTGACATTGCTTTTTATAAAGAAAATAAAATCTTACTCCGTTAACATTAACCAATACATGGTATCTTTCTGATTCAAAACAAACCATAAATAATGACTACAATGGTACAAAAGCATTTGAGATTTTTGAAAATGTCATGCTGTTATTACTTTGATACTTAATATAATGCAATAAATCAGTCTTGCTAATATAAATCCAGGTGGAGTCCGTGGTCTTTTTGCTGCAGTTTGGACTTTGCCCTAAAGGGTCTGGGTTCCTTGTTTGCTTTTGCGGTGGATACTGACCGGAAATAATAAGGTTGATGCAAGGTGACTCTGTTTACATTTGAATGTTCTACGAATGCAAAATACAGTGCTTCAAATTTGCTAAGATTCAAATTCTTGGCCATCTGGTCTCCCGCTGCATCTCTACCAGCAAGTAACTGATAACTGCATGTATGTAAGCCATTACTGATAAACCAATCTTCCACAACAACGGAAATGTTAAAGCAAGCAGTATTCTGAGCTCACCTAACCAAACTTTCAAAAGGAAGAACAGACAAGCAACAAGTTAAAGGACACACTGGGACATTTAAATTGAGGTTTATTCTGGACTGATTTTTAACAGTGAAACAGGAGAACATCTTAAATTGCAGTCATGAGTCTTGGAGGCTTGGAGCAAAACAGTCTGATATACATAATAATTATAATTCTAGAGTCAATTTCTGGCATGTTCCTCAATACATTTATTGTATGTGTAATTCTTCTTGATTATTTCAAAGCAAAAGTCATGAGCAGTAGTTACAAGCTCTTGGTGAGTTTGGGCATCTTCAATGTGAACTATAGTTTTATGATATCTGTTGGGTTGGCCGACTACTTTTATGATCTTGAGATTTTCACCAGGGCAGAGACAGCTTATACGTACATTTATCTGATGTTATTTTCTGTCAGTTCTTGTGCATGGTTTACAGCTAGCCTGAGCTTCTTTTACTTCATCAAAATTTCCCATTTCAAGTCAGTGTTTTTTGCCTGGGTGAAGAGAAAGATAAGCATTCTTGTGCCATGGATGTTGTTGTTGGATATTTTTGTGTCCTTATGTAACAGCTTCCTTAGTAGTTTGGTCGTGGCATACTTTCAAAGTCTATCTAAATCCTCAAATAATTCTACCTCTCTCGTCTTTACGCTCTCTCAGTTAAAGCTGGTACACAAGTCATACAGTTCCCCCTCTGTATTCACTGCACTATCCCAGCTAAGGTCAACAGTCCTGAGTGTTTTAGTAACTGACACCATTATCCCTGTCCTGGTGTTGGTGACCACGACAGCCTGTACAATTGTGACCTTGAGAAAGCACCATCAAGGTATGGAAGCTGGTATGATAACTGCTGACAATGACCATCAGAAATCGTATGAGAAAGTGGTGAGCAGGATGATGCACTCCTTGTTTTCCTACGGAATGTTCTACTTTGTAATGCTTATTTTCTCTTTTGCTATCATGACGCAGCTTCAGGATGTGTTCTGGCTGTTTCTCATAGTTGTAGCCTTCTTCTCCGTCCTGCAGTCAGTTCTCCTTATCATTGCTAACCCCAGACTGAAGGAAGCATGGAATGGTACCTTCCTGAGTGTTCACAACAGGGTTGTCAAGCATCTGTAAATGAATAGGCATGCCAAAACAAACACACATATTCTATAGGGGTTGGCATTACAGTGTACTTAAAGGAAACATCAGGATATTTAAAGAAGATAAGATCTATTTACCCAGTGCTTCCTCCAGCCCGTCGCCAGGAGGATTCTGCGCAGGCACAATACTTCTGAGCCTGCGCAGAATGCTCCTGTCGATGTGTTTGTGTCCGCAAAAGGTGCGGCCATGCACTCGCACATGTACAATAGCTGACCTCGCCAGGTTGCCGGCTGCAGAGAGGACCCCAGGAGACTGGCTTGGTGCGGAGCTGCAGTGAGGAACACATAACCTTCCAGGGGCTAAAAGAAGCCCCAGAAGTAGATCTCATGTTCTTTAAATCCACTGATGTTGACTTTAAGGCAAGCATCAGGCAAAAAAGTAGATACTTATCTAAGAAGAGGGAAGCCTCTGGATCCTCCTTGTCCCATGTGTTGCCATGTGCTGACCCCCAAAAGCGTGGTGGATTTCTGATTGTAACCACTTACCTCTTTATGCATGAGTGCGGTCACATTGCACCTTGGTGAGTATGGCCACTCCTGCTTAGTAAACCAGAGCTGCACAGGCACAAATGGTACCAGGCTACTGCACAGGCGTGGCCATTCTTATGCAGGTGCTGCACAGCCATGCTTGTGCATGAATGGGAGCACCTTCGAGATATTCAGGAGGATACCAGACAGTCGGGTTGTCAGAAGGAGTATACAGGAAGCCTCTGGAGGATCCACAGTCCACCCTTCTTATTAGGTAAATTATCTATCTTTTACTTGATGTTCACCTTAGGTTCTCTTTAAATGCCTAACAACTGCTCCACACCGATCTTAGTGAACGCAGCGGCAGCCCCAGGACCAATCCACACCAATTGGCGTGGATTCCTGGGGTGGGGTTTTGCAGGAGATCGCGCGTAAAACTCAATTATAGTGTTTCCCAAAATTGTTCCTTCATGATATATAAATAGTCCTCCATTATTGTAGACACAGTAATAATGCCTCTGTTAACCACTTCACCACTGAGAGGTTTTTCCCCTTACGGACCAGAGCAATTTTTACATTCCAGCGCTCCTCCCTTTCATCCACCCATAACTTTATCACTACTTATTACAACAAAATGATCTATATTTTGTTTTGGTTTGTTGTTGTTGTTTTTTTTCACTACCAATTAGGCTTTCTTTGGGTGTCACATTTTGCTAAGAATTACTTTATTCCAAATGCATTTAATGGGAATAATAAGAAAAAATTGAAAAAAATTAATTATTTCTCAGGTCTCAGTCATTACACTGTAGTTTTAAAATAAAACTGTGGATAAAAGCCACACATTTTATTCGCCCATTCGTTCCAGTTATTACAACATTTAAATTGTATCTAGTAGAATATATGGCGACAATATTTTATTTGAATATAAAGGTGTATTTTTTCAGGTTTCCATCCCATTTTTTTTTTATGTAAATACAAATATTTTATTTTGGTAACTATGGGAGAGTGGGAGAGGTAAGGGGTTAATTCTAATAGGAGATGCATGTATTTATATGTACTGTATTGTAGTGTATTAGAATATAATTTACTATTTGGCCATTAGATGTCCCCCTTTTTATTCCTAATCCTAATGTGTAGCGTTTATTACATACATGCAGTACAGGAAGTAATGTGTATGTTATTACTTTCATTTTGTCAATGATCACACTGCATCTCATTGATGCTGGTGATAATTGATCGCAGGCACTTAGATTGGTAAAAGGGAACTGTGTACACTGAACTGTCTACTAACAGGCAGTGATGAGAACGCGCATGGGAGCATGTACCGAAGCACGCAAAACAGTGACGCGGCGAGGTACATAAACCTACGGCACTGAAATGGGAACATTCCTCCCTCAGGGCGTAAATGTACTGTGTGATTTGCAGTAAGTGGTTAAAGGTCTACATTAAGATGTCCCCACCATTGATCCTCCAGTATGGCATCTTCTAGTGACGAGCATGAGTTTCGCATAACTGTACTTTTGCATCGTAATTCAAAATGTTGATGCAAAATCATAATGCAAAATTTCGGCAAAAATCATAATTGATTTTGTTTGTACCTGTAATTAGGAACCATCGTTTCACAATTTAGTATAACAGAGTAACCAAGCAGCTCAGGGTGACCCAAACTACTAGGAATGTATAGGGGAATAAAAATAAACCAAAAAGCCCTCCTACTAAAAAAAGCAAAGCTTGGTGTAATTTTCCTTCTTAAAACAGAAGGCAATTTGCAATAATTCAGTTATAAATGAACATTTATGGTTACCCACAATGCACTACTACTGAATATGCAAATTGTCTCTTTTCACACTTGTTAAGCCAAGCAAGCATCCAGAACCACTGGTGTTTAGCAAGCCTATAACTTTAAGTTTAACACAGCTATATCAAACCCACATGTAGACAGCCTGTTGCAGACTTTTGGTCCTCATCAGTACTTGGCAGGGATTGATATGGTTGTATAATATAGGGCTTGGACCAGTACAACAGAGTAACCAAGCAGCTCGGGGTGACCTAAACTACTAGGAATGTATAAATGTACACACTTTTCACATAATTTTGTGCTGATTTTAGCAGTTGATAGCAAGGCCCCCATACATGCTATTGTAATTTGTAACCAATATTTCTATGTATGTTAATGGAAATAGTGAGAACAATTTAAAAAAATCTTTGAGAAAATGAATTTTAAAAATTAAAAGGAATTTTTTTTTAAAAGTCAGGTAAATGACATTTTGGTGCTTTGCTATTAACCTCTTCAGGACCACATGCCTTACCCCCCTAAAGACCAGGCCTTTTGTGTTAAATAGGCCACTGCAGCTTTAACGCCAAGCTGCAGGGTTGTACGACTCATCACACAAGTGATCCCCCCCCCTTTTCTCCCCACCAACAGAGCTCTCTGTTGGTGGGGTCTGATTGCCCCCAGGTTTGTTTGTTTGAATTAAATATATATATTTTTTTAATTAAAATGCATTTTTTTTATTATTTAAATGCCCCTCCCTCCCCATCTGCCTATCACAGCAATTGCCTGTGATAGGCTTCAGCCTATCACAGTGGATCGCTTCTGAGTCCCTCAGGGGGACAGCCGTGTCCCACGGCTGTCCCCTGTACAGCGCTGCTGTAGATCGCTGCGCTGTACATGTTAATTAGATGGCGGTTTCGCTGTCTAATAGTCTTCCGAGCGGCAATCGCCACTCGGAGACTGAAGGCGGAGTTCGGCTCCGCCCACCAAGCAGGAGATGCGCACACAGCCTGCATGCAATCTCCTGCAAGACAGAGCCCCAGGACTTTACGCTGATCGGCGTTATGCGGTCCTGGGGCTGCCGCCGCGGCCATGCCCATCGGCGTGATGACGGTCGGCTAGAGGTTAAAGGACCACTATCATTTCTGTGTGGGTTTCCTCTGGGCACTCTGGTTTCCTCCCACATCCCAAAAACATACAGATAAGTTAATTGGCTTCACCCTAAATTGGCCCTAGACTAAGATACATACACTACACAATACATACATAGACATACTGTATGACTATGGTAGGTATTAGATTGGGAGCCCCTGTGAGGGACAGTTAGTGACAGTTAGTGACAAGTGACAATATACTCTGTACAGCGCTGTGTAATATGTCAGTGCTATATAAATGTTGAAATACAATTATTAAAGGTTATTTATAATTGTATTGGTGTCTCGCATAAGTTCTTTATAATGCTTTACATTATTCTAAATATCAGTAATTTTACCGATATTCTACTGATCACCTGATATCAATAGTGGAATATCAGAAGTATGACTGATATTCCACTATCTTACCCTATTCTCACAGTAACCTTCCCTGCATCTATGCCTAATCCTAACCTCCACCACCACCACCCATGTCTAACACTAACCTACCCCAGGCTATGCCTTACACTAGCCTCCCATGGTATTTGCTACCTGTAAACAGTATTTGTTTAATCGCTAACTGTGGACAGTATGTTCCTGTAAATGGCATCTGCCACCAGTAGACAGTATTCATGAACTATGGACAGTATTTTATCTTTTACTGATCTATAAGTAGTAATGTCTTTTTTTGACCATAAGATGCATCTAGGTATAGAGGACAAAGAACATGGAATAAAACACTAAACCTGTGCGTTCATGGTGCAGGGTGGTCTTGTGGAGCTTCTCCACCCAAGGTAGCAGGCAAAAAGGGCTCCGGCTGAGGGTGGACGAAAAGGTCGCCATAGACTCTAATGCAATTCTCATTCATACGGCAAAAAAACTGAAAAAAAGGTGCTGCGATAAATATCGTAAACAACATTAGAACATTAGTTTTTTGAAGTATGTTATTATTTTAGAAGCTTGCAACATTATAGTTTTTATCATATTATGTACAGAGTTTATGTTATCAAAGATATTATCATTTCTATGTGTAAAAGGGTGTTTTTGCAGAGGGAGTGGTTAGGGTTAGGCACCACCAGGGGGAGTGGTTAGGGTTAGGCACCACCAGGCGGCGTTAGTTTTAGTCAACGCCCAGGAGGTGGTTAGGGTTAGTCACCACCCGGGGGATGGTTAGGGTTCGGCACCGGGGGGAGGGGGAGGTTAGGGTAAGGCACCACTGGGGGAGGGTGGTTAGGGTTAGGCACCACCAGGGGAGTGGTTAGTTTTAGGCATCACCAGGGTAGGGTTTTGTGTGAGAATAGGGTTGGGTTAAGCTGTATTGTTGAATTATGTAACAATTTTTAATGTTATTATCATTTCGTTATTATTTGCTGCAACACACACAAATGCTCACTCCCAGCTATGGAGGTGTACTGTCACACATCCTTTGCCTGCCATACCAAATATAGCACGAATTGCATAAATTAGGTAGCATTCAGGTGGGAGGCTTCGGTTGGACATAATCCTAGATTACATCGCTTGCAGGGACGCCCCGCACAGGCAGATCTCCTACACGGTCTTCTCCCTAACCACTCACCTGTCAACCACATCCTGGAAGCTGCAAATAAGAAATTTAAAATCACAAACACTTGTTTGCATGACAACAGGGGGTCCCGGGCTCTCTCACTGGCAGGGGCCCCCAAACCACCATGCGATACCTAGAGGGAAGTGCGGGTGGGCCCTAGACCTCTCACCACCAGGGAATTCACCCCCACTGCCTCTGAACTGAGTGCTAACTGCAACACACACAAATGTTCACTCCCAGCTAGAGCAATTTCCTACCTTTACTTGGTCAGCAGGCGCCAGTCAGCCAATCACGTGTACTGTCGTACACCCTTTGCTAGGCAGTGGGGGTGAATTCCCTGGTGGAGAGAGGTCCAGGGCCCACCTGCACTTCCCTCTAGGTATTGCATGGTGGTTTGGGGGCCCCGGCTGTCGTGCAAACCAGTGTTTGCATTATTACTTGGATCCCCTGATGACGGTGGAAGGCTGAAACTAGTCAGGACTCGGGATGAGAGCGGGCAAAGCTATCTATGCAAATATTCATCTGAGTACCACTCTAGTGGAAAGTGCTGTTACCGGAGGGGGTCCTAATTGGAATAGGACCCACCAGATGTGACATGTGAGTGAATCTTGCTATGTTTTACTTATTGGTGTTTATGCTGAATAAAGAGAAATCTTTGGATAAAATCCACTGAGAGCATCCCTTTATCTTCTTGTGCACTGCGCTTGCACTAATAGGTCCGTATATTGGAATAGAAGGGATCTCTGGAGATGGAATACATCTGTTTGCTTAAACTGTCTACATTGAATCCCCTAGCGCTGTGGCATTTATCTCATATGCTGCCTGTTTGTGACGTGGAAGAACATTTTTGGCATAGGCAGTGGAGGAAATAGGTCCTTGGTGCTGGTCTAGAGGTTGACTCTGACTGTTCTCACCATTCGTCGCTTCTGTTTATCCAAGATTTTTCTTGGTCTGCCACTTCGAGCCTTAACTTGAACTGAGCCTGTGGTCTTCCATTTCCTCAATATGTTCCTAACAGTGGAAACAGACAGCTTTCTGTATCCTTCCCCTAAACCATGATGGTGAACAATCTTTGCCTTCAGGTCATTTGAGAGTGGTTTTGAGACCCACATGTTGCTTCTCTTAAGAGAAAATTAAAAGAGGAGGGAAACTTACAAATGACCCCCTTAAATATTTTTTCTGATTATTGGATTCTCCTGTGTATGTAGGTCAGGGGTCACTGAGCTTACCAAGCCAATTTGAATTCCAATAATTAGTTCTAAAGCTTTTGGAATTAATAAAATGAGAATAGTGCCCACATTTATGCACCTGCCTAATTTTATTTAAACAATTATTGCACAATTTCTGTAAATCCAATAAGCTTCATTTCACTTCTCAAATATCACTGTGTATGTCTCCTATATGATGTACCATATTTTTTTAGCTGAGGATGCCTGCTGCAAGTCCCGGGGGTTAAGAGGCAAGTTCTTGGATCACGTTGAGGATGCCTCCACCGCCACAAGTAACGGCAGTTAAGGGGCCACGTGTCGAGATCGCACTTGGGCTGCCTGCCTGATACAAGTGCCGGGGTTAGGGGAAAGGCTGCAGAGATCAGGCTAAGGCTGCCCTCACCGCCGCAAGTACTGTACCAGGGGTTAATGAAGAAGATGCCAGGATCGCACTGAGGCTTCCCCTGCAGCAAGTACTGGGAATTAAAGGAGAGGATGCCAGGATCACACTTCTTCTGCCCTGCTGTGGAGTGGCCTGCACCCAGAAGCACAATCCATCAGGATCGCCTCAGCGCTGGAGAAGGAGGACACAGACAGCACCGATTCCCACATAGACATCTGGATAGGTGAGATCATCCACCCTTACAATTTAAGGTTTAGTTCGTTTTTACTGGTGGGAGAAGCAACAGTTAGTTGAATGTGTTGTAGTGTTACTTGTGGGGGAAGCAGGAGTTAGTTAAGTGTTGTGTTACTGGGGGAGGGGAGCAGGGGTTAGTTTAATGTAGTGTGGTGATACTGGTATAGTGTAGTTTAGTAACTGGTGGGGGCATCAGGGGTTAGTGTAGGGTATTTAGTCTAGCTAGTGGGGACAGCAGGGGTTATTGTAGCTTGGACAGAGGGAGCTTGAGGAAAAAAATGTCTACAAAACGCCCCTGTACTATAGATGCACCAGGTTTAGCATATTTTTTCCCCTGGTTATTGACCTCTAAACCTTGGTGCGTCTTGTAGTCCGGAGCGTCTTATAGTCCGAAGAATACGGTATTTAATTGACATTTTTTATCCTAACAACCAACGATTTATACAGGAAAATCATGATGATTAAAAAGGTTGCCCAAATTTTCGCATCCCACTGTAAATCCAGGCAGAGTGGCACATTTTTTTGTTTCAGTTTGGACTTTGCCCAACAGCCAACAGGGTCTAGTGTCCTGGGCTGGCTTGACTTCCTGGTAGAGACGGTATTTACTGGAAATATTTAGGTTGAGCGCATGGTGACTCTCTCTGCATTTGAATGTTCTACAATGGTACAATACTCTGCTTCTTCAAAATTTGCAAACATTCAAATTCTTGACCATCTGATCTCCTGCTGCACCTTTGCAAGCAAGTAACCAATGTACATGTGTATATAAGCCATGAATGGTAAACTGATCTCCCAAAAGGCAAGCAGACTTCTTAGCTCACCTAACCGAACTTTCAGAAGAAAGGTCAAACAAGCTACAAGTTGAAGTACGTACAAGAACATTTCAATTGGGTTTTATTCTGGGGTTTTTAAAAGTGAAAATCATCCAAAATCGCAGTCATGACTCTTGGAGATTTACAGACAAACAATCTGAAATACATAGTGATTGCAATCATAGAGTTAAGTTGTGGCATGTTGCTAAATGCATTTATTATATTTGTGATTCTTCTTGATTATTGCAAAGCAAAAGCCATGAGCAGCAGTTGCAAGCTCATGCTGTGTTTGTGCATCTTCAGTGTTATTTATAGTTTTACGATATCTACTGGGTTGGCCGACTACTTCTTTGATCTTGGAATTTTCACCAGGACAGAGACAGCTTATGCTTATGTCTATCTTGTGTTATTTTCTGTCAGTTCGTGTGCATGGTTTACAGCTAGCCTGAGCTTCTTTTACTTCATCAAAATTTTCCATTGCAAGTCCGTGTTTTTTGCCTGGGTGAAGAGCAAGGTAAGCACTCTTGTTCCATGGATGTTATTGTTGGGTATTTTTGTGTCCTCATGTAACAGCTTCCTTAGTGGTTTGGTCATCTTGTTCTCTCAAAATCTTTCCAGAAAACCCCCAAATAATTCTACCTCTCTCCTCTTTACGCTCTCTGAGCTACTGCTAATGCATGATTCAGACAATTTTCCTTCTGCCGTCACTGCACTATACCAACTAGGGTCAACAGTCCCCTATGTTATAGTAACTGACACCATCGTCCCTGTCTTGGTGGGAGTAATCACGACAGCCTGTACAATTGTGACCTTGAGAAAACACCGCCTAAATATGGAAGCTGGAATGATAAATGCTGACAATGACCATCAGAAATCTTACGAGAGAGTGGTGGTCAGGATGGCATACTCCTTGCTTTCCTATTGCCTGTTCTACTTTGTCATGCTCTTCTTCACTTTTGCCATCATAACCCAGTCTCACACTGTATTTGGGCTGTTTATCATAGCTATATCAGCCTTCTCCTTTCTGCAGCCAGTTCTCCTTGTCACGGCTAACCCCAGACTGAAGGGGGCCTGGAAGAGTGCCTTCCTGAGTGTTTACACCACGGTTTTCAAGCAATCATAATTCAATAGGCAGTCTAAAAAAATGGATAGATGTGTGTAAGTTCCTGTTAGGCAGTTACAGGAGGGGTTAGGTTAGGCATTAGGGGCTTGATTCAACAAAACAAATAGCATGCCTTATTAGAGTTAACACACCTTATCAGAGTAGCATAGTGAGTACTACGAACTTATGCGTGCTAATTGGCAATGACGAGAGCTCCACTCGTTCTGCCCTGAGCCCCAATCACTTTAAAGGACATTATCCCCGCTCTTTGATTGGCCTGATAGGCTGCCTGTCACTTGACTGGCAGCCTATTCAGCCAATCAAAGTGCGGGGCTAATGTCCTTTAAAGTGATTGGACCCACAGGGGCTCAGGGCAGGGCGAGTGGAGCTCTCGTCATTGCCAATTAGCAGGCATAAGTTTGTATCGCTTGCTATGCTACTCTGATAAGGTGTGATAACGCTGATAAGGCGTGGTAACTCTGATAAGGCGTGCTGATGCTGATAAAGGGCTTGATTCACAAAAGCATGACAACTCAGTTATCACGCCTAAAAGCTTTGCACGTGCAAACTACGGTGCTAAGTAGTTAGCATGTGCCAACTACTTAGCACTGTAGTTAGCAAGTGCAAACTAATTAGCACCGTAGTTAGCACGTGCAAAGCATGTTAGTACCCTAGTTAGCATGTGCAAACTACAGTGCTTAGTAGTTTGCATATGCTAACTAGGGTGCTAAGTAGTTTGCACGTGCTAACTACTTAGCACCCTAGTTAGCACGTGCAAAGCATGTTAGCACATGCAAAGTGGCTTTTCACTGGTGTGCTAACATTTTGCATGCTTAAGTGAATCAAGCCCTAGGAGTGTTAACTCTAATAATACATGTTTACTCTGATAAGGCATGCTATTGTATTTGTGGGGGGGTTCTTGTTCAGCACTAACAGGAGTGTTATGATTAGGCATAAGATAGGGGGTTTCTTGCTAGGCACTTACAGGGTATGGTTCAAGTGAGAATTGGCCCTAGGTATTGTATAGGAATATTTTGGTAAACTAAATTACCAATATTATACAGGTTGTGACATCTCCCCCCTCTCACCTCCACCCCGACACTCAACTCAAGTGGCGGTGCAATAATAACGACTCCCATTACCATGCCCCAACTACAGTTCTATGGTTAATGTGCCCTCCATCGTACTGCTGCCAGTTGCAGTGCCACCAATAAGGTGTAATCTCCAGTATGTTTGGGCTTTGATTTTAATGCTCTCTATTATAGTGCTTCCCATTATAGTCTCCTTCATTGAAGCTATAACCTAATAAAACATAAGAAGGAGATCTCCTACCACTTCAAGAAAATGTAATTAATTGTATTGTCCACGTGTCCAAGAACATTAAATAAGGACAGGTTAAAAACTATTTAAAACTGAAAGAATCAGTAATAACAATAATAATAATAATAATTATTATTATAATAATCAACATCTAGACTCCAATAATACATGATTATCAATGTGTTCACCACCAGTTGATGATACAATCACTTGGGTAAAAAGATACTGTATATGCCAACCATACCGTTTATGTACATTTACCTGTCCCATCCCTTCTCTTCTCCAGCTATTGCTAATGCTGTGCTCCTGAAATCTGGGCAAGACTGCTAAATCTAATCTGTACCCTAAGGCCCGGTTCACATTTGCGTTTTTTACCAAAACGGACCAGATGTCCGGATCCGTTCTGTCCGGATCTGGTCCGGATGCATCAGGTTGCAATCCGGATCCGGTCAGTTTGCATCCGGATTTTCATCCGTTACGGATCCGGTTGATATCCAGATCCGTTTTTTAAAGAGATAACACTATATAAATTCCTGGGGTCTGGGAGGTCTGCAGAAGCCCTGGAGTCATTGTTGGAGACAGCCTGACGTGTGGAGACCATCCTTGGATAGAGAGACTGCAGTTTGGACCATGGATCCAGTGTATTTTTACTCATTTTACCTGGGAATTGTCTTCTTTTTAATTTTTACCTACTACTATGTGGGAAGGAAGTGTGCTCCTCACAGGAGATGGTGTGTGCACCCTTTACTCATGAGAAGGCAAAGGAAGGGAGAGTTCCAGACCCTCTACCAGGACCTTAGACGACACCCAGAGAAGTTCTACAGCTATACCCGGATGTCCATACCCCTGTCAGTATCCAGACCTAAACACACCACCCCCACCATCCCTAAACACCCCACCCTCACCCCCACAACACCTCACCCCTGTATACCTAGATAAACACACCACCCTCACCCTCCACAAAACACCCAGACCCCTCTAAACACACCTCCCCCATCCTCCAATGCTGGGCCCATGTGTCACCATCCAAAATGGCCGCTATCACCATAAAAAACGCTACGGAAGTGGGGTAGATAGGCCGGATTTTATAGCCAGTGTGTTGTGTCATTTCAGTTTCTCATTGGTTTCTGCTGTGCAGATGGTGTAGTTAGGATCTGGTCCGGGTGCGGCGGCCGGGTGAAACGTACGGCAAAAATAGCACAGGTTGGAAAAATCCGGACCTTGGCCCAGAGTCCGGATCCGGTCAGGATCCGGTCAGTGAGGAACGGACGAGTGTGTACGGATCCATAGAGTTACATTGGATCACCGAACGTCCGTTCCGTTTGTACAGTATACGGTCCAGACCCGGTCCGGAAAATCCTGACGGCGAACGCCAATGTAAACCAGGCCTTACATGTTGGTTGTGTGACTTCACTTGTTAGAGTTGTAGCTTTTTGAGTGAACATCAATAAAAAATTACAGCCGCACAGTATGAGCCTGTGCCTGCTCAGAATGGAAACAAAATGACAGTTTACCAGAGCACAGAAAATCACTACAAAGAACTCCTGGTGCATTTTGTCACAGTGTTTTTAAGTCGTTGCAAGCATTTTGAAGCAAAGTCTCCTGATGGTACATGATATAATCTAATGGTAGCAGAAAAAAGGGGCGCTGGCTGAGGGTGGATGAAAAGGGCACCACCATAGACTCTAATGCAATTATCGTTAATATGGCGAAAAAAACAGAAAAAAGGGTGCTGCAATAAATATTGTTAACAACATTAGAACATTACAGGTTTTTTAAGTATGGTATCATTTTAGATGCTTGCAACATTATAGTTTATGTCATATTATTTAGTTTGTATGTACAGATTTAATGTTATCAAAGATATTATCGTTTCTATGTGTAAAAGGGTGTTTCTGCAGAGGGTGTGGTTAGGGATAGGCACCACCAGAGGGAGTGGTTAGGGTTAGGCACCACCCGGGCGGCGGTTAGTTTGAGGCAACACCGGGGGAGTGGGGTGGTTAGGGTTAGGCACCACCGAGGGGGGGTTAGGGTTAGGCACCACTGGGGGGGTGGTGGTTAGGGTTAGGCACCACCGGGGGAGTGGTTAGGGTTAGGCGCCACCAGGGGAGTGGTTAGTTTTAGGCAACACCAAGGGAGGGTTCTGTGTGATAGTGAGGTTGGTTTAAGCTGTATTGTTGAATTACGTAATGATTTTTAACGTTAACATTTTTTCGTTATTATTTCTCGTCTGTTTTTACAACGGTATTCATCGTTAACCAAGTCTGACAATGATGTTTATCCAGTTTGGCCTATCTGGACGATCTTCCTCATCCAGATAGGCACTGCTGCCGCCACCGCATGGTGCGCGCGATTGGGCACGTCCCGCCGCCCGCTGCTAGCCCCCCAATCAGTGAATGGGAATATAATTCCCATTCACCGATCTAACTTCCCCGCAGAAAAAATGACGCTTTCTATTCAGAGAGTGCGGTATTTCTGCCTCCAGGAAACTTCTCCTCTTCTTTTTAGTTCCTGGATGCAAGATCGTTCGCATCCAGGACTTTTTTTACTGTGGCCATCTTGTGGCCACATAGTAAACTGCACCCACATACATTTTTAATTAAACAATTATATTATTTTACATTAGAAATCAGCATTTTCACTCCTACACCAAAAATTACCCACATACATTTTTTATAAAAAAAAAAAAAAAAACAATAAAAAAACAAAAACAAAAAACACAACATAAATAGTTACCCAAGGGTCTGAACTTTTTAACTTTTTAAATATGCATGTCAAGAGAGTATGTTATTATATTATTTAAAATTATAAGCTTATAAATAGTGATGGACGCAAATTGAAAAAATGCACCTTTATTTCTAAATAAAATATTGGCACCATAAATTGTGATAGGGACATCATTTAAATGGTGTAATAACCGGGACAGATGGGAAAATAAAATACTTGAGTTTTAATGACAGTAGAGTATATTAATTTCAAACTATAATGTCCAAAACTTTCTTAAAGGTCTTACGAGGCCTGTTTGCGCCCAAAAAAATAAAAAAAGTGAGATACCTGTGTAAGTTTGTGAGGCACGGAGGACGCCGTCCGCGCCCTCCGTGCCGTTCCGCCGGGTCCCCACCGCTCAGTATTCCCCCGAACGTCCCCCGACCGCACGGCCCGGGTCGAGATCTTCAGCCTCCACAAAGATGGCCGCCGGAGCTGGCCGCGGCTGCGCAGTCCGCATAGCCGCGAGTGCGGCTGCGCAGCTCTAAGGCCAACCCCCCGATCCACGCTACAGGAAACAGCTTGGCGTCCTCCGTGCCTCACAAACTTACACAGGTATCTCACTTTTTTTATTTTTTTGGGCGCAAACAGGCCTCGTAAGTCCTTTAAGCTTCCTGTTAAAATGGATTTAGAAAAAATAATTCTTAGCAAAATGTACTACCCAAAGAAAGCCTAATTAGTGGTGGAAAAAACAAGATATACATCAATTAATTGTGATAAGTAGCAATAAAGTTATTGGCGAATGAATGGGAGGTGAACGTTGCTCGGATGCATGAGGTTTTCGAACACTGCGGTGCTCAACCGGTTATCATAATCAGATTTCGTTATCCACTGGTGGGCCCTTTTTTCACTGAGCCCTTTTTTCATGCATGCAATCTAATTATTAGTAATTCCCTTTTCTCTTTTATTTTATTATTTTTTTTTTTTTGGCTTCTCTGAGACAGTAATAATGTAATGTTCTCTATCTGGGGCTCCCAGATTAATTTTGCCCCAGGGCTATGTTTGGCTTCAACTAGACCTGGGAATACTCACATTGATTTGATACACTACTGAATTCTCTGATTGGCCAAATACTTCCGAGATGGAATTACTTCTGAGAAGGAAGCATTGGACCAATCACAGGCTGCAGAATTTTTGATGGACAGTTAAATACCTCAACATTTTTTGACCAATCACATAACTCACTAAAACTTGATAATATTTGAATCTTATGATTGGTCTAAAATGTCCATGGTATTCCTATTTCCGAAGTACACCTCCACCTCCACTTTCTCTCTTTGGGCCAGTACTACCGAGTATTTCTGAGTCCTGAGATTGGCCTAAAATGTATGATTCTAGGCCACTCACAACACTCGGAATTTGGAAATATGTGGTAGTATTTGACCAATCAGAGAATGCAGAGGTTAACTTTGGAAATGGAATACCACACAAATTTTAGACAAATCACAAAACTCGGATACTACCAAGTTTTATCAAGTCTAAAATTTCTGCAGTATTCCGATTTCCACAGAAAAAGAAAACTGCAGCCCGTGATTGGTCCAATGCTTCCAAGCTCTGTAATTGGGCAAAAATTTCCAAGTTACGGTAATGCAGTATTTCCGTGGACTACTCATTTCCAAAACTGATTTTCAATTACCGCTGCTGTATCCCCATTTCCCATCAAAAACTGGTATTCTTTATTGTATTTGTTGTTTTATGGGATCAAAAGGTCAAAGAAGTTGTCATAGAAAATTTCAATTCAATTTTGCACATAGCAGGTTACATTTCTTGGTATGACAATGGTCCCAGGTGCAACTCTGCAGGGTAGGAGGGAGAAGAGGAATGTGGCCCTGCAGTGGCAGGCCGGATTCATAGCACTTATGGGCAGGCTTCAGTCCATGGGCCAGGGGCGCCTTTACCGGCTGGCACTACAAGCAGGTGCCTGAAGCGGCATGATGGCACTACAAGCGGGTGCCTGAAGCGGCATGAAGAAAGGGGGGCGCGCTGCTGCGGGGGGTTAGACTAAGTGCGTGCGGCTGATCACCGCTATTAAAATCACCTGCAGCTGCGCTTGTCGGCGAACGTGGTTTATTTACACCATGTGGTGCTCTGCCTCTTCTATGCACACCCCCCCGCCGGCCCAGCCAATAGACTTCACTTGGTGGAAAGTCCCGCCCACTCCACCTCCTCCAAATCACCTTGCCGGGCTTGCCCGCCCATCGCCCCTCTCCCTAGCAGCAGCCGCAGTTTGTTTTCTGCGTGGTGCGGCGCCGCCTCTAACTCCGCCCCCCGCCTGAAGGCAGCGTGACTCTACTGGCCGGCGCCGCATGCCTGAGGCTGAGGCTGGGGACAGGGATAGGGAGATTGCGCTATTGTGTGTCTGTGACCCCTGCTGAGCCCCCCCCTTGGCCAGCCTTGCATGTGTTCCAGTGGCTGCATTAGGAGTGCAGTGCGGCTGAGGCAGCCTAGTAAGGTAAGCCCATACTAGGCTAAAGTTGTGAACATTGCTTGCTGGATTAATAAAAAAAGTGGACCTGTCCTGAACTCTTACACAGGACAGAAGGGAAACGTGGAGAAATGCACCCTGTATGTATTTAGATTTAGCCTGTTTAATTCCCCCTCATTTGTTACTAATCGCAAGTTGTAATTTGATCCTCCCCTGTGTTACCTGACTGCCATGCCACGGCAGATAAGCTCATTAGAAAGCACATGATGTTAACAATATCAATATGTATGCTTTCATGAAAGCAGGAAGTAGAAAAAGTGATGATTTATTTTAAGATTTGTATCAGCTGTAACAAATAAATGTTTTTTTTTAAAGTGTACCAGAGACGAGCAGCGTCTTTGGTACAATACTTACCGTAGGCTTTCTTAAACACCGTTAGGGCTGCTCGTCCCTTGTCATTTCCCTGGGTGACTCCGAGTTGCGCTCAGTCACACATGTCCAGGTGCGCTCCTGTCCCTGGGAGCGATCTGTGCTTGCACAGTACAAGTACAGGGACGGGAGCGCGCCTGGCCGAGCCACACATGCTCGATGGAGTGCAGCCAGGCTTTCGGGGACAACGGCAGGTGACAGGAGTCACCCAGGGAGATGGCGAGGGACGAGCACCCCTAACGGGGCTTAAGGAATCCCCAGGTAAGTATGGAACTTGAGATGCTTCTCATCTCAGGTTCAATGTAAAAGTTATTATGCTGTTGCTTATCTCTAAGAGCAGAGAGGACATTCTGAGTTCAGGTCCACTTTAAAGTGTACCAGATATCACGGTTTATAAAGTTTTTTTTTTTTTTTTATACTCACCCGGGGCTTCCTCCACCCCCATAAGCACGGTTTTTCTCTCGCCATCCTCTCACAGTCCTCCTTTTTAGCGATAATCAGCTCCGGTATTTGGCTCAGTGATATCAGCCGGGGTCTTCTGCGCATGCACAGAAGGTCAGCACTGATTACCGCTGAACAGAGGGCAATGGGAGGACGACGAGGGATTCATCCATGCTCATGGGGCTGGAGGAAGCCCCAGGTAAGTAAAAAAAATTGTAATTCGTGATCTCTGGGTCACTTTAATGCTATTGTAAACAAACAGTCCTGTGAGGCTGGGAATACACAATAAGATTTTTCAGATTTACTGTCCAAACGATTTCCATTCACTTCTATGAGAAATCAATCAGAAAAACGATTGAAAATCAGAATCGGAAATGTTGGAAATTATCTATCGAGCCATCTATCTGCCAAAAAATCTCACGGTGTATTCCCAGCATTACGGTTTGCCTTCATAGTAACAGATAAGGGGAAAATTATCTGTCACTGGGGATGGGGAAGAGTGAGTTGTCACAAGTTCAGGGGTAAGACGTGTCAGTTAACCGTGGGTAGGGGTAAGCTGTGTCTGGGGGCTATGAACTGTCACTGGGGGAGTAGTGAGCTGTCACTAGAAGTGGTCCAATGTTCCCTGTCGCTGAGCAGGCAGGGGTCGCACTTGTCCTCAATTATGAGTGCAGCCATGCAGTAGCCACACAAGTACCATTTGATTTGTGGGGGACGTGGTATGTTCATTTGATCTGACATCTGCTTTTGATCTGTGGGGGACATGTTATGTGCTTTTGATCTGTGTGTGTGTGTGGGGGGGGGGGGTGAGGGGGAATAAGGGTTGGCGCGGGGGAGGGGGAGGCGCCACAGGTTTTCTCGCCTGGAGTGACAAGATGGCTAGAGGCGCCCCTGCCATGGGCCGTAGTTTGTCCAGCGCTGTCTTAGAAGAAACTCCACTACCAGTGGTACATATATGCCTGCAGAGACAGACAATGACCTACTTATTTCATGCCTCCACACTTTTGCAACATCAGAGGGCATATTATGGGGAGAACATTCAAATTTGACCATTAATTTTCAAGGAATCGGGTCAAAACTAAGTAGGAATACTGGGGATTTCATTGACAGTAGCACCACTACTGATTTTTCAAATTCATGGTATAGGTCATAAAGGCTCACAACAGACCTTACAAGTAGAGATGGCCCGAACTTGTTCTATAGCGAACAGTAGTGATGGGCGAACACCTGGATGTTCGGGTTCGGGAAAGTTCGCCGAACATGGCCGAGATGTTCGGCATGTTCGGGCCGAACCCCAAACTTTCCGAACATCCAGCTTTTGGGGGCCATACGGGGTCGCAGGCATAAGGGGGGAGCATGCCCCGATCGCGGGGGGGGTCGGAAATTCCCCCCACCCCCTCCGCTAGCGCTCCCCCCTCTGCCCGCTTCCCCATTCAAAAGTTTAAGCAAAGTACCTGTAGTGGATGGCCTGGCAGTAGGCGGCACTGTGGAGTGAGGAGGAGGAGTCCGGAGAGTGACGAGTTGAGGGAGGCCGGGCAGCGGGCGGTTCAGCGGAAGTACCCTTGTGGTACTTCCGCCCTTTCTCTGACCTCACGCCCGCTGCCCGGCCTCCCTCAACTTGTCACTCTCCGGACTCCTCCTCCTCACTCCACAGTGCCGCCCACTGCCAGGCCATCCACTACAGGTACTTTGCTTAAACTTTTGAATGGGGAAGCGGGCAGAGGGGGGAGCGCTAGCGGAGGGGGTGGGGGGAATTTCCGACCCCCCCCGCGATCGGGGCATGCTCCCCCCTTATGCCTGAGACCCCATAGGGGGGCAGTATTCGGCCGAACAGGGCCCTGTTCGGCCGAACAGGGGCCCTGTTCGGCCCTGTTCGGCGGCCATTAGAAGTTCGGGGCGAACCCGAACTTAAAAGGCCGAACACCATCAGGTGTTCGGCCGAACGCGAACATCACCCGAACAGGGTGATGTTCTGCAGAACCCCGAACAGTGGCGAACACTGTTCGCCCAACACTAGCGAACAGCTATGGAGAATGACCTTGGGGTCATTTCCACATATGTAATTTTATGCACTACTGCGCAGACACTTTCCTGGCGGCCGCACGTCCTTCATCACGCACCCACAGCCAGGAGTGTTCTGTGCATGCGTATGACATTGCTGGCTGCAGGCGTGCGATCAAGGACACATGGCTGCCGGGAAAGCGCCTTTGCAGCAATGCATAAAATGATGTATGTGGAAATTACACCAAGGTCATTCCCCATAGCTGTTCACTATAGAACAAGTTTGGGCCACTTCTGGTTACAAAAAGTAAGGACAATATTTTGTGTTTTAAATCTACAACATCAAAATTACTGCCATATTTATTTCTTCTTAAACAATACCAGTTGCCTGGCAGTCCTGCTGATCTTTCTGGTCGGTAGGGTCTACAACAACCATATAGCTAATCTTGTCAGATTTGTCATAGACATTTCATCTGCATGCTTGTTCAGGGTCTATGGCTACAAGTGTTAGAGGTAGAGAATCAGCAGGATAGCCAGGCAATGTGCATTATTTAAAAGGAAATAAACATGTCAGCCTCCATATCCCTCTCACCTCGGGTTCCCTTTAAATGGGATCATTATTTACCCGCGGAATTAGCTGGGGGCCAGGAAATGCCCTAATTGCCCTTTGAGAGTCTCATGGGCAGACCCCCCCCCCCCCCCCCCCCCCAGACAAGAGATGCCCTGATTCTTATGTCAAGTGCAGTGCTGCTCATCCGGAACCCGGACATCCGAACTTTTTTCAGCTATCCGACCGGATTCGGATTCCTGATACCTGGGCCCAAATCAGATAGCTATCTGCGGATATTTGGGGGCATAACACGGATATCCGCGGATATTAGCAGATATCCGGATCCGAAATACTGTAACTAAGCAGATGACGCCCTGGAGCCAATCAGAGGGCTCCCAGCAGAAGCCCTAGCAACCAATCACAGAGGGGAACCCTGGCCAGCCCCACCTGACCTCATTGGGCCAATCAGAGGGCTCCCAGTCTAAACCCTGGCACCCAATCACAGATAGGAACCCTGGCCAGCCCCCCTGTATAATAAGGAGGGCTGCCATAATGAAACATATCATCTTAGCTTGCTGAATGCTCACTGAGAGACATGCTCCAGTGCTTTTGGCCTTGCAAGGGTTGTTCACAGTTATAAACCTAAAGCTGTACAGTGATTAACCCCTTCACTATCACTACATTATTGTTAAATCGTTAATTAGCTTGATGTCATTGTGTGACAGTCAGAGTGTGTGCTCCAGTGCTGCTGGCCTAGCAAGGGCTGTACACAGTGATAAACCGAAAGCTGTTCAGTGATTAACCCCTTTACTATCACTACACTATTGTTAAATCATTAATTAGCTTGATGTCATTGTGTGACAGTCAGAGTGTGTGCTGCAGGCAGCTGCTATGTGTCTGTGTGCTGTGCACAGACCAGGCCAGCTGCTGCCTGCTGGCCAGCTATTAGCCTTAGGTATAGGTTAGGGATTAGGGAATAGGATTACTGTGTTATTGTGTAGTTAGTACTGTAGTACCGCAGTTAGTGCTAGTAGTTGTTAGAGTAGTAGTACTACTGCATTTGCTTACCACAGAACTGCTGTGCTGTGAGCAGTGCCAGTGTGACAGTTAGTGTCTTCTCCTCTGCTGTCTGACTGCTACTCGACACGTGACAGGTGCCAATTGCCACGTCACATGCAAAGTGCAAAGTGCCACGTCACGTGCAAAGTCCCACGTGCAAAGTGCCACGTCACGTGCAAAGTGAAAAGTGCAAAGTGCCACGTGCAAAGTGCAAAGTGCCACGTCACTGCAAAGTGCAAAGTGCCACGTCACGTGCAAAGTGCAAAGTGCCACATCACTGTCAAAGTACAAAGTGCAACATCACGTGCAAAGTGCCACATCACGTGCAAAGTGCCACATCACGTGCAAAGAGCCACATCATGTGCAAAGTGCAAAGTGCCACGTCACGTGCAAAGTGCCATGTGCAAAGAGCAAAGTGCCACATCACGTGCAAAGTGCAAAGTGCCACGTGCAAATTGCAAAGTGCCACGTCACGCGCAAAGTGCCATGTCACGTGCAAAGTGAAAGTGCCACGTGCAAATTGCAAAGTGCCACGTCACATGCAAATTGCAAAGTGCCACGTGCAAAGTGCCACATCACGTGCAAAGTGCCCCATCAAGTGCAAAGTGCCACATGCAAAGTGCAAAGTGCCACGTCACGTGCAAAGTGCCACATCACATGCAAAGTGCCACGTCATGTGCAAAGTGCAAACTGCAAAGTGGCACATGGCACTTTGCACTTTGCACGTGACGTGGCACTTTGCACTTTGCACTTTGCACGTGACGTGGCACGTGATGTGGCACTTTGCACTTTGCACTTTGCACATGATGTGGCACTTTGTACTTTGCACGTGTCACTTTGCACCTTGCACGTGACGTGGCACTTTGCACTTTGTATATGATGTGGCACTTTGCACTTTGCATGTGACGTGGCACTTTGCACTTTGCACGTGATGTGGCACTTTGCACGTGGCACTTTGCACTTTGCACGTGATGTGGCACTTTGCACAGTGCCAAATGCAAAGTGCCAAGCGCCAAGTGCAAAGTGCCACGTTCCAAGTGCCAAGTGCCACGTGCTAAGTGCCATGTGCCACATGCCAAGTGCCACGTGCCACTGCCAAGTGCCATGTCCTGCATGCTCCTGGCAGACGTTACACCTGCTGCGGCTGCGGCATTGCCCCGCTCCTGCTGCCTTTGCTGCTCCCACCACCAGGGTGCCACAGGCCACTGCTGCTGTGCTGATACCACCTATATTTAACCCAAAACACAATTGCTGCGTAATTTTTTGGAGGTGTCTGGGCTGAAAACTGCCATGTCCCAGTTGTGTGGTTGGACTTTGGACACAATGTGGGCTGCACCACCGCTGTCTGGAACCTAGGCCTGATGTTAATTGACAGCCATTTTTTTGGTGGGGGAATTTTAAGTCCCCACATCATCAATTAGTGTCCCGCTTTAAAAAATAATGATGCTACATGCCTCATTTACCCTAAAAAAGTTTTTAAAGCAATTTAAAGGCCACTTCTGGGTTTTCTATCCGGATACCTGAATTTGCCCGGATATCCCGGATACTAGGGTCGGATATCCGATTCGGATTGGAAATGTTTGAAATCGGATATCCGACCCGGATCGGATATCTGGGTATCTGGATACGGATCCAATCCGGATTTTGAAAAGGGGTATCCGAGCAGCACTGGTCAAGTGATCTGCAGCAAATGCAGAACTGATATATTGTTAAGCTTACTGAGCAATTGAACAGCAACTATGGTGATGAGTCTTTGTCTTTTCCACTCTCTGCAGGTGAGCCGATGCCTCCCTTCAAACCAGAAGATGTGGTCCTTGTGAGAGCCCTTCACAGATACAAGTTTGGAGCCTCCCTTTGGTCTCCTGACAATGGTCCAAGCTGTTATCGGGACTGGCCTTCTGATGGATGACCCCTCGGTGTGGATGGATGCAGAATAAAGAGGACCACTGGTGCCATCCCAGGAGGAGGTGCAAGCAGCTAGAGCCCCAAATGTTTGCTGAATTTGAGAGACAGTAACAATGTTAACCGTTTTCCAAAATACTAAGCACTGGAACGGCATCGTGTTCACTTGGCCCACCCCTTGCTACTTTTATGATAGTATGGGGGTCACTACGTGTATTTATCACCCTGATGAACTCTCCTTCAACATGCTAAAGGGGGATAAGATGTGACTGCAGGAATGTTTTCAGGCTATAACTAGAATTTATTTTGGTGATTATTCTACAGTTTAATGTTACAGTGCTGGTAAAAGTTGGTGTAATAATACTATATGATATGTTTGAAATCAATGTCCCAAACAGATTCATATGAAGCCTTGGCCTACTGGAATACCAGGAGAACATATGGTTATATATGGCACCCATGGTACTGACTGGATTTTGCGTGCAGGTTTTGCAGGATTCACATAACCTTTTTGCCACCTGCTTAGTTGCAAAGCCCACCCCAGTGGATGTGTTGAGACATTACTAGCTCAAGGTGTATAAAGATGCAGTTTGTTTAAAACGGATCCGAGATGAAAAACTAACTATAACAAGTAACTTGTCTATATATCTTATCTAAAGTTTAGATAGTTTACACAGCAAATCTAGCTGCAAACAGCTTCAATAGAATATGATTATTTCTTCCTGTTATACAATGACAGCAGCCATGTTGTTTGTAAACATTACACACAGGCAAGCTTATCTGCATCTTCAGCACTCAGTCTGTGAAAAAAACCTAATCCCCCTTCTCCTCCCTCCTCCCCTCTGCCTCTGAAATCTCTGGCTAGTAATACATCCCCTCCTCCTGCCCAGACTGAGCTCCCATGAGCCCTTGCTACTGTCTGAAAATGCCAAGGCTCTCTGAAAAGCTGTTGGCGAGGCTTGTTAATTTTATAGGGAATTAGAGTATTAAAACAAAAACAAAAAAAGTATTTGGCTTGAGGAATGCCCTTTAAACAATAGGAAAGGAATACAATTATGCAATGAGTAAAAGTTCACCTCGGATCCACTTTAACCTCTTCTGGACCTGGCTAATTGAAATCTATGCCTTGTTTGTGATCTGTTATCCCTGCCCGGGCGTAGGTTTAAATTACCACACCGCACGCTCCCGCCTCTACCGTCGATCACACGGCTCTCCAGCCGCTGTATCCCACATGCTCTGCTGTTGGTATGATAGCAGAGCTCTGTGAGCTAGTCAGGAGCTGATTTCATTGGCTCCTGTTCCTGTGATCACAGTGGGCCAATCAGCTCACAGTGGCATCGCGGTAGTGTTGGGTCTGTGCGGCATGACATCGGAAAGCCCCGCTTTCGGACCAAAAAGTCTCTGTTTCTTTAGGGGCCAGAGACTACTGGTCTGGAAGCAGTTAAAACCATAATATACAAACATATGCTCGCTTCCCCTTTTCTCGATAATTAAAGATTATCCGTTTGTGATAAAAGGAGGGAAATGTAAGCATTTTGAAGTTTGAGGCTGTAAATTGTCTAGTGTTGGTATATAGTGTAATTGTTAGAGTTCCCTTTTACCTTTTGTTTTTCAGTTGCTCTTGTGCTGAGACAATAATGCCCTTATCTTTCTGACTGTGAAAGAGTTCTGTAATTGAATATATCATGTCTTATGCTGGGCATACACGGTACGTTTTTGTCCATGTAATGGAGCCACTGGCTCGAATCCGGCGCGTCCCCGCGGGCACCCGGATCGATTCCAGCTCGTCCCCACGGGCGCTTCTTATCTTCTTTTCATTTTTTACCATTGTCCTGCCCGCGGTATCAAGCAGGGGGGAACCGATCCGGCGGGTGATCGGACACGTCGGAAATGATCAATCGAGCCATCAGCAGCTTGATTACACAGTACAAAAATGTACCGTGTATTCCCAGCATTAGGCCCCATTCTCAATTTAGTGCTTTCAGCTTGTGTTTTACTGCAGCAAAAGTCATCACCCTGAGATGATTGGCAATCACAATTATGCTGCACATATTGTTTTTCGAGGGGATTGCATTGCAATTTAGATTCACTGGAGGGAGAATAGCAGAACGCAATAGCGGCAAAATAATTGCAATGCAACATTGTGATCACATTGTACATTTTGCATTTCCGAGTGTGAATGGAGCCTAAACTAAGCTTTATGATGTATCTTAATCATGCAATATACCTTAATCATGCACTTGCGAAAAAAATAATTTCAGAGGGGGATTTGAAGCTGAATATTGAGTTTTCCTAAAGTTTTGCTCCCAGCGCTGAAAAAGGAGACATTCATGGGGATCTCCCCTCTCAACCAAAGGGACTGAACATCAACACAAACTGCCAAACACACAAATTTGAGGCAAAGAAAAAATTGTTGGAAATGGGCCCAGATTTTCATCATAGGAGCCTATAATCACAAATGTTCTAGTATGCTGGCTGTCACCTCTGCCCAACGGAGTTAGCCACAGGTGCCCCTTAATATTAAGGATAATTCTGACAACCTAATACGAAGTAGCTAGAGGTGCCCCCAAGTGTTAGGTAGATAAAGATGCCCCAGGCTGAAGTGAGATCTCGTCTGTGAAACGCAGAGAGACTGGTGAATAACTTCATTTACACTCTTCTGGGGACTGCAGTCTGCACAGGGAAGGAGGGAGGCGCTTGGGGAGGGGAGTGAGCTGCCTTTCCATCATCAGGCACCTGTAGACACGTGCCTACAGTGCCTTATGGAAAATCCGGGCCTGGTTGGAGACCACTGTAGAGGGAAAACTCTGGATGCTTCAGTGGTTCCCCTGTTCCCCATAAACCCCTCCACTGTCCCCACTGGGGGGCTTTTTCTCAAAGCAGGTGGTTTCACCGTGGGCTGAAGCTGGGTGCCGCTATAGCAGTAATGCTTCAGTACATGGAGTGCGTAAGAGTAATTTAGGGTTCCAATGAACCCCAAATTACTTCTCCGTCAGAGTTGCTATGACTCGGAGGGGTAATAGTATATACAGGTAAAACTTGAAAAATTAGAATATTGTGCAAAAGTCCATTTATTTCAGTAATTCAGCTTAAAAGGTGAAACTAAAAAATGAAATAGACTCATTCCATGCAAAGTGAGACAAGCCTTTGTTTGCTATAATTTTGATGATTATGGCTCACAGCTTATGAGAACCTCTAAATCAAAATCTCAGACCATTCGAATATTGTGAAAATGTTCAATATTCTAGGCTCAAAGGGCATGCTTCACAATGCTTTTTCACCCGTTTTCCTCTTTTTTCACCTCACCAAGGAGCAAAAATGTAATATAATGAAGGTACAAAAAGTAACAAATGAAATTAAGTTAATAATTTTGAGTGATTATTTTGCTTGTAAATGTGTTAAAAGGTTATTTTTATCAATTAGGTGATACATTAGTCATTTATGAGAAGTTTTGTGAATAGAACCCAATGTGTCAGACTCTAATTAGCTAATTCTGGTTGAACTCGATGGACGTATGTCTTTTTTCAACCAAATTAACTATGTAACTATGTAATTAATCCAAAATACCTGCAAAGGATTCCTATTTCATATATTAGTTTCACCTTTTACGTTGAATTACTGAAAATAAAGAACTTTTGCACAATATTGTAACTTTTCATGTTTCACCTGTAACGCCGCTGAGAATATAAGCAGCAGCAGGGTGTTCCGTCATTTGGCTCACCCTGCGCCAAACTCACCGCCAGCATACCTATATGTACGCCCCCTTTCTTCTTTGGGCTTGCACTCCTCTGCTTGGACCAGTGTGGCAGCACTGTGCAAACACCAGTAGAGGCTATGATTAAGGAGGCATTGTGAGCTCCGATACGCGTGAGCCTTATGTGTATCTACTGATGTGACAAACTGAAGATTTCTTTATACCCTACCCATGGTGTAGCGGAACATCTTTCCTTGCTGCAAACACCAGTATGGTTTATGCCTGCATAGCAGAATAGAGCCTCTTGTGTATGGAGGAAAAAGCTATGCACAAGCTACTCAGTGCAACTGTGCAGGTGCGGGCATTACACAAAGGGGAACACGTCCAGGAGCAATATTCAACATTAATATTGAATATAGTGGTGCTCATCACAAGCTCATGATCACAAGTCATTTTTTGTGATCACGAGGTCGTAATCGGCATTAGTGATTGCACTCCTTACCCAACTCGTGATCGCAAATTGTTTGTGATCAATAGTCGGAATTAGTGATTAAAAACCCGCAGAATTTAGCGGTTAATAGCAAAACACCAAATTTTCCAGATATGTCAAGAAGAACAGTGGGAACAAGAGGAAAAAATTTTTCTAAAAGACCTTATAGCTTTTGAGAAAATCGATTTTAACGCTTCAAAGGAAAAAATTGTACATTTAAATGTGGTAAATGACAGTGTTACCTGTGAGGAAACGCGGAAAAGCCGCCGCTAGCACTCAGAGGGAGGCGGCTGTTTCCGCGTCTGACATGGCGGCACAACGCGAAGAAACCGCCGCATGCCGCATGGGCAGAGCGGTGGGGTCCGCATTGGACGCGGAAGATTGTCCACATGGCAATACTACTAGTGCGTCTCAACGCGGAAAAACCGCCGCAAGCCGTCCAGGCAGAGCGGCGGAATCCGCATTGGTAACGGCGGAATCCGCATCAGAGGCGGCCCCCGCATTAGATACATTGCATGACAGTACTGGTGTGGCTGGGACTGGTAGTCCACCAAGACTCAGACTTACACGCGCGCGAGCACAGAGGCAGAGTTTAAATAGCAGTTAGAAGGGTGTCGGCTGACCAGCTGGGTCAGCTGACAAATTCCACTGCTCCCACTGGACCAGCAATTAGGGAGGTCCTGGAAAGGTCCTAGAGTATAAATACTGCTGGTTGTTCACTTGCTCTTTGTCTGGCGTGCGATCACACATGTGGGAGCACCCAGATCTGTAGTCAGATCCGTAAGTGTGCCGGGACCAGCTGGAGCTGTAATCCTACACTTAGCTAGATTCTGTTGATAGCTAAAGTACTAGTTTGATTGTGATTATCTGTTATGACTTTTGCCTGCCTTGACTACCCTTCTGAACTCTGATCTTGTACCTCGTTATTTCTGATATTCTGTTGCCGAACCCCGGCTCGTTCCTTGACTCTGCTTCTGCCTCCTGATTTTGTACCCCGATATATCTGATACCCCGTTGCTGAACCCTGCCTGTACTTTGACTCCGCCTTTGCCTCTTGATATTGTACTTTTTCTGTCCGTCTGTATACGACCTGGCTTGTCCGACCTCGAGAACCGACCTCACGATTGGAGGCGGTTCCCCGTCCTGTTAGTGACACTTCCGCCTGAGTGTCACTTTCGGACTTCCCTTCCCACTGTCAGTCTGACTCCTCCCGTCTTGGAGAGCTCAGATCTGCGGAAGGAATCTGTGCAGTACTCCTTGCTGCACTGAGGCTTGTCCTCTGTATTACTGTTGCACCAAACACAACGCTCTACTCGGGTGAACAGAGGTTAGTTTGTATATCGGATTATCGGTGAGACTGCAGATCACTTATAATCTGGTATATATCTGTATTTCCGGTGATACTGGTAATCAGATACTCTCTGCGCCCACCGATTGTTACAGAACGCCAGACCAAAAATGCAAATGGACGCACACACTGACCGTCTGGGTGCACTTGCCACTTCGGTGGAAGACATCAACCAAGTGCTGGGTAGCCACAAGACTATGATTAATGTCCTGTCAGGCTCTGTGCAAACCCTCCAGACGTCAGTTGATTCAGTGCGATCCTCTCCTAGTACTGATATACGTATGCCTGTACCTGATAAGTTTTCCGGCCACAAGTCTGACTTCCGGAATTTCAGGAGTAGAGTGTTGTCGTATTTTGACTTGAGACCCCGATCCTCGGGGACGGAGACCCAACGGGTCATCTTTATTAAAACTTTGCTGACTGGGGACTCCCAGTCTTGGGCATACAACCTGCCTCCTACCAATATTGCCCTGACCTCAGTGGAGGAATTCTTTAAGGCCATGGCCATAATTTATGACGACCCTGACCTCGCCGCGTCCTCTGAGCGGAAGCTCAAACTTTTGCGGCAAGGCAGAGGCTCGGTCGAGGATTATGCTGCAGAGTTCCGTAGGTGGTCAGTCACCGCTAGATTCGATAACTTTGCTCTGATGGATTACTTCCTGTCTGGGTTGTCGGAGGAAGTCTCTGATCTAATGTTGACTATACCCGAGCCCAAGACAGTCGATGAGGCCATATCATCGGCCATTCGAGTTGATCGTAGGTTACGCCATCAGAAGCAGGTTAGGGGTACTCACCGCGACAGGGTGACATCTTACGCGGCACCATCCGCTACACCCCGAGTGACACCTTCTCCGCCTGTCTCACCCTCTCCGGCCTTGCCTCCGCCCGAACCAATGCAGATTGGTCGTTCGAAGTTGACCCAGGTGGAGCGACGGCGGAGAATGACGGAACAGCTGTGCCTGTATTGCGCAGCAGCAGGGCATAGGGTGCGAAACTGCCCTATCAAATCGGGAAAACGACTTTGCCTAGGAGTAGTGGAGGGTGACACCCTAGGCACACAATTTTCACCTCTTAAAGAGAAAAAATTGCTTCTCCCCTGTACTATCACATGGGAGAATAAGTCTGTAGCCACTGAAGCGTTTGTTGATTCTGGCTCGGCGGCTAATTTTATGGATCTTGAATTCGCTCAGGAGTTGGGTATTCCCCTCACTCCAGTGAGTCCCCCCATTCAGGTCACGGCAGTGGATGATTCCCCTCTGCAACGGGATCGCCTGCTGTCACAGACCCCGGAGGTGAAGGTCGTCATAGGGGTACTGCATGGGGAGCAGTTACGATTTTTTGTGTTACGCATGTCTACCTCGACTATTATCCTAGGCATGCCGTGGCTGCAAATCCATTCTCCGCACATAGACTGGGCTACGGGTCAGGTAACCAGATGGTCCGATCATTGTCACCAACGGTGTTTAGGGAAGGTGACATTGGGTCGGACCAAGATTCTTGTGGAGGGGGTTCCCGAAGAGTATGCAGAATTCTCTGATGTATTTTGTCCTAAGTCTGCTGATCAGTTACCCCCTCATCGCCCGTTCGATTGCCCCATTGATCTCCGTGCTGGTTGTATGCCTCCTAGGGGTCACCTGTATAACTTGTCCGGTCCAGAGAAGATGGCTATGCAGGAATACATTTGTGATAACTTAGCCAAGGGGTTCATCCGGCCCTCCCGGTCGCCTGCTGGGGCCGGTTTCTTTTTCGTTAAAAAGAAAGACGGGGGTCTCCGACCTTGCATTGATTATCGGGGCCTCAATAAGATCACGATAAAAAATCGCTATCCGTTACCCTTGATAGACGATTTATTTACGCAGATCACAGCCGCAAAGATCTTCTCTAAATTGGATCTGAGGGGGGCGTACAATCTAATCCGCATCAGAGAGGGTGATGAGTGGAAGACGGCCTTCAACACACCCGACGGGCATTACGAGTACCTAGTGATGCCCTTCGGGTTGTGCAATGCGCCAGCCGTCTTCCAAGAATTAATCAATGAGGTATTCCGGGAGGTTTTGGGTAGATTCGTATTGATATACCTCGATGACATACTGATTTATTCCAATAACCTCGCCGAACACAGGGTTCATGTAAAATTTGTCCTAAACAAATTAAGACAGAACAGGCTCTACGCGAAGGTGGAAAAATGTATATTTGAAGTGACCACGGTCACGTTTCTGGGATACGTAATTTCCACCTCGGGCCTCTCAATGGATCCTGCCAAGGTCACAGCCGTGTTGGAGTGGCCACAGCCAGTGGGGTTGAAGGCCCTGCAGAGGTTTTTGGGGTTCGCGAACTATTACAGGAGGTTCATCAAGGGATACTCCACTTTAGTTGCCCCCCTTACCAGTCTCACAAAAAAGGGGCGGATACCAACCACTGGTCTCCTGAAGCCGTGACGGCATTTGCTTTATTGAAGAAATTATTTTGCTCAGCACCAATTTTGAGGCATGTTGACACGTCCTTTCCCTTCATTGTGGAAGTTGATGCCTCAGAAGTTGGGGTGGGGGGCGGTGCTGTCGCAACGGTCTGGGTTGCAGGGCAGATTACACCCATGTGCTTATTTTTCCCGCAGGTTTTCACCTGCAGAAAAAAATTATGATATAGGCAACCGGGAACTTCTGGCTATTAAGTTGGCATTTGAGGAGTGGCGCCACTGGTTAGAGGGGGCAGAACACACAATCACAGTTTACACCGACCATAAGAACTTGGAATACATCGAGGGGGCGAAGAGATTGAGTCCCCGTCAGGCCCGATGGTCTTTGTTTTTTACAAGGTTTAGATTTATAATCACGTACACCCCAGGCAGCAAAAACGTCAAGGCAGATGCCCTCTCCAGGTGTTTTGAACCAGAAACGGCACAGCCACCCGCTCCTGAGTCTATCATCCCGCGGGAACTAGTGTTAGCCGCAACAGAGACTTGGGATGATTGGACGGAGGTTTTGGGTCCATTTCAGCAGGACGTTCCTGAGGGAAAACCCGAAGGGGTTATGTTTATCCCTTTGCCCTTTCGTTTACAAATCCTGCACCTCTTTCACGCCCATAAGAATGCTGGTCATCCGGGAGCTGCTAGAACGCAGGATCTGATTGCCAGGTGTGCTTGGTGGCCTTCTTTGGCAACAGATTGCAAAGAGTACGTCAGGGAGTGTGCGGTCTGTGCCAGGAGTAAACCCTCCCGGCTGGCATCTGTAGGTAAGCTGCAGCCTTTGCCCACCCCGAGTGAGCCATGGACCCACTTGTCCATGGATTTTGTGGGAGAATTGCCCAGGTCTGAAGGAATGTCGGTCATTTGGGTGGTAGTCGACCGTTTTAGCAAGATGGCCCATTTTGTGCCCCTGAAAGGACTCCCCTCGGCTCAGGAACTGGCCGAGTTGTTCATCCTTCACGTCTTCCGGTTGCATGGCATTCCGGAAGACATTGTGTCGGATAGGGGAGTCCAATTTGTCTCTGGTTTCTGGAGGGCATTTTGCCGCCAGATGGGCATGAAGTTGTCTTTTTCGTCGGGCTACCACCCACAGACTAATGGGCAGACGGAACGTATCAATCAGTCTTTGGAACAATTCCTAAGATGTTATGTTGCGGAAGCACAGACTGACTGGGTGAGGTTTTTGCCCTTCGCGGAATTTGCACAAAATAATTTGAAGAATTCCTCATCTGGGTTCTCTCCATTCCAGATTGTGACAGGGAGATCACCCAAATTTTCCCCTTTTCCAGTCGTGTCATCCCCATTTCCAGCACTGGAGGATTGGCAAAGATCACTTAGGGACAATTGGGGAATTGTTAAGGGGAATTTGCAGAAGGCGTTCCAGAGTCAGAAGGGTCAGGCAGACAAAAGACGATCCGTGGAATGGAAGTTTCAGCCAGGGGAGTTAGTCTGGGTGTCTACACGTCACTTGACCCTGAAGCAGCCTTCTACCAAACTGGGTCCCAGGTTTGTGGGTCCATTCCCAGTAACCAAAAGAATCAATAACGTGACTTACGCCATTGATCTTCCTGCCAGCATGCGGGGCGTAAGGTCGTTTCATGTGTCCCTACTCAAACCTGCAAACCTGGTGGGTTCCGCTCCTCCTCCCCCTGTGTTGGTAGATGATCAACCTGAATATGAGGTGGAAAAGATTTTAGATTCACGTGTTGTGCAAAACTCAGTACAATATCTCGTACACTGGAAAGGGTACGGCATTGAGGAAAGGCAATGGGTACCAGGGACGCGCATGCATGCAGACGAATTAAGGAGAGAATTTCATGCCTCACATCCCGAGAAACCTGGTGGGAGTTGTCCAGAGTCCACTCCTCGGGGGGGGGGGTACTGTGAGGAAACGCGGAAAGCCGCCGCTAGCACTCAGAGGGAGGCGGCTGTTTCCGCGTCTGACATGGCGGCACAACGCGAAGAAACCGCCGCATGCCGCATGGGCAGAGCGGTGGGTTCCGCATTGGACGCGGAAGATTGTCCGCATGGCAATACTACTAGCGCGTCTCAACGCGGAAAAACCGCCGCAAGCCGTCCAGGCAGAGCGGCGGAATCCGCATTGGTAACGGCGGAATCCGCATCAGAGGCGGCCCCCGCATTAGATACATTGCATGACAGTACTGGTGTGGCTGGGACTGGTAGTCCACCAAGACTCAGACTTACACGCGCGCGAGCACAGAGGCAGAGTTTAAATAGCAGTTAGAAGGGTGTCGGCTGACCAGCTGGGTCAGCTGACAAATTCCACTGCTCCCACTGGACCAGCAATTAGGGAGGTCCTGGAAAGGTCCTAGAGTATAAATACTGCTGGTTGTTCACTTGCTCTTTGTCTGGCGTGCGATCACACATGTGGGAGCACCCAGATCTGTAGTCAGATCCGTAAGTGTGCCGGGACCAGCTGGAGCTGTAATCCTACACTTAGCTAGATTCTGTTGATAGCTAAAGTACTAGTTTGATTGTGATTATCTGTTATGACTTTTGCCTGCCTTGACTACCCTTCTGAACTCTGATCTTGTACCTCGTTATTTCTGATATTCTGTTGCCGAACCCCGGCTCGTTCCTTGACTCTGCTTCTGCCTCCTGATTTTGTACCCCGATATATCTGATACCCCGTTGCTGAACCCTGCCTGTACTTTGACTCCGCCTTTGCCTCCTGATATTGTACTTTATTTGTCCGTCTGTATACGACCTGGCTTGTCCGACCTCGAGAACCGACCTCACGATTGGAGGCGGTTCCCCGTCCTGTTAGTGACACTTCCGCCTGAGTGTCACTTTCGGACTTCCCTTCCCACTGTCAGTCTGACTCCTCCCGTCTTGGAGAGCTCAGATCTGCGGAAGGAATCTGTGCAGTACTCCTTGCTGCACTGAGGCTTGTCCTCTGTATTACTGTTGCACCAAACACAACGCTCTACTCGGGTGAACAGAGGTTAGTTTGTATATCGGATTATCGGTGAGACTGCAGATCACTTATAATCTGGTATATATCTGTATTTCCGGTGATACTGGTAATCAGATACTCTCTGCGCCCACCGATCGTTACAGAACGCCAGACCAAAAATGCAAATGGACGCACACACTGACCGTCTGGGTGCACTTGCCACTTCGGTGGAAGACATCAACCAAGTGCTGGGTAGCCACAAGACTATGATTAATGTCCTGTCAGGCTCTGTGCAAACCCTCCAGACGTCAGTTGATTCAGTGCGATCCTCTCCTAGTACTGATATACGTATGCCTGTACCTGATAAGTTTTCCGGCCACAAGTCTGACTTCCGGAATTTCAGGAGTAGAATGTTGTCGTATTTTGACTTGAGACCCCGATCCTCGGGGACGGAGACCCAACGGGTCATCTTTATTAAAACTTTGCTGACTGGGGACTCCCAGTCTTGGGCATACAACCTGCCTCCTACCAATATTGCCCTGACCTCGGTGGAGGAATTCTTTAAGGCCATGGCCATAATTTATGACGACTCTGACCTCGCCGCGTCCTCTGAGCGGAAGCTCAAACTTTTGCGGCAAGGCAGAGGCTCGGTCGAGGATTATGCGGCAGAGTTCCGTAGGTGGTCAGTCACCGCTAGATTCGATAACTTTGCTCTGATGGATTACTTCCTGTCTGGGTTGTCGGAGGAAGTCTCTGATCTAATGTTGACTATACCCGAGCCCAAGACAGTCGATGAGGCCATATCATCGGCCATTCGAGTTGATCGTAGGTTACGCCATCAGAAGCAGGTTAGGGGTACTCACCGCGACAGGGTGACATCTTACGCGGCACCATCCGCTACACCCCGAGTGACACCTTCTCCGCCTGTCTCACCCTCTCCGGCCTTGCCTCCGCCCGAACCAATGCAGATTGGTCGTTCGAAGTTGACCCAGGTGGAGCGACGGCGGAGAATGACGGAACAGCTGTGCCTGTATTGCGCAGCAGCAGGGCATAGGGTGCGAAACTGCCCTATCAAATCGGGAAAACGACTTTGCCTAGGAGTAGTGGAGGGTGACACCCTAGGCACACAATTTTCACCTCTTAAAGAGAAAAAATTGCTTCTCCCCTGTACTATCACATGGGAGAATAAGTCTGTAGCCACTGAAGCGTTTGTTGATTCTGGCTCGGCGGCTAATTTTATGGATCTTGAATTCGCTCAGGAGTTGGGTATTCCCCTCACTCCAGTGAGTCCCCCCATTCAGGTCACGGCAGTGGACGATTCCCCTCTGCAACGGGATCGCCCCCTGTCACAGACCCCGGAGGTGAAGGTCGTCATAGGGGTACTGCATGGGGAGCAGTTACGATTTTTTGTGTTACGCATGTCTACCTCGACTATTATCCTAGGCATGCCGTGGCTGCAAATCCATTCTCCGCACATAGACTGGGCTACGGGTCAGGTAACCAGATGGTCCGATCATTGTCACCAACGGTGTTTAGGGAAGGTGACATTGGGTCGGACCAAGATTCTTGTGGAGGGGGTTCCCGAAGAGTATGCAGAATTCTCTGATGTATTTTGTCCTAAGTCTGCTGATCAGTTACCCCCTCATCGCCCGTTCGATTGCCCCATTGATCTCCGTGCTGGTTGTATGCCTCCTAGGGGTCACCTGTATAACTTGTCCGGTCCAGAGAAGATGGCTATGCAGGAATACATTCGTGATAACTTAGCCAAGGGGTTCATCCGGCCCTCCCGGTCGCCTGCTGGGGCCGGTTTCTTTTTCGTTAAAAAGAAAGACGGGGGTCTCCGACCTTGCATTGATTATCGGGGCCTCAATAAGATCACGATAAAAAATCGCTATCCGTTACCCTTGATAGACGATTTATTTACGCAGATCACAGCCGCAAAGATCTTCTCTAAATTGGATCTGAGGGGGGCGTACAATCTAATCCGCATCAGAGAGGGTGATGAGTGGAAGACGGCCTTCAACACACCCGACGGGCATTACGAGTACCTAGTGATGCCCTTCGGGTTGTGCAATGCGCCAGCCGTCTTCCAAGAATTAATCAATGAGGTATTCCGGGAGGTTTTGGGTAGATTCGTATTGATATACCTCGATGACATACTGATTTATTCCAATAACCTCGCCGAACACAGGGTTCATGTAAAATTTGTCCTAAACAAATTAAGACAGAACAGGCTCTACGCGAAGGTGGAAAAATGTATATTTGAAGTGACCACGGTCACGTTTCTGGGATACGTAATTTCCACCTCGGGCCTCTCAATGGATCCTGCCAAGGTCACAGCCGTGTTGGAGTGGCCACAGCCAGTGGGGTTGAAGGCCCTGCAGAGGTTTTTGGGGTTCGCGAACTATTACAGGAGGTTCATCAAGGGATACTCCACTTTAGTTGCCCCCCTTACCAGTCTCACAAAAAAGGGGCGGATACCAACCACTGGTCTCCTGAAGCCGTGACGGCATTTGCTTTATTGAAGAAATTATTTTGCTCAGCACCAATTTTGAGGCATGTTGACACGTCCTTTCCCTTCATTGTGGAAGTTGATGCCTCAGAAGTTGGGGTGGGGGCGGTGCTGTCGCAACGGTCTGGGTTGCAGGGCAGATTACACCCATGTGCTTATTTTTCCCGCAGGTTTTCACCTGCAGAAAAAAATTATGATATAGGCAACCGGGAACTTCTGGCTATTAAGTTGGCATTTGAGGAGTGGCGCCACTGGTTAGAGGGGGCAGAACACACAATCACAGTTTACACCGACCATAAGAACTTGGAATACATCGAGGGGGCGAAGAGATTGAGTCCCCGTCAGGCCCGATGGTCTTTGTTTTTTACAAGGTTTAGATTTATAATCACGTACACCCCAGGCAGCAAAAACGTCAAGGCAGATGCCCTCTCCAGGTGTTTTGAACCAGAAACGGCACAGCCACCCGCTCCTGAGTCTATCATCCCGCGGGAACTAGTGTTAGCCGCAACAGAGACTTGGGAGGATTGGACGGAGGTTTTGGGTCCATTTCAGCAGGACGTTCCTGAGGGAAAACCCGAAGGGGTTATGTTTATCCCTTTGCCCTTTCGTTTACAAATCCTGCACCTCTTTCACGCCCATAAGAATGCTGGTCATCCGGGAGCTGCTAGAACGCAGGATCTGATTGCCAGGTGTGCTTGGTGGCCTTCTTTGGCAACAGATTGCAAAGAGTACGTCAGGGAGTGTGCGGTCTGTGCCAGGAGTAAACCCTCCCGGCTGGCATCTGTAGGTAAGCTGCAGCCTTTGCCCACCCCGAGTGAGCCATGGACCCACTTGTCCATGGATTTTGTGGGAGAATTGCCCAGGTCTGAAGGAATGTCGGTCATTTGGGTGGTAGTCGACCGTTTTAGCAAGATGGCCCATTTTGTGCCCCTGAAAGGACTCCCCTCGGCTCAGGAACTGGCCGAGTTGTTCATCCTTCACGTCTTCCGGTTGCATGGCATTCCGGAAGACATTGTGTCGGATAGGGGAGTCCAATTTGTCTCTGGTTTCTGGAGGGCATTTTGCCGCCAGATGGGCATGAAGTTGTCTTTTTCGTCGGGCTACCACCCACAGACTAATGGGCAGACGGAACGTATCAATCAGTCTTTGGAACAATTCCTAAGATGTTACGTTGCGGAAGCACAGACTGACTGGGTGAGGTTTTTGCCCTTCGCGGAATTTGCACAAAATAATTTGAAGAATTCCTCATCTGGGTTCTCTCCATTCCAGATTGTGACAGGGAGATCACCCAAATTTTCCCCTTTTCCAGTCGTGTCATCCCCATTTCCAGCACTGGAGGATTGGCAAAGATCACTTAGGGACAATTGGGGAATTGTTAAGGGGAATTTGCAGAAGGCGTTCCAGAGTCAGAAGGGTCAGGCAGACAAAAGACGATCCGTGGAATGGAAGTTTCAGCCAGGGGAGTTAGTCTGGGTGTCTACACGTCACTTGACCCTGAAGCAGCCTTCTACCAAACTGGGTCCCAGGTTTGTGGGTCCATTCCCAGTAACCAAAAGAATCAATAACGTGACTTACGCCATTGATCTTCCTGCCAGCATGCGGGGCGTAAGGTCGTTTCATGTGTCCCTACTCAAACCTGCGGTCCTGGTGGGTTCCGCTCCTCCTCCCCCTGTGTTGGTAGATGATCAACCTGAATATGAGGTGGAAAAGATTTTAGATTCACGTGTTGTGCAAAACTCAGTACAATATCTCGTACACTGGAAAGGGTACGGCATTGAGGAAAGGCAATGGGTACCAGGGACGCGCATGCATGCAGACGAATTAAGGAGAGAATTTCATGCCTCACATCCCGAGAAACCTGGTGGGAGTTGTCCAGAGTCCACTCCTCGGGGGGGGGGGGGGGGGGGGTACTGTGAGGAAACGCGGAAAGCCGCCGCTAGCACTCAGAGGGAGGCGGCTGTTTCCGCGTCTGACATGGCGGCACAACGCGAAGAAACCGCCGCATGCCGCATGGGCAGAGCGGTGGGTTCCGCATTGGACGCGGAAGATTGTCCGCATGGCAATACTACTAGCGCGTCTCAACGCGGAAAAACCGCCGCAAGCCGTCCAGGCAGAGCGGCGGAATCCGCATTGGTAACGGCGGAATCCGCATCAGAGGCGGCCCCCGCATTAGATACATTGCATGACAGTACTGGTGTGGCTGGGACTGGTAGTCCACCAAGACTCAGACTTACACGCGCGCGAGCACAGAGGCAGAGTTTAAATAGCAGTTAGAAGGGTGTCGGCTGACCAGCTGGGTCAGCTGACAAATTCCACTGCTCCCACTGGACCAGCAATTAGGGAGGTCCTGGAAAGGTCCTAGAGTATAAATACTGCTGGTTGTTCACTTGCTCTTTGTCTGGCGTGCGATCACACATGTGGGAGCACCCAGATCTGTAGTCAGATCCGTAAGTGTGCCGGGACCAGCTGGAGCTGTAATCCTACACTTAGCTAGATTCTGTTGATAGCTAAAGTACTAGTTTGATTGTGATTATCTGTTATGACTTTTGCCTGCCTTGACTACCCTTCTGAACTCTGATCTTGTACCTCGTTATTTCTGATATTCTGTTGCCGAACCCCGGCTCGTTCCTTGACTCTGCTTCTGCCTCCTGATTTTGTACCCCGATATATCTGATACCCCGTTGCTGAACCCTGCCTGTACTTTGACTCCGCCTTTGCCTCCTGATATTGTACTTTATCTGTCCGTCTGTATACGACCTGGCTTGTCCGACCTCGAGAACCGACCTCACGATTGGAGGCGGTTCCCCGTCCTGTTAGTGACACTTCCGCCTGAGTGTCACTTTCGGACTTCCCTTCCCACTGTCAGTCTGACTCCTCCCGTCTTGGAGAGCTCAGATCTGCGGAAGGAATCTGTGCAGTACTCCTTGCTGCACTGAGGCTTGTCCTCTGTATTACTGTTGCACCAAACACAACGCTCTACTCGGGTGAACAGAGGTTAGTTTGTATATCGGATTATCGGTGAGACTGCAGATCACTTATAATCTGGTATATATCTGTATTTCCGGTGATACTGGTAATCAGATACTCTCTGCGCCCACCGATCGTTACATTACCGCATTTAAATGTATAGTTTTTTCTTTTGAAACTTTAAAATCGATTTTCTCAAAAACTATAAGGACTTTTTGAAAAAAAAAATTCCTCTTGTTCCCACTGTTCTTCTTAACATATATGACAAATTTGGTGTTTTTAGCATGTAAGGGGGCTTTGCTATTAACCGCTAAAGTCGGCGGGTTTTGGTGGGTTTGTAATCACGAATACTTTTTTCCTTTGAAACTTTAAAATCGACTTTCTCAAAAACTATAAGTTCTTTTTGAATTTGTTCTCTTGTTCCCACTGTTCTTCTTAATGTATCTGGCAAATTTGGTGTTTCTAGCATGTAAGGGGGCTTTGCTATTAACCGTTAAAGATGGCAGGTTTTTAATCATGAATACCGACTCGTGATTTGTGATTACATGCGGTTACTTGACTCAAAACCGCACTCGAGTCGGATATCCCTTTCTACTCATGATCGTGATCATGAGTCAATCATTATAAGTGGGCGGAGTTGAATTCGTGATCACTCGAATTCGTGATTGGGGGTGTCCGAGCACCACTAATTGAATATTTTTAAAGGATTCCAGCGCGGTAAAGGAGGGATATAAGCCTATTGGGGATGTCTCTGGGCTACACAGAGGCTTCCCTCTAATGAAGTACAGTAAGTATCTAACTTTTTCTTTCCTAAGTTCAGGTACACTTTAACTAAAAGGTGATCATTTGTTCCATCAAAAATTTAAAGCAAAGAAAAAGTGTATTGACAACACAGGATACTAACAACAACGGCACTTGGGCATACTAACAACACCGGCACTTGTGCACAGGGGTGTATCTGGGTAATATAGCACCTATGGCAAACACTGAAATTGCACCCCATATCCATACTGGAGGTTTTCCTCCAGTATGGATATCCAGAGTTGTGTCCACCCTAGTTTAGGTAGCCAGAGGTGCCCCCCTTTCAGCATAGGTATTTAGTCGAGTCCCCCTCCTCCCCCATGTAAGTAGCTCCCGCAGTAAAGGTTGCTAGAGTTAGCCCACCAACTATAAGTAACAAGCGGCATCCCTCAGTACGGTAGTAGAGCACGAGAGAGGAGGGGGCAGAGGGAGGAGGGGACAGCCATGGCGCCCATGGTGCTGTGGCGCCCATGGCATAAGCCATGCCTGAACCCCTCTAGATACGCCTCTGCTTGGGCATACTTACAACACACTGGCACTTGGTCATAAAAACAACACCGGTACTTGGGCATATTAAAAACACCGCCACTTGGGCATACTAACAACAACAGCACTTGAGCGCTTCTAAAGCTTTGTCACAGACTGGTATTTTGGGCCACCAGGTCTCTCCACCATCACCATAACTGATGAGCAGTTGCTGCATCCGTGACATGTTCCCCAGGGTTGAGAATCACCTTATGACTCCTTCACTTCACTGTTCAGTGCACCATAGCAGTAGAAAGCTTTGCTTATTCTACTGTATGCAGTTTCATCTGCACTTTAATAATGTAGCTTTCATAGATGTGATTGTTTTCTTGCTGTGTTTGCACAATTGTTATAGGTATTTATCTGGATTGTGTTGGGATTTATGAATTTCAATGAATTGTGAACTTTTGCTATATGCTGTTTGTATGATTTCAGATACCACACTGGTCAGTTTCCTGGTCACACACACATGAAATAAATCCATATTTCTTTTCATCGGTACGCTGTGAAACCCGGGTTTCATCCTGGTGGGGTCCCAATTTGGGAACCACTCAGGTGTATTCATCTATACCGTTTTGCTCCACTGCTGCAATCGCTTGAGAGATTATTCTTCACATAAATGACCTTATTCTGTCTGGTAATGATTTATTGGCATTTTTAAGTGTTTTTACTATATTATTCTTGCTATTGTGATATCAATTATGTGTAATCAATAAAAAGTTGTTATATCACTGGTGCTGTTTCTGGAGCCTTTGTTTGGGAAAACATGTATTGATTTAACAACATTGGATCTGCAAGATTGAAAACTAACCAAATTTGTGGTTATGGATCATGGATGGAGTACCGTATTATTTGGCATTTAAGTTGCACTTTTTCTCCCCAAATATGAGGAGAAAAAAGTACCAGCATCTTATAAGCCAAATACAGGGAGTCCCCGACTTAAGTCCGCCAATAAGAGCAGCTCGCTTGCCGCTACATCAGAGACTCCCTGTTAGAGATGGCCTGAACCTCCGATTTTAGGTTCGCGAACCTACCCTGAAAGTTCAGTTCACACAAACTTTTGCGAACCGCAATAGACTTTAATGGGGAGGCGAACTTGGAAAATTAGAAAAAAATTATGCTGGCCAGAAAGGTGATGGAAAAGATGTTTCAAAGGGAGGGAGACATGGTTGAGTGGGTTAGACGTCAAAAGTCCCGGAAAAAAAACTGATTTTGACGCAAAAAATTGTTTTAAGGGCAGAAATCACATCCAATGCTAAATTACAGGCCTAAACTACATTATAACATCTTGCATGTGTATACATCAATCAGGGAATTTCAGCAAGGCTTGGTGTACAGAGGCGCCAGAGTAGAATAAAAACGTTTAAAAACCGTCTAAAAGAGGGGGATGTTCAGGTGGACTTACCTCCCTCAAAAATATAAAACTCAATTGAGTCACAATATATCAATACAAAAATATTTTATTGAACTCCACTTAGTGCAACGCGTTTCGCAGGTGTGGTCCTGCTTCATCAGGCAAACAGGAGTATAACTCAATGGGTCTAGATACAGAAGTGAGCGCCTCTCAATCAATCAGGGAATGTAATTCTTGCACCCTCCTCCTCCCTTGTCTTGTCTTCCAGGGATTTGTAGGATGTCAAAAGCCAGCTTACATACATTGGCCGGGAATCAAACCCAGGACAACTGCTTTGAAGGCAGCTATGCTCACCACTATACCACCAACACTACATGCTGAAGCCAGCCTAGCATGTACCATTGTGATATACCCAAGAGAAAAATGAGCTTGCTTATTTGCCTAATTTGCTAGATGAAAGCAGTGGGACACATGGTGATACTGCTTACAGGCTTCAATTCAAGACTTCAGAAAGATCATGTGCCCCCCGGGATGATGCTGGTGTAATACACACAGCAATGGACAGCAATTTGAAGTCTGGAAGATTCCAGGGCAAGGGTGGGAAGGATGAAAAGCTAGGTGGCCCTGCAACCATTCCTGCTAACCTAAAGCTTACTTGTGTCTTACAACCCATTGGCTTAAGACTTTTCCAAATCCAATGCTCCAATACGGGGAAGCTTCTCTGTTTGCTGTTTTTTTTTGTTTTTTTTTTAAGTGTGGTGTCACAGTTCACTCATCTCTTCAACTACAAGAAAGGCCCAGGAGTAGTCTTAGCTACCGTAATATCTGTGTTACGGCAGGGCCCTTATTACACTTTCTCTTACAGGGCTATGGAAACCGTTTTGCCCATGCGATAAAGCAAGGTGCAAAAATGAAATCATGCCTAGCAGAGGATGGTTTTGATCCATCAACCTCTGGGTTATGGGCCCAGCACGCTTCCGCTGCACCACTCTGCTTACCTTTGTATATGACCTTCAAGTTTAAGAAGGGTACATTAGTTGCAATAGTTACACTACTATCTATGTGACAGCAAGGCCCTAATGACACTTTCTCTTACGGAAGTATGGCCACCGATTGGGCCATGCGGTAAAGTAAGGTGTGAAAACCAAAGTACACCTAGCCTAGGATGGTTTTGATCCATCGACCTCTGGGTTATGGGCTCAGCACACTTCTGCTGCACCACTCTGCTGCTGTACAGCAGATGCTTTGTTGTAGGAAAAAGTGAGTGAGACCGCTTAGCCGTACGGAAAAATGGGCACTCCTTTGCCTACTTCTTTCTGGCCTTTGTCATCATGAAAGGATCATAGAAATATATGTAGAAATTTGATATATACAGGTTTTGTTTAAAGTGGCGTTAAACTTCTTGGAGCAGACTTTTTTCCTCCCTCCACAAGACACACATGCATCCACATAAAATCGTTTAGCAACAACTGTGTGCACAGTCTCTGTGGTGCAATCAGTTAGCGTGTTCAGCTGTTAACCAAAAGGTTGGTGGCTCAAGCCCAGAGAGAGAAAGAGATGATTCTACATGGCTATCTAGGGTTCTCTTTGGACAACTGTTGAATGCAAAAGGCAAGGCTGCCCCTGGGTGGGCTTGAACCACCAACCTTTCGGTTAACAGCTGAATGCGCTAACCGATTGTGCCACAGAGATTGTACATGCTGTTGAATTATTTTATGGGGATGTATGTGTGTCTTTTGGAGGTAGGAAGTAAGTCTGCTCCAAGAAGTTTCAGAATGTAGTGTTGGTGGTATAGTGTTGAGCATAGCTGCCTTCCAAGTAGCTGACCTGGGTTCGATTCCTGGCCAATGTATGTGAGCTGGCTTTTGACATCCTACAAATCCCTAAGCAAGCTCATTTTTCTCTTGGGTATATCACAATGGTACATGCTAGGCTGGCTTCAACATGTAGTGTTGGTGGTATAGTGGTGAGCATAGCTGCCTTCAAAGCAGTTGACCTGGGTTCAATTCCTGGCCAATGTATGTGAGGTTGCTTTTGACATCCTACAAATCCCTAAGCAAGCTCATTTTTCTCTTGGGTATATCACAATGGTACATGCTAGGCTGGTTTCAGCATGTAGTGTTGGTGGTATAGTGGTGAGCATAGCTACCTGCAAAGCAGTTGACCTGGGTTCTATTCCTGGCCAATGTATGTGAGGTTGCTTTTGACATCCTACAAATCCCTAAGCAAGCTCATTTTTCTCTTGGGTATATCACAGTGGTACATGTTAGGCTGGCTTCAGCATGTAGTGTTGGTGGTATAGTGGTGAGCCTGCCTTCAAAGCAGTTGACCTGGGTTCTATTCCTGGCCAATGTATGTGAGGTTGCTTTTGACATCCTACAAATCCCTAAGCAAGCTCATTTTTCTCTTGGATATATCACAATGGTACATGCTAGGCTGGCTTCAGCATGTAGTGTTGGTGGTATAGTGGTGAGCATAGCTGCCTTCAAAGCAGTTGCCCTGGGTTCAATTCCCAGCTAATGTATGTAAGCTGGCTTTTGACATCCTACAATTCCCTGGAAGACAAGAGAGGAAGAGAAGGAGGAGGTGGAGTTGTAGGGTAAAAAAAAAAAAGCACAAGAACAAGATTAGCTCTCCAAAGAGCTGTTGTGTGGTGCTATTTTAGGAATAACAATCAGTCAGGAGCAAGCTAACAAGCTTAAAAGAGCCTAACTAATCTTTTCCTATGAGAGTGTGCCAGCAGCTTTCCCTTCACTAATTACTACAGGGACACGAACTACTCTAATGGCTGGCGCTTCCTGCCTTATATAAGGGGTGAGGTGGCTCCAGGAGATAGTGTAGCCTGATTGGCTACAACGGGCCTGCTGACTGTAATGTAGAGGGTCAAAGTTGACCCTAACGGTGCACTATGGGGGCAAACTGAACTTCTGGGAAAGTTTGCGTTCGTGAACCACCCAAAGGTCCTCTGGAACCATTCGCCGGTGAACCGTTCGGGCCATCTCTACTCCCTGTATTGTCCTCACATGTGTCTCCAGCTACCCTGTGTATCTCCCACTTCCTCCGTGTGGCTCCTGCATTCTCTGATTGGCCAAATTCTTCCGAGTTGGCTCTGCATTCTCTGATTGGTCCAATACTTCTGAGTTCTGCGATAGGGCTGCAATTAACGAGTTGTAGTAAGTAAGTTTTTCAGCAGAAATTTGATTATCAATTTCCATTTTCCAATTTCTGAGTCTTTTTTGGGGGTATTTTTTTGCATTCTCTGATTGGCCAAACACATCCGAGTTGACTCTCCATTCTCTGATTGGTTTATTGCTTCTGAGTTCTGTCATTGGGCTAAAATTATTGAGTTGTGGTAATGCAGTACTTCCACAGAAATCCGATTTCTGAGTTCTGATCAGAAATGCCGATATCAAAATAATCATTCAGCCACACATGATACAATAAAAGCATCCCATTTTACAGCAACTGGATAAAAAAGAACATTGTCCAGAAAAATCTAATTTTTTTTTTCTTTGAAAAATCTGATCAAATTTTTTTTTTTTTTGTTAAAGGAAATCTGGAGATAGTTTAAAAAAAAAAGAGTTTCACTTACCAGGGGATTCTGCCAGCCCTTTGTAGCTGCCCAGTGCCCACGACATTACCAAACAATCTTCCAGTCCCCTGTTGTGGCTCGCTTTTGCTTCATGCAGCCACCATCCACTGCGCCTCCATGGTGCGGGCCACATGTGTCCATGTTCGTGCTCCTGTCGCTGGGAGCATACTGTGCAAACACAGTATAGATTTTTTTGTACTGCATCCTGCTCAGGACGCTCTGGCCAAGGGAGTGCATATGAGGACACGCGCGGCCAGGCCCCTGCAGGCGCAATGGACATTGACTTGCAAGTCGGCATGAACGAAAGTAAGCTGCGGCGGGGGATTGGAGGATCGTTTCATAATATTGTGGGCACAGGGCATCTGCAGGTAGCTGGCCGAAGACCCAGGTAAGTGAAACTTTTTTTTTAAACTATCTTCAGGTCCACTTTAAAAGTTGATCGAGAGTGGAGGATTTTTCTGTGTAGCCACCTTTACATTTTTTTTAACATGCTACTAAATTGGGTTCCTGGTACCCTTGTGTTTTCATTTTGTTCTTCTACTTGTTTCTAGTTAATGTTTTTTTTGTTTTTCACAATCATTGTCAGGGACATGACCGAACCTTCTTCTAACGACAGTGTAAAAGCCTTCCACGTAATGAAAGAAAAATTTTTTTTGCATAATATTTGCTTTCAGCTATATAGTTAGAAGCCGTAATTCTATAACTAAGTAGTTTGAATATAATCAAATTTCATCCCTCCAGAGAAAAGGTTTTAAGACTCACTGTGACACATTTCAACAATCCTCATCAGCTGCTTCTCCCCTTCCTTCCCTGCACCCAGATGTGAGAGGGTTTGAGCAGCAGGTCCTTTGGAAATACTGCCAGGAATTGATCTGGTGGCAAATAATCTTTTCTGTACCTTGGGACAATGTACAATTTCCGTGTATTTTTAACGAAGGACAACTGATCACTTTCATAACTTCAGCAAGTATTTGAACATCTTATTCAGAGTGTTTTTGGGAGACACCTCCAACTCTTCCCATTTTTGAAAAACAAATAAAAATAAATGATCTACCATGGCAGATATGAATCATGAAGAACACAATAACCCATCTTTTGCCATTGTTTTTGCTGTAGAGATAATCATTGGTGTACTTTTCAATGGGTTTATTATATCTGTGGTTCTACAGGATTTTGTCAAAACAAAAATTGTCAGCAGCAGCTTCAAAATCTTGCTCTCATTAGGCATTGCTAATGTGTTCTTTGATGCAATTATGTCTATTGGACTGGTAGATTATTTTTCTTGTCTTGGAGTCTTTGCCAGGAGTGATACGGCTTATACTTTTTTCTTCTTGGTTTTGTTCTCTCTGAGCGCATGTGCATGGTTTACTGCCAATATAAGTTCCTTTTATTTCATAAAAATTTTTCATTTCAAGTCGGAATTTTTTGTTTGGATAAAGAGGAAGGTCAGTGTCCTTGTACCATGGATGTTATTGGTGGACATTGTACTGTCCTTGTATAGCAGCTTTCTTACCAGCTTGATTATCGTGAACTCAGAACAGACTAATTTCACAGATGTATCTCCCTCTATTATCACAGAATTAATGCAATTAAACTCAGCTATTGTGGTCAGTCTTATAGCTGATACTGTTATCCCTTTTTTAGTGATATTCACCACTACGATATCTACAATTATGACCTTGAGGAAACACAGTCATAAAATGGAAGCGCACACGCAAACTCCTGCGGCTGACCATAGGAAGGCCTATGAGAAGGTTGTCTGCAGGATGATGTATTCATTGATATTCTATGGGGGGTTCTATCCTTTAGTTCTCATACTCTCTCTTGTAGTTTTGTCCCAATTGCAATTTAGGATTTGGTTATTAATTATAATTACGTCCTCTTTCAGCCCTTTGCAATCTGTTCTGCTTGTCCTGGCTAATCCCAGACTGAAGGAGGCCTTGAGAGAAACCTTCTTGGGTGTTTCTGCCAAAGACACACTGAGCTCCTAAAAACACATAAAAAATGCAAAATATTTCTGTCTCTTTTGTGCAAGAGCAATATCTGAAAGTAAATGTGTGGTGAACCTAAAAAAAAAATTAAAAAAAAATAGACACCGTATTCATGTAAGACACACTTTTTCTTTGGGGGTTTGGGGGTATTGGTATGTCTTATATTCCAAAGATACATAATTAAGTATAGCAAAGTATGCAGAGAAGGTCTTAACTGATCCAGCAGCCTTGATCCTTTCCTCGTCCATCTCACTCTGGTCATCCATCCCTCAGGATGAAGTCACCACACTCCTCTTCACTACAATCTCCACCTGTAGGCCATCGTTCCGCTGTTCACGTGACGGTGCCATCCCCTCTGGTTACGGTGTCCTTCTTCTGCACTTCCTGGTTACAGTTCCCCTATTACTGTGTGAACTGCGACGCACATGCGCTATACATCATCCATGACCCTGGCACACGGGTGCCATCAGGTCACACAGTAATAGGGGAACTAAAATCAGGAAGTGCTGAGGAAGGATGCTGTAACCAGGGAACAATCACAAGATTCTGATTTCCGTTTTTTTTCTCTCATTTTTTGCATTCTCTGATGCAAAGGATGACAAATAAAATACTCCTCAGTAATTGGAAAATTGCAAATATGGAAAATTGGAAAGTGGAAAAAAGGAAATCGGAAATTGGCATTGGCGGAAATCAGAATGTCCACTGAATTGAAAATGGGCATTCCCGGCTATCCCTAGTTTTTAGCTGCAAAAATGTGCAGCTCTGACCTGTGTCATATCAAATCATAGCTGCAACACTGTTGTTATTATTATAATTATTATTATTATTATCATACTTTATAGACCTCCACTAACATTATGATGCTGAAATACTAGTAGGCTAATAAATAAGTGGTTGTTTCTAGCTATGTAATATGAAACTGTACAGGCTCTTAAAGGATACCAGAGCTGAAGAAACCATGGAAAATGGGGGGAGCAGGCAAATACTGTCACCAGTGTCGATGCCTACTGCTCCCTCTGCACACCACATTGTACCTGAAAGCATCCTGGGATGGCTGGATAGTGTAATGGTTAAGGGCTCTGCCTCTGACACAGGAGACCTGGGTTCAAATCTTGTCTCTGCCTGTTCAGTAAGCCAGCACCTATTCAGTAGGAGACCTTGGGCAAGTCTCTCTAACACTGCTACTGCCTATAGAGTGCATCCTAGTGGCTGCAGCTCTGGTGCTTTGAGTCTGCCAGGAGAAAAGCACAATATAAATGTTCTGTGTTTGTTTGTTGTTTGTTCTTCTAAGTTGACGGAGTTGGGGTGACTGTGCAGGCACTGGATGGGCTGCCCATAGCCGGGAGCGCACTGCGCACGTGTATGACATCACTATGCCAAATGCTTGACATCATATGCCTGTGCAGGGCGCTCCTGGCCACGGGGCAGCCCGGCCAGTGCCTGCACAGCCACACTGACTCCAGTGACTTAGAAGAAGTTCCAGGGTATTTTCAGGTACAATGTGGGGTGTAGAGGGGGGAGCGGTGGGCAACGGCACAGGTGATGTCTGCTCTCCCTGTTTTTAATTGTTTTTTTCAGCTCCGGTATCCTTTAAAGTTACGTTAAAAGTGATATTGGCACTACAATGAAATTTTTGGCAAAAAGCACTTCAAAGCACTAAAACTGAGTAGCCATGGTAACATAGATATTAGAATACAGCCATGTGCCTTAAAATTAAATAAATAGTTACATGCTTCCAGATTAAAGAATCAAGTAGCCACGTCTCCACATAATTAATAAAGAAGTCCCATGCCCACCAATAAAAATATTAAGTAGTGTCAGCCATCCAGATAAAATAATTAAGTAGCCATGTACCTCCAAATAAAATAATTAAGTAGCCAGGTTCCTCACAATTAACAAATTAAACAGCCAGATGTGTCAAGAGAAAATAATTAGGTAGCTAAGTGTGCCCTATATACAGTGCTGCCCATAATTATTCATACCCCTGGCAAATTTTAACTTAAAGTTACTTTTATTCCACCAGGAAGTCATTTTTTGATGGGAAATGACATAGGTGTCTCCCAAAAGATAATTAGATGATGTACAAGAGACATTATTGTAGAAAAAAATACATTTCTCAGCTTTTATTTACATTTGAGCAAAAAGTGTCCAATCCAAAATTAAAAAAACACCCCCAAAGCATTAGGTTTCCACCACCATGTTTGACAGTGCTTATGGTGTTCTTTAGGTTGAAGGCTTCTCCTTTTTTATGCCAAATGAAGGAAGCATCATTGTGATCAAACAATTCAATTTTTGTTTCATCTGTACATAACACAGAAGTAGAGATGGCCAAACGGTTTGTCCGGTGGGTAGTTTGCGCGGATATCAGCTACCCGCGCCCACAGCGAATACATAGCGCGTTCGACCCGCCTCCTATACCTCGTCATTGGGCTAAACTTTGAAGCTCTACATCACAGTCAGCAGACAAATGGCAGCCAATCAGGCTGTACTCACCCACGGACCCCTACCCCCCCCCCCCCCACATCAAAACACCACAGCGTTGGCCATGTTCTCAGTCTGCTGATCTTGCTATAGTGAGAGGAAGGGAGAGACATTTGGAGTTAGAGAAAACATTAGTCTGTTGTTAGCGTGCTCCTCGCTCAATGTTGTTGCTGAAAGCACCCCACCAAAGTTCTTTTGAGAGCTAATATTCTTCTGATGTGTTTTTTTCTGTGTGTGTGACCCCAGACAGGCATAGATACAGCCCTGTTGCTGCTGGGCCTAGTTGCTGTAATTTGCCAGGCCCAGCACATTCTATATTACCATTGCATATCTTTTCACTGTATTTGTAATTTAACTTACTAAAGCATAGCTGTCTTTGTGGGTAACACTGCATAGATAGAGCCCACAGACAGTTGCCAGGCCAGCTGGGATTTGTAGTCCCACCACCAGCAGCACACTGTATTACCATTCAATTGCATATCTTTTCACTGTATTTGTGATTTTACTTAGTAAAGCATAGCTGTCTCTGTGGTTGACACTGCATACCTAGAGCCCACAGACAGTTTCCAGGCCAGCTGGGATTTGTAGTTCCACCACTAGCAGCACATTGTATTAACATACAAGTGCATATCTTTTCACTGTATTTGTGATTTAACTTACTAAAGCATAGCTGTCTTTGTGGGTGACACTGCATATAGATACATCCCACAGACAGTTTCCAGGCCAGCTTGGATTTGTAGTCCCACCACTGGCAGCACATTCTATTATACCACTGCATACCTTCCCATTGTACCTGTGCGACAGCACACTGTATTATACCACTGCATACCTTTCCTCTGTACCTGTGTGAAAGCACACTGTATTATACCAGTGCATACCTTTCCTCTGTACCTGTGTGACAGCACACTCTATTATACCAGTGCATTCCTTTCCTCTGTACCTGCATGACAGCACACTGTATTATACCAGTGCATACCTTTCCTCAGTACCTGTGTGACAGCACACTCTATTATACCACTGCATACCTTTCCTCTGTACCTGTGTGACAGCACACTCTATTATACCGGTGCATACCTTTCCTCTGTACCTGTGAGACAGCACACTGTATTATATCAGTGCATACCTTTCCTCTGTACCTGTGTGACAGCACACTCTATTATACCACTGCATACCTTTCCTCTGTACCTGTGTGACAGCACACTCTATTATACCGGTGCATACCTTTCCTCTGTACCTGTGAGACAGCACACTGTATTATATCAGTGCATACCTTTCCTCTGTACCTGTGTGACAGCACACTTTATTATACCAGTGCATTCCTTTCCTCTTTACCTGCGTGACAGCACACTGTATTATACCAGCGCATACCTTTCCACTGTATCTGTGATTGAATGTACTATACCATAGCTGCCTTTGTGATTGAAACTGCATACAGCCCACAGAGAGACCGGGACAGTTAGCTAGGCTGTTCTTTATTGCTGAAACTACCCAAAAACAAAATCTCTTTTGAGGACTCACATTCTATTCTGTGTGTGTCTGTGTGTGTCTGTGTGTGTCTGTGTGTGTGTGTGTGTGTGTGTGTGTGTGTGTGTGTGTGTTTGTGTGTGTGTGTGTGTGTGTGTTTCAGACACTGCATACAGGGCAGGCCACAGTCATTGCTGGACATTGCAGTTCTACTATCGTCTTCTATCTATTACAAGCCAGCACACTGTCTATCATCATAAGCTGTGCTTAGCTTCCAACTGTATCTCTTATTGATATCTGGGCTACACACTGCAGACAGGCCACAATCAGTTGCTGGCCCTTGTAGTTCTACTATACTCTTCTAACTATTGCAAGCAAGCCAGCACACTGTCTAGCATAAGCAGTGCTTAGCTTGCAAATGTATTTGTGATTGAAAGTACTATATAGGATATCTCTGTGTGTGTGTTAAAGTACACAGAGCCCAGTGATACACACACACATAACTGCTGTGTATTTGACACTTATTGTGTGCCTCTTTGTGATTACACACACTGTCTACCACTATTGAATATTGTTAGTAGTACTGCATACCCCCAATATGGGAAAAATAAAAGGCAGCGGCAGGCCACCCTGCAGGTATTTTCGAGGTCATACTGGCGTGATTTCGTGCGGCCCTCGACCAAAGTACAGTGTTCAGAAGGCACATACCCGCCTCAACCCCCAAAATTTTGAGGATGTGGGTGACTGGCTTAAACAGCGCACCACATCTTCCACAGCTTCTGCTCTGAACCTCCATGACGCACCATCATTCTCCTGCAAAGCTTCTGGTTTCACACAAAAACTTAACACTACTATCACTAGCAACCCAGCTGCTCCACTTGATGTGTCAGAGGAGTTATTTACACATGATGCATTTAGTGATACACTTGGGGTCACCCAGCCAACACGCCCTTCAACGCCTGCTGTTACCACCACCCGAATGCCGACATTCCAAAGCTCACCAGTGATGCATTTTTTTTGTTTGTGTGCCTCTGATAAGAGCAATGCCATCTGCAACCTCTGCCAAAAGAAACTGAGTCGTGGGAAGCCTAAAACCCAACTAGGGACAACTGTTTTGCGAAAGCACCTGATCTCAAAACACAAACACCAATGGTATGCACACATTAATAAAAGCACCACACAAATATAAAAAACTATTGGTAGCAAGGTTATTTTGTGGTCGATGGGCAAAAAAATGATGTCCGCAGCCGCTGTAGCCAACACTTAACTACTCTACGACCGCTCCACACCAATGGGCCTGGCCGCAGCGGCAGCTCCAGGACCGCCTAACGCCAATTGGTGTTAAGTCCTGGGGCCAGCTAATTCAGGAGATTGCACGCAGGCTGCACACGCATCTACTGCTTGGGGTGCAGAGCTCCACCCCGCCTTCAGTCTCCGTCTCCGAGCAATGATCACCGCTCAGGAGACTGTTAGACGGCAAAACCGCTGTCTTTCTAGTAAGTACAGCACTGCGATCTGCAGCAGCGCTGTGCTGGGGACAGCCGTGTGACACGGCTGTCCCCCTGAGGCACAAGAGAGCGATCGGCTCACATAGGGTGCAGCCTATGAGAGCTGATCGCCATGATTGGCTGGCTGGGGGGAGGGAGGGGTTTAAAATAATAAAAAATTAAATACATAGTAAAAAATATTTAAAAAAAAAACAAAAAAATATTTTTTTAAAAAATAAATAAACCGATCAGACCCCACCTACAAAGAGCTCTGTTTGTGGGGAGAAAAGAGGGGGAATCTAGTGTGCTGTGCTGTGTGGCCCTGCAGCTTGGCCTTAAAGCTGCAGTGGCCTATTTTGACAGAAATAGCCTGGTCTTTAGGGGGGTTTAGCACTGTGGCTTATCACACAGCTGAAAGGAAGGCTCATGGTGAAGGAACATGTAGAACCATTTGACAGTCAACCTTTGTAGATGGTCAGGGCTGAGGTTTGCAGTGTTCATTACACATATGTAGTGAGTGGGAATGCCACATCCTTGCCTGAGATGGTGGGAGAGCAGAAAAATTATAATTGAAACTAGAAGTTTTCTTTCACTTTTATTTAGGGATGGGACGACGAATCCGGCGAATACACGAATCCCTCGAATATTAGGAAATATTCGAGATTCGTGGATTCGAATCCCGACGCCATTTTCCGCTCGCCGAATCCCGACGCTGCATCGCCGCTTCCCCCGCTCGCAAGTGTCCTCCTCCCCGCAGCCTCCTCCGCTCGCCCGCCGCATAAATAAGAAGCAGCAGCCTCTCACCTCCAGCGTGGAGCCCGGAGCGGCAGACCTCCTTCAGACTTCCTTATTCCCCCTAGTGACTGGCTCTTACTACATCATCAGTAAGAGCCGGTCAGGCGGCCACTAGGGGAAACTAGGAAGTGAAGTCTGCTGCACTGCACTCCACGCTGGAGGTGAGAGGCTGCTTCTGCTTATTTATGCAGGGGGGTGAGCGGAGGAGGCTGTGGGGAGCGGGAGGAGGAGGATATGACCCAGCTACCTACTGCAGTGTAGGTAAGGTAGCCCACCCAGCCTTCTAACTACACTGATCCCCTCAGCCTGCTACCTACACTGATCCCCCCAGCCTGTTACCCACACTGAGCCCCCCAGCCTGCTACCTACACTGAGCCCCCCAGCCTGCTACCTATACTGATCCCCCCAGCCTGCTACCTACACTGATCCCCCCAGCCTGTTACCTACACTGAGCCCCCCAGCCTGCTAGCTATACTGAGCCCCCCAGCCTGCTAGCTATACTGAGCCCCCCAGCCTGTTACCTACACTGAGCCCCCCAGCCTGCTACCTACACTGAGCCCCCCAGCCTGCTACCTACACTGATCCCCCCAGCCTGCTACCTACACTGAGCCCCCCAGCCTGCTACCTACACTGAGCCCCCCAGCCTGCTACCTATACTGAGCCCCCCAGCCTGCTACCTATACTGATCCCCCCCATAGCCTGCTACCTATAATGAGCCCCCCAGCCTGCTACCTATACTGATCCCCCCAGCCTGCTACCTATACTGATCCCCCCCATAGCCTGCTACCTATACTGATCCCCCCCAGCCTGCTACCTATACTGATCCCCCCATAGCCTGCTACCTATACTGATCCCCCAGCCTGTTACCTACACTGAGCCCCCCAGCCTGCTACCTATACTGAGCCCCCCAGCCTGATACCTATACTGAGCCCCCCAGCCTGCTACCTATACTGAGCCCCCCAGCCTGCTACCTATACTGAAGCCCCCCATAGCCTGCTACCTATACTGAAGCCCCCCATACCCTGCTGCCTATACTGAAGGCCCCTATACCCTGCTGCCTATACTGAAGGCCCCTATACCCTGCTGCCTATACTGAAGCCCCCTATACCCTGCTGCCTATACTGAAGCCCCCTATACCCTGCTGCCCATACTGAAGCCCCCTATACCCTGCTGCCTATACTGAAGGCCCCTATACCCTGCTGCCTATACTGAAGGCCCCTATACCCTGCTGCCTATACTGAAGGCCCCTATACCCTGCTGTCTATACTGAAGGCCACTATACCCTGCTGCCTATACTGAAGGCCACTATACCTTGCAACCTATAGTGAAGGCCCCTATACCTTGTTAGCTATACTGAAGACACCTTTACCTAGCTACCTATACTGCGGGCACCTATGCCTGGGTACCTATACTGCGGGCAACTATACCATGGATCGCACAATTCTTATGTGCAGGATTCGTTAGATTCGGGATTCGAAAGGTTCGAGATATTCGAGAACCTTTTTAGATTCGGATCCGGATTCGGATTCGAAGAAATTGTGGATTCGTCCCATCCCTACTTTTATTATTATTATTTTTTTTTATAAACCAATTTGTATTTCTCACTTTGTTATAAATAACAAATCTGTCCATAACCATAAATAACTTTCAAAACATTTTTTTTTCAATAACCCACCTTTCCCTGAAACTTATCAAAACAGATACTACACTTGATCTCAGCCAAAAAAGCTGAGAAGCGTTCCATTGCTTGCAAGTCTCCACTGCATAGCTCTGCATTGGAGTTGGGTGACAACACCCCCACCACGAATGGCAAGCAGGACTGCTGCTGCCAGCCTGTGCTGACTTTGTTTACTTTTTTAAAAAAAGTATCACTTACAATTATTTTTTTACCTTGAATTTTTTAATTTTTTATAAATAAATTTGTATTTCTTACTTTGTTATAAATAAAAAATCTATTCATAAATAACTGTCAAAATATTTTTTTTCAATAACCTACCTTTCCCTGAAACCGATCAAAACAGATACTACAACTTGAGAAGGAACAGGTGTTTGTACACAGCACAAGTTATTTATGGCACTGTGCAAGTCAGCTTTAGTTAACATGTATTAGCTCTGGAATTACCACAGTTATCAAAGTAACATATCAGGAAAAAAAAAAAAAACAGTGAAGAATTCGATAAATAACTCTTCAGTTTTCAATCAAAAACAAAAAAAACCCATATTTTTCAATTTTGATCTTCATGGCCTGCACTCTCGCCAATGTGCGCATGAGCATGGCCAGCACTACACAAACATTGCCGCCCAGAGGACTGAGATTTTATGTCCTGGGAGTGTCAACTAATGACAACCCTTTGCGGCTGTTTGCGGCGGTGCGTTAAACTGTGAGTTTGGTCTATCAGTTTGAAGCAGTACACTACCTACACTACCTGCTGATCCATTTATACACATGCAAGAAGTTTTCAAGCACTTTATTTCTCCAATTTAGGAATGCAATGTGATTTCTGCCCTTTAGGGATAGAGATGTCCCGAACGGTTTGCATGCAAACTTATTAGTGCGCACAACATAGGTTCGCAATCGCATTGGATCGTGAACTTTATGCAGGTTCGACCCGCCCCCCTATACTACACCATTGGGCTAAACTTTGACCCTCTACATCACAGTCAGCAGACACATGGCAGCCAATTAGGCTGCACTCCCTCCTAGAACCCCCCCCCCCCCCCCCCCTTATACAAGGCAGCAGCATCATCCATGTTCTCACTCTGTGTGCTGCTGTATTAGTGAAAGAAGGGAGAGACATTGGAGAGATAGGGAAAGCAATAGTTAGGAGGTCTGTTAGCTTGCGCCTTGCTGATATTTGTTGCTGAAAAGCACCCCAAAACAGCTCTTTTGAGAGCTAATGTTCTTCTGATGTGTTTTCTTTTGTGTGTGTGGCCCACTGACACTGCATATACAGCCCTGTCTGTCGCAGCTGGTTCTTGCTAATTGCTATACTGTGCCAGGCCCAGCACATTCAGTGCCTAGTGTGACTGCTGCACATTGTATTATAATACCAGTCACTGCATACCTTTCACTGCACCTGTGTGACAGCACCCTCTTTTAAATAGCAGTCACTGCATGCATACATTTCACTGCATCTGTGTGACTGCACGCTGTTTTATATAGTAGTCACTGCATACATTTCACTGCATCTGTGTGACCGCACACTGTTTTATATAGCAGTTGCTGCATACATTTCACTGCATCTGTGTGACCGCACGCTGTTTTATATACCAGTCACTGCATACCTTTCACTGCTTCTGTGTAACCGCACGCTGTTTTATATAGCAGCCAGTGTATACCTTTCACTGCACCTGTGTGACTGCACATTGTATTAGCCAAGTCAGTGCATACCTTTCACTTCATCACCCCCAAAATGGACAAAACAACAGGCAGAGGCAGAGCCAGAAGCAGGCCACCCAGCTGGTCTGTTCAAGGTTGTGCTGTCATGATTTCGCGCGGCCCTCGACCAAAGTACAGTGTTCAAAAAAAGGCAAGTGCCATCAACCCCCAATTTTGTCAGGACGTAGTTGACTATTTAACACAGAACACCTCATCTTCCTCAGCTTCCGCATGGAAACATGGCATATCTTCCTGCTCCTGCTCTGACTCCCTGCACCCCACTTAACACTCTGTCAGCAGCCATCACCAAAGTGCCATCATCCAAGGGCTCAGCAGTGTGGAATTTTTTTTGTGTGTCTGCCTCAGATGAGAGCAATGCCATCTGTACTCTCTGCCACAGAAAATTGAGCCGTGGAAAGACCAAGACCCACATAGGGACAACTACCTTAGGAAGGCACATGATGAAAAATCACAAACTGCCGTGGGATGACCACCTGAGGAAAAGCAGCACACAAAAGCAAAGCCACACACCGCAGTGGAAGATACCAGGCAGCAATTATTTCTCAAAAAAGGTGATACCCAAACTATACCATGATGTTGAAAGGCAAGTGGTGTCATCTCTGGCACACAGCATTGGGTCAAGGGTCCATCTGAACATGGATGCCTGGTCTGCAAAGCCCGGTCAGGCCTGCCCGAAGACTAAGTCGGCCCCCAAACAGCATCTCTGCCTTCAGGCCGCTTGACTGCCTTCTCCGCCACCACCAACGGGGTCCAGGACTCCAGGTGGATTCCTGAATTTTTAAGGCCGCTGCTAGCAGCGGCCGCTATAATATTTTTTCTGGTGCGTGTACATGCCTGCCTAATTTTTCTGGCTGCACCGCGGCTGCAACAACAAAACAAAAGGAATGTACATGTGTCAATTCCCCTTTGTGATCATTACCTTGCCGCGGTGAAGGGGCTTGCGTATCACAATGAAGCAATGACCGGCTATATGAGTGAGTTGGGGGGCACACCTGATCCAAGAAGATAATAAGGCTGTTGCTTCAGTTGTGGACAGACCAAATTTGATCAGCTGGACACTCAGTCACTGTTATTCTGTCATTGAGCTACCTCAGCCCAACCATATGGGCTTGAAAACCGCCATGGCCTGCACTCTTGCCATGGTGCGCACAAGTCCAGCACGGCCATCACTACACAAACAGCTGTTTGCAGTGTGTTACACAGTGAGTTTGGTCTGACAGTGTGAAGCAGTACACTAATTATACACCCTGATTCATGTCTACACAAGCAAGATGTTTTCAAGCACTTTATGCCTCCAATTTAGGAATGCAATGTGATTTCTGCCCTTTAGGGATTATAACCTGCTGTGCGTCAAATTCATCATTTTCCCTGGGACTTTTGGCATGTATCCCACTCTGCCATGCCCCCTTTCAGGTTTTAGACCCCTTGAAACATCTTTCCCATCACTTTTGGGGCCAGAATTAGTGTTTGTAGTTTTGCAAGTTTGCCTGCCCATTGAAGTCTATTGCGGTTTGTGATGTTCGCCGGTTCGCAAACTTTTTTGCAAGTTCGCGTTTGCGGTTCACGAACCAAAGTCTGCGGGTTTTCAACATCTCTATTAATGGATTATAACCCTGCTCTGCATCAAATACGTAATTTTCCCAGGGACTTTTGGTGTGTATCCCACTCTGGCATGTCACAGTCCAGGTGTTAGACCCCTTGAAACAACTTTCCCATCGCTTTTCTGGCCAGAAAAAGTCTTTGTAAGTTTTAAAATTTGCCTGCCCATTGAAGTCTATGGCGGTCTGCCCGGCTTGTGCAAACTCAGACTTTTACGGAAGTTCGCGTCCGCGGTCCCAAAATCTGGGGTTCGAGCTATCTCTACACAGAGACCGAAGTCTTCTTCTTTGTCCAGATGAGAGTTGCAAAGCAGACAGACAGACAAATGATAGTGCTCAAGGCTGCACCTGAAATGAAAACCAACAGAGGCAATGCAGAGCCCCACTGGGGCTAAATACATGCCTTGAATGCAAAACAGATGCAAATTATGTACTAATTTTAATCTAAAAATTTTGAAGTAGATTTGAAGCAATGAATGCAACTAGCCACTACTATAGTTATGTTCAATTTGACATGGCAGTGCTTTCAAACAGAAGTTATACCTGAATGATCAATCTGCATGGATGTGCAGAGCTCCAGTAACTGGACAATATTACACAACTAGCACTCAAAACAGGCAAAGGAGGGTGTTAGCTTCAGTAAATAATGTGTGCATCTGTTTTGCATTTAAGGCATGTATTTAGCCCCAGTGGGGCTCTGCATTGCCTCTGTTGGTTTTCCTTTCAGGTGCAGCCTTGACTGTGATAGTTTGTGAAGGGTATGAATAATTTTGGACTGGACACTTTTTGCTCAAATGTAAATACAAGCTGAGAAATGGTTTTTTTTCCCAAAATAATGCCTCTTGTACATTGTCTTATTATCTGTTGGGAGACACCTATGTCATTTTCCGTCAAAAAATGACTTGCTGGTTGAATAAAAGTAGCTTTAAGTCAAAATTTGCCAGGGGTATGAATAATTATGGGCAGCACTGTAGATAAATTAAGTAGCCATGTTCCCCAGATAACAGGTTACATGATTTTTGAAAAGTATTATCAAATTGGATGAAAATTGGAGTAGCAACAAGCATGCCCAATCAATGATTTGACCAATTTTAGGCCAAAATTAGTTGAATGCAGCAACTGCACATGCTAATGGTGTACGCTATCGTGGCCAACAAACATGACAAAACCCTTGGCCGCTGTCTCCCCTACCCCCCCCCCCCCCCCAAATGTTATACATGCCCCCTGGTGCCCATGCATTAAAAATTAAAATATCTGCCTATCTGCCTAAGCTGAATTTCCTCCGAGTGTCCGCTGTACTTCTGTATTCACGTGACTACCGGCATATAGTACATGGGGCGCTTGTATGACATCACACCTGTGCCCCACTCTGGCAACAACATGGGGCGTCAATGTGGAAGTACAGTGGACACTTGGCGGAAACACAATGGCAGCAGACAGGTAAAGTACCTTAATACATGGGCACCAGGGAGCACTTATAACACTTGGGAGCACAGCAGCGTCACAAGGGCTATTCCTGAAAGCTGTCATGTGGAATTTGATCAGGAATTGGCCTGTGGTGTGTGGGCAGCCAACAGATCTCTCTCTGATCAGATTCAATCAGATAGAGATCTGTCTCTTGGCTGGTCTTTTGAGATCTTTTAAATAAGATCAATGTGTGTAGCTAGAATGCATGAGGCTTATAGTTTTGTTACAAAAATAACATATATAAACATAAGCTTTCTGTGACGTAAGGCTATTATACACAGTTGATGTGTGTTTTCATTTGCACAGGGGTGTGTGAGTTTTCATGTCACAAGTAGTTCTGCAAGTTTAGTGTGCAGAAATGTGCTGTGAAGGGCAGGCGGGGCTATCTGGCTGCGATTCATTACTTCAGGCATGACTATGATCCCTCAGCTGCCTGGCCGGATAGTGACCCCATAACGCTCTCTGCAACTCAACCCACCATCTTCCTCAGCATGTTTCTCTCTCTCTGATAGAGCTCAGTGCACTCTCTCTCCTGGAGCTCCCCCTAGTGGCACATTCTTTCATCTCTCCCCTGGATAGAATGAGCAGCTTTGTCTGTGTGTATCCATAATTAGGGACACACATAGAGCCCATGGTGCTGTGGTGCTCATGGCACTAACTATGCCTACACCCCTCTAGGTACGACACTGATTTTGTCATGGCATATTAAACCACTTCACACCACCGGATGTTTTACCCATCCTGACAACAATGATTTTCCCCTTTCACCACTCCTCCCATTCATTTGACAATAACTTTATCCCTGTTTATTTCACCTAAATCCATATCCATATCTTTTTGCCACAAATTAGGAGGGTGGTATTTAGGGGCAGAGGTGCCGTGATTCACTAGCATTTTTTCACTATTTGACTGCCGAATCCGAATCTGTGATCGATTCTGGATCACGGAAACGGCCACGGAAATTCTGTGATTGCAAATATTCGGAATGCGGTTATGGCCGTGATCGCAGTGGAAATCTGTGATTAGGTGGTGATTGGGCGATAATGGGCAAAATTGACATCCCTGGGCCAATCGGAGGCCCCCAGCTAGGCCCTAGCATCCAATCCTGTATATAAAGTGGGGACTATTTCTAGAGCTTAGTCCTTGCTAGACTCTGTGACACTGAGAGGATCATCTCCAGGCCATACTGTACATCAGCAAGAGCATTTTCAGTCCTTACATTGCCCTTATACTGTATCTGATACTTGTATTCAGCTAGCTAGCCAGTGAGTGATTACTTAAGTTAGTTGTAGTCAGTGTAGTTGTCAGTGAGAGAGGGTACCGATTGCTGTGCTTAGTGCAGGCCAGTTCAACTTCACACTGATTCTACTGCTCTATTACTGTATACTTGTTAGTTAGCTAAGCCAGCCAGCCAGTGATCAACTTCAGTTAGTTGCAGTCACTGCCACAGTTGTTCAGTCACTAAGTTTAGTCAGTTAGTTTGCTGTGTGCATAGTGCAGGCAGATCACAGTGCTGTCCATTGATTTTCGTGTTTTATTTGACTGTATTCAGTATTTTGTTTTTTGTTTTTCTTTTCTGAAAAATCAATAAAAGCCACTTGTTACATTCCGTCTGTCCCCAGGCCCGCACATAAGTATTGACTGTAAAAAGTAGTACACTTTCTCCACCTCAAAATGTTGTGCATAGTATTCATGTCTGGCAGGGGTCGTGAGTGACGAGGCAGGAGAAGGAGTGCTATTGCCTCCGCCACTTCTGGAACTGGACTATGGCCAGGGATAGGGTACTCAGCTGTAGGGGGTGCAGAAGAGAGGCGTCCATTAGCAGCACAGCCTGTGCCAAGTCAGCCGACACCGATGTTGCCCATTTTCAGCACCTTGGGTTGCCGTGTGGTCATTCAGGAGAGAGACTCACAGGCATTGATGGACATGATGACGGCGGAGCAGCCCATCATTACTTTATCCCAGACCTCCGCTGTGAGAAGTACTCCCAGCAGCAGCAGCCCCACACTTGCTGTGACCTCCACCCACGGATGGGAGCCACAGATGCATGTAATTTTTTGGGCAGCATTATCATGCTGTGGTACCACCAGTGAGTTGCCATGGTCGGTATGTGCTGCTGCACTGACCGCTTTAGTCCTCATCCTGCTGCCGCTGATGTTTTATTTTACTACTAAAGTCTGCGTTCCCACCGCCAACGGCCACAGAAAACTCTGCTGCCATGTTATTGCTATCGCTGCAAGGAAAAAAAAAATACAAAAACCTCTCTGGTTGTTTTTGTGGCGTCGGCCACTCATCCTCCTCCAGTGATACCATCATTGCCAGGTGCCATTGGGACTCACTTTCACCTCTGTGATTGCTTAAAGTGTATTTACCTGTTTAAAACCACTTATTACCAATTAATAGATGCATTTAAAGTGTTGATTTAACTTTAAAATCCATTTTCTCAAAAACGAAAAGTTCTTTTTGGATTTTGTTTTGTTTAAGTTGTAGCCGTGTAAGCCTTTGGTCAGGGTCCTCCTCCTTTTGTGTCCTACCTGATCATGCACCTCCATTACTGTGAACCCATACTATGCACTTGAGTGAACCTAACGTGCCTAATCTCCATGCTCCCCTCCAGTGACTGACTAAGCATTACCTTGTACTCATACTGTGATGCGTGATCTGGTTTTCTTGTAGTCCTGTATTGTCATATTGCTGTATGTCACCCCTAAATATTGTCTGTAACCTAAATTAATGTCCAGCGCTGCGTAATATGTTGGCGCTTTATAAATACAATAAATAATAATAATAATAATAGCCCCTTATCACCTTTATAATCCATGCAATTTGGGGGATTGTAGCATGTATGGGGGCCTTGCTATTAGCTAAAACGCTTTTCTGTGATCACGGCCGTGAATTTCCGTGATTGCCTCATTCACAGAAAAAATCCGGGTCAAATTCGTGAGTACGTTTCAAATCCGGAAATTAATCACGGAATTCCCGGATTTTTTTTCAATCATGGCCGAGTAGTTGAATCCGTGATTGGGTAGTATCCGAGCATCACTGTTTAGGGGTGATATCTGTTTTCAGTAGTTACTTTACTTTCTATGCATTTTAAAGTGAAACAAGGGGAAAAAATACACTATTTTTCTAAATAGTTTTAAAATAAACAATGCTACTGTACGTAAACCCCACACATTTTATCTGCCTATTTGTCTTGGTTATCCGATCATGGCATACATATTGAAAAAGCTTCTAAAGCTAACAATTAATGTTTAGACATATTTGGCCACCAGAAATGTCTCTGAAGAAGATCATTACTGTATCCAAAGTGTCCTGCCAGTTTATGATTGTGGCTCCATTCTAACAATGTGGTTTGCAGTGTTTTGGGAACAAACACTGGATCCCCTAGATCAGTGATGGCTAACCTTGGCACTCCAGCTGTGACAAAACTACAAATCCCATCATGCCTCTGCCTCCCCGAGTTATGCTTAGAGCTGTTAAGAGTATTGCAATCAGTGGCGTAGCTAAGGAGCTGTGGGCCCCGAGGCAAGTTTTACAATGGGGCCCCCCAAGCACTCTATACATAACAATTCATACGGCGCACCAAAACCTGCCAATGGCAACTACAGTGTCAGAGGTGCAAGAAGGGGAAGGGGAACAGCTTGTTAATGATTACCACTATTCAAAGTATCTATCGAAGTAATTATTATGAGCACAGGACCAATAGAAAGCTAATACTGAATTTGAGGGAGAGCCCCTCGGGGCCCCTCTGGCCCAAGGGCCCCGATGCGGTCGCAACCTCTGCACCCCCTATTGCTACGCCCCTGATTGCAATGCCTCATGGGACTTGGAGATCCACCGCAGCTGGAGTGCCAAGGTTAGCCATCACTGCCCTAGATAAAAAAAAATCCATCCTTGCTTATTAATTTATAGTAGAAGAAGGAGGCAAAAAAACTGATGCTTCCTGAATCTGATTCATGATTTTCAGAACAATTAATAAAAAATTGTGGTCAGCTAAAATTGTGTCTTTGGTCTTGGAAAAATTGTCATTATTTTCTTCTGAAAACATTCTGTACAGGGCATCTGGTTTAGAGTTCTTTTAACCTGGATGATAGGTCAAATGAAATTCAAAATGGGAAAAGAACAATGGCCATCTTGCTTGACGGGCTTTTAGTCTCTAAGCAGTTCAAAGATAGAGAGGCTAGCAAACAGCTCGCCAGCGAATCTCTATGGGCATTCTGGCCGCATACTACTTCCGGGTCGCAATGTCCCGAAGTACTATGCCTGCCCGTGTCTGCACGTGCCCTTAAGTACGCATGCCCTGGTCCGGCGGGACGCGCACCACTGAGCCAGGGCATGCATACTAAAGGACGCGTGCAGACATGGGCAGGCGTACTACTCCAGGAGATTGCAACCCTGAAGTAGTACAGGGCCCGCTATTCTCAGTGAGCAGCTTGCGAGCTGTTTGCCATTTTCTCTAATCAAAGATAGTCAAGGTTTTTATGGTCTGCGAATATCAAGATAGGATATTGTGCGCCTTCCAACAGGTATCTCTATTCCTCTAGGGCAGATTTAATAGCTAATAATTCTTTGTTCCCGATGTCATAGTTATTTTCCGATGGGTTGCATTTTCTTGAAAAGAATGCAATGGGATGCAGTAGAGCATTTGGCCCAAAGCGTTGGGAGATGATAGCTCCAATGGCTATGTCAGATGCATCTACCTCAACTACAAAAGGAAGGGATGGATCGGCGTGTCAGAGAATAGAAGCAGTATTGAATGATTTCTTAAGGATATCAACTGCAGACTGTGCTTCGGAGGTCCACTGAAAGGTCTGGTGTTGTCTAGTGAACTGTTTGATAAGCAAACAACTGGAGAAAAGTTTTAATGAACTTCCTGTGAAAGTTGGCAAAACCAAGAAATCTTTATACCCCTTAACTATCAGAAGGTGCGGGCCTGTCCAGTATCACCAAGAGTTTTTAGGAGTCCATAGAATTACCTTGTGCAGAAATTTTTAATCCTACAAACTGAATTTCTTCTTTGTGGAATTCACATTTTTTCAGTTTTGTATAAAGTCCATGCACACGGAGTCTACCTAGTATCTTTTTAACATGATTCTGGTGTTCCTCCAAAAAGAAAGAAAATTCCAAGATGTCATCAAGGTACATGACCATGAATAGATCACAAAAGTCATGAATTTTTTTTTTAACAAAATGTGTGACTATGGTGGGAGCATTGCACAGTTCAAAATGTATAACCGGGTACTGAAAGTGCCCAAAATGAGACTGGAAAGCTATTTTCCATTTATCATCACCTTCCCTGATCTGGACCAGATTATAAGCTCCTCTTAGATCCAGTTTAGAAAAGATTTTGGATGAACAAAGTCTCTGAACTAATTCTGTGATCAATGGTAGTTGGCATCTGTTCTTGACTGTAACCTTATTAAGTTCCCGGTAATCCACACAGGGCCTTAAAGATTCATCTTTTTTTAGACATGGCCCGAACAGTTCGCCCGGCGGGTAGTTCGCACGAACTTCAGCTGTTCGCATTCGCGGTGAAAAGCAAATTTTTTTCAAAAAAGTTTGCGTTCACATTTTTCCCATAGACTTTAATGCCGCAGACTTTAACGGTTAAGGGCCCGTTTCCACTAGAGCGAATCTGCATGCGTTCTCTGCATGCAGATTCGCATAACCAATACAAGTGGATGGCCCTGTTTCCACTTGTCAGTTTTTTCCGGCGTTATTCTGTGCAGGATTTTTCTGCACGGTAGGGCCTGCAGAATTTGCCTGCGTGAGGAATTCAGGCGATTCGCAGGCTATGTATTTAATAGGGAAATCGCACATGCGTTTTTTGCCGCAATTTCACGTGCGAATTCGCATGAAAACGATTGCAAATTGAACCAGGAAGTGACATGGTTAAATTCGCATATACCCTGCCTATGCGCAATCGCATGCGAAATCGCGGCAAAAAACGCACGCGGAATCACATCCGATTCGCACCGCACTAGTGGAAATGAGCCCTAATAGATAAGCCCCCTTATATGCTATAAACACCAATTTTGCAGGGTATGTAAATAGGGACAGTGGGTATAAGAGAAAATTAAATTTTGCTATTAATCGCTAAAGTCGGCGGCGGTTGAAACATTTCCCACCCTCAGCACGACATCTTTAAAATTAATTTTCTCAAAAACTATAAGGTCTTTTTGAAAAAAATGTTTTTCCTCTTGTAGTCATTGTCCCCCTCCACGTACCCTGCAATTGTGGTGTTTCTACTATGTAAGGGGTCTTAGCTTAGCTGTTCGCCTGCCTTTAAAGTCTATGCCCCCCCCCCCTCCAAACAGTCTGTTCGCGAACTTTTACGAAAATTCACGTTTGTAAAATCTGAGGTTCGAGCCATCTCTACTTTTTTTTCACAAAGAAAATATCTGCATTGGCTGGAGAAGTAGAGGGTGTAATTAATCCTTTTTAAGGTTGTCATCAATGTAATATTTAAGGACTGATAATTCAGATTCAGACATTTTGTCCCAGGACCTAACATAATTGGACAGTCCGGATAAATCTGGTGTGGTGGTTACTCATCTGCCCCTTTCTTGTCAAAGACGTCCAGGTATTCATGATAAATGGCTGGATTGAGGTTTTGATTCTTGGATTCTTTGCACAGAATGTTACCAGAATTAGAAAGACAAGAGTTAATGCAATAGCTGGATCTGAAGGAGACTTTCTTAGTAATCCAATCAATGTCAAAGTTATGGGCCTTCTTTAACCAAGGCATGCTGAGGATCACAGGGAAAAGTGAAGAGTTGATAAGATTGAAGCTAAGGTATTCTTGATTTTCAGCATTTATGGAGACCAAGAGAGGTATTGTTTCTTGAGTGATAGGTCCTGAAGTGATGGGGGACCCCTCTGCCAACTGAATAGAGAGAGGTTACATAGTTACATAGTTATTTGGGTTGAAAAAAGACATACGTCCATCGAGTTCAACCAGGTCGTTGCATGAGACGGAAAGGTAAGTGTAGTTTTGAGCTAAGGATATGTCCAAAATACAAGAACATGCCCCCAAATCCAGTATAGCTCTAAATGAGTTTCATCCTCTTGGTCACTGAAGAGACAAAAATAGAGGCACATGAGTGAAATAGAACACCAACCCATGCTAACTTATCTTTGAGTTGGTGATAGCCCCTTCCAGAATTGATATTTAAGTGCTGTGTCATTCCACTGCTTCCCATTGACAAAATCAGTCACAAAATCTTCCACTGGCCATCTACCTTGATGAAGGGACTGGAGGGCAGCTTCAGCAGATGCTGCTTTTCCAGGGTCATCGTACAGTTTGGCTAAGGGGTCAAAGAGAGTCTGTACAGTTCATGTGGCAGCGTGACCTTGCTCAATTCATCAGAGGGTGCAACCTTGGGGTTATTCCTGGAGGACAGAGATGACTACCCAAACGTGGGCCATGTCAGAAGCATAAGTCTTGGTGCGGAAGGACATGAACAGTTGACACGAACTTTTGAATAATCGTAATTTGCTCTGGTCTCTCAAAAACCGGTCTGGAAGAGGAAACTTTGGTTCTAGGGCCGGAGCACTCACAGTAACATTTGGAACCAAAGAAGATCAGGGATGCTCAGATACCCCTTAATCACGGATCCGAATGCGGCCGGTTTTTTTGGAGCCGCATCCGGATCGACCCGTGATCACGTCCCGTATTTTTTTACGCAAAACCGGCTCGACCCGTATTTTCCTCACCATAACAGTAACGGTCATCACGGCCGTGACCTGTATTGTTCATGCATAAGCCTATGGCCGCATGCGTAAAAATGTACGGGTGTATGAGGTGATTTGCAGCTGCGCAAGCGTACCCATAGTCAACATACATATAAAAATACGTGTGTCCATGCGTCTCGTAGAATGTAATGCGTAATGGCCTGTTAATATTCAGTCCCTGAATGCGCATGAGCATGCATAAATGCTGCTCGTACACGTAAAAACGTACGTGTACGTATGCATGTATCCAGTGACGTTATCATTACAATTTCCAGATCACGGCCGTGATTACGGACCGTGACCCGTATTTTTTTACGCGAGCCGTGACCCCGATTTGCCTCAATGCCGTGATCCATGCAGATCACGGCATCCGGTTTGAGGAAAAATGGCCGTGATTCACGCGTACCCGTGATCACGACCACTCGTGATAGCAACCCTGAAGAAGATGCCTGGACTGCAATCCTTGAACCTGAGCCTTTAACTGCTGGTAACTGTGTTCAGTTTTCTGAATGAATAATGTCAGATTAGCAATCTGTTGACGCAATTGGTCAATAGGGGAAAGTCCTCCACAGGCGTCCATTCTGGCTGATACCTACTGTAAGGTGGTCCTCTTTTGACCATCCCACTGAGGTATGGATAACCCTTAGAGCACAAAGTCTAAGTGACCATGAGTCTTCACTAGCACGTCCCACTAGGGATGATGGACTTTGCTGCCTAGAGCCCACAAGGCTGCACTCCAAGGTTCCCTAACAGTGGTTTGGAGAACATGTGACACCTCAATGTGGAGGCTTGACAGATCTTCCAGGGCTAAGAGCATAGTAGAGGATTCCAGGATCAGAACAGGCTGCACAAGCTGAGAACAAAAGAAAGGCTGAGGTTGGTGCAGGTGGAAGGCAAACATAGTCAGAGGCAATCCAGGATCAGAGCAGGCGGCAGGCAGGGAAATCCAGGAACAAGCCAGTGTCAAAAAGCAAATGTCAAAGGAAGAAGAGCAGGAAAGATCAGGAACGAGCTGGGTTACAACAAGGATCAATCAGAGCAAGACACACCATTAGGGTCTCAGTTAACCACACTAGCTGACATATATAAGCAAAGTGGGTTGGATGGTTCTGCCTTTTATAGCCAGGCAAGGTTAATTTTTGCACATAATTTTCGTGTGTGCACACTCACTGATCTCCATACACATGCACGCAGAGCCCAACACCCCACCACCCATTTCCTAGAACGCCCCCAGCTGCAAGTATTAACCCACAGCTGAAGACACGGGCACGCACACACACGATCGTGCCAGCCAGGACCCGGACGTACCGGCAAACTGAGCCTGTGGGACCACCGGTGTGCTTGGTGTCACTGCTCGCTCAGGACTAGCAGGTAACCCTGACATTTACTATCAAAATATCTATCCTTCATCTGCCTTAAGGTGGCCAAACATGATACAATAAAATCATTTAACTTTACATTGATTGGGTATAAATAGTTGCATGTCCAGAAAAATCAAAAGACCTTTTTCTTTTCTATCTGATCTGATAATTTTTTTCCCATTAAAAGTTAACCAGGAGTGGAGAATTTTTCTGTTCAATGTTTATGACAATTGAATGGTGCTTGTCAAATTCTTGATTTAAAGACCCAAGTGTTTTCATTTACTTTCATAATAGGGAAAACATTGAATGCATGTGTGACACATTTGATTTTATAAATGTTACAATCAATCAGAAAAATTGATTATAATTCTTGAATTGAAAAGTAATATAAAATAGTTTGGTGTTTGGACACTTTTACAGTGGCTTACTACACCAGCGTGTGCCTGTGTTGTCATTTTGTTTTTCTAGTCATTTCTTAATAATTTTTTTTTAACAATCATTTTCAGCAATATGTCTGAACTTTCTTTTAATAACAGTGTAAAAGGCTTCCATGTACTGGAAGGAAAATTTTTTGTTTTTGCATAGTATTTGTTTTCAGCTGTATAGAAGCAGTAATTTTATAGCTATGTAGTTTGAATATAATCAAATGTTATCCCTGCAGAGAAATGGTTTAGTCTGTGACACATTTTGACAACCCTCAACTTCAACTGCTTCAACTGCTTCTCCCCTTCCTTCCCTGCACCCTTATGAGAGAGTTTTTGAGCAGCAGGTCTATTAAAAATATTGCCAACAACTGATCTGGTTGCAAAAGTCTTTTCTGTACCTTAGGACAAACTACAGTTTCCCTGCATTTTCAACAAAGAACAACAAATCAGTTTCATAACTTCTGCAACTAATTGAATATCGTATTCAGAGGGGGGTTTTTTTGAGGGGGGGGGGGAAAGAGGAGGGGGGAACCTACATCTCTCAATTTTTAGAAAGAAAATAAAGATAAATGACCTATCATGGCAGGTGTTAACCGTGAAGAATATAAGAAATACAACCCATCTTTTGTTATCATTTTTGCTGTAGAGATAATCATTGGCATACTTTTCAATGGGTTTATTATATCTGTGGTTCTACGGGATTTTGTCAAAACAAAAATTGTCAGCAGCAGCTTCAAAATCTTGCTCTCTTTAGGCATTGCTAATGTGTTCTTTGACTTAATTATGTCTATTGGACTGTTAGATTATTTTTATTGCCTTGGAATCTTTGCCAGGAGTGATACGGCTTACATTTTTCTATTCCTGTGTTTATTTTCTCTGAGTACATGTGCATGGCTTACTGCCAATATAAGTTCCTTTTATTTTATAAACATTTCTAATTTCAAGTCTGAATTTTTTGTTTGGATAAAAAGGAAGGTCATTGCCCTTGTACCATGGATTTTATTGGTGGACATTGTACTGTCCCTGTGTAGCAGCTTTCTTGCCAGCTTGATCATCGTGAACTCAGAACAGACTAATTCCACAGATTACTGTCCAACTATCATCACAGAATTAATGCAATTAAACTCAGCCATTGTGGCCACTCTTACAGCTGATACTATTATCCCGTTTTTAGTGATATTCGTCACTACGGTATCTACAATTACGACCTTGGCAAAACACAGTCATAAAATGGGAGAGCAAGTGCAAACTCCTGCGGCTGACCATAGGAAGGCCTATGAGAAGATTGTCTGCAGGATGATGTATTCATTGATGTTCTATGGGGGGTTCTATCCTGCAGTTCTTATACTCTATATTGTAGTTTTGTCCCAACTGCAATCTAAGATTTGGTTATTAATTATAATTGCGTCATCCTACAGCCCTGTGCAATCTGTTCTGCTTGTCCTGGCTAACCCCAGGCTGATGGAGGCCTTGAGAGAACCCTTCTTGTGCATTGATTTCAAAGACACACTGAGAACATAAAAAAGCATAACAATTGTGAAATGGACCACTGTCATAAAAATCTTAAAATTGTATATATATATATATATATATATATATATACACATATATATATATATATATATATATATATATATATATATATATATATATATATATAGATACACAAGGGATCAGCAGCTCCACGTGAGTATCCCTAATGAGGGAGGGTGTGCAGGCAAACGGAGGATTCCCCAGGTCCTCAATGCATACAACAAAGTTCCACAAAGGTTTGCAGCACACAAAAGCTCTTTATTGAGCCAACAAGATACAAAGTAGCGACAGTTTCGGGTGTCCCCACCCTTTATCAAGCTAACATCAAACAGGAAATGATAAGGTATATATAGCCACCCCTACAGGAAGTGACCTCATGGTTGCCTGAACAACAGGCCAAACAAAAAACAGGCATGAATCAAAACATATAAACATGCATAATCACACTTATCTGTGTGATGTCTGAAATAAAGAGTCAGTTTCCAAAGTGTTCCAGCGGATCCATATCGGTGTGACCAGTGGTGACCTGAAAATCACAAGAACAGATGTAAATCATAGTCTCTATTTAAACCAGAGGGAAACAAAGTCCCTAATTTATCTATCCAAAAAACTTCACGCTGTTTTAATCTCGTGATCCGGTCTCCACCTCTCCTCAATTTGGGCACATGATCAATGACCATGAATTTTAATTCAAAATCTTTGTGTCCCATTGCGGCACAGTGTCTAGACACAGGTAGTTCACTAGATGGAGTACGTGCTGCGCTCCTATGTTGTGCAATTCGGTCGCGCACTTTCTGCGTCGTTTCGCCGATATAAAAAAGCCCGCAAGGGCATCGTAACAGATACACAACATAGGAGCTTTGACACGTAAGGAAATGTTTGATCTTATACATCTTGCCCGTACGGGGATCCTCAAACGATTGGCCCTTAATCACATGTTGACACTCACTACAACAGAGGCAAGGGAAACAACCAAGGCGGGGAGTGCCCAAAAATGTAACATGCTCTCTTCTTTCAGGACAGAGGTCAGATCTCACCAATTTTTGACCAATAGTAACATTTTTACGAAATGCTGTGATCGGGGGAGAGGCAAAATCCGCAATCTCAGGGTAGGTGTTACTCAATATATGCCAGTGTCTCCTAATGATCGATTGGATTCTATGAGACTGGCCATGATACTGACAGACAAAGGGAATTCTCCTGCCTCCGGCCGCTCCGGGGTCCGGGGTGACAGATGACCGTGTTTCAGTCGAACCTGCCACCTCAGACACCAGAGCAGATGGATATCCCCTCTCAACAAATTTCTCCATCATCTGTGCCCTCCGGGCAGTGGCCAATTCAGCATTAGTGACAATCCTGTTGACCCTCAACATTTGACTCTTTGCCACTGAGCGGAAGACAGCAGGTGGATGGAATGATTCAAAGCGAAGTAATTGGTTACGGTCAGTTGGTTTGTGATATATATCTGTGGAAAAAGAGGTGCCTTCCCTCATCACGAGAGTATCTAAAAAAGACAACCGTTCCTTCTCATAGACAATGTCAAACCTGATGTTAGGATGGAACTGATTAAGTTCCTCATGGAAGGACAGCAGGGATCCAATGTGGCCCTCCCACACCGAAAAGACGTCGTCGATAAAACGCCACCAGACTTTACAATGCTGTCTAAACGACATGCTAGGGTACACGAAGCGGCGCTCAAAATCGTGCATGAAAGCACCCGCAAAGGAAGGAGCCACATTGGATCCCATAGCTGTCCCCCGTTGCTGTAGAAAGAAGGTGTCCTTAAATAAAAAATAGTTGTTACGTAAGACAAAATTGAATAAATCCTCAAAAAAGGCTAACTGAGCATTATCATATATATCACTGTCCCTTATCAATTCCAATGACACTCTAATCCCCTCTGTTTGCGGGATAGAGGTATAAAGGGAACGTACATCCCAGCTGACAAGCCAATATTCTTTGGAAGGATCAAGTGTGAGAGCTGAGACCCTGTCTAGAAAGTCACTGGTGTCCCTCAAATAAGCAGGGGTGTCCCTCACCAGTGGAGCCAAGATTTTATCTAATAAAGTGGCACTTGAAGAAAAAATCGACCCGATCCCCGCCACTATAGGGCGTCCAGGGGGTTTAGTAGCATGCTTGTGGATCTTCGGTAATGTATACAGAACCGGAGTGATTGGATACTGGACGTACAGAAAGTCATAGAGATCCCTGGCAATAATCCGGTCTCTCAGAGCTTTCTCCAGTATGCTCCTGAGTGCTGTTTTAAAACTATTGATGGGATCCCCAGGGAGACGTTTGTACACGGAACTGTCTGAAAGTTGAGAGCGTATTTCATCCTCATAGTCCTTAGTATTCATGACGACAAGGGCTCCGCCCTTGTCGGCCGGCTTGAGAATGATGTCCTTGCGAGAACATAAATTGGACAGGGCAGAGTGCTCAGCAGGAGTAAGATTGTTTTTTATGTAATCTCTAGGGGGATTTTTTAATACAACCTCAACATCTCGAGAAACTCGAGTAATGAAGGTCTCGACCCCTGCATACGTAGAAGGTGGTACAAACCTACTTTTGGGAAACAGGTTGAAAGTATGGCTAGACAAAATGGAGGATCCACCCCTTCTATCCATCCCAGGACGTAGGGCAAAATGAGCCTTTAACCTGATCTGCCTGTACAATCTGTATAAATCCTGTTGAAGAACAAACCTATCCATACTAACTTTAGGAGCAAAACCCAGACCTTTGTTCAGTAAACGTACCTCCTCTGTCCGCAGTTCAGATGTGGACAGATTGATGATCAGGTCGGACGTTGCTGGCTCCGGGTGAGTGGACGTTCCGGTATCTCCCTGGGTTGTCCCGCTGTGTTTGCTGTACCGGTGGTGTCTCCTGCCGCCCCGGTGTCTCCTCTTCGTCCCCTGCGTCTGCGAGGAGTACGCTGGCGCTTGTCTAAAAAACGAGCCGGAGTAGGTGAGGATGACCCGGAAGTAGGCACTGAAGATGTGCTGGGCGGACGCTGCGTACATGACCCCCTCACGCCACGCGCACCAGCGCCGCTCCAATTGTAGACCTGATTCCTTGCGTAGTCCTCGTTGTCTCTTTCGAATTTGTGACGCTTGCGTTCCTGGATAGTGGAGCGCAGATCCCCAATCAACTTTTCAACTTTCTCCTTCAAACTGGTAAACTCGTCACTGCTCAGAGAGGACTTGAGCTCCGCCTCCACTTCTGTAATCCGATCACGGATCACCGGGAGTTCCTTCTGGATGAAGGAGATGGTTAAGGTAATTAAGTCGAGTGAACACTTGTTCAGAATTTGAGCAAACAGAGTCTTATATTCCTCGGACTCGCTGAATAGGGTCGGTTGTAATCTGACACGTAATCCTCTGGGTATATGATGTACGCGGTGATACTCTGCGAGTGTGACACTGTGCAATTCCAAGGACAGCTGCTTTTTTAATAGTTTCTCCCAGGTCCTGGAGTTCACTGTGGGTGTCCTCTGGGTCAGGAAGTCCCGTGATCCAGTCACCTCAGTATGAATGCGTGTGGTTTCAGCATCAGTGTAGGAGAATACGCCAGCTATAGATCCACTGGGATGGGGTTCCATCGAGTACAGGTTGTGAAGCACGCTGATGCAGGGAAGTATAAACAGATACACAAGGGATCAGCAGCTCCACGTGAGTATCCCTAATGAGGGAGGGTGTGCAGGCAAACGGAGGATTCCCCAGGTCCTCAATGCATACAACAAAGTTCCACAAAGGTTTGCAGCACACAAAAGCTCTTTATTGAGCCAACAAGATACAAAGTAGTGACAGTTTCGGGTGTCCCCACCCTTTATCAAGTTAACATCAAACAGGAAATGATAAGGTATATATAGCCACCCCTACAGGAAGTGACCTCATGGTTGCCTGAACAACAGGCCAAACAAAAAACAGGCATGAATCAAAACATATAAACATGCATAATCACACTTATCTGTGTGATGTCTGAAATAAAGAGTCAGTTTCCAAAGTGTTCCAGCGGATCCATATCGGTGTGACCAGTGGTGACCTGAAAATCACAAGAACAGATGTAAATCATAGTCCCTATTTAAACCAGAGGGAAACAAAGTCCCTAATTTATCTATCCAAAAAACTTCACGCTGTTTTAATCTCGTGATCCGGTCTCCACCTCTCCTCAATTTGGGCACATGATCAATGACCATGAATTTTAATTCAAAATCTTTGTGTCCCATTGCGGCACAGTGTCTAGACACAGGTAGTTCACTAGATGGAGTACGTGCTGCGCTCCTATGTTGTGCAATTCGGTCGCGCACTTTCTGAGTCGTTTCGCCGATATAAAAAAGCCCGCAAGGGCATCGTAACAGATACACAACATAGGAGCTTTGACACGTAAGGAAATGTTTGATCTTATACATCTTGCCCGTACGGGGATCCTCAAACGATTGGCCCTTAATCACATGTTGACACTCACTACAACAGAGGCAAGGGAAACAACCAAGGAGGGGAGTGCCCAAAAATGTAACATGCTCTCTTCTTTCAGGACAAAGGTCAGATCTCACCAGTGAGTGTCAACATGTGATTGGGTGACTGGGGTTCAAATTCAAAAAAGGGGTGGAGAAACAGCCAATCAGATTTGTTTCATCTCAATGCAAATTATTGATGCCAAAGACCGCAAAGTTCACAAACTAGGTCATTGAGTAATTGAGTAATTGTGTGTTAGGGTTAGAAAAAGAGGGTGGAGCTAAAACCAGCCAAATGCATACCCGGGCAATGCCGGGCCATCGGCTAGTTGTTCAATAAATGCCAAGCTTTACACTATCCAATACAGATCCAAAAATCTGTTCCTCCCCCCAAAAAATCAGTAAGCTTTTGTTTAACCCTAGAACAGCTTTTTATTGCAAACATTCCTTTAAATTTAGAACTTTTCTAGAAACACTACAAAGCATTCTTCTAACGATAAATGCCAGGTGTACATACAACAGGCTTCCAAACATTAGAGGAAAAAGAAATGTTTTGCATAGTACTGTTATTTGGTTATACATAAGCAGAAGCAGATGGAACTCTAAAGCTCCATTGTTTGCATACAGTAAAATGATGGACAGTCAGAGTCAGAGACAATGTTTAATGTTCTCTGTACGCTCTCTGTTATGTTCATCAATGTTTCCCCAACTTCTATTACGTGATTAATAGAGAGACAGGTAATAATGCTCATAATAATAAAGTTTACATTTTTACAGTGCTTATGTTCCTGTTGAATCCCAAGCTCTTGAGAGCTGCAGCCACAGGGCATGCCCAGTAGGTCATCCTTCAGTGTCAGGGAGCCTTGCCCAAGGACTGCTTACTGTATAGGAACTGGCTAGTGTGATTTAGCCGCTTTAGACATTTTTTGTAATTTTAGAACATTCTGTGGTAGTCCTGGACAATCTTTGAGATAAACACAAAACAAAACAAACAAATCTTTGAGATAAAATAACTGTTAAAATTCAAAATAACTGAACATTTGAAATACAGGCTGTTATACTGAAAGCCTCTGTAGAAGCACAGTATTGTATGAAATGGCCGTCAGGCTATTCCCTGCACTCAGCACCCACTGTTACCTTCTGTTCTTCTCTTCAACTCATGGTATGTGCACCTGTGGTCACTTTTACGCAATGTTTTTGTATCGCTGAAGATTTTTTGAAATAAATATGTGTCTTTGCAACGGTGCCAGTGTTCCTCCTTTCATGCATTGCAACGTATAATGAAAGCTACACTATTTCAAAATGTTAAGAATAAAAGCATAGAAACAAAACAACTTGGAGTGTACAGTGTCTGGTATCCAACACCAGTGGGAATACATGTGCTGGTGCCAAAGATGCAAAAACATCCCCCCCCCCCTCTTCGTGCACGATAAGATACTCACCAAGCCTCCAGCGACATCCTACAGGCTCCTTGCAGCTTTCTGGTGTCCTCTGTGTGTGGCTCCCGGTGTGTCACCTGACCCATGTTGGGTCGGGTGACATGCCGGGAGCCATGCACCTACCTCAAAAAGCCACTAGGAGCTACAGGTTGTCACTGGAGACTTGATGAGTATGTTATGACTACAAAATCCCTCCAAAAACAGTCCATTTTATCCCCTAAGGCATGCTGGTTAGTTGAGACTTCCGGTTGCCTGAGTTTTGGATAATGGGATCTTTGCTGTTGTGCCATTTTAGGTTTAAAGATAATTGTCAAGTTGTGAGTTATTTCATCAGCAGTTCTTTGTGATTTTGCCAAAGTAAGAGTCAGTTGACATCTTTAAAATGCACTATGTCCATCAGTACAAGGGTCAAACCCAGGATCTTCAAGGTGGGGGGGGGGGGGGTGTCCTGAAAGGTCTCCCTCAGCCACGCACAATACAGTATAATAATATGGTAGGACATCATGCTGGGTACACATGCAATTTCCCTGACCAACTGACAGGATCTGACAATTATTTCCTAAATGTTCGATCTGCTCTCAATCGACAATGGGATCGATCAGGAGCAGTTTGGATACAGATAATAATGAGGACAGCCGACATTGGTAATGAAGGGTAAAGTGAAGCTTTCGCCCAACAGGAATACAGGGCTGTGCTCATACCTGACTCTGTTAAGTTCCCCAGAGCTGCTCCATGCTCTGTACAAACATTCTGCTGCCCCATGCTCTGTACACACACTCTGCTGCCCCATGCTCTGTACACACACTGCTTGCTGCTCCATGCTCTGCACACATGCTGCTGCTCCATGCTCTGCACACACTCTGCTGCTCCATGCTCTGTACACACGCTGCTGCTCCATGCTCTGTACACACGCTGCTGCTCCATGCTCTGTACACACGCTGCTGCTCCATGCTCTGTATACACACTGCTGCTCCATGCTCTGTACACACATTCTGCTGCCCCATGCTCTGTACACACACTCTGCTGCCCCATGCTCTGTACACACACTGCTTGCTGCTCCATGCTCTGCACACATGCTGCTGCTCCATGCTCTGCACACACTCTGCTGCTCCATGCTCTGTACACACGCTGCTGCTCCATGCTCTGTACACACGCTGCTGCTCCATGCTCTGTACACACGCTGCTGCTCCATGCTCTGTACACACGCTGCTGCTATATGCTCTATCCACATGCTGCTCCATCCAAAGTCAACTGTAGCAGGGAAAGAAAGTGGGGCATTGCTGTGAGCTGCAGGATACCTGAAGATATTCTGGTGTCACAACTTGTGCCTGTCTCCAGACACTGCAGCGGCCCTGGTCTGAGGGGGGATTCTGGGCAGCTGTAATCCCACCCTGCATTTGTCTATGAGTCCATCAGAAATGTTTCTAGCCTGAATGTTCACCAGGGCCTGTATTGAATTTACATTTATTTTGAGTTTTCTGCCAGAAGATTATTTTAAATGTTCTCTGCAAAATAACTTTTTGGTACTTAGCAATTGAAAAAAGTATTAAAATATGTAAAGAGTAATGTTAACCACATAACGACCGCCTAACGGCGGCTGGTCGTTTGTGGATTTACATGGAAACGTTCCATGTCAGTTCACAGAGGGTCTCTCCGCGAACAGCCTGCGAGCCTCCGATCGCGACTCGCAGGCGAAATGCAAACACGCAGGGAAGAAATCCCCTGTGTTTACCTATCGGTGATCCCCGGCCTCTGATTGGCCGGGGATCGCTGCCGTCTGATAGGCTAAAGCCGTCCTGTGCCACCCACTGTGAGCAGGAGAGGGAGGGAAGGAGAGGAAGGGGGAACAGCACTGCGGAGCGGGGCTTTGAGGAGCCCACCCCCGCTCGGCCACACAGAGCGGCGGCGATCAGACCCCCCCAGCAGGACATCCCCCTAGTGGGGAAAAAAGGTGAGAAGTCTGATCGCCCTGCCTAACACCTGATCTGTGCTGCGGGCTGGAGAGCCCACGCAGCACAGATCTGTGAAACATGGCCTGGTCCTTAAGTGGTTAAGCATATTTTGAATATTTTCTTGCTTGCTGGGGATTTAACAAAGTATTTTATTGATAAGGTGTGAAAACATATCCTGTGATATACTGAGGAGAAAAGTTAACTGATAAAAAGATGTACAGGTTATACCTATCTCTTTTTGATTGTATTGCATGTGAGTATATTTTGATGGCTAACTGTCAAACTTATATTTACTTATATTAATTTTAATTTGTAATCAAAATTATCTGAAGTCTTTTTGTACACTACTGGAAACTATTTATCTGTTTTGATTTCTACCATCCACCCTTACACTGTACAAGCTTTGACACTAAATTTTTTTAAAAAGATGGCAGAAGCCACCTGTGCATGAAAAAAACAATAGATTATGCAAAATGTATCAGAATATAGAAACACTGAATCCCAACTTAACTAAACAGCTAATTATACACTAATACTAACATATGTTCTAAAAACAAAAAAAAAAGTAGATAAGTAGAAACTAAATGGTGCTGCTTACTCATTTTCCATAGCCATTTCTTTAAGTGTTAAAGTTATTTTTTTCATTAATTTACCCCCCCCCCCCCCCCAAAAAAAAAGAAAAAAAGAAAAGGTTCTAATATTCTTATGGGAACTTCTCCCCACAACTCCTCCTCCACTCTTTTTAATACACCCGATTGCCCAAATTTTACGCACAGATATGAAATTCTCAAAAGGATGTTCCTTATCTTTTAGCCATAGGGTGCTGCAGTGCTGGATCATTGCAGTAGGCCAACTCTCTGAAGCAGGGTTGCCAACCCAATTTCTAATTTTTCCTGGGCAAGATGGTCAAAAAATCTGCACACCCAAAATTTTGGACGAACAGGGGGCAGAGTCAGGGGCGGAGTCAGGGGCGGAGTCAGTAACAGGCTTTTTTGGGGAAATTGTGAATGACACATTTTGGGTTCTCTGTGTTTTTTTTTTTTTTTTATTGCTGACTTTGATTCATACAATCCTATATAATAAAATCCCTGTGCTGCTGAGTCCTCCTGTGTCCGTGCTTCCAGACCTGAAAGTTTGTTGTCTGTGAACCTTGTTGCATTGTGGTGGGAAATAACAGCTTTTTCCAACTGCCATTTTCTACATCAAAGGACCACCATCATGAAAAATGTAGGCAGTTAAAATCTGACAGAGCTGACAGGGTTTGGGCCAGTGCATCTCCTCATGGGGGATTCTCAGGGTTTTCTTTGTTTTCAACAGCATTTCTTGAACAGCAGTCTAACTGCCAAAATATTAACCACTTCACCACTGAGGGCAGGGTCGGACTGGGACACTAAGGGCCCACCAAGGAAGTTTCAGCCTGGGCCCCCCCCCGATCCCCTCCTCCTTGCCCCCCCCCCCCCCCAGTTTGGGCTCACATACACATGTACACTAGAAATTTTGCATGAGTTTATGGTAGGGAAAAGATTGTGAGCACTTCTGAGGACAGTCTCCAATAGGGATATGTCCACATGCGGCGCGCGCAGCGATGAGTCATGGGCAGACTTAAAAAAAAAAAAAACACAACATAAGTAGCGGTGTTATTCACAGAGATTAGGTCCGACCAGATACATTTTAGATAAGATATTCAAGTAGTTACATGCCTTATGATAATTCATCAAGTAGTCAAATCGCAGCAGATTTTCCGACAAAATGCAATCAGGTTGGCGGCAGATACCCCCACAACATGCAATCAGGTTGGCGGCAGATACCCCCACAAAATGTGGGCAGCAGACACCTGAAAATCGCAATGTGGGCAGCAGACACCAGAAAATCACAATGTGGGCAGCAGACACCTGAAAATCGCAATGTGGGGAGCAATGACCAGAAAATCGCAATGTGGGGCGCAGATACCTGAAAATCACAATGTGGGCAGCAGTCACCAGAAAATCGTAATGTGGGCAGCAGACACCAGAAAATCGCAATGTGGGCAGCAGACACCTGAAAATCGCAATGTGGGCAGCAGACACCTGAAAATCACAATGTGTGCAGCAGACACCTGAAAATCACAATGTGTGCAGCAGACACCAGAAAATCGCAATGTGGGCAGCAGTTACCAGAAAATCGCAATGTGGGCAGCAGACACCAGAAAATCGCAATGTGGGCAGCAGGCACCAGAAAATCGCAATGTGGGCAGCAGTGATCAGAAAATCGTAATGTGGGCAGCAGACACCTGAAAATCGCAATGTGGGCAGCAGACACCTGAAAATCGTAATGTGAGCAGCAGACACCTGAAAATCGTAATGTGGGCAGCAGGCACCAGAAAATCGCAATGTGGGCAGCAGTGATCAGAAAATCGTAATGTGGGCAGCAGACACCTGAAAATCGCAATGTGGGCAGCAGTCACCAGAAAATCGCAATGTGGGCAGCAGACACCAGAAAATCGCAATGTGGGCAGCAGACACCTGAAAATCGCAATGTGGGGAGCAATGACCAGAAAATCGCAATGTGGGGCGCAGATACCTGAAAATCACAATGTGGGCAGCAGTCACCAGAAAATCGTAATGTGGGCAGCAGACACCAGAAAATCGCAATGTGGGCAGCAGACACCTGAAAATCGCAATGTGGGCAGCAGACACCTGAAAATCACAATGTGTGCAGCAGACACCTGAAAATCACAATGTGTGCAGCAGACACCAGAAAATCGCAATGTGGGCAGCAGTTACCAGAAAATCGCAATGTGGGCAGCAGACACCAGAAAATCGCAATGTGGGCAGCAGGCACCAGAAAATCGCAATGTGGGCAGCAGTGATCAGAAAATCGTAATGTGGGCAGCAGACACCTGAAAATCGCAATGTGGGCAGCAGACACCTGAAAATCGTAATGTGAGCAGCAGACACCTGAAAATCGTAATGTGGGCAGCAGGCACCAGAAAATCGCAATGTGGGCAGCAGTGATCAGAAAATCGTAATGTGGGCAGCAGACACCTGAAAATCGCAATGTGGGCAGCAGTCACCAGAAAATCGTAATGTGGGCAGCAGACACCTGAAAATCGTAATGTGGGCAGCAGACACCAGAAAATCGTAATGTGGGCAGCAGTCGCCAGAAAATCGTAATGTGGGCAGCAGACACCTGAAAATCGTAATGTGGGCAGCAGACACCTGAAAATCGCAATGTGGGCAGCAGTGACCAGAAAATCGCAATGTGGGCAGCAGACACCTGAAAATCGTAATGTGGGCAGCAGTGACCAGAAAATCACAATGTGGGCAGCAGACACCAGGAAATCGCAATGTGGGCAGCAGACACCTGAAAATCACAATGTGGGCAGCAGTGACCAGAAAATCGTAATGTGGGCAGCAGACACCAGAAACCCCCCTCCCTCACCTAGGGGCCCCCCCTCCAGAATTGCAGCCAGCGGCAGCAGCGGGGAAGAATCACTTACCAGCATGACGGAGATCCGTAGCTCTGTGTGCCGCTGGCTGGTCTGGTCTCTGTTTCCTGAACTGACTGTCCAATCACGCTCTCGCAGTACTTCCTGCGAGAGCGTGATTGGACAGTCAGTTCAGGAGACAGACCAGCCAGCGGCACGCAGAGCTATGGATCTCCGTCATGCCGTTAAGTGATTCTTCCCCGCTGCTGCCGCTGGCTGCAATTCTGGAGAGGGGGGGAGCGCGGAAGGGGGGCCCCTAGGTGAGGGAGGGGGGGGGGGGAGGCTTCCGCCCCTCCCCACCGATCTGTGCACAATGTCCCCCCTTCCTGCGCTTAGCCCCCCTCCTTTTTAGCACTGGGGCCCCCAGGAGGCGGGACGGCCGGGGCCCACCGATGGGACTATCGGTGGTTCGGTGGGCCTGTCCGAGGCTGACTGAGGGGTTTTACCCCCTGAGCACCAGAGCAATTTTCACCTTTCAGCGCTCCTTCCATTCATTCGTCTATAACTTTATCATTACTTATCGCAATGAAATGAACTATATCTTGTTTTTTCCGCCACCAATTAGGCTTTCTTTAGGTGGGACATTATGCCAAGAATTATTTTTTTCTAAATGTGTTTTAATGGGAAAATAGGAAAAATGTGGGGAAAAAAATAATTATTTTTCAGTTTTCGGTCATTATAGTTTTTAAATAATCCATGCTACTGTAATTAAAACCCATGAAATTTATTTGCCCTTTTGTCCCGGTTATAAAACCATTTAAATTATGTCCCTATCACAATGTTTGGCGCCAATATTTTATTTGGAAATAAAGGTGCATTTTTTTCAGTTTTGCGTCCATCCCTAATTACAAGCCCATAGTTTATAAAGTAACAGTGTTATATCCTCTTGACATAAATATTTAAAAAGTTCAGTCCCTAAGGTAACTATTTATGTATTTTTTTTAATTGTAAATTTTTGAATTTTTTTTTAATTACAAACAAAAAAAAATGGGGAGTGTGGGAGGTAATGAGTTAATTTTTTGTGTAAAAGTCATTTATTTGTATGTGAAAAATGTGTAGGGTGTAGTTTACTATTTGGCCACAAGATGGCCACAGTAACTTTTTGTTTTAATGCGACCTCCAAGCCTCCTTCCGGAAGCTTGGAGGAAGTATAAGGAGGCTGGACACGTGAGTTTTTTTTCACAATGATCGCGCTGCCCATCGGAGAGCAGCGGATCATTGCAGGGCTTAGATCAACGAACGGGAATGGATTTTCCCGTTCATTGATCTCCGGGCGAGCGGGCGGCGGCGTGTTTACTAGCGGCGGGCGGCGTGTTTACGAGCGGGAGCGCGGACAGCGGCGGGAGCGCGGAAGTATTTCTCTGTCCCTGGTTGTTAAAGGATGGAAAAACGGACAGAGAAATACGTACGCGCGGGGGTAAAGTGGTTAAGATACCAGCCAGCCTCCCTAATCACTTGCACACTATTTTGTTAGACTTTGCAACTGCTGTTAATAAAATTCTGTTGAAAACAAAGAAAACCCTGAGAATCCCCCATAAGGAGATGGACTGGCCCAAAACCTGTCTGTTCTATCAGATTTTAATTGCCTACTTTTTTCAAGATAGTGGTCCTTTAAAATAACACTATTTCCCTTTCTTTAGTCACAACCGGTATAATCGGTTTGCAACAAATATGGATAAACCACGCAGTCATCATCCTGGTCCTCATCCTCCACTTTCTCCAGCAACACCCCATCTCTGCAGTGTGTGATGCCCCTATCTATCTGTTGTCTCTCCTTTGCTCCCCCATCCTTGCACAAATCATCCCCTTATAACTCCCTCAGCCCCACATCATGATCATCGCTTTCCTGCTCCCCCATCCTAGCACACATCATCCACATGTCATCCTGGTCCTCCACTGCCTCCAGCAACACCTATTTCTAAACTGCATAATCCCCTCCCACCCTCAATTACTCTTCCCAATTTACCTGCCAGCTGCCACAGACTGTCACTCTGACGATCAATCATCATCATCATCCAACCCCCATAATTTCACTCAGCACTAAAATGACTGTGCACTCACAGAGTGTGATCCATCCACCCACCACCACAATGATACCCCCCCCCCCAATAATCAAATCTATTCAAGCCAGCAGCACCCAGCAGGGATGCTCATCCAGATTCCGTATATCTGGGATATCTGAACTCTTTTACGCTATCCGATTCGGATTCCGGATTTTTTAAAAAATCCGGATAGCTATCTGCGGATATTTGGACGCCTAACACGGATATCCGCGGATATTGCAGATATCCGGATCCGAAACCAATTACACAGATAAAATCTCCCCCTCCCCCCTCCACCCTCCTTCCTCCACCCTCCTTCCTCCACCCTCCTCCCTCCACCCTCCACCCTCCTCCCTCCACCCTCCTCCATCCTCCTCCACCCTCCTCCCTCCAATGTTTTGGAAGCATTTTAAAGGGCACTTCTTTTTTCTATCCGGATATCCGAATAGGTCAGATATCCGCGGATAATGCGTCCGGATATCCGCATGAACGCGCATATCTAAAAGGTCCGATTCGGATATCCTAACCGGATCCGGATATCTGGATATCCGAATCCGGATCAATTCGGATTTCAAAAAGTACTATCCAAGCACCCCTGGCAGCCAGGCCCAGGCTCTCTCTCTGCCTGTGACCCTCCGCCGCCCCATACAGGTGGGCACTCACTCACACAGGGTGGGTGATCCTCCTACCAGCGTTCATCTGCGGCTCCTGAGTCCTGGTCATCCTCCTGATTCTGACCCATCCTGGTCCTGGAGTGAGGCGGGCAGACAGCCAGTGTGGGTGGCAATGGTTGGAACATGAGCACACAGCCACTGCACTGGACAAAGTGTCACTGACGGTCGGTGGCAGGCAGTGGTGCCTCAGTCTCAGTCAGGCAGCCCCAGTGTATGCTCTGTATGGCCATGGCTGCTCCTTCTTTCCTTCCTCGTTTCCTTGTGGTGCCTGGCTGGAGGATGTGACATACGGGTGGGTGGGCCCAGCTGCCTTTCTTCTAATTGGCTGGAGAGAAGCACAGCTGTCGTTTCATTGGAAGGAGCCAGGGAGGTAAGAAGGGAGGGGTCAGGGGACAGAGAGGAGGACCTGGTTTAGCCGCACTAGCCAGCCAGCCTGTGTACAGCGAAGCGCTCATGCGCAGAAGCCATCACTGTGAAAATGACGCTAATTGGACGGACGCCTGATCTCAAATACAGACAAGTATGGCCAGTGCCTTTTTGGGGTCATAAATACGGACTGTCCGTATACTGTATATACGGATGCTTGGCAACCCTGCTCTGAAGTGACATTCCTGAGGGGACATGGCAATCAAGCTACTCCTCCCTCCCTCATTGCTGAGTGGTTGAGTGGGAGATCAAGAACCAGAGCCTGAATGTTAGCACCTAGATGAAGACAATTTTGTACTGAAATTACAGAGGAAACATAGAAATCCCTCTCATACACTGTTCCTAGCACAACTATATCACAATGCCAGTGTCGTGGCAGGTAGCAAAGAAGAAAACACAATGTGTAAATCAACTTGGCTTTACACTAGCTTGTAACCTATAATGCCTTCAAATATGAAAAAGTGCTATTATTTAATAGTAATTATTTACATAGCATCAATATCTTCTGTAGTGCTGTGCATAGTATACAATAAATGGAGGCAGGCATAGATACATGAAAGATTCAAAACTCTGTACAAGCTGGACGTCCAGCAACACAAATACCTGTACATACAAAGTTGATGTGTGGTTTGAGACATCACCATATGTTCATACAAGAATAAGAAACACTAGGATGGGGGCATGGCCTATGCAGCAGAGGAGACGGACGCGCAGTAGCCGAGCTCCCGCATTAGTGCAGACAAAGCGGCCCAAAGCAATCCCGCACCGCGAAGATATTCCCCCAGGATGGCAGAGGGAGAAGCCATGGACATCGCCTCCACAAACAAGCAGAAGAAATCTCCGCAAGCACCGAACAAGATCGCGGAATTATTCCAACCTCGCGGCAACCGCCGCTCCTCACAGGCCCAAGATGGCGCCGGCCCAGACACAGCCCAACACTATGCGAGTGACTCCAACAGCGAGGGAGCGGTGCACCCCAATGAGGAGACACAAGTAGAACACCCATCTCCTTCAGATAGTCCGGCAAAGTCCAGACCCCGGAGAGACTCGTCAGAGGAGCCGGTAAGCCTGTCCCCTGCTTCATTCCCTAACGCAACTGGCGCATTATCTATGGAGGCCTTCCAAGCGGCAGACACCCCAGCCACACAAGCCTTCATAAAAGACATTCTCATGTCTTTTAGAGCCTCCTTAATGGCAGATATAGCCACCATCACTAAAAATTTACAGTCTGAAATAACAGAATTGGGAGACAGAGTAAGCTGCACAGAAGCAATTGGGGACCTCATCAGAGAGCATAATGTAGCGGTTGACTCCGCAGCAACTCAATCTACTGACATAGCATGGCTGAAAGTTAAAGCAGCAGACATGGAAGACCGCAACCGACGCAATAACTTGAAATTTAGAGGAATCCCCGAACAAATTCAACCCTCTGAGCTTAAGCATTACCTCCAAAACCTCACTAAAACGGTTTTACCTGACACCCCTGAGATAGAGCTAACAATAGACCGGGCCCATCGCCTTCCTAAACCCCAATATCTAGCTGACTCAATACCGAGGGATGTCATTGCACGCTTTTTATTTTACCAGGTAAAAGAGTACCTTCTGGGAGCTGCTCGAAAATCAGGCACATTTCCTGACCCATATGCCAATATTCACTTATTTGCTGACCTCTCTGCCCATACTCTGCAACACAGGAAAGAGTTGCAACCCTTTACCAAAGCATTAAGAGATTTGCAAATCCAGTATAAATGGGGATTCCCCACCAAACTCCTTTTCTCCTACAACAACAAGCAGTATGCAGTCTCATCTACAGATACCGGCTACAAGCTCTTCAAGGAACTCCGCATATCTGTCCCGGAAACTACTTCCTCAACCTCTCTCCATCCTGGAAGAGCTAAACTGACCTATGAATGGCATAAACAAGGGAAAAAATAAGCACATAAACAGCAAACTTTATCTTTTACCATTCTCTGCACTAAATGGCCAACACTCTGTGTCATCCTAGAGTTAACTTTTCTTCCCCCCCACTGAGGTGTGCACGTCTGAACTATGGCACACCTGCCCCACTACTGTCGGCGTAGAAGTACCTTACACCTACTTAACTACACCAGTGTGTTGTGATCGAACCACTCTAGTGATCACAATACTGCTGTTATACTTGTTCAATCATAGGTTTGAGTTCAGGTTGATTTCTTTGATTTTTATTTTCAATGTTTCTACTGTTTTTATTGATTTCAATGTTCATAACATTTCCACTGTGATTCATGCAAGTTATGATGTGACGATCTATATAGAATGGCTCTACCCCGGTATAGGTATATCCCAACTGAGTATTGACTCTGATTATAAATGCCCTTAGATATCACCTCATACAATGTTCGAGGCCTTAACTCACCGTACAAGAGAGATCTATTCTGGTCTGAGGTCAAAAAATTCAAATCCCATATTGTTTTTGCTCAGGAAACACATTTATTAGAAAAAGATTCCAATCTGTGCAAAAACACTGTTTCCACTAATATACCATAGTACATTTTCAAAAAAAAACAGAGGAGTCTTAATGGCTTTCCACAGAGATCTTAAAGTGGAACCACAATCTGTTATACTTGACCCCAATGGGAGATATATAATATTCGTCGGTCACATAAACAATGAATTATTAACATTGGTAGCTATTTATGCACCTAACACCTCCCAACGAGCATTCCTACAAAAATTATGCGGTAAGATTGAACCCATCCAACAAGGTCGACTCCTAATAGGAGGAGATTTTAATGCTTGCCCCTCCAAGTTGGACACTTCCTCTAAAAACCCTCAGCAAACTACCCTCATAGACAAACAAATGATATGGAACGACCTTTATGACCCATGGAGAATTTTGCATACCTCAGAGAGAGACTACTCCTTTTTCTCTCACGTAAACAAAACTCATTCCAGAATAGATCTTTTTTTAACAGATAAAATTATGTTGCAAAACATCTTAGATACCTCCATAGGTTTAAAAACTTGGTCTGACCATGCGCCTGTTCACATCACAATTGACGATAACCTTGCCCTAAATAAACCATATTTCTGGAGATTGAACAACTCACTCTTAACAAATAAACCCTTTCAAGACAAACTAATATCGGAAATTAGGGAATTTTTTGAACTTAACTGTTCACCAAACATGGCCCTGACATCTATATGGTCTGCGCATAAGGCAACCATTAGAGGTACCCTTATAAAACAGGGAGCTTACATTAAGAGGGAAAGGATGGAGAAATATAATACATTGCTGGAACAAATCAGGGGAAAGGAAAAAATCCATAAGAATCACCCTTCTGCAGAGATTGAACGAGAACTATTCTCCTTAAGACAAGAGCTCAAGTTATTATTACAAGACCAATACCTCCATATTCTCCAGAAATCTAAAACCAATTTTTATTCTCAAAGCAACAAAGCGGGGAAATACTTAGCCAAACTATTAAAGCACAAACAGTCTAAATCTAAAATCCACACCCTAACACACCCCGTATCGAAGAAGAGCATTTCCAACCCAAAACAAATTGCAGACCTGTTCTGTGACTATTATTCTAAACTCTACAACCTAGCTTCTGACAAATCTATCATTCAACCTACTGAAGAGACTATCTCTTCATTCCTGAGCTCTCTAAACTTGCCTAAGGTATCCTCCTCCCAATTAGAAGAATTAAATTCTGCCTTTTCAATTACAGAAATCATTAAGACAATCAAATCATTAAAACATGAAAAATCCCCAGGCCCTGACGGCTTCAGCAATGAATATTACATAACTTTCTCCAACATCCTCTCCCCATTTCTTACGGAAATGTTCAATGACATCGCCAAATCAGGCGCAATCCCAGCAGAATACTTAGAAGCACTGATAACAGTCATACCAAAACCAGGGAAAGCACAAACAGAGATGGGGAATTATCGCCCTATTTCCCTACTTAATTCAGATGTGAAACTCTACGCAAAACTTTTAGCAAACAGATTGATGAGCGTTACTCCTGACCTTTTAGCATTAGACCAAGTAGGTATTACTAAAAGCCGTCAAGCTGCAGACGCGACCAGGCGCATGGTCAATATCCTCAAACACATAGAGCTCTGTCGGGAGCCTTCTCTGCTCCTCACTTTGGATGCCGAGAAGGCTTTCGACAGAGTTCATTGGCAATTTTTGAATGCTACTCTTGGTAAATTTGGTCTCTCAGGAACTATTGTGTCGGCAATAATGGCTCTGTATACCGCTCCCTCGGCCCGAGTTAATGCAGCGGGTTTCATATCTAAATCATTCACTATCTCTAATGGCACCCGTCAAGGATGCCCCCTCTCACCCATAATTTTTGTATTAATTATGGAAACATTAGCCCAAAAAATACGATCCAACCCCAATACAACAGGCATAAAAATTAAAGACCAGACGCATGTCATTAGTCTCTTTGCAGACGACGTTGCATTAATTCTATCTAAGCCTTTAATCTCCCTCCCCTCTGTAATACAAGATCTTAAATCCTTCTCAGCAGTATCGCTATATAAACTAAATCAGAATAAATCATATGTTTTAGGATTAAATATTTCCCTACTCTCCAAACTCAGATATCACAACAGTACACGTTTCCTTGGGCAGAGAGAGCGGTATCGTACTTGGGCATCCAGCTAACTCAGTTTGCTTCCGATCTTTACAAGCATAATTTCCTCCCGGTATTAGCAACAATAAGAAAAGAGTGTATAAACCTATCCAAATTTTGGCTCTCCTGGTCAGGAAAGATATCTGCATTCAAGATGTTTCTTTCTACTACCTAAAATATTATATTTATTTCGTACATTGCAAATCCCTATCCAAGCCCAGTGGTTCATAGACATTAAAAAATTTATTAATTCATTTATTTGGGGGGGCAAGAAAGTTAGAACTGCCTTTCAAGTCATGACTCTAGCAAAACAATCGGGAGGTATGGGCCTCCCATGTATTAAAACCTACTACCATGCCGCAAACTTAGAAATGATCAGATATTAGTGGAACCCCTCTACACCTCAACCATGGGTGGTATTTGAACGCAAAGAATTAGGTGGAGACCTCAAAGACCTGCTTCTTAGCATAAAAATGGGAGCCAAACCTCCTAGATCCCGATTCCCGCCGATCCAAGCAACCCTACTCTCCTGGGAGTACTATACTAAAAACCCTCCCGACCCCGCATCTTCAATACCAATTAAGGCAAAACTAAGAGTCCTCGAACTATTTTCCCGAGACCTGAACCTTAACCTTTGGGAGAAATCAGGCCTAACTAATATAAATGACCTGTTAATAGGAAACAAGACACGATCCTTCAGCGACCTAGCAAGTTCATATAACCTCCCTCATACTCAACTGTTCACTTATCATAGCGTATACCACATGATTAAAAAAGTAAGAATACTCCCCCCTAAACTCCATGCTCCCATAGCCACTATGCTTAATTATAAAGGACATTACAAAGGCGGAATATCAGTCTGGTATGGAGCTTTGCTTCCAGATTCACACGCAGCGCTTAATAAGTATGCAAATGTATGGTCAAATGATCTCCAAATTACCATTTCATGTCCCCAACTCCTCCAAGCTAACAAAGCAGTATCCTCCATATCAAAATGTAACACCCACTGGGAGATGATACGGAAAATCTTATATAGGTGGTATATGACCCCAAGAAGAATTGCCTCCTTCTCCCAGGAAATGTCACAGGAGTGTTGGAAATGTAATAAACACATAGGAACGTATATACATATGCTTTGGAGTTGTCCATTAGTATCTGAGCTATGGGGAAAGGTGGAGCGCCTAATCCATCAATCTGTACTCCCAGACTTCTGTCTCACCCCTCAATTAGCCCTATTGTTAGTAGATTGTGACAAAATTCCTAAACCCCTACAGCTCCCTATCTGTCACATTATACTAAGTGCCCTACATTTAATTACGGCTAACTGGAAATCACAAGAAAAATGTTAAATATCACAGCTCCTAGCCAATACTCGATCGAACCTACTCCTGGAGTACAAAATTAGAGCTAGACTCTTCCTACCAAATGACAATTTTAATTTCCCACATCTCTGGCTTGCCCCATAGACTCACTAACTTAATTCCGGTTAGTGATACAAGATTTTCCTATAAACATAAAATAACTAAAAGTATTGCCACAAGTCAAGTCTACTTTTAAATTGTCTCATTATAACTATAGGTAACTATACTAATACTGTATGGTGGAAAAAAAATCATACGCCATTTAGCCGCACAACGACTTATAGTTTTTGTTCTTGTTTTTGTTTTTTGTCTCTTTCATTTTTGTTACTCTTCTTTTCATGTTCTATACTTTTTTCATTGATAGTGCCAATCCTAAATAATTCAGGATACATCACTATAACATAGGCAATAAACTGACGGAGGTCCTACGGGTCCATCTGGTTCCGCCAGTTGATTTCTAAGGCTATACACCTTGCTGCTTACCCATTGGGTTTAGTAAATAGCAGTCAAGAGGTAAATTGGGTAACAAGGAAATTACCCCTGGTATTACAATCATTATAGATGATGTATATAACACTTGCTTTGTATTTGATAAAACCTCTCGGTATGTGATATAATATGTCATGTTATTTACCAATAAAAATCTTTATGATGAAAAAGAAACACTAGGATGAGGTCCCTGTCCTTGCAAGCTTACAATCTAGTTAATAGTGGGTTGGAGACATTTAGGAGGAGACACAGGAGGTAACGGATGAGGCAGTGAACCTCCAATGCTAGCTATAGCAAACTATAGGCTTGTCTAAACAGTTATGTTTTGAGAGTGTAAAGGTCATTTCCAGGCTCGGAGCATGAAGGACAGGCTGGAGAAAAGCACTGCAAAGGAGAGGTGATGCTCGTCAGAAGCCCTGGATGGGGAAGTGAGAGTAGGTGACCAAGCTAGAGGACAAGAGGATCGCCTAGGAGGTGCAAAGGTTCCTGTTGGAATGGTTTTTAGGGATTAATAAATGCATGAAGGTGACAACTTACTGTATGCAAGACTTTGTACGTCGTAGGGGGAGGAGTTTTGGCTTTATCCTTTAGGTAATAGGTGGTAACCAATAGAGAGTTTCACAGTCGAGCAGGAGGAGAAGTGGACGTGGAGGGCCAGAGAGTTCAGTAGGGCAGGGAGAGGTGCCAGTATTAAAGCAAATCTAAAAATGTATCAGACTTTAATATGATGTTGGACTCCTAGAAATACCCTTTCAAAATGGAAACACTCATTATTGCTAGATCTGCCTCTTTCTTGAGCTATTTAACTCTTGGGTCAAATACTAATTCCTCATCACATACTTCAAGGAATTATCCTTTGGAAACGCAGCCTGCTTCGAACAGTTCATAACATGTTTTTTTTCTTCAACCTAAAATTTGATAAAATACAGCTGAAAAAAGATATATACAGCATCTTCCCTCCTAATACTTAGGTGCAGCCAGGCTCAACATTAACCACTTCTCTACTTTGCACTGTAACTAGCAGAACAGGGGCGTAGCAATAGGGGTTGCAGAGGTTGCAACTGCATTGGGGCCCTTGGGTCAGAGGGTCCCCGAAGGGCCTTCCCTCAACTGCAGTATTAGCTTTCCATTGGTCCTGGGCTCATAATAATCACTTATATAGATACTTTGAATATTGGTAATCATTAACAAACTGCTCCCCATACCCTTCTTGCACCTCTGACACTGTAGTTGCCATTGGCAGGTTTTGGTGCGTCATATCAATTGTTATGTATATAGTGCTTGTCGGGCCCCTATGTAAAACCTACATCGGGGCCCACAGCTCCTTAGCTACTCCACTGTAGCAGAAGTGTAATAAATATCACTAGGGCAGCTGCGGCGAACGGTGCCGCCGCCACAGCTGCCTCTGCCTCTCGGTCCAGTCACACTCCCATGCCTTGGGCATCTAGCACGCCGAGGACGGGGTTTTCTGTTTTTCGTCATGTCGCCCTAGTGCATGCGGGCGCTCAGCGGGGCGACCTTTATGCGGCGAGGAGGTGCGTCACCTGACCCACGGGTCACGTCTCGTCATAGGACGCGACCGCCGCTCGGGATTGGCTGGGCTCCCGGGGGCGTGCCACTGGGTCACTGCGGCTTCTTAAGCAGCTGGTCTTCACTCGCAACTTGTCTGCAGTTGCGAATACATATGTGTTAGTGCACAGACCTTGGACTAGTATCCAGTGTGCTTTGACCTGGGAGGAAACCCGGGATTTCACACAAGACTAGGATTATTATTATTAATGTACTAGCTGGTCGCCCGGCGTTGCCCGGGTATGTATTTGGCTAGTGTTAGCTCTGCCCACTTTTTCTAATCCTAACACACAATTACTCAATGATGACCTAGTTTGTGAGCTTTACTGTCTTTGGCATCAATAATTGGCATTGAAATAAATCTAATTGGCTGTGGCTCCACTCCTTTGAAAATCAATAGGTGAATTTTGATTAGCTTTTGTAGGCTCCACCCACTTTTCTGAATATTAATCCCAGTCACCCACTGTGCAAAAAGGACGAGGTCCAGAGGCGCCAAAAAGAGTAAAAACAATGCTAAGATTAAAAATTGGGGGGAGACGTACTCACCCCCCATCCAACAGACCAAGAACCAATATAAAAGGTGCCTGGCTCTTCTACTGACCACACATGCTTGTGCTCCTGTTTGATTGCCTGAGGAAGCGGGATAATCCCGTGAAACGCGTAGCACCTAGGAGCACCAATAAATTGCCGATTTTTCGACTGAACATTGTGTTTTATATTGGTTCTTGGTCTGTTGGATGGGGGGTGAGTACGTCTCCCCCCAATTTTTAATCTTAGCATTGTTTTTACTCTTTTTGGCGCCTCTGGACCTCGTCCTTATTACATAATCCACCTGGTGGCAAGGAATCTTCCTACTTTCTATCTACAGAGAGCGACATCTTATACCTGAGTGGGGTCAGGTTCTAATTCTCCCCACCGGCATATGGAGTGGTTGCCTAGGGGCAACCCGTGTTTGTGAGTATAACTTTTTTCAATTAACTCATTTTTGACTGTTTTGAAATACCGCACCATTTGGGCTCTCGGTCTTTTGTTTTTGTTTTTGAAGTGCACCCACTGTGCAAAGTTTAAGAACCCTGCCATTGACAGACAGTGTAAGAATGGCTGCAGTTTACTTTCTGGCAGTGAAATTTTTATTTTTCTCCACCCACTGATGTCCTAATGTTTCCCGGGTATGTATTTGGCTGCTGTTGGCTGTGGCCACTTTTTCTAACCCTAACACACAATAGTCAATGACCAAGTTTGTGAGATTTGTGGTCTTTGGCATGAATAATTTTCATTGAAATGAAACACATCTGATTCGCTGTTTGTGGCCCCACCCCTTTTCTAAATATTTAACCCCAGTCACCCAATGATCAACTGTACCAGGTTTGAGGCTTGTGCCATTAACAGTGCAAAAATGGCAGCAATTAAATATTTGCCTTGAAAATCAATAGGTGAATTGTGATTGTTTTTGTAGGCTCCACCCACTTTTCTGAATATTAATCCCAGTCACCCAGTGACCAACTGGGCAAAGTTTAAGAACCCTACAATTAATAGTGTAAGAATGGCTGCAGTTTACGTTTTCCCAGTGACATGTGTGTTTGTCTCCGCCCACTGAAGACTCGGCATTGCCCAGGTATGTATTTGGCTGGTGCTGGCTCCGCCCATTTTTTCTAACCCTAACACAAAATTACTTAATGACCAAGTTTGTGAGCTTTGCGGTCTTTGGCATCAATAATTTGCATTGAAATAAAATAAATCTGATTGGCTGTGGCTCCACCCCTTTTCTGAATTTGAACCCCAATCACCCAATGGCCAACTGTACCAGGTACATGTGATTAACAGTGCAAGAATGGCATCAATTAAATATTCCCCTTAAAGATTAATAGGTGGATTTTGATTGGCTTTTGTAGGCTCCACCCACTTTTCTGAATATTAATCTTAGTAACCCAGTGACCAACCATTTGTATTTGTCTCCGCCTACTGATGACCCAGCATTGCCCGATTATGTCTTTGGCTGGCATTGGCTGCGCCCACTTTTCCTAACCCTAACACACAATTACTCAATTACTCAATGACGACGTTTGTGAGCTTTGCGGTCTTTGGCATCAATAACCTGCATTAAAATGAAACAAATCAGATTGGCTGTTTGGGGCTCCACCCCCTTACATAAATTTAAACCCCAGTCACGCAATGATCAACTGTACCAGGTTTGAGGCTTGTGCCATTAACAGTGCAAGAATGGCAGCAATGAAACATTCCCCTGAAAAATCAATAGGTAATTTTTGATTGTTTTTTGTAGGCTCCACCCACTTTTCTGAATATTAACCCCAGTCACCCAGTAACCAACTGTGCAAAGTTTGAGAACCCTACCATTAACAGTGTAAGAATGGCTGCTGTTTACATTTTCTCAGTAAAATTTGTATTTGTCTCCGCCCACTTATGACCCTGCCCTGCCCGCTTATGTATTTGGCTGGTGTTGGCTGTGCCCACTTTCCTAACCCTAACACACAATTAATTAATTACTAAATTACAAAGTTTGTGAGCTTTGCAGTGTTTGGCAACAATAATTTGCATTGGAATGAAACAAATCTGATTGGCTATTTGTGGCTCCACCCCCTTTCTGAAATTGAACCCCAGTCACCCAATGATCAACTATACCAGGTTTGAAGCTTGTGCCATTAACAGTGCAAGAATGGCAGAAAATGTAAATATTCCCCTTGAAAATCAATAGGTGAATTTTGATTGGCTTGTATAGGCTCCAACCACTTTTCTGAATAATAATCCTAGTCACCCAACGACCAACTGTGCAAAGTTTGAGAACCCTATCATTTAACAGTGTAAGAAAAACAAAAGTTTGCTTTCTTAAAACAGAAAGAATTTGCAATAATTCAGGTTGGAGTGAGCTTGAGATGTCTCCCAGTGCATCACTGCTGAATATATGTAAATTAACTATTGTTACCCTTAGAAGCTAAACACACCTCCAGAACTGCTGGAATGCAATGATGTGTCACCTTGTTAATTTGTACAGAGCCATATTAATCCAACATGCATACAGACTGTTTTGGATTGTTTGATACTCATCAGTGCATGGCATAGATTAATTTGGCTCTATGCAGTAGGGCTTGTAACACCGAGAGGTACAGACTAACCAGCAAGTTCATGGTGACCAAGAACTCATTGGAGTGTGTAAGGGACTACAATGGTCCTAAAAGCCCCCTTACTAAGATGTTAAGAAAAACAAAAGTTTGCTTTCTTAAAACAGAAAGAATTTGGGATAATTCAGGTTGGAGTGAGCTTGAGATGTCTCCCAGTGCATCACTGCTGAATATATGCAAATTAACCATTCTACCCTTAGAAGCTAAACACACCTCCAGAACCGCTGGAATGCAATGATGTGTCAGCTTGTTAAATTGTACAGAGCCATAATAATCCAACATGCATACAGACTGTTTCGGATTGTTTGATCCTCATCAGTGCATGGCATGGATTAATTTGGCTCTATGGAGTAGGGCTTGTAAACCGAGAGGTACAGACTAACCAGTTCTGGAGGTGTGTTTAGCTTAGGTGTGTTTAGCTAAACACACCTCCAGTGTAACAGTGTAAGAATGGCTGCAGTTTACATTTTCCAGTGAAATTTGTATTTGTCTCTTTTTGGTTATGGGAATAAAAAGTATCCTATACTTTATTCCAGGTAATGTACTATGTGTGTGCCAAATTTCATTCAAATCCGTTCAGACGTTTTTGCGTGATCGAGTAACAAACATCCAAACATCCAAACATCCAAACATCCGAACTTTCCCATTTATTATATTAGTAGGATATTTGATACTCTGTGAATGACTCTGGCTATCTCTGACTCTGCTCTTGCTTATTGATTCTGTACCTCTGCCCATCTGATCTAGTTGCTGAAACTCTGCCTGAATACTTACTACTCTCTTGCTTACTGACTCTGTACTGTATCTGTCTCTCAGTTGCCGAACCCAGCCTGTCTGACCTCTCTACTCACCAGTGGGCCCTTGCCACTGGTGAGGTGCTCTAACAGTTCCCACCAGCTTCTCTGGTGAGGTTCTGCCAAACTAGTCAGTAACTGTGTTCTAATAGTACCCATCAGCTCCTCTGGTGAGGTTCTGCCAAACTAGTCAGTTACTGTGTTCTAACAGTGCCCACCAGCTCCTCTGGTTAAGTCCTGCCAAACTAGTCAGTAGCTGTGTTCTAATAGTACCCACCAGCTCCTCTGGTGAGGTTCTGCCAAACTATTCAGTAACTGTGTTCTAACAGTGCCCACCAGCTCCTCTGGTGAGGTTCTGCCAAACTAGTCAGTTACTGTGTTCTAACAGTGCCCACCAGCTCCTCTGGTGAAGTTCTGCCAAACTAGTCAGTAGCTGTGTTCTAATAGTGTAACCCTGTGTGTGTGTCATTGCAACAGACACACACACACCACGGGTTACAGATGCATTTACTTTTTGTGGAAAGTGCTGCTGTAAAGGGAGCCTGCAGGTGCCGCCAGGGGGAGCCAATGAGCAGGAAAGAGGAGAGAGAAGCTGGGCATGTGCAGGGAGGAAGTAACAGTTGAGTTTGACAGTTGAAGGCTAGTGAGGGGGAGGAGCCAAGTAGCCGTGGAGACTGAGCTGATGATGCAGCAGAAATAAATTGTGTCACGATACTACACTGTACTGCAGCAAGAAATACGCTTGTTTTGTGAGGAAATAGAGGAGAGACACAAGAAGAGACCAGCCATTGGTGAGACAGTCTGAGCAAGGCAGAGCCACAGACAAGTGAGCACTACTGAAAACTAAACTAAGGAAGAGAAAGAGAGCTGCAGACATTACATGAGAGGAGAGAGACCACTCAAAGCTACAGGCCAGAAAAAGAGAAGCGATACTGGAGAGATAAGCCAGAAGAGAAACAGTAAGCAATAACAAAGAAAGACAAGGATATTAAAATGTACCTGTAACAGAGAGAGATAACAGAAAACAGCAGAGAGATTACAGTGACACAGAGACAACAGGAGTCAGGACAGCAAAGCATACAAGAGTGAGACAGAGAAACAAGTGACAGGATTAAAGAAAAGGAGTGAAGACTGCAATGCAGTGTCTGAAGAGATTGTGTGATAACAGCTGGCAGACAAAATACAGAGGAGACAGCAGTGCGTCTTATATGTTAAGTGATCATTCACAATCATCAATTTCACATATTCTGTCCCATCCTGGATGTTGCTAGGTAACCGTAATTTCTCTACGTTTCCTTCTGTCCTGTGCAAGAATTCAGGTCCACTTTAAAAAGACAGCTGTGAAGAAGTTGCAGACAGCGGAGTGTTGTGTGAGGAAAATTCTGGCAAGTTAATGCTAATAAAGTGTATCACATATATGTTTCCTGAGCTAGCCCTGATCCTAGCAGGCGGATGTATACAAGAGGCTTACCTATACTCATCTGCTAAGAAGAAGTTTATGAATGTGTTTTGTCACTGAACTTTTTTATCCATATGATTTAATACAAATATTTCTTAAAAAGAACCTGATTGGTGTCTGGAGGATTTCTTTACAGTTAAAGCATTTCAGAGGTGTTACATTTGGCGTAGTCGGCAGGATATTACCTAAGTGCCTTAAAACTGGAAGATGGAGTCTCAGCCTACACTATCCACCAGAAATGATGCTTCAGCTACTCAGGTTGCAGGAGAATGGTCAGCAAGCTACACATCAGTGTTTACCATGACTGCTATTGGGATGTTAGCTTCATATCTACCCAGGTTCAATGGTTATAATATGGCCCTGAGAGAGTGGAGTGAAAGAATAGAGAGTGCTGTGCAGGCTTATAAAGTGCCCATAGAGCTGCATATGGAAATAGCGGTTATAACTTTGGAGGGAGATGCTCAACGAACAGTAATTAATGCTAAATTGCCCACACCAGTATTGCTGAAACAAATTATTGAGGTATTGGAAGACTTATATGGAGATCCTACAGACCTGCATTTATTGAGAAAGAGATTTGTTTTCAGAATTCAGAAGGATAACGAAAATATTCCTCAGTTCGCCAATGCCTTACAAGAAATAATGAGTGGACTACAGATAAAAGAGGAAAAGGAAAGAGGACAAACTACCACAGATTCTGCTGTGTGGCTGAGAGATCAGTTTATATGGGGATTAAGGAGCAACTTTATTAAAAGATCCTTAAAACAGAAAGTAGAATATCATCCAAGTTTGAATTTCCAGAAACTTCAAAGCTTAGCCATCAAGCTCAGTCAGGAGGAAGAAGCCAATCAGCTGGAAACACTGCAACAAAACACCACTATGATTATTCATAAGAATTCAGCAGTTGAAGTCAAAACCAATAATGCTGAGGGGGAATTGAGAGAAGTAAAAACAACACTCAAAGAATTAAGTGAAGAGTTGACCAAAGTGAAACTATACATGGAGAAAAATGGATTTAAAAGAGATTATCCAAGGTGGAGATATAGAAACACAGAGGAATCTGGATGTTGGATCTGTCACCATAGTGGCCATATTGCTAGAGACTGTGCAAGAAGCTTTGAGAGAAAATTAAAGAATGCTGCAGTGGTGGCCCGCATGGCAGGACAAGACAAGAAGGCCTCAGAGAAATGGAAGGAAGATGCATTAAAGAGGAAAAATAAGGTAATCACAACCAAAGTTCTAGGCATTGTCAAATGGTTTCATGTGCAAAATGGATATGGATTTTTAAATCGGAATGACACCAAAGAAGATGTGTTTGTGCACTGGTCTGCCATAAAGAAGAACAACCCCAGGCATTATCTTCACAGTGTAAGAGATGGAGAATTGGTTGAATTTGACGTTGTGGAAGGAAGGAAAGGTACAGAAGCCACTAATTTAACTGGCCCTGGTGGAACTCCAGTTCAAGGTAGCAAGGATGCAAGATGTTGGAGACCATATAAGCCTCAGGGAAACTATGGTGATTATCACGTGAAGAGCTTCTTGTACAGCCAGAAACAAGGAGGGGCAAAATACCCTGTACAACCTACTTTATATGAAGAATTTAGACAGAGGTGTGATCAGGACTCATCTGTTCCTCAACCAGGAAGAACAACAAGTGATACTGGATGATTTCTGGAAGCTGGAACTAATGAAGGAAAGAAAAATAAGACTCCAGAGGAACTTATTATTCATGCTAAGGGTAGAGCACCAGAAGATTTAGGCCATGAGAAGGCTGAAGAAAGTAGTCGGATAAATAAAGAAATACCAGGACCTAGTCAGAAAGTAATGATTAATGAATTCTTAGTAGGAGATGAAGTATTACAACATAGAACAGATACTTCTCAAAGAAAGGAAGTGGAATCGTATTGGCAACCGATGCCACAACCTCAACAGCTCAAGCGTTCTAAACGGACACAGTGTTCATTGGAAACCATTCAGCTTACAAACGTCAAGGTAGCTCAAGACAAAGAGTTTGAGAAGTCAGAGAAGGGAGAGCAAAGGTGCTCTACACAAACAGAACTAGACCGCGAGTCAAAATGGAAAAATACTCAACATTCCCCTCTTCCTGAACAGTTCGGATTATATGTAGACACTGTGACTTGGTTAAAAGAAAAATTGTAGGGACTACAATTTGAAAAAAAGGGGGTGAATGTAACCCTGTGTGTGTGTCATTGCAACAGACACACACACACCAAGGGTTACAGATGCATTTACTTTTTGTGGAAAGTGCTGCTGTAAAGGGAGCCTGCAGGTGCCGCCAGGGGGAGCCAATGAGCAGGAAAGAGGAGAGAGAAGCTGGGCATGTGCTGGGAGGAAGTAACAGTTGAGTTTGACAGTTGAAGGCTAGTGAGGGGGAGGAGCCAAGTAGCCGTGGAGACTGAGCTGATGATGCAGCAGAAATAAATTGTGTCACGATACTACACTGTACTGCAGCAAGAAATATGCTTGTTTTGTGAGGAAATAGAGGAGAGACACAAGAAGAGACCAGCCATTGGTGAGACAGTCTGAGCAAGGCAGAGCCACAGACAAGTGAGCACTACTGAAAACTAAACTAAGGAAGAGAAAGAGCTGCAGACATTACATGAGAGGAGAGAGATCATTCACAACTACAGGCCAGAAAAGAGAAGCGATACTGGAGAGATAAGCCAGAAGAGAAACAGTAAGCAATAACAAAGAAAGACAAGGATATTAAAATGTACCTGTAACAGAGAGAGATAACAGAAAACAGCAGAGAGATTACAGTGACACAGAGACAACAGGAGTCCGGACAGCAAAGCATACAAGAGTGAGACAGAGAAACAAGTGACAGGATTAAAGAAAAGGAGTGAAGACTGCAATGCAGTGTCTGAAGAGATTGTGTGATAACAGCTGGCCGACAAAATACAGAGGAGACAGCAGTGCGTCTTATATGTTAAGTGATCATTCACAATCATCAATTTCACATATTCTGTCCCATCCTGGATGTTGCTAGGTAACCGTAATTTCTCTACGTTTCCTTCTGTCCTATGCAAGAATTCAGGTCCACTTTAAAAAGACAGCTGTGAAGAAGTTGCAGACAGCGGAGTGTTGTGTGAGGAAAATTCTGGCAAGTTAATGCTAATAAAGTGTATCACATATATGTTTCCTGAGCTAGCCCTGATCCTAGCAGGCGGATGTATACAAGAGGCTTACCTATACTCATCTGCTAAGAAGAAGTTTATGAATGTGTTTTGTCACTGAACTTTTTTATCCATATGATTTAATACAAATATTTCTTAAAAAGAACCTGATTGGTGTCTGGAGGATTTCTTTACAGTTAAAGCATTTCAGAGGTGTTACAATAGTACCCACCAGCTCCTCTGGTGAGGTTCTGCCAAACTAGCCAGTTACTGTGTTCTAATAGTTCCCACCAGCTCCTCTGTAGAGTGGTGCCGAACCTCCGATTTTAGGTTCACGAACCCTGTTCGCGAACTTCCGCGAAAGGTTCGGTTCGCGAAAAAGTTCGCGAACCGCAATAGACTTCAATGGGGAGGCGAACTTTGAAAGTTTTAAAAAATTCTATCAGCTGGAAAAATGATAGAAAACATGTTTCAGAAGCTCTAATACCTGGAGCCACACCTAATTGAGTGAAATACACATCACTGCTGGATGACCCGTCCACCCTCCCTCCTCCATTAAGGTCCTTTATACCATTTGACTCAGTTGTCTGCCTACACTAATTAGTTATGGGACAGCTGCTACACACTCTGCTAGGGAGATTTTAATTGGCCTCCTCCCTCCTCCTGGAGGGAGGAGGGTCTCTTCTGCCAGGGAATTATACTATTTTAAAAAACAGTATACATCATACCATAGCTGGGAATCAAACCCAGATCTTACTGTGTGGTGGGCAAGTCACCCTAAGCACTTTACCACTACAGTAGTAAGTGAAGCAGGCCTAAAAATTACCATTTATGCTCAATGCAATAGAACCATTAGGTTGCTTAAAGGAGAACTGTAGTGAGAGGTATATGGAGGCTGCCATATTGATTTCCTTTTAAGCTATACCAGTTGCCTGGCAGCCCTGCTGATCTATTTGGCTGCAGTAGTGTGAATCACACCAGAAACAAGCATGCAGCTAATCTTGTCAGATCTTACAAAAATGTCAAACACCAGATCTGCTGCATGCTTGTTCAGGGTCTAGGGCTAAAAGTATTGAAGGCAGAGGATCTGCAGGATAGCCAGGTAACTGGTATTGCTTAAAAGGAAATCAATATGGTAGCCTCCATATACCTTTCACTACAGTTCTCCTTTAAAGGGAACCTTAAGGGCCCATTCACACTTGAGCGGGAATCGCACAATTCCCGCTCACGGCAAACCGCTAGCGGTTCTGCAAGAACCGCTACACAATGTAGCGAATGGCAGTGTTCTCACTGCCGCGGTTGCGGTTAGCGATAACCGCAACCGCGCTGCATGCAGCGGTTTGCCGGCAACGAGCGTTCCGTGATTTGCGATCGTGATTAGCGTGCAAAGCACGCTAATCGCGATCGCTACAAATCCGCTGCAGTGTCCAGTGATTTTTCTGCGATAATCGCGGAAAAATCACTCCCGCAAAACGCCGGCGGTAATCGCCGGCGTTCTGCGGTTCTAAGTGTGAATGGGCCCTAACTGAGAGTGATATGGATGTTTCCTGTAAACAATACCAGTTGCCTGGCAGTCCAGCTGATCTTTGTGACTGCAATAGTGGCTGAATCACACCCTGAAACAAGCATGCAGCTAATCCAGTCTGACTTCAGTCAGAGCACCTGATCTGCATGCTTGTTCAGGGGCTGTGGCTAAAAGTATTAGAGACACAGGATCAGCAGGCGATTCAGGCAACTGGTATTATTTTAAAAGGAAAAATCCATATCCTTCTCCGTTTAGGTTCCCTTTAAGGATTTGTAGTATAAAAGCCAACTCACATTGGCTGGGATTTGAACCTGGGTCTCACTGTGTGGTGGACAAGCACACTAACCACTATACCAACTGAAGCTGGCCTAAAATTTACTATTTATGCTCAATACAAGAGAAAAAGTAGACAAGACAAATAACATTTATACCACACTTTTCTCCTGGCGGACTCAAAGGACCAGAGCTGCAGCCACTAGGGCATGCTCTATAGGCAGTAGCAGTGTTAGGAAAAGAGAGAGATATGAATCTACCTGGCTATCTGGGGTTCTCTTTGGACAACTGTTGAACACAAAAGAGAAGGCCATGTCTGGCTAAATACCTGTAAGCAGTGGCTGCATGGTGTAATGGATAAGGGCGCTGCCTCTGACAAAGGAGACCAGAGTTCAAATCTCAGCTCTGTCTGTTCAGTAAGCCAGCACCTATACAGTAGGAGACCTTAGGCAAGTCTTCCTAACACTGCTATCTTGTCTAATTTTTCTCTTGACAACTGTTGAACACAAAAGAGAAGGCCATGTCTGGCTAAATATCTGTAAGCAGTGGCTGCATGGTGTAATGGATAAGGGTGCTGCCTCTGACAAAGGAGACCAGCGTTCAAATCTCAGCTCTGTCTGTTCAGTAAGCCAGCACCTATTCAGTAGGAGACCTTAGGCAAGTCTTCCTAACACTGCTATCTTGTCTAATTTTTCTCTTGACAACTGTTAAACACAAAAGAGAAGGCCATGTCTGGCTAAATATTTGTAAGCAGTGGCTGCATGGTGTAATGGATAAGGGCGCTGCCTCTAACAAAGGAGACCAGAGTTCAAAACTCAGCTCTGTCTGTTCAGTAAGCCAGCACCTATTCAGTAGGAGACCTTAGGCAAGTCTTCCTAACACCACTACTGCCTATAGAGCATGCCCTAGTGGCTGCAGCTCTGGTGCTTTGAGTCTGCCAGGAGAAAAGTGTGATATAAATGTTATTTGTCTTGTCTACTTTTTCTCTTGTATTGAGCATAAATGGTAAATTTTAGGCCAGCTTCATATGGTACAGTGGTTAGTGTGCTTGTCCACCACACAGTGAGACCCAGGTTCAAATCCCAGCCAATGTGAGTTGGCTTTTATGCTACAAATCCTTAAAGGGAACCTAAACGGAGAAGGATATGGATTTTTCCTTTTAAAATAATACCAGTTGCCTGAATCGCCTGCTGATCCTCTGTCTCTAATACTTTTAGCCACAGCCCCTGAACAAGCATGCAGATCAGGTGCTCTGACTGAAGTCAGACTGGATTAGCTGCATGCTTGTTTCAGGGTGTGATTCAGCCACTATTGCAGTCACAAAGATCAGCTGGACTGCCAGGCAACTGGTATTGTTTACAGGAAACAGCCATATCACTCTCAGTTAAGGTTCCCTTTAAAGGAGAACTGTAGTGAAAGGTATATGGAGGCTACCATATTGATTTCCTTTTAAGCAATACCAGTTACCTGGCTATCCTGCAGATCCTCTGCCTCCAATACTTTTAGCCCTAGACCCTGAACAAGCATGCAGCAGATCTGGTGTTTGACATTTTTGTAAGATCTGACAAGATTAGCTGCATGCTTGTTTCTGGTGTGATTCACACTACTGCAGCCAAATAGATCAGCAGGGCTGCCAGGCAACTGGTATAGCTTAAAAGGAAATCAATATGGCAGCCTCCATATACCTCTCACTACAGTTCTCCTTTAAGCAACCTAATGGTTCTATTGCATTGAGCATAAATTGTAAATTTTAGGCTAGCTTCACTTACTACTGTAGTGGTACAGTGCTTAGGGTGACGTGCCCACCAAACAGTAAGATCTGGGTTTGATTCCCAGCTATGGTATGATGTATGCTGGTTTTTAAAATAGTATAATTCCCTGGCAGAAGAGACCCTCCTCCCTCTGGTAGGAGGGAGGGAGGAGGGAGGAGAGCAATTAAAATCTCCCTAGCAGAGTGTGTACCAGCCGTCCCATAATTAATTAGTGTAGGCAGACAACTGAGTCAAATGGTATAAAGGACCTAGCTTGAAGGGAGGGAGGGTGGGTGGGTTCTCTAGCACTGAGAGCAGTGTATTTGACAATAACATGTCTGCTGACAGTGATATGGAGGGTCAAAATTTTGCTCAATAGAGCATTATGGGGCGAATCGAACTTCCGCAAAAGATCGCCTGATGCAGGTGAACGCGAACCCCCAAAGTTCGCCTGGAACCGTTCGCAGGCGAACCGTTCGGCCCAACACTACTCCTCTGGTGAGGTTCTATCTATCTATCCGATACTGTGTTCTAATAGTGCCCACCAGCTCCTCTGGTGAGGCCTAGTTATTCTACTCTGTTACTGTTGCACCAAGCACTATACACTATTGCATTATCCTGTTAGCTATACTTGCATTATTAGTGATTCTGCAGATCACCATATAATCAGGTATAGTGTCTGTATTATTGGTGATTCTGCAGATCACACATAATCAGACATCTGTGTTGCTACACCGATCGTTACAAGAAGTAAGTATAAAGGGCAGAGACGGAACAAGGTCCTCCAGCACCCAAGGCTGAGACACCAAAGTGTGCCCCTCCATTCCTCCCACCCCAGCCATCACACACTGATTGTTATTAGACTAAGAGGTGATCCAGAGCCCCCAACATCTTACTCTCTAGTTATTAGAAATATTAGAAATGGCTTGAACCTCCGATTTTAGGTTCGCAAACCTCGAATGTGAACATGCGAAAAAAGTTTGGGTTCGCACGAACTTTCCAATCGCAATAGACTTCAATGGGGAGGCGAGCTTTGAAAATTACAAACATTATGCTGGCCACAAAAAAGATAGAAAAGATGTTTCAAGGGGTATAACACCTGGAGTTTTGCAAGGCGGAGTGGGATATATGGCAAAAGTCCCGGGGAAAAATCGGGATATGACGCACAGCAGTGTTTTAAGGGCAGAAATCACATTGCATGCTAAATTGGAGGCCTAAACTGCTTTAAAACATCTTGCATGTGTATACATCAATCAGGTAGTGTAATTAGTGTACTGCTACTGACAGACCAAACTCACTGTGTAACGCACCGCAAACAGCTGTTTGTGTAGTGACGACCGTGCTGGACTGGTGCGCACCATGGCGAGATTGCTCTTCCTCAGCAATGTCAGGTAATGTCTGACTGCCTTATCAACTTTCAATGGTTCTTTCTCTACCATTGTTAAAGCTTACATCTATTTTTTTTAAATTACTTTTTCTGCTGGCTGTTCAGTACCTTCAACAAGAATCTGTTATGAAGGGTAAGTCTGCCATTCATTCAACTGTGTGATACACTTTCCATATTACTTTCTCAGTACCATGGTGAACACGGGTAATGGCCGGGGAATCAGGGTTCGATTCTGGTCAGTAGTGGGAGCCTGAGAAACGGCTACCATCACACATCCAAGGAAGGACCCAAATGTGCTGTATACGTAATGTACCTGCCCTGACCGTGCTTTGCAAACCAGGCATATAACAATAACAATAACAATAATATTTATATAGCGCTTTTCTCCCTGGGGACTCAAAGCGCTGTGACCCTGCATTATGCAGTCTCAAAGGCTAGGGAAAAGAGGTGAGTTTTTAGCCTTTTTTTAAAGCTGTCCAGAGAAGGAGCCTCTTGTACTGATTGCGGAAGTGAGTTCCATAGAGTAGGGGCTGCATAGGAAAAGGCCCGAGCACCAAATGTTAAGTGTATCCTGGGAATAACCAGCTTCATCTTGTTGGCAGAGCGGAGGGTGCGTGGAGGGGCATAAAGTTCCAATAGATCCGCTATGTATTTGGGTCCCATGTGGTGTAGAGCCATGAATGTCAGTAGGCAGATCTTAAAATTGATTCTCCATTTTACTGGCAACCAGTGAAGAGTTTGCAGTACTGGGATGATGTGTGAGCTGCGGGGGGCATTGGCTAGGAGTCTGGCTGCAGCATTCTGTACTAGCTGTATGGGGCGCAGAACCTTATCTGTAGATCCGATGAACAGGGCGTTGCAGTAGTCTAGGCGGGAGGATACAAATGCATGAACCAGGGCAGGTAGGTTTTCAGCTGGGATAAGGTGTTTGATTTTCGCTATATTTCTTAGATGGAAGAAGGAAGACTTGACGACAGCTGATATCTGCTGTTTGAGTTTTAGATTTCCATCCAGGATCACCCCAAGGTTTCGCACAGAGTCTTTATACTGTACAGTATCTCCCCCAATTGCTAGTTTGAGGTGGTGAGCATTTTGAACTCTATCCATCATGTGTGGACCACCTAACACCAACACCTCTGTTTTGTCAGAGTTCAGCCTCAGCCAGCTGGTGTTCATCCAATTTTGTAAATCCACTAGACACGCATTTATGGATGCTGATGGGTCTTGGGTGCCAGGCTTGAAGGACAAATACAGTTGTGTGTCATCTGCATAACAATAGTATCCTAGGTCAGATGGACCCTTGACCCAATGCTGTATGCCAGAGAATGACACCACTTGCCTGACGAGCTAACAGTTCCACCAAGCCAGCTGTCAGATGCCGGGCAAGGGGGTGACTGGCAGACATTGGCTCCTTCCGCTCAAAGATTTCCTTAACTGACACTTAGCTGCTGCTGTGGGCAAAGGAGCAGGAACGGCTACCACAACACATCCAAGGAAGGCAGCAGGCATGGCACGTAAGTCCCGACTCAGGGAGGTAGTGATGAAAAATAACAATACAGGAGGACTCTTTCGAGGCCCTGCTGTATATGAGACAAATAAACTTTAAATCCTTTAATGACAATCTGTTATGGAGGGCAAGTCTGCCATCCATTCAAGTGAAAGGTATGCACTGACTTTCAGGTATAATACAATGTGCAGTCACAGATGCAGTGAAAGGTATGCACTGACTGGTATAATAATACAATGTGCAGTTACACAAATGCAGTGAAAGGTATGCAGTGACTGCAAACAGCTGTTTGTGTAGTGATGGCCATGCTGGACTGGTGCACACCATAGCGAGAGTGCAGGTGATGGCGGCTTTCCAGCCCATATGGTCGGACTTAGGTAGCTGAATGACAGAACTACAGAGACTGTCCAGCTGATCAAATTTGCTCTGTCCACAATAAAGCAATGACCTTATTATCTTGGGTGGGACCCCACACTCATGTAGCGGGCGGTCATTGCTTCATTGTGATACGCAAGCCCCTTCACCACGGCAAGGTAACGATCATGAAGGGGAATTGACACATGTACATGCCTTTTGTTTTGTTGTAGCTACAGTGCAGCCAGAAAAATTAGGCAGGCATGTACACACACCAGAAAAAAATTGTTATTGGTTTTGTCAGCGGACGCTGCTAGCAGCGGCCTTAAAAATTCAGGAATCTGCCTGGAGTCCTGGACCCTGTTGGTGGTGGCGGAGAAGGCAGTCAAGCGGCCTGCAGGCAGAGATGCTGTGTGGGGACCAACTTAGTCTTGGGGCAGGCAGTCACACGGCGTGCAGGCAGAGATGCTGTGTATGGTGGTGACTGACTTAGTCTTCGGGCAGGCAGTAGCCCTCCGGGATCCATGCTTCATTCATTTTGATAAAGGTGAGGTATTGAACACTTTTTTGACCTAGGCGACTTCTCTTCTCAGTGACAATGCCTCCAGCTGCACTGAAGGTCCTTTCTGACAGGACGCTTGAGGCAGGGCAAGACAGAAGTTGGATGGCAAATTGTGACAGCTCTGGCAACAGGTCAAGCCTGTGCACCCAGTAGTCCAAGGGTTCATCGCTGCTCATAGTGTCTACATCCACACTTAAGGCCAGGTAGTCAGCTACCTGCCGGTTGAGGTGTTGGTGGAGGGTGGATCCGGAAGGGCTAAGGCAAGGCGTTGGACTAAAGAATGTCCGCATGTCCGACATCACCATGAGATCGCTGGAGCATCCTGTCCTTGCCTGCGTGGACATGGGAAAAGGAGGAAGATTACTGGCAGAGGCACCTTTATACCGTTGTGCTGTGACATCACCCTTAAATGCACTGTAAAGCATAGTTGCCAGCTTATTCTGCAAGTGCTGCATCCTTTCTGCCTTCTGGTGATTTTGAAACATCTCTGCCACTTTGTGCCTATACCGAGGGTCTAGTAGCGTTGCCACCCAGTACAGCTCATTCCCCTTGATTTTTTTTATACGGGTGTCCCTCAACAGGCTGGACAACATGAAAGCCACCATCTGCACAAATTTGGATGCAGACGTACTATCCATCTCCTCTTGCTCTTCCTCAGTGATGTCAGGTAAGTTCTCCTCCTCCCCCCAGCCAAGAACAATACCACGGGAAAGTTGAGCAGCACAAGACCCCTGCAACGCCTGCTGTGGTTGTTCTTCCTCCTCCTCCTCAAAAAAAAACAAACACCTTCCTCATCTGACTCCTCTTCCCAACATGAATCTTCCTCCTCCTACTCCCCCCTCTGTGCTGAAGCAGGTGTTGAGGTAACATCTGGTTCTGCTGAGAATTGATCCCACAACTCTTCCTCCTATTCCTGTTAACGCTCCTCCACTGCTTGATCCACCACTCTACACAGGGTCGGACTGGGACACTGGGGGCCCACCAAAGAAATTTCAACCTGGGGCCCACACATCCCATGATTGCGGTGAAAAAAGGGGGTGACCATGCACCGGAAGGTGGGCGTGGTCATGATGTATTATGGACAGGGCCAAATGTACATGATCTTAACAGCATTGTAATTCAGAGACACTGCTGCCCAGCAAAACTTTGCATAGAGTCCCCTCCTTCAATATAAAGTAATTTCCTACTTTGCAGAGGTTGCGACCGCAGAGGTTGCAGAGGTTGTGACCGCATCGGGGCTCTCGGGCCAAAGGGGCCCCGAAGGGTCCTCCCTCAACTACAGTATTACCTCTCTATTGGTCCTTTGCTCATAATAATCACTTCTATAGATAATTTGAATAGTGGTAATCATTAACAAACTGTTCCCCATCCCCTTCTTGCACCTCTGACACTGTAGTTGCCATTGGCAGGTTTTGGTGCGTCATATCAATTGTTATGTATAGAGTGCTTGGGGGGCCCCATTGTAAAATTTGCATCGAGGCCTACAGCTCCTTAGCTACGCCACTGCTCTCAGCATGAGTGATTACAGCACTGAGAAGAGAATTTTTGTGCTGCAGGCAGCAATTGGAGCTCTGTCAGACAAGGAGGGGGGGCCCACCCGAGACCTGGAGGGGGGGCCCACCGAGGGAAAAAACTGTACTACTGTGGCCCAGTCCGACGCTGACGCTACGCACAGCACGCTCCAGGAAGAAAGCATATGGGATCAAGTTGCTGATGGCACCTTCACTGCGACTCACCATGTTTGTCACCTCCTCAAACGGCTGCATGAGCCTGCAGGAATTTTGCATGAGTGTCCAGTACTTTGGCAAGAACATCCCCATCTCCCCAGAGCATGTCCTTTTACTGTAGCTGTAGAGATACTGGTTGACGGCTTTCTCCTGTTGTAGCAGGCAGTTAAACATCAGGAGCGTTGAATTCTATCGCAAATCAAGCGCCTCACAGGCAAGTTTTTTCTCCATTGAATATCGGCCAAGCGTGCCATGGCCGTGTAAGACCGCCTGAAATGCCCATACACCTTCCTGGACTGCTTCAGGATGTCCTGTAAGCTTGGGTACTTACACACAAATCTCTGAATTATTAGATTCAGCACATGTGCCATGCAGGGTACATGTATCAGCTTTCCCAAATTCAAAGCAAAATGAGATTGCTGCCGTTGTCACACTCCACGTTGCCGATCTTCAGTTGGTGCTGGGTCAGCCACTGATCCACCTGTTTGTTAAGAGCAGCCAGGAGAGCTGCTCCAGTGTGACTATCTGCTTTGAGGCAAGACATGTGTAAGATGGTGTGACACCGTCGTACCTGGCATGCAGCATAGGCCCTGGGGAGCTGGGCTGAGTAGCTGGAGAGGATATTGCAGCACCAGTAGAGTAGCACTGCCACTCAGCCAAGGAGGAGGAGGAAGAGGACGACAGCAAAGAGGATGTAGCAGGAGGAGTAGGAGGAGAAGGAGAGGAGGTGGCAGGAGGCCCGCCTGCAAGCCATGGAGGTGTCACAACTAGGTCCGCTGCACAGTCACTTACTCCCTGCTTGCCAGCGGTCACCAGGTTGACCCAATAGGCTGTGTAAGTAATGTACCTGCCCTGACCGTGCTTTTCAGACCAGGCATCCGTGGTCAGATGGACCCTTGACCCAACACTGTGTGCCAGAGATGACACCACTTGCCTTTCAACTTCATTGTACAGTTTGGGTATCACCTTTTTTGAGAAATAATTACAGCCCGGTATCTTCCACTGCGGTGTCCCAATGGCCACAAATTTTCAGAAAGCCTCAGAGTCCACCAGCTGATATGGTAACAGCTGTCGAGCTAACAGTTCTGCCAAGCCAGCTGTCAGATTCCAGGCAAGGGGGTGACTGGCAGACATTGGCTTCTTCCACTCAAAGATTTCCCTCACGGACACCTGGCTGCTGTGGGCAGAGGAGCAGGAACCGCTCAAGGTGAGAGGCGGAGTGGAGGAGGGTGGCTGTGAAGGTGCAAGGGAGAAAGCGGCTGAAGATAATGCACCTGAAGGAGGAAGAGGAGAAGAAGGGTGGCTTTGCTTTTGTGTGCTGCTTTTCCTCAGGTGGTCTTCCCATTGCAGTTTGTACTTTTTCTGCATGTGCCTTCGTAAGGCAGTTGTCCCTACGCAGGTGTTGGCCTTTCCATGGCTCATTTTTTTGGTGGCAGAGACTACAGATGGCATTGCTCTCATCTGAGGCAGACACACCAAAAAATTTCCACACCGCTGAGCCCTGGGTGATGGCACTATGGTGGCGTCAAGAGCTGACATTGAATGTTGGCTGGCTGTCTATGGGTGGCGATACATGGTGCCGGACACTGCCACGAGCTGTTTCTGATGACGAGCTTCTTTCAGCAACTCGTCTCCTCCAACTCTTCTCTGACTCTTCCTCTGAACTGTCCCCTTGGTCATCTTGTCTATTAGGATCCCACGTGGCATCCATGGCAGTATCATCATCATCATCATAATCATCCTCCAAAGCTTTGTTTGTATCAGACACCTCCAAAACTGCACCAACAGCAGGTACTTCATCATCCTTCTCCTCACACCTTACATCCATAGTGCCGCCTAACTCAGACATATGAGGTGGTGTAACTTGCTTAGTGCTTTCATCTTGTAACAATAATGGTTGTGAATCAGTTAATTTCCAACCAAATAACTCCTGCGAAGTGTCAAATGTAGCGGATGTAGTGCTTGTAGTAGCGCTTGTGGCTGCGGAAGATGAGGTATTCTGTGTTAAATAGTCAACTACGTCCTAACAATCTTGGGAGTAGATGGCACATGCCTTATTCTGAGCGTACTTTGGTCCAGGGCCGCACAAAATCATGTCAGCATGACCTCAAACAGACCTGCCACATGGCCTGCCTCTGGGTCTACCTCTGCCTCTGCCTCTGCCAGTTTTGTCGATATCAGGGGGGATGAAGTGAAAGGTATGCAGTGACTGGTATATAAAACTGCATGCTGTCATGTAGGTGCAGTGAACAGGCAAGCAGTGACTGGTATTACAAATGTGCAGCTGTCACACACACAGGTACCGTGAACAGGTATGCAGTGACTGGTATTACAAATGTGCAGCTGTCACACACACAGGTACTGTGAACAAGTATGCAGTGACTGGTATCAATACAATGTGCAGCTGTCACACACACAGGTACCGTGAACAGGTATGCAGTGACTAGTATTACAAATGTGCAGCTGTCACACACACAGGTACCATGAACAGGTATGCACGGTTGGACTGGTATTACAAATGTGCAGCTGTCCCACATGTGCAGTGAAAAGGTAGTCACTGAATGTGCTGGGCCTTGCACAGTATAGGAATTAGCAAGGGCCAGCTGCAACTGACTGACAGGGCTGTATATGCAAGTGTCTGTGGGACACAAAAAAAAACAGATCACAAGAACAACATTAGCTCTCAAAAGAGCTGTAGTGGGGTGCTTTTTAGCAATAAGTATTAGCAAGGAGCAAGCTAACAAGCCTAACAAGAGCCTAACTAAGCTTTCCCTATGTCTCTGCAGCAACCTCTCCCTTCTCTAATTACTGAAAACACATCGAGTGAGGATAATGGCTGACACATCTGCCGTATATAAGGGGGAGGGGGAGCTTCAGGAGGGAGTGTAGCCTGATTGGCTACCATGTGTCTGCTGACTGTGACATAGAGGGTAAAAGTTGAGCCTAATGATGTAGTATAGGGGGCGGGTCGAACTCACATATAGTTTGCGGTTCACCACGAATGCGAACCACCCATGTTTACGCAAATATGTTCTCTACTAGTTATCTGGCTTGCAGTCACAGCCATGTGTCCCTTTTCTTATTTCTCTCTGTTTCAAACACAACAGGGGAATGATAGCTGAGTGAGTTGTGTGCCCCCTCCTACACTGCGCCCCGAGGCTGGAGCCTCTCTCACCTCTGCCTCGGCACGGCCCTGATATAGGGGCACAGGTAGGTAGCTTTATTGGGTATAGGGAAGAAAATGGAGGGAAGGTCAAGCAAGAGAGAGTGAGAGAGAGAGAAAGAGAGAGAGGGGTAGAGGGCCTATTCCCAAAGGCATCAAAGAAGAACAATGATTACAACTTGTCACCATCATAGCACTAACAGCAGCATTAGAAGCAAATAATCTGTACTCCTCCACCACTCAAACCAGCAATGTTCACACCCTTTCTCTTTCCTATCCTGTGTGACCCTCACACCCGAAGAGCTCATCTTGCAAAGGTCATACAACAAGTGTGGACATCATAATCTTCCCACCCATAAGAAGTGTAGCCACAAAAATATCTTGGGGTTGATTCACTACTGTGTGATAACTGCTATCACAGCAGTTATCACACAATCTTTCGCGCACAAACCTTTGCACGCGTAAAAGATTACTCCGCGTGATAAACGGAGATTTGCGCACAGCAGATTGCGTGATAACTGACGTGATAGCAGTTATCACCCTTTAGTGAATCAACCCCCTTATTTGAAAGATGGAGGGAGTAAAATAGCAATCCTGGCCCCCTTACAGATCTGGGCTTCCCTGTGGTTGCAGGGACTGCTCCTTTGTTGTTACACCCCTGGCTGCACCACATTGCCTGTCGGTTTACTGCACTGTGTAAAGCTGTTTACACACTATAGGCAAAACTGGGTTGAATGACCACCTCTGCCAAGATTCCAGAATGTGTACAGCACCCCCAATCCAGTGATCAACCAGTGATCAGCCATTGTTCTTACCACTCACCCCTCCTGCTGTGTGTCATCACTCATGTGCCGCTCTATCAGTCCTCCTCCATGCCATCAAGAAGAATGAGAAGAAAAATGCATTCGGAATATATCTGATCACTGGCAGGGTAGCAGAGGGGATTGGAGCTGCTGTAAGACACTTTTAAGCAGAGGCGGTCATTATTGGCCCAGTTTCATCTAAAATGTGTATACAGCTTTACACAGTGCAGTTACCAAAACAGGAATAAAGGGTGCAGGAGCTCTTGTGGAAAAAAAGGTGCCATCACCATAGGCACCCATTAGAAAAGCTGTGATTAGCGGCAAAGCAGGGAAATTTAGGTGCATGGAGGCACGCAATAAAATCAAGGGTGCGAGGCATGCCAATATGCAATTTGCAGAGCGCCCGCTATGCAATGTCAGTATTTGCATATTAGCATGCCTCGGCGCTCGAGCTTACATTAGGCACATAAGTGTACCCAAATGTATCTTCTTTGCTGCAAATTGCGGCTTAATAGCAGCACCTCCGGGCACCCACATTTACATTCTTTGGCACAAATTGCTGCTTTGCAGCAGGTAGACGTTAGGAGGCGGGGGCTAAGTGTAAGACATCGGTAGAGGTTGGCCTTAGCGTTAGGCGTTGGTAGAGGGAGATTTTAGGGTTAGGCATCGGTAGAGGGAGGTCTTAGGGTTAGGCATCAGTAGAGGGAAGTCTTAGTTAGGCACTGCTAGAGGGAGGTCTTAGGGTTAGGCACTGATAGAGGGAGGTCTTAGGGATAGGCATAGGTAGAGCTCGGTCTCAGGCATCAGTAGAGGGGGAAATCTGTGTGAGAGCAGAGTTAGGTTAAGACATAGTAAAATATCGGTAAAGAATACCAATATTTTACTATTGGAATTAAGTAGTAGAATATTGCTAATTTTACCGATATTCTACTAGCAGAAATCCCCGGTACTCTTTTTTCCAGGCGCCTTTTTTAAATGTATGCACAGTTACAAACAACAGGTAATGTGGTGCAGCATAATGTTAAAAAAAAAATCTGAACCTTTTTGCTTATATGACTGAGTTGATCATTCACTTCTAATTCCATTAGTGGTATAGTGGAGCCCAGTTGTATGCATTGTTCTTCTTTGATAGCTGTGTGAATAGGCCTTATCTCTCACATTACATACACCTTCCCTCCTTTTTCTTTCCTGTATCCAGTAAATCTACCCGTGTCCCTTTATATTTCTGCTAGATATAGAGAAGAGTAGGTAAGGAGGTAATATCGAGCCTGGCTGCATGCAAGTATCAGGTGAAGCAGATACTGTGAATTTATAAGCTGTATTTGCCTAGAAATCAAAATAGCTTTCATTCCAGCTGTCTAGACATTTCACATTTATTTTGCTAAGCAAATCCACATTTAAATGAATGCAAAGTCTTGTCAATAGAGTTGTCTGTTTTCTTTGTAATTGCTAATAAATCCCTTCCCTTTGTTTGCTTATTGGAACTTATGGTCACAGCAAGCAGGACATATAGACTGTGGAAGCCAGTGAGAAGTTGTCCTTTTAAGGTCTCCTTAAGAAGTCTGAAACCTTCTCACCATGGTTCTGGGCACAAAATCAGCTGTATGTCTCTTCATATCATGCCTGGAAACTCTTACTGGCCTATGTACCAGTTTTTTCCTTATATCAGTTATCCTAAAAGACAGCATTAAAGAACAAAATATGAAAACACTGGATAAAATAATGCTTTTTATCACCTTCTCCAGTTTATGGTTTTTGGCTGTACTGACTGCTTCTGTCATCACTGACATTTTCAATGTCGATCTGGAAAGGGAAACAGAAGCTGTGCTCTTGGCTTTAACACTATATGGAATAGTATCTTCCTCATGGATGTCATGTTGTCTCTGTTTCTTCCATTTCACTAAAATTATCCAGTTTCAGTCCAACCTCCTGTCCATGCTGAAGAGGAACATTGATGTTCTCATCCCATGGATGATGCTGATACTGCAAGTCATGACCTTCTGTTTAAGCTTTCTATTTGTCACGATGGATGGTGGCTTCTATCAGAAAACTTCCAGTGGTAGCTCAGCTAATAGTTCAGAAGTGTCTTCAGCCACGATAAATGAGGATTATCAAATTATTATGTACTTTAGTGTCCTTGCATCACATGGAATTCTGATAGTTGTTACTGCTTGTACTGTGGCCTCCCTTTACTTACACACCCGTAGAATGGACAGGACTGCCAGGTCCTCAGGCAATGCCAATACTAAGGTCCAAACAGTCATAAAAACTTTGCTAAGCTTCCTGCTTTTTTACCTTCTCTTTTATCCAGTGGTGATTGTTTTCAGTTTCTTAGATAGTTCCGACTTATCTTTCAAGGAAATATTTCTACTACTTTCACTGTCTGCCTTTACTCCAATACAAAATGTTCTTTTGATTCACAGCAACCCAAAATATAGGCGCATTTGTAAGGCAATGTGTGAATTCTCCAGTTTAAAACAAGGCTAAACCTTGAGGCAATTTACCTCACTCTACTCAACGATCCAGTAAATAGTTTGCACCATACTTTACAATATTATTTATAGAATTATATTAGCTAGGGGCGTGGCTGGCCGGCAGAGTGGATGGCTGCATAGAGGAGAGCTCCTGATCCCAGCCTTCACATACAGCGACTTTAAGCATGCCAGGACCGGAGGAGACCGTCCCAACAGCCATGGGGGAGGATATGGAGACATCGGGGACCCAGCAAGCCGACACCCAACGCCCGCAGAGGATCCCCGACATCTTTAAAAGACGGAGGCCTGGGCCGCGTGGTGAGCAAGATGGCGCCGACACCGCCGGGACGCGTAAGTCCGCAATACCAGTACGCATGCAGAACGCATCCCATACACTTAAACAGGCATCATGCGTACAGAATTCCGCATCCAGCGACACAGATGTCTCCCACACTTCTGCCTCACAGGCCTCTGACACAGCCCTAACTCACAGCTCATCTGCCTTGGAAGACACAGACTCAGGCACTCCCTCTCCCACCTTCCTAAGCCCTGTTAAATCCAGGCCCAGGCTTTCGGGCCCTACAGACTCACAGGCAGGATCCTCTCCACAGCTGGCTGCAGTCTCAGAGCTTGGCAGCATGCAACCATCTTCACAGGATGATAATCTGCCTATAGACCGAGCCTTCCTACGTGACATGATCATGGCCCTGGAACGTTCCATGACTAACAAAATGGTGGCGATAGCTAACTCCTTGCAGCGATCGGTGGATGACCTCGGAGCTCGGGTATCTTGTAATGAGGACTGTGTTGCTAAATTGATAGACGAGCATAATAAAACTGTTTCTGAGCTGGATCGCCGTGAAGCGAACGAAGAAGCGATGCAATTGAAAATTGCAGACCTAGAAGATCGTAACCGTCGTTGCAGCCTTAAATTCCGTGGTATTGAAGAGACAGTAAATAATGCACAGCTTAAGGAATTTTTGATTGATATGGTGAAATCAGCGGTGCCCCAATTTTCCAACATTGAATACACCATAGAACGAGCCCACAGGCTGCCTAAGCCCGCTCATCTGCCAGAAAGAGTTCCTAGAGATGCTATAGCTTGTTTTCAGTTTTATCACGTTAAAGATGCTTTTTCTTTTTTCATGAGACAACATGGAAAACTGCCGAAACCCTACAGCAGCATCAAAGTTTTTACCGATCTTTCGCAATTTACCTTACAAAAGCGTAGATCCTTGGCCCCACTGACAGCGTACCTCAGGGAGCAGCAGATCCAATATAAATGGGGTTTTCCTACAAAGCTTCTTCTCTCTCGAGATGGTAAATTCCACACTATTACCACATTGGAGCAAGGAATCTCTCTTCTTAACAGCATGGGCCTGCCGGTGACTCTCGATCAGCTGGAAGCACACCGCAAACAACCTTTGAATAGGCTCCCTCGCACCTGGCGCACTAATTCCTGAAGAGGCTGGGATATAGCTCCCTGCCTAGATGTTTTCTTTTTGTTCTTTCCCGTAGTGAATTTAACTTTACGGGCATTACCCCCCCCCCCCTCTCAGTGTGGTCCTAATTAAGCCACTGAGAGTATCTGGGCCTTTTTGTTGTGGGACAGTGAGGAGGTTTGTTGCCCAGACAAAATGTTGACATTGACATTGATGTCTTTTTCTCCTATTCTTTTGGGTACTATGCACAATTTTGTTTGTTTGTGTTGTTTGCTTTTTTTGTTTTTCTCAAGAGTCCTGAATGGTCAAAATCGTGATTCACTGATATATCTCGAAGTTTTGCTGATTAAGTCCATATTCATATCATGCCTAGACAGTTTAATTTGATTACGCACAATGTCCAGGGGTTGAATGAACCAGTCAAACGTAGAAAAGCCTTCCAACATTATCAGAGCTTAAAAGCATCAGTTTTGTTTCTACAAGAGACTCACTTTATACAGTCCAAATCACCCACCTTTCTACATAGATCGTATAGCAGGTCCTATTATGCCTCATTCACTAAAAAATCCAGGGGAGTGGCCATAGTGTTTCATAACTCTATCTCGTTCTCACTTATAGATTCTTATGCAGACCCCGATGGTAGAATTCTGATCCTTAAGGGTATCTTGGAGGGTAAATCTGTTACGTTGGTTAATTGTTACGCACCCAATGCCTCTAAGACAGCTTTTTTGCAATTGCTGGCCCCTCAATTAGAAAGACTATCTTCTACGCATTTGATTATAGCAGGTGACTTCAATGCTGTAGCCAACCTCAGCTTAGATAGATCAGTTCAGTCCCCCTTTGCTCAGACTTTCCCGAGAAGACTCACTAGCCTTCTATCAAGACTTAAGGTTATCGATATATGGAGATCATATAATATTGGTTGCAGACAGTACACCTTCTTTTCTCATCCCCGTCAATCTTATGCCCGCTTAGATTATATTTATTTATCTCCCATAATCGCATCCAACTCCTCCACTTCAGACATTGTCACCTGTAGTTGGTCAGACCATCACATGGTTTTATCATCCTTGGTAGGCTTTGGCTTGCCCTTTAATCCTGGTAATTGGAGGCTTAATGACTCTCTCCTAGCGGAGGAATCAGACAGAATTTTAGTAAGGGGTGAGATGGAGGAATACTTTTTTTTTAATAGTGAAGATAATACTTTTCCCATTCTAAGATGGGCGGCTCATAAGCCAGTCATGAGAGGCATTTTTATTGCAAAGGCTGCTAAGGCTTAAAAACTGAGATCGCAAAAAATTCTTACACTATCGACAGAACTGGACCTATTATATAAGCGCCACTTCGGGACTACCTCTAGAGAGATTTTACATGAGATTAATTTGAAACAAACTGAACTGAATTCTATTCTTGATAATTCGCATGCTAGAGCATTGAAATTTTCTAAAGCTAGATTTTTATTGCGTGGAAGTAATCCTTCTACCCAGTTTGCTCGCAAGCTTAATCAATATTATAAGCCCCCACATGTTTATAAATTAAAAAACACTAGAGGCATAGAAGAAGTGTTACCTCCCAAAGTTTTAAAAAATTTTGAGGAATACTATCAAAACCTTTTAGGGTCAGAGATAACATCTAATACTACTGAGCTTAAATCTTGGTTAGATTCCCTTCAGTTGCCCACATTGACCTCGGAACAACTACAATCCCTCAATGCTCCAATTTCCTCTACAGAAGTAATAGCAACGATAAAATCTCTTAAATCTTCCACTGCCCCCGGCCCAGATGGGTTTTCTCCGCTATACTATAAAAAATTTGCTGACACATTGTCACTCCCCTTGACCTCTATGTTTAACGCTATTCTACAGGGTGAGAAACTTCCTTCAGAAATGCTCCTGGCAAACATGACCCTACTTCCTAAACCAGATGCCGACCACTCTTCCCCTGCGGGTTTTAGACCAATTTCAATCCTGAATAATGATATCAAACTCTTTGCTAAAATTTTGGCGTCACGATTAGGTACCATGGTGGGTGATTTGGTTGCTCCTTCTCAGACAGGTTTCATCCCTGGTAGACAAGGCTCTGATAATGTAAGATTGGCAATTAACATTCTACAAGATGCAGAGATTAAGAAATCAAAGTTTCTGATGTTGGGTCTTGATATCAGTAAAGCATTTGATTCTGTGGGTTGGCAATACTTGATCACTGCCCTGGAGAGCTTCGGCCTCACCGGTTCCATCATTACAGCAGTTCTAGCTTTGTATGATTCCCCATCTACCGTGATTCGCATCCCTGGGGCAACATCCACTCCCATTCACCTTAAACGAGGCACCCGTCAGGGGTGTCCTCTCTCCCCATTGCTGTTCGCCCTTGCGTTAGAGCCTTTGGCGGTGGCGATTAGACAACATCCCAATATCCATGGATATGGTATTGATAATATTAAGCTTTCTTTGTATGCTGATGATGCTCTCCTATTCCTGACTAGACAATTAACCTCTTTACCTAATCTTTTCCATTTATTAGAGACTTTTGCAAACTTTTCAGGGCTTAAAGTTAATTCGTCCAAATCTACAGCCCTCCCGATCAATCTATATCCACATACGATTAGATGGTTAGATTCTACTTACAGTTTTAAATGGAGTCACACTAAATTTAAATATCTGGGAATCTTTCTTACACCTTGCTTTGGAGACCTATATGGAGCCAATTTTTCACATACAACTACTCAAATTACACAACTCTTGAAGATTTGGTCTACATATAAGGTGTCATGGCTGGGCAGAAATGTTGCTTGTAAGATGATTATCCTTCCCAAATTATTATATCTGTTTCGTATGCTTCCTATAACTATATCCAAAAAATCCATATCTATTATCCAATCACAAATCAATAAATTTATTTGGGACGGTAAACCAGCTAGAGTCCGGGCACAGATTCTTTATAGACCCCCTTTGCAAGGAGGAATTGGCTTGCCGAGCCTATGGCATTATTACCTAGCCTCCAAACTTAGTCAATTGTTGGATTGGAACATAGATTCAAAGCCTCCAGCATGGTATCAGCTGGAATCTACCTCAGTTTTTCCTTTCCGCCTCAACTCACTAGCCACGATAGTTTCCAAGAAGGATTTGACAGTCCTTGCTGGCAGGAATAGGATTGTATCATCATTGGCCAAACTTTGGATTTCTATAGCTTCTACATATAAACTTATGACTTTTCCCTCCTCCAGGATTTCTATCTTCGGTAATCCTCGGTTTGTTCCTGCTTTTAGGAACCCGCAGGTTTTCTCCTGGTGGAGGGATAAAGATCTCCACACAGCAAATAGGTTTTGGATAAGTGATGTTCCGATTACCTTTAACATGCTCAGATTTAGTAGAGACGCCCCTATGGAAGAAGCATATCGATTTTGCCAAATTAAACACTATTTCTCTTCAATCTTTTCCTCACCTCCAGTATATGACCCTACTATGTTTGAATCATTATTTTTTGTTTTTTCTCGTAGAAAAGGGTTAATCTCAATACTTTATGCTCTACTGCTAGGGCGTGATCATGATGATAAAATGTCATATATGAGAGCTTGGGAGCGGGATTTAGGTATCCAATATGATCGCATGGATTGGTCTTCTGTCTGGACTGCTGTCTCTGGGGTGATCAAATCAAACATGGTAAAAGACACGGCTTACAAGATTTTGTTTCGGTGGTATTATACACCGTCTAAATTACATAAAATCTATCCTTCGGTCCCATCAGCCTGTTTTCGGGCCTGTGGTATGGAAGGCACATTGTTGCATGTTTTTTGGGATTGCCCCATTGCACAGCAGTTCTGGAACACATGGAAATCTATGGCTAAAGAGGTGTTTGGCTTTCCGATGTCCTTAACCGCTCCCCAGGCCCTATTGTATACACAGAATGATGATGTCCCAGGTAAATTTAGGCCATTATACAGATACATGTTATTGGCTGCTCAATGGTCCATTGCTTATAAATGGAAATCCACTGACCTTGATTTAGCATTGGTTACCCAACGTCTAGACCTTATGATGTTGATGGATCGAGTGTACTATCATAGTACTGAGAACATGACCAGATTTGATCTTATTTGGGAACTTTGGAGGGCTCATAGACATCTTTAGTCAACCCTGGACATGTACGTATACTGCATTTAACTAGTCATACAGGTAACTTATACTTCAGGACTCCTGTTTTTAATAGATGTATAAATTGAGGTTTTTGTTCTGTTTCTTTTTTATGTGCGGTGCTGGAGAGCAACTTAACTATGTTTAGAGACATTTGAGAAGGACCGATCCCTGGGATCTCTGCTGGAGGTACCCGGTGCCCCATTTCCCAGGTTGAATGGTCCGATTTTATGGGCCAAGCTCCCCGGCCGCATCCTTATTTTTTCGTTTTGTGTTTGTTTGTTTTTTTTGTTTTTGTTTTTTTGCTTTTATTTTTAGGTTATGTTAATCAGACTCTCTTTACAAATCACTTGTATACTTGATGTGCTATTTGATTAGCATCTAATGTTGTTAAATTTGATAATCTGTTCAATAAAGCCTTTAATACAAAAAAAAAAAGAATTATATTAGCTAAACTCACTATCATACCTTCTATATCTAAATATCTTGTCAATACCCAAAAAGACAGAGTATACATAAAGTGAAAAAATGTAATATCAAAGTTTATATAATTCAAGACAATTTGATGTATGTACATTTTTTTCCTTGAAAAGTGCTGAATGATTATTATATATGTTACGGCCAGAACCCGAAGTCTGGCCACTTCGGGTTCTGGCCGGTCAAATCTAGAAGTGGCCGGCTCATGCGGCCAATGTTCAAAATAAACTTTCCCTACGGACTTTGGCCGGCCAGAACGCATTCTGGCTAAGTGTGGCCGGCCAAGTCCCGAAGTGCCGCTCACCTCTCCTCCCCCGCTAGCCAGACCTCACATCAGGACGACCCGGATCGGAGAGGCAAAGAGAGGCAGAGCAGCGCCGCACACGCTACCCGCAAGACGCATACACTTCCATGCTGAAGTGACGTCATTGCTCACTTCCGCATGTGAAGTGTATGGGTCAGAGCGGGTAGTGTGCGCGCTGCACTGCTTCTCTCCGCCGCTCTGATCTGAGGTCTGCAAATAGGAAATAGCAAAGGCTGCCCCCCCTGCTCCAGCCATGCAAAGCTCACTGCAAATCCCCCCTGCCGTGCAAAGCACCCAGGCATGCAAAGCGCTCAGCAAGACTACCCCAGCCATGCAAATCGCTCAGCATATCCCCCCCCCCCCAGTCATGCAAAGCACCTAGCAAATCCCCCCCAGCCATGCAAAGCGCCCAGCACATTCCCCCCCCACCCCCCCACCCCTCCCAGCCATGCAAAGCACTCTGCAAATGATTCCCCCCCCCCCCCCGCGCGATGCAAAGCACCCGGCAAATCCCCCCCCCCAGCCATGCAAAGCACTCTGCAAATGATCCCCCCTCCCCCCGCGATGCAAAGCGCCCAGCAAATTTCCTCTCCCCCGCGATGCAACTTTTCCTCCCCCCCCCCCCGCAATGCAAAGCGCCCAGCAAATTCCTTCCCCCAGCCATGCAAAACGCCCAGCAAATTCTCCTCCCCCCCCTCCCCCCGCCCAGCCATGAAAACAAAGCGCCCAGCAAATTCCCCTCCCTAGCCATGCAAAGCGCCCACCAAATCCCCCCAGCCAGGCAAAGCCCCCCCTCCATCCATGCATAGTGCCCAGCAAAGCATCCCCCCTCATCTGTGACTATTCACCACTGTAATTTGATCTCTCCCATCTCACCTGACTGCCACAGCAGAGCAGATGCGTTTTGGACTTTGGCTGACTGACTTTGATCATTTCTAGAACTGGCCGGCCAATGCCAGAAATTCCCAGCATTTTGGACTTTGGCCGACATCAAATTGGCCAGTTCTAGAAACGGCCGGCCAATTCTAGAATTGGCCGATTTCTGGTTTTGGCCGTAACATATACAAGGGGATATTAAATACCATGAAGGCCTTGCAGAACATTCCCCATGGTTTTCCATTTTTTATCACCTCCATAATATTTACTGTAGGAGAAATGACATTGAATCTAGAGTCAGAGAGAACTATTACTATTGTTATAATTATTTCAAATGGCACTAAGGCACCGTAGGCACATGTAAGCAATTAAAGTTATTACTTTAACTTTTTTTTTTCTACCTACCTAAGATGCTTGGGGAAATTGTATATGCCGAAATGCAGCAATGCTAGATCGGGAAATATAGATAAATGATTTTAAGTGGGTAACTTACTTTCAGAAATGTTCTTATTTCAGACATTCCTATAAGATATGAAGTAGGTGACTTTGAGAATGTTGACATCTCCAATAGTGATGTAGCGAACATCAAATTTCACAAATGTGAATTTACTGCAAATGTTCACGAACCGGCAGTTCGTGGCGGGCTCTATAAACTTTAATGGCAGGCAAACGTCTAAAAATTTCAGGGCATCTCTGCAACCAAAGTTTCCTTAAAAAAAAGGTGAAAAAAAAGTTTACCAAAACCCGGACAGTGCCATTTTGAGCAAATGGTTTTTTAAAGTGGATCCGAGGTGAACTTTTACACATTGCATAATTGTGTTCCTTTCCTATTGTTTATAGGGCATTCCTCAAGCCAAATACTTTTTTGTTTTTGTTTTAATACTCAAATTCCCTATAAACTAAATAAGCCACGCCCACATGTTCAGAGAGCCTTGGCAGTAGCAAGGGCTCATGGGAGCTCAGTCTGGGCAGGAGGAGTGGGAGGTGTTACTAGCCATTGATTTCAGAGGCAGAGGGGAGGAGGGAGGAGGAGAGGGGATTAGGCTGATGGCTCAAGATACAGATAAGCCTGCCTCTATGTAATGTTTACAAACAACGTGTCTGCTGTCATTGTATCACAGGAATAAATAATCATATTCTATTAAAACTGTTTGCAGCTAGCTTTGCTGTGTAAACCATCTAAACTTTAGATAAGATATGTAGACAAGTTACTTTTTATAGTTAGTTTTTCATCTCGGATCCACTTTAATGGTTATTTTTAAAGTTTAACTACTTCAGCCCACAGGGTTGTTTATTTTTTGCATCTGAGCAACTATCACCTCCTATTCATTTGCCAATAACTTTATCACTACTCATCACAATGAATTGATCTATATCTTTTTTTTTCGCCACCAATTAGGCTTTCTGTGGGTGGTACATTTTGCTAAGAATTATTTTATTCTAAATCCATTTTAACAGGAATATTAAGAAAGAAATGGAAAAAATGCATTATTTATCAGTTTTTGGCCATCATAGTTTGAAATGAATACATGTTACCGTAATTAAAACTCCTTTGACATGCATATTTAAAAAGTTCAGACCCTTAGGTAACTATTTATTTATTTTTTATTGAAATTTTTTTTTTATTATTAAAAATTTTATTTGGGTAATTTTTGGTGTGGGGAAGTAAACAGCTAATTTTTAAATGTAATGTAATTTAATGTAATTATTTATTAAAAAAATGTATGTGGGTGTAGTTTACTATTTGGCCACAAGATGGCACAGTCAAAAAAGTCCTGGAAGCGTGCAATGACACTTCCAGCAACTAGAATGAAGACAGGGAACTTTTTTTTTTTTGCAGAAAGACCGCTGTCTCTGCTAAGAGACTGTCGTTTTTTCTGTAGGGGAATTATATTCTCATTCATTGATCGGGGGGTCAACGGCAGGCGGCGGGAGCGCACGCGATTGTGCAGACCGCAGACTGCAAGCAGCACAGCCTATCTGGATGAACATATTCGTCCAGATAGGCTTAAGTAGTTAATGGCCGCCAACTTTAGCGGTTAATAACAAAGCCCCCATACGTGCTAGAAACACCAAATTTGCAGAGTATGTTAAGGTGGACCCTTTTATTTTCAAAAAGACCTTGTAGTTTTTGAGAAATTCAATATTAAAGTTGGAGGAAAAAGTCTACATTTAAATATGCAGTAAAATGACAGTTAATGCATCGACATGTATCCAAATGTATTTATTTATTTATTTTTTATATGTTCAAAGTGTGAGAAATAAATAAAAAATGACATGGGGTCCCCCTACTGAGCCTTTTTAACCCCTTGGCCCCATGCAGGCTATTATAGCCAGAATGCAGAGCCCCGGCGGTGTAGGGCTTCGCACCCTGAGCTATACCAGCCCACATGATCCATGGTATGGGGGGGGGGCTCTAGAAGAGAGAGGCAGGCAAGCCACACCATCTCCCCAAGAGCCCTTGTCCAATCCAATCACTACCCACTCAAGTCTTATCAACAGAACCTACATGCACCCAGTACCCATCCTTGGCCTGTACCCAGCACTCACATGGCACCATGTACCAATTTGCACTCATATGGCACCCACTACTGTTTAGCACCATCTGCTGCTCAGTCAGCATCCAATATTGCTTAGCACCCACTGCAAATGAACACCCAATACTACCTAGCATCCACTACAACTTATCAGAAACTAGAGCTTGGTAGCCACTGCAGCTTGACACAGACTGTACTTTGGCACCTCAGCACCCACTGCAACTTAGCACAAATTAGACTGTAGAATCTTAGCACCCACTTCATCTTTTCACCCACTGCACCTTGGCACTTACTGCAACTTTGCACCTACTGATACTTAGGCCCCTGTGCATATTGGCAACCACTTCCTCTTTGCCTGAAAAGAAGCCTGGGAGATTATCAAGAGGGACAGAGGTCCCAGTGATGATAGATGAGTCCAGGCCTACGCCAGGCTCCACTGTGCCCACCCTAATAGTGGGCACCTATCACTGCCGATTTGGGGTGATGGAGAAAAACAGTTGTCTAATACTGCTATACAGGTGAGACTTGAGAAATTATAATATTGTGCAAAAGTCCATTTATTTCAGTAATTCAACTTAAAAGGTAAAACTAATATAAGAAATTGCTCATTACATGCAAAGCGAGAGTCCGAAAACACAACAACCAAAGTTGTTTAGATGACTAACTGTACAAGATTTTTTTTTTTTTTTTTGCAAGCTTTTGAAAGTTTTTTCTTCAGGCATTTTTCAGGACTGGATCAGAACCATACCTGCAACATGCAAAGCATGATATTTAAAGCCTTTATTTGTTACAATTTTGACAATGGCTTACAGCTTATGAAAACCCCAAAATCGAAATCTCAGACCATTAGAATATTGTGGAAATGTTCAATATTCTAGGCTCGAAGTGTCAGACTCTAATCAGCTAATTCATCCAAAACGCCTGCAAATGGCTCCTATTTCATATATTAGTTTCACCCTTTTAGGTGGACTACTGAAATAAATGTACTTTTGCTCAATATTCTCATTTTTTTGAGTTCCACCTGTATAGGGGGTTGAGAGGGGACACAAAATCTGCCTGACACTTCTAAGAATGAAAGGGCGGGGGGCTGCCTAATACTGCCTCCTGGAGGTGCAGAATTACATACATAATTTTTCACAACTGATTGGTACCCCTTTTTAAAATGTGAGCATCCTCTGCACAGCCCTGTCCAAGGCTCCCCATTGGTCTGTTAGTAGATGGCGAGCCCTGGAGGGAAATTTAAACAAACAAAGAACATTTATATTGCGCTTTTCTCCTGGCAGACTCAAAGCACCAGAGCTGCAGCCACTAGGATGTGCTCTATAGGCAGTAGCAGTGTTAGGTAGACTTGACCAAGGTATCCTATTGAATAGATGCTGGCTTACTGAGTCGAGATTCAAACCCAGGTCTCCTGTGTCAGAGGCAGAGTCCTTAACCATTACACTAACTAGCCACCACAAGATGCTTTGTGCTTTAGCTATAATTCCACTTAAAGGGGAACTGAAGTAAGAGGTATACGGAGGCTGCCATATTTATTTCCTGTTAAACAATACCAGTTGCCTGGCAGCCCTACTGGTCTATTTCTCTGCTGTAGTATCTGAATAACACCAGAAACAAGCATTCAGCTAGTCTTATCAGATCTGACTTTAAAGTCTGAAACACCTGATCTGCTGCATGCTTGTTCAGGGGCTATGGCTAATAGTATTAGAGGCAGAAGATCAGCAGGGCAGCCAGGGAACTGGTATTGATTAAAAGGAAATAAATATGGCAGCCTCCGTATACCTCTTACTTCCATTCCCCTTTAAGGAACAGGACCTGTTTTGTTACTTGCATGTATTTACTTTCCAAAGCTCTAAGCCATACTTAGTATAGCTAGAGCTGCGTCACTGCAGGGCTCCCGCTCTCCTCCACACCCACCGCACCCACAGTACACCGCATCAATAGCTCACACCCACAACGTCACCCTGGAGCACCCACGGCTCTGGGTGCTCTAGCTATACTTAGTATAGCTAGAGCTGTGTGGGGAGCGGTGGTGTGTGGTGGCGGGGATTCTGTAAGAGAGGGGTAGCCTTCTCCTCTCCTACAAAGCTCAGCCCATATCATGGACGACAAGGAACTCATACCCAACTTCATGTGTTAGACGTCACGACTCCCACATGTGGAGACAGGTAATGGGGGACTAATGGAGGTATCTAGGAGCCTCCTTTAATAAGGAGACCCTAGGTGCCTATATTTTACCCTCTAAATAGGTAAAGGTGGTCATGTCTGACCCTCTACCAATTTAGTGTTAGTGTATAAAAAATAATCTTTATTAATAAAAAAAGGTAAACTTCTTTACACTAATCTGACCAAAGAAAATTCTCCTCAGGGCGGAATTTTGATAGTTTGAGATCATGTGTCAAAGCTTAAACATGCCTTGCCAGGGCTCCCTGCATAGTATTGTGGCAAGAAGTGTCCATTGACGGAAGGTACCGGTAGATAACAGTACTGTGGCGACAGGAAGTAATGGGTCCAGGGTGCTCCAAAGGAATTTGCTATAGCGATGAGTAGCAACGGTAATCTGCCAGGGACCAATAGTCGGGAGGTGACAGTTCAAAAGAGATTAAAAGAGAACCAATGAATCAGAAGAAAAGTCACAGAAGTAAGAAGTGACAGATGAAGAAAAGATGTGCAAAAGGAGAAAGAAGGCTTCATGTTGGTAACGTTACCAGAAGATGGGTGACAGATACTTTTTACCTGCTCTGAGCATTTGCCTTCATGTTTAATGGGAAACATCGCTTCTTGGCAGCATGAAAGTAGAGAAGGGAAAGGAATTTCATAGCGGTAAAAGAACTCACTTGGCTATTAAAGAGAACCTGTATCAAAAAAAAGTTCCCTTGGGGGGCAGTGGTGCTCAGCAAGATTTTGGATATCCGAACTACCCAGATAATCTGAACTTTTCCACTATCCGAACTTTGAATACCAATTTGGATGTTTTTAAAATCCGAGCAAACTTGCATTTCCCATCTGAAATCCGAAATCCGGGCTGATAGTCAGTTGAGCAGAAGCCAAAAATCACCTTCAATGGCAAAAATCCCTTTCGAAGGCATAGAGAGAGAGAAAGAGAGCGAGAGAGAGAGAGTTTTTGGGGAGGATTGTAAGTCCCCACATCATCAATAAGTGTTTCCCTTTAAAAAAAACATGTTGCTACATGCCTCATTTACCCTTAAACATTTTTTTAAAAACAATTTAAAGGCCGGTTCCGGTTTTCTACCCGGATATCCGAATCTGGGCGAATATCTGGGATACTGGGTACGGATATCCGATTCGGATTCGGATTCCAAAATTCCAAACTCGGATATCCGATTCGAATTGGATATCTGGGTATCCGGATCCGAATTCAATCCAGATTTTGAAAAGGGGTAGCCGAGCAGCACTGTTGGGGGTACTCACCGCGGGAGGGGGAATGCTCAGGGTCCCAATGAGGCTTCCCCCTCCCCTGTAGCTGCAGGCAGTCCAGCGCTGGCTCCCCCGAAGTGTCCTGGAATCCTTCCTTGACAAGCCTGACAAGCGCTGATTTATTTACCTTCACTGGCTCCAGCGGGGGTGCTGTTTTGGCTTTCCGCATGGAGATAGGTGAAAATAGCCGATCTCCATTGGGTCCGCTCTACTGCGCAGGCCCAACAGCGATCAGGTATTTCCGCCTATCTCCGAGGTGGAGAGCCGATACTGCACCTTCGCTGGAGCCGGGGAGGTAAATATTTACATCCCCTCTGTTTGGGGAGCTTTATCTCCACCACTGTGGGACCGAGGAGGACAGGGGAAGCCTCAATAGGATCTGGAGGCTTCCCCCACCCCAGGAGAGTACCCCGCAGGGGAGGTTTTTCTTAATACAGGTTTTCTTTAAATTGCACAAGCAAGTTTTATCCAAAGATGGGGTGTTACTGGCAACTAAACCAGGAAATGGTTCCATCACCAGATTTTAGAACTTACCAGTGGTTAAAGGAAACCTGAAAAAAGTTTCACTTACCTGGGGCTTCTGCCAGCCCCCTGCAGCTGCCCTGTGCCCACATTGTCAATTCTCAATGCTTCGGTGCCCCGCCACAGCTAAGATTTTTTACCACTGACTTGCAAGTCGATGGCCACTTCGCCTGCACGGCCCTGGCCATGTGTGTCCTCATTCACGCTCCCGGCAACAAGAGTGTGAATGAAGACGTACGTGGCCTGGGCCGCGCAGGCATAGTGGCCATCAATATTGAGCCACAGTGGGGGACTGGAGCACTGAGGCACAGGGCAGCTGCTGGGGACTGGTAGAAGGTAAGTAAAACGCTTTTGTTTTTAAAGTTATTTCAGGTTTCCTTTAACACTAGTGAGGTTAGGATTATGAAATGCATAAGGTCCGAGGAATGGTAAACAGATAAGGAGAGATAGCTCATACATTTCTTATTTCATTCTCTCTACATAATAGATAAAAAAATAAACTTTATAGGCTTATATAGGCTTCCCTTGGCATCAAAGGTCAATTTATGTCACCCCAGACACAGTTTTGCTGTGAAGTCATCGAGTGGTTAATGACAATGCTAGCTTTGCCTGAGTATCAGGTGAAGCAGTTTACTAATGACCTCTTTCAGCTGCATATTTTTCACATGCTACCCTTTACAACAAAGCAAATCCACCATTTAAATGAATGCAAAATCTTGCCCATAGAGTTGAACATGTAGGCTTGCTTTGTATATTCTAATAAAATTCAGTGTGGAACTGGCAGTGCTACCTTTTGTCTGTTGATAGGATAGGAACTGACCAGAACAGGTCCAGAGAAGACAGACTGTTGAAGGTAGTGAGAAGTTCCTCTTTGAGTGTCTTCTGAAGGATACAATTTCTGCTCACTATGGGTCTGGACAAATTAACAGTTATTTGTATCCTTGTGTCTTTCCTGGAAATTCTAACTACCGTATCTACCAGCTTTTTCATCACAGTAACCATTCTCAAAGACAGTTTTAAAAGACAACATATGAAAACACTGGAAAAAATAATGCTTTTTATCAGCTATTCCAGCTTATGCTTTTTTGCCATAGTGACTACATATACTGTCATTGACATTTTTTATTTCAGTCTGGGAAAGCAAGCAAAAGCTGTTCTCTCAGCTTTAGAGCTACATGGAATTGTATCTTGGTCATGGATGTCATGTTGTCTCTGTTTCTTCCATTTCATAAAAATTATTCAGTTCCAATCCGGCGTCCTCTCCTTGCTAAAGAGGAACATTGATGTCCTTATCTCATGGATGATGCTCATAACTCAAGTGATGTCCTTCTGCTTAAGCTTTCTGTGTGTGACAATCGATTATACCTCTGATGAGAGATTTTTCAATGCTAGCTCAACTATCAGCGTAGATGTTTCTTCAGCCACCAACAAATCAGCAAGATATCAATATATTATGCGCCTAAGTGTTCTTGTGTCACATGGGGTTGTGATAGTCATTACTGCTGGTACTGTGGCCTCGCTTTACTTGCACATCCATAGAATGGAAAGGACCACTGGGTCATCAAGCAATGGCAACATGAAGGTTCACACTGTGATAAAATCTCTTATGAGCTTTCTGATTTTTTACCTTCTCTTTTATTTAATGGTGATTCTTTTCAATTTTATAGACGTTCCCTGGTCATCATTAAAGGGAATAGCTCTACAACTTTTACTCTCTACTTTCAGCCCGGTGCAAAATATTCTTTTGATTCACAGCAACCCCAAATATAGGAACATGTGCAATTATATTTGTTCTTTCTGTAGTTTAAAAGAAAGCTAAATTATTCCATAAGGGGCACTCTATCTCTGTCTACTCTGCTTAAAAAAAAACTAGTGTGTTTGCACCAGGGAAGAAGAAGAAGTAAATTGCATTTCTCAGATTTCAGCCATTGTAGTTTAAAGTGTACCAGAGATGGTCCACTATTTAGACTTACCCAGGGCTTCCTCCAGCCCCATGAGCAGTATGAATACCTCGCTCGCCATCCTCTTCATCCCTTCTGTTCTGGCAGTTCTACTCCTGGTAATCCGGTCAGTCACTGCCAGTCGAAGGGCTTCTGCACCTGCGTGGCTCGGCCGCGTGCACGCCCCGCTGCACTCCCATCCCATGGAGCGTTCTGCACCTGTGCAGCACTACTGGGCAAGCACAGAACACTTCAGGGGACTGGAGTGTGATGAGGGGTGCTGCTCAGATTACCAGGAGTTGCAGTGGCTGAATGAAGGGCCCTAAGAGGATGGCGGGGACTCAGTGCTGCTCATGGGGCTGGAGGAAGCCCCGGTAAGTATAAATTAGCGATAGTGAACCATCTCAGGTTCACTTTAGGGCCTCATTCCCACTATTTGCGCAAGAACAGTAGAAGTGCATAGACAGCACTTCTACTCTTCTACTGTTCCCATCAAATGTGCTGTTCACTAGAGTGGTGCGCTATTGCACTGTTGCATTCATTTTCAGGAATCCCAGCTTTGACCCATTCAGTGTAGTGAATGGGATCAACAGCACATCGTATAGCAGCGCAGATGGTGTGCAATCGTAGGCTTTGCATTCTCATCGCATGGCCGTCTGCACTAATTGATGTGAATGAGGCCTAAAAATAAAAATGTGCTATTGTGGATAAAACAGACATGTTTTATTTTCCTACTTTTCCCGGTTATTACAACATATACATTGCCTAGTAAAATGTATGGCAACAATATTTTATTTGGAAATAAATGTGTATTTTTTCCATTTAGTGTTTTTTTATACTATAAAAATAATTACAAGTCTTTATTTACAAAAGCAACAGTAATATACCCTAATGACATACATATTAAAAAAAGACCCTAAGGTCATTTATGTAGTTTTTAAAAAAAGGAGGTTAAACATATTAAACATTTATTTAATTTTTGTATGTAAATGTGTATTATGGTGTATTTGAGTGTATTTTAATTTTTGGCCACAAGATGGCACTACACTTAGTTCCCGTCTGCTGTTAACAGTAAATGGGAACTAGCATGTATAACAGCTTGCTTTCAGTTTTGAACGAGAGGCTGTGTCTCACTGCTGCAAGCCTTCATTCATCACAGGCAGTGTGATTGGGTTTGGGAACAGCTGTTTTACCATTCACCGATCACGGAAGGACGGTGATGCAATTTTTTCCTACCTGTATCTATATAGAAAAAGAAAATCATAACATATAACAATCTAAATGGAGAGAAGCATCATCATGCATTTTCTGATTCCCTCATCTTTTTCTCAGTTTATTCATTGTACGAGGGACAGAGAAATGGTTTGAGCACCCTCAACCTTGGTTGTTGTTGTTGTTGTTGTTATTATTATTATTGTTGTTGTTGTTATTATTATCATTACTGTTATTATTAGTAGTTTCTCACCTTTTGTTTCCTCTTTATTCATTTCAATTGTAAAGTCACAAGAACTCTCTTTCCCTTTTGTTTCTTGCAGCTTGCTGTATAGTTTGTCAGTCATATGTGTTAGTCAGAGCGAGATTTGTGTTATCTACCAATTCTGTTTTAGTACTTATATCTGTATTTATGTTACCCAGTTTGTTTCCTTTACTCTGTACAGCACCATGGAAGACAATGATGATATATCATTTTAAATAAAAATGATAATAATAGTTGTAATTTTTATTTATGTACGGTTAAAATAAGCCAGGTCTGACAGGCAACTGAGGACCTCAAGCAAGGAAACACCTAACCTAAGCTGTGTAAATTCCAGAAAGATGTAAACAAATATAAACTGGACATACCTATCTCTTCCCTACACAAACATTGTCACACAAACAAGGCTGGTTCTAGACTTGTTGCTGCTTGAGGCAAACTTGGAATGACCGCATAGCACCCAACAATTTACTCTGCTTCATTTAATGTTCTCACATGACATGCTGCAGCTCAACACAATGGCACACTGGCTGTCTGTGAGTCTGTGACAAACAAACTCCTCACCCTCAACCACTCCATTCCTCCTCAGTCAGGACAACAGTGCCACCTCCTCCCTTCTGCTGTGCAAGTCAACTGAAATACTGCTGCTCTCCTGCCTCCCCCTCCTCACTCACTGTCAGACTCCTCACACAGCACAACAAGCTGTTTTTTACCCAATGATGACCTCTTCACCTCGCTCGCTCTCCACTTGCTCCTACTCCTACTCTGACTGCATGATGTTAGTGTAAACACAGTACAAACATGCTGCCCCTTTAATCTCTGCCATCTGATGCAAATGTTTCACCTTGCTTCATGGGAGAACCGGCCCTGCACACAAAACAAGAAAAAAGTATAGGGTTTCTGGACAATATTGTCATTACATTTTTTTTTTTTACATAACTTTTACTTTTCCACTATACAAGTGTTGTGTGAAGTCCTGTATGAATAGCACATTTCAAGCAACATCAATATCACATTAACACATCTCCATTTCAACTAAAAGCATAACCTGAATTTCATAGCCAAGGGCTGCTTCTTCGGAGGCTCAATAACAACAATAATTCTGCATGCACAGGCCATACGGTGCAACAACGACCAGTAATCCAGTGTGCTGTGCCTAATAGCAATCCTGGACAGCATATGGCTAAGATGTCAGATGCCATTCAATGAATACCGTTGGGGTGACAATATTTTCCAAGAAATCTTTGTTATAATTGTAAGTCCATAACAGAAGGTATTTTCTGTAACATTGATTTCCATGTAACCTCTTTTCTACAATAAATGTCATAAGTTAAAAAAAAAAAAAAAAAAACACACACACACACTTCCAAAGATGAATCTTTTAGTCCCATTACTATTTTATTATTCAGATTCATATTCAGATTTTGATTGCCTTGTGCCATCACCATCTTGCAAAGGACCCTGGCCCCAATGTTAGGTACAGGGTTTTAATGACATCTATGGGACCGATCCAATTCACTTTTTCTCCCAGGAGATAATTTTCATCTCTGCTTAAAATTATTTTCAGTCCTCTGCAATTGAGAAAGTACCAAAAAGTAGGTGAAAAAGTACTGTCAAAATTATTCTGAGTATTTTCTTGCTTGCTGGTGACTTAAAAGGCATTTTATTAATAAGGTGTGAAAATATAATCTAGGAGGACACTTAGGAGAAAAGAATCAGAATCTCTTTAATTCGCCAAGTACAGCAGAGCTATACTCGGAACTGATTTTGGTACACATGGCATAGACATAGTATGAGAGGACAGAGGACAATTGCGCAACAAATACAGTTAACAATGATACAGGAATGCAGTAGTGATATAGATATGGTGATTTTGAAGAGAAGAAAACACAGTACCTGGCACCAAAATGCAGCAGGGCAGACACACTGGACCCAGGACCAAGGAGCGTGCACATCCACAAATGAGTTACATCCAGCAAAGTTGAAGACAAAAAGAAGGGGCACCACTTCTTAAAATTCCTTTATTCCGGTGTGGGAAATAGCAGGTACACAGCAGTGGGGGTGGAAAGAGCCTGACAGCTGTTTCGCTGGTTTAAACCAGCTTCTTCAGAGGCAGAGTGTACACTCTGCCTCTGAAGAAGCTGGTTTAAACCAGCGAAACAGCTGTCAGGCTCTTTCCACCCCCACTGCTGTGTACCTGCTATTTCCCCCACCGGAATAAAGGAATTTTAAGAAGTGGTGCCCCTTCTTTTTGTCTTCAACTTTGCTTGATATAGATATGGCTTTCAGGTGAAACAGTCCCGAGGCAACAGTAAGAAAAAGAAAAGAAAAGGAGAATTTGATCAGGCTCTATGAGCCCTATGCAATTACTAAACTTGCTAGCGATAAGCGCTGGAGAGTTCTTAAATCAGGCATCGGGAACGTCAATTGTGATGCTTCCCGTCAAACATAGGTGTAAATTTTTCACCTGCTCTAAGCAGGTGAAAAGTCTCACCAACTATATTCCGTGGGCTGCTTGGCATCTGGGAGCCTCCTTTACTAAGGATACCCCATGTGGCAAGGATTTGAATAGATAAATGAGTCAATTCTAATTCCTTACTTATTTTAAAAAAAAACACAAAAAAACCCATACTTCCATCAGTCCTGTCTCGCCGCATGTCCCACGCTGCTCCTTTGCTCATTCTTTTGCTGGCTCTGTAAATATAGAATTCACGGAGCCCGGCAAAGCATCTTTGAGCCTCCCATCGGGGCTCCTCATTGGTCCTCAGGATAAACCAATGACAATCCTCAAGGATTTATTAAAGGTGGCTCCCAGATTCCACATAAGGCCTCCCCTCCCCCCCGCAAGATTTGTGCGCGCTCCCCACCTCCTCCTGGTCACTGGAGGTGGGGAAGATACCCTTGTCCATGATATGGACAAGGACTCTGTAGGGCAGTGGGATGCTTTGTTGCCCCTTTCTTACAGAACCCCCCATAATACGAACCATGTGGGCTGGTGTGGCTAGTATGGCAGAGCCCCATGCAGGTTGAATCAGCCATCCTGGTGATACCAGCCTGCATGGGTGACAAGAAGTTAAAGAAATTGGGGGTTATATGCAATTTTTTTGTATTATATTTAAAAAAGATAGCCCCCTCCACAGCAATAACCAACCACTTGTCACCCATGCAGGCTGGTACAGCCAGGATGGCTAAGTCAACCTGCATTGGGCTCCACCATACTAGCCACACCAGCCCACAACAATATTTTTGAAACATACTCACACGGTTATTATTATTTTTTTTTAATAAAAAAAGAAGAAGAAGAAAAGGTAACATAACCTGTCCCCTTCCAAGACTTATTAAACTCTATTCCTACATACTGTGTTGTACTTTGCAAGGGATTTGGGGCTTGCAGCCAGGGGTGCTCATCCAATATTCGGATATCCGAACTATCCAGATAATCTAAACTTTTTCAGCTATCCGACCTCTGATTCGGATTCCGGATTTCTGTGCAAATCCGAATAGTACTCCGCGGATAAATATCCGCAATGCGGATATCCACATGGATATCTCGGATATCCGAATCCGAATACTGTAACTAAGGAAATGATGTCATTGAGCCAATCAGAGGGCTCCCAGCCTAAGCCCTAGCAACCAATCACACAAGGGAACCCTGGCCAGGCCCCCCTGTATAATAAAGAGGGGTGCCATGATGAGAAATCTCGTCCTTGCTTGTGTGACTGCTCACTGAGAGACATGCTCCAGTGCTGCTGGCCTAGCAAGTGCTGTATACAGTGTCAGTGATAAACCTAAAGCTGTTCAGTGATTAACACCATCACTATCACTACACTATTGTTCTATTATTTATTAGGTAGCTAGCTTAGTTTCATTCAGTGACAGTCAGAGTGTATGCTGCAGGCTTGCTGCAGCAGCTGCTATGTGTCTGCGTGTGCTATGCATAGACCAGGCCAGCTGCTGGCCTGCTATTAGCCTTAGCTACAGTATAGGCTAGGGAATAGAATTACTGTGTTATTGTGTAGTTAGTTATTAGAGTAGTAGTACTACTGTGTTAGCATACTACAGAACTGCTGTGCTGCTGAGCAGTGCCAGTGTGTTAGTGTGCACTAGTGTCTTCTCCTCTGCTGTCTGACTGTCACTCGGCACATGGCACTTGGCACGTGGCACTTGGCACATGGCACTTGGCACTTGGCATGTGGCACTTGGCACGTGGCAGGTGGCACGTGGCAGGTGGCACTTGGCATGTGGCACTTAGCACTAGGCATGTGGCAGGTGGCACTTGGCACGTGGCACTTGGCACATGGCACATGGCACTTAGCACTAGGCACGTGGCAGGTGGCACTTGGCACGTGGCAGGTGGCACTTGGCACGTGGCACTTGGCACATGGCACTTAGCACTAGGCACGTGGCAGGTGGCACTTGGCACATGGCAGGTGGCACTTGGCACGTGGCACTTGGCATGTGCCACTTGGCACTTGGCATGTGCCACTTGGCACGTGCCAAGTGCCAAGTGCCAAGTGCCACGTGCCAAGTGCCAAGTGCCACCTGCCATGTGCCAAGTGCCACCTGCCACGTGCCTAGTGCTAAGTGCCATGTGCCTAGTGCCACGTGCCAAGTGCCAAGTGCTAACTGCCACATTGCACTGCCAAGTGTCATGTCCGGCATGCTCCTGGAAGACGTAACACCTGCTGCTGCTGCATTGCCCGGCTCCTGCTGACTTTGCTGCTCCCACCACCAGGGTGCCACAGGCCACTGCTGCTGTGCTGATACCACATATATTTAACCCAAAACACAATTGCTGCATAATTTTTTGGAGGTGTCTGAGCTGAAAACTGTTGTGTCCCAGATGTGCGGTTGGACTTTGGACACAATGTGGGCTGCACGACCGCTGTCTGGAACCTAGGCCTGATGTTAATTGAAAGCCTTTTTTTTGGGGGGGGGGATTTTAAGTCCCACATCATCAATTAGTGTTTCCTTTAAATAAACATGATGCTACATGCCTTATTTACCCTAAAAAATGTTTTAAAAGGAATTTAAAAGCCACTTCCGGTTTTCAAATCCGGGTTCGGATATCCGATTCTATTCAGATATCAAAAAGTTCAGATTTGGAAATCCGATCCGGATCCAGATATCTGGGTATCCGGATTCGAATCAATTCAGATTTTGAAAAGGGGTATCCGAGCAGCACTGCTTGCAGCTGTAGAGCTCCCCACATATCTTTACAGAGCAATATGACCCAGAAAATTGGGTCACTCTGAAATAGAAGGGCACAAAATCACATTCTTTGCAAAGCATTGTTGTTAATTCAACTCCATGCCAACCAGCAGTGGGTAAACCTTGGTATTCACCTTGAAAGGCATGCCCACCAAATGCTGAAAGCCTTAGTGAGCAAATGAGGTGCAAACTTTTTTTTTTTTGCATTAGCTAACACAAGATAGCTCTCATATACACATGTTGAATGAAATGTAAATGCATTTAGGTGTGATAACCAGCTGCAACTTATGAACTGGTCATAACAACCATAGTGTGTGTGTGTGTGGGGGGGGGGGGGGGCGGTCACCAACTGCATGAACAGTATGATATTAAATTAAATTACTTTGCTTCTACATAATTTACGATTTCTATCGCTTTATTTTTAATTAATATTTCTTGCTGGGGTCTGAAATTATGTTGTATAAATATGGTGAAACAGTTAGACTACATGTCTTTAGGTGCAAATCCTCCATCAGGTGCACTATTTTGTGGACTATCAGATTAGTTGCACTGTTGCAGGGAATTGCCCTGTGCGGTGGTGTTCATCCAATATTCGGGTATCCGAACTACCCAGATAATCCAAATGTTTTCCACTATCCAAACCGGAATTTGGATATCTTTGTAAATCCAAATAACACTATCTGAGCAAACTCGGATTTCTATGTGAAAATCTCGAAATCCGGGCGGATAGTTAGTTAGGATATCTGAGCAGAAGCAAAAATTCCGTTAATGGAAAAAATCCCTTTCGGAGGCATTCAATCCGAGAGAGAGAGAGAGAGAGAGAGAGAGAGAGAAAGAGGTTTGGAAGCAATTTAAGCCATTTTCAGGCCACTTCCGGTTTTCAATCCGGATCCGACCAAATATCCAGGATATTGGGTTCAGATATCCGATTTTACTCGGATATCAAAAAGTTTGGATGCGGATATCCGATTTGGATCCAGATATCTGGGTATCCGGATCCAAATTCAATTCGGATTTTGAAAAGGGGTATCCGAGCAGCACTGGCCCTGTGGTGTATGGGCAAGCAACAGATTTCTCTCCTATCAGATTCAATCAGAGAGATCTCTTTCTTCGTTGATCAATGTTTTTTAACCATTCCTACTTTTAACAAAAAGTAAATAAATATGTAAATGCAAAGGTAAACAGAGGAGCCAGTAGAATTAAAAAAAAGGTAAAATGTTTAAAATAGAGGAGGCGGAGGTTGACTTGCCTCCTCCAAGTAGACACAAATTAGTAATAACGTTGTATCAAGAAAATAATTTATTTATACACTCCAAGATGCAGTACAACGTGTTTGGCTGCTTCATCGAGCAATAGGGATGGAGTATGCAGCAATGCAGGTCTAGGACTAAGCCAGATGATTAGAAAGGTAAGAAATGTAATAGTGAAAAATGGAAAGTAGTTCTTATCGTAACTCACTTTTTCTGTAAAATAATATAAAGTTAGTGGAGGCTGTAGTAGTTTTCCAGTAACAGATGTACATTTGTAAAGCATGTCCTTTTCCAATCTTTGAAGTATGTTGGAAACTTATATTTGCATAGTTTGAATGTATGTAAAGCCAGGTCTTTTCAGAGCATCAAATCAGGCTCTCACTGGATATCATCAGTCGCACAGCGACTGATAGAGAGAGACAGTACACTTCTTTTTCCCTTACGATACAAGAAAGGTTGATAGGAGGAATCCTAGGTTGATAGGCTCTTGTGGCTGGCTTTTAGGGACTTTTATGAAGTCATGGATTCTAGCAAAGGTGTTGTGATTCCTTTTATTATAATAACCTTTGAAACCATTGAAACTGTTATTGGGCTAATCACCAGTCTCTTCATTGTATGCACAATTATAGGTGACTTTCTTAAAGGACAGACCAAGAACACAGTAGATAAAATTGTGTTCTCACTCACCTGCTCCAATATTTGTCTTCAGAGCTTCCTTTTTGTCTATACTTTGGCAATCACTTTTCACTTTAACCCTGGCTCATATACAAAACTCATCATCCTTCTCCTGGTAACATATGGCAGAATATCTTGCATGTGGATGTCTATGTGCCTGAGCTTCTTTCATTGTATTAAAATAATCCAGTTTAGAAGTGGTTTCTTCTCCTTGGTGAAGAAGAAGATTGATGGCTTAATTCCATGGATGATAGTAGTGATCCAGGCTATGAGCCTTGGTTGCAGCTTTTTAACTGCACCAAGCATGGTTCCCCCTCAAGCACCTATGAACATGAACAACATCTCAGAGATTGCCTTTGCTAACAACACAGAACATAGTAACAGTCAGGAAGTAAATATTGTATATTATATTAATTTTGGACCATTCCTGATGGCAGTAATAATTACAGCTTTCACCACCATATCGCTCGTGGTCCACGTTCATAGAATGGCCAGAACCTCCAGCACCTCCAGCAGCAATACAGTAAAAACACGCAGAGTAGTATGGACCTTAGTTCAGCTTCTTGCCCTTTACCTTATCTTTTATTTGATCATGATGGTTGCCTTTTCTGTACAAATGTCTACAACGTATTTTAATGATTTCTTTGTTATTCTACAATTTGCCTTCTGTCCTGTCCAATCATTTATTCTGATATTTGGAAACCCAAGTTACAAGGAAATCTGCACCGCTGTGTGTTGTAGACTCAGAAGGTACCGCAGAAAACTAAGCTAAATTCTCTACAGAATTGATGATGACCCATTTTTACCCTCTGTGAACTGTAATAAACCGGACGACTTTTTTTTTCTTCAGTAGAGGTGCAGGTTACAACTCCAGTGATGTTGCCAGCAAGCCAAAGACATTCTTTACCACTTTACCATGGTGGCATAGTGGTTAGCGCTATGTATATTTGTATTTTCATTTCTATGCTCTCACTATATCTGTGTAGGTTTCCTCTGGGCACTCCAGTTTCCTCCCACATCCCAAAAACATACAGATAAGTTAATTGGCTTTCCCTCGAAAATTGGCCCTAGACTACAATACATACACTACATAATATATACTATGACTATAGTAGGGATTTGACTTTGAGCCCCTCTGAGGGACAGTTAAGTGACAAAGCAATATACTCTGTACAGTGCTGTGGAAGATGTTGGCTCTATATAAATACTAAATAATAATAATAATAATAATAATAATAATAATAATAATAATAATAATAATAATAATAATATACCACTTGTAAAATTAATTGTAATGTGATATTCAACAGTATAGTTTACATATCTGAATTTGAGTCTACATTAAATATTATCTAAAAGTAGATAACCTCCAAGGAGAACCCATTAGTAGTGTTGATCGTCATGGATAGTTAAAGAGGAACTATAAGCTGAAAAACAACTCATTGCCAGCAGACAGCCTATACCCACTTTGTAGGGGAAAACCCAGTATTTTCTGATATAAATCCAGCATTTTTCTGGTATGTCACCTTTAATAGCTAAGCCACGACCCCTCAAGAGCTACATCCGCAGCTGTATATTAATTAGCCTTGTGCGCACTGCCTTCTGGGTAGTGATGTCACTGGAAGCTTTTTCTGCAGTTAGGGGGGAAAACCGTTTTCTTCCCTGTCATCAAGACAGGACATGTGCAGGCAAAGAGAGAAGTTGTTCCTGCAGCCCCAGAGTTTGTGTTGTGCATGAACTAAAGCAGGCATATGGTGCTTTTCTATCATAACAGGTTATAGACACTATGACAGTAATACAGCACTGATTCATGTGTGCTGCACAAAAAAAATACATATTGCTTAATGGGCAGCATGGTGGTGTAGTGGTTAGCACTCTCGCCTTGCAGCGCTGGGTCCCTGATTTGAATCCCAGGCAGGTCACCGCAAGGAGTTTGTATGTTCTCCCCGTGTCTGTGTGGGCTTCCTCCAGACACTCTAGTTTCTTCCCACATTCCAAAAACATACAGATAAGTTAATTGGCTTCCCCTTAAAATTGTCCCTAGACTATGGTACAATGCACTACATGATACATACATAGACATATGACTATGGCAGGGATTAGATTGTGAGCCCCTCTGAGGGTCAATTAGTAACAAGACAATTTACCCTGTATAGTGCTGTGTAATATGTCGGCTATATACGTTCTACAATGGATGAGACTGACCCTTTTAGGCCCTTTTCACACAGAATGCTAAATTGCTTGTTTGCTGAGCAGTCCAGACCCTATTTGCCGCCTGCCAGTGCAATTCGGGTGCAATGTAAAGCGGAACTGAAAATTAACAATGTCCTGCACCGGTCTTCAATGATCCTCCATTCTCCCGCTGCGGTGAAGTTTTTTTTTTTTTTGTTAATCTTCAGTTCGGCCTTAAATTGCACTTGAATGTGCACTTATGTGCACAGTGCGCCCCCACCATGGTAGCCAGATGTGCCTCACTCCCTCAGGAATAGGTGCTCTGCATAGGTGCCAGGAAAAGGTGCTCAGTATAGGAGCCAGGAAAAGGTGCCCAGTATAGGAGCCAGGAAAATGTGCTCAGTATAGGTAGCCAGGAAAAGGTGCTCCAGAATAGGTATCCAGGCGATGGGGAGATGCAGCGAGCAGCGGCTGAGGAGGAAGTCATCAAATACTCAATTTGCTGGGATCCACATGCTGCATGTACTTACTTCTTCCTGTTCTTGCGTTTCATCTCACAGTAACAGTGCCCCCTAAGAGGCATCATCATCATCTTTTTTCGCTTCAGTGTCTCTTTAAGCTGTAGTGAGTTTGTGTATCTGAACAACACCTGAAGTTTATTTAAGTTTCTTCTTCAATCATTTTTCAGAACTGGATCAGAACCATACAAAGTACAGAACCAGTTCTGAAACATGCCTGAAGAAAAAAACTTAAAATTTCAAAAGCTTGCAAAGAAATCTTGTACAGTTAGTCATTAAAGGTATCAGCTAAACAACGTTTGATGTTATGTTTTTAGATTCTCTCCAGGACTAAGGCCCAGTTCACATTAGCGTTTTTTTCCGGAACGTAACCGGAACGTTACTGTATGATACTGTACAAACGGAATAGATGTGAAAGGATCCAATGTTAACCTATGGATCCATTCACATGCATCCGTTGGCAGTGGTGCTCATCTGGATTCCGGATATCTGAACTACCCGGATAATCCAAACTTTTTCCACTATCCGATTGGATCCGGATTCCGGATAGTTGGGCCAAATCCGGATAGCACCATCCGAGTTAACTCGGATATCAATTTGAAAATCCGGAATACGGCGGATACTAAGGTCGGATATCCAAATCCGGGTACTGTAACCATGGAGATGACGTCCATGATATCATTGAGGGCTCCCAGGGGTTCCCAGCAGAAGCCCTAGCAACCAATCACAAAAGGGAACCCTGACCAGCCCCACTTGACCTCATTGAGCCAATTAGAGGGCTCCCAGCCTAAGCCGTAGCACCCAATCACAGAAAGGAACCCTGGCCAGGCCCCCTTGTATAATAAGGAGGGCTGCCATGATGAGAAATATCAGTCCTTGCTTGTCACTGCTCACTGAGAGACATGCTCCAGTGCTTCTGGCCTAGCAAGTGCTGTATACAGTGATAAACCTAAAGCTGTTCAGTGATTAACACCTTCACTATCACTACACTATAGTTCTATTGTTACTTAGGTAACTAGCTTGATTTCATTCAGTGACAGTCAGAGTGTGTGCTGCAGGCTTGCAGCAGCTGCTATGTGTCTGTGTGTGTGCTGTGCACAGACCAGGACAGCTGCTGGCCTGCTATTAGCCTTAGCTACAGTATAGGTTAGGTTAGGGAATAGGATTACTGTGTTATTGTTTAGTTAGTGTGCACTAGTGCCTTCTCCTCTGCTGTCTGACTGTCACTCGGCACATGGCACTTGGCACATGGCAGGTGGCACTTGGCACGTGGCAGGTGGCACTTGGCACATGGCAGGTGGCACTTGGCACATGGCAGGTGTCACGTGTCCGTAAGGAGTCCCGAATGTACTGCCCTGACTGTAATGTTACCCTGTGTGCTGTTCCCTGTTTCAAGATCTACCACACACGGGAGGTGTATCAGTTGTATACCGTACTGCATGTACATCCTGTATATTTAATGTGCTGCCTTATTTGTACAGTTTTGCTATTTTTCAGTTTATTGATAAATGTCATTATTTCAATACATTTATGTTCCAGTCTTTTATTTACATTCAGAATGTCTACCAGGCTTTTATTCTGACATATTTTGGTGATTCATGACTTTACAATTCTTGAAAACAATGTATCGCTTTTGACTCATTATTCCAGATAGAAATGCACCACCAGGGAGGTTAAACTGCACACTCCCATCTTTATCCTCCCACGGGCAACTCTTCTCAGTAACCTGGCTCAAGTTTTTACATAATGGCATGCTCCAGATCACTAAGAAGATGTGGCCAGGCAAAGATGAAGATGAGAGCGCACAGCCTAATGGAGCAGCATGCCCACTGGGACAGTTGTTATGCTGGCAAAAAATGTGGGCCCTGGGAAGCAGAAGTTGGTGGGAGACCTGGAGGGAGGGGGGGTTGCCCTATGGTAGCACTGGACCTGCAGACACCACTATTGACTGCTGGAATGGACAGTGTATGCCACCCTGACACAGTGTGAACTGAACATAAGTTTGGACCAACAAGAAGTAAAATTTGTATTTCTTCCTCTGGTGCAATGAAACATTCGTTGTGGTTCCCCTATCCTCCCACAGTATTTCCTGGCAGCCTTGTGGTCCCATCCCCCATAGTATTCCCAGTAGTAGTGGCCTAGTGGTCCCCCTATTCCCCCTCACAGTTTTTATTTCCCTGGCTACCTAATGGTTCTCCCCCACCCCCCACAGTAATATTCCCAGTGGTGGCCAAGTAGTCCCAACATTAATGGCTGAAGAGCAGGTAGCTCACACCTCTTACCATCCCCCCCATCCCAACCCCGCCCCCCCAGCAGCATAAACGAATTGCTTCCAGCAGAGTAGAAGAGTAGAAGATACACTTACTTACCAAATATTCAGGTACGTGCTCAAGCCAGGACTAGAGATGGCCTGAAAGGTTTGCCGGCAAAAGGTTCCAGGCAAACCTCCGGCGGTTCGCGTTCGCCATGTAACGCAAACTTTTCCAGACGTTAGGTTCGCCCCCATAGTGCACCATAAAGGTCAACTTTGACCCTCTCTCTACATCACAGTCAGCAGGCATATTGTAGTCAATTAGGCTACACTCACTCCTGGAACCACTCCCCCCCCCCTTTTATAAGGCAGGGAGCGCTGGCTATTATACTCACTCGTGTGCCTGCATTAATTAGTGAAGGGACAGCTGCTGGCAGACTCTCATTGGGAAAGATTAGTTAGGCTCTTGTAGGCTGGTTAGCTTGCTCCTGGCTGATTATTATTGCTAAAATAGCACCCCTCTATTGAGAGCTAATGTTCTCCTGATGTGTATTTTTTTTGTGTGTGTTGTCCACTGACACTGCATTATACAGCCCTATCTGTTACAGCTGGACCTTGGTAATTGCTATTACTGTGCCAGCCAGGCCCTGCCTAACTATCTATACTGGGACACCTACCTATGCCTACCTAACTACTGGGGCACCTACTTACCTATAAGGGGACACCTACCTATGCCTACCTACCTATACCAGGGCACCTACCTATGCCTACCTACCTATACTGGGTCTCCTACCTATGCCTAGCTAACTACTGGGGCACCTACCTATGCCCAGTGGCGTACCTAGGGCATTTGACACCCGGTGCTAGGTATTGAAAGACACCCCCCCCCCCCCACACACGGTACACCACCTGCGGCGCGCGAAGCGCGCCACGGCGAAAAAATGGGCGTGGCTATGACCGGATGTGGCGGAGCTAATTTAAAAGTGCACCCAAGTTTTAGTCAACCTTTCTCCAGAAAATTCACATCATTGCGCAGCTTTTCTCCAGAAAATACACAAAATGTCAGAAGCTTTCAACATAAAATACACGTAATGCGAGAACATTTCACCAGACATTACACGTTATGTGAGCAGATTTCACAAGAAAATACATTCAATCATGTCGGCAGATTTGACCAGAAAAAAATCATTCAATCTTGCGGTAGATTTGACCAGAACATACACAATGTCAGCACCAGATTTCACCACAAAATACACAATATCAGTAGTTAAACTGACCACAAAATACACAATGACGGTAGTTAAACTGACCACAAAATACACGACGGTAGTTAAACTGACCACAAAATACATAATGACGGTAGTTAAACTGACCACAAAATACACAATGTCAGTAGCAGATCTGACCACAAAATACACAATATCGGTAGCAGATTTGAGTGTTGGCAAGCTGATAGCCTGGTGGGTAGGTGGTGAAGGGTGAGCAGCCTGATTGCCTAGTGGGTAGGTGGGCAGCCTGCTGGGTAGCAGTGGTGGGTAGGGGGGCAGCAGTGGTGGGTAGCCTGCTGGGTAGCCTGGTGGGTAGGTGGGCAGCAGTGGTGGGTAGGTGGGTAGCATGGTGGGTAGGGGGGCAGCAGTGGTGGGTAGGTGGCCAGCCTGCTGGGTAGCCTGGTGGGTAGGTGGGCAGCCTGCTGGGTAGCAGTGGTGGGTAGGTGGGCAGCAGTGGTGGGTAGGTGGGCAGCCTGCTGGGTAGCCTGGTGGGTAGGTGGGCAGCCTGCTGGGTAGCAGTGGTGGGTAGGTGGGCAGCAGTGGTGGGTAGGTGGGCAGCAGTGGTGGGTAGCCTGGTGGGTAGGTGGGCAGCCTGCTGGGTAGCCTGGTGGGTAGGTGGGCAGCAGTGGTGGGTAGGTGGGCAGCAGTGGTGGGTAGCCTGGTGGGTAGGTGGGCAGCAGCGGTGGGTAGGTGGGCAGCAGCGGTGGGTAGGTGGGCAGCAGCGGTGGGTAGGTGGGCAGCAGCGGTGGGTAGCCTGCTGGGTAGCCTGGTGGGTAGGTAGGCAGCAGTGGTGGGTAGGTGGGCAGCCTGCTGGGTAGCCTGGTGGGTAGGTGGGCAGCAGTGGTGGGTAGGTGGGCAGCAGTGGTGGGTAGCCTGCTGGGTAGGTGGGCAGCAGTGGTGGGTAGGTGGGCAGCAGCGGTGGGTAGGTGGGCAGCAGCGGTGGGTAGATGGGCAGCAGCGGTGGGTAGATGGGCAGCAGCGGTGGGTAGATGGGCAGCAGTGGTGGGTAGCCTGCTAGCAGTGGTGGGTAGGTGGGCAGCAGCGGTGGGCAGGTGGGCAGCAGCGGTGGGCAGGTGGGCAGCAGCGGTGGGTAGCCTGCTGGGTAGCCTGGTGGGTAGGTGGGCAGCAGCGGTGGGTAGGTGGGCAGCAGTGGTGGGTAGGTGGGCAGCAGTGGTGGGTAGCCTGCTAGCAGTGGTGGGTAGGTGGGCAGCAGCGGTGGGCAGGTGGGCAGCAGCGGTGGGCAGGTGGGCAGCAGCGGTGGGTAGCCTGCTGGGTAGCCTGGTGGGTAGGTGGGCAGCAGCGGTGGGTAGGTGGGCAGCAGTGGTGGGTAGGTGGGCAGCAGTGGTGGGTAGCCTGGTGGGTAGGTGGGCAGCAGTGGTGGGTAGGTGGGCAGCAGTGGTGGTAGGTGGGCAGCAGTGGTGGGTAGGTGGGCAGCAGCGGTGGGTAGGTGGGCAGCAGTGGTGGGTAGGTGGGCAGTAGTGGTGGGTAGCCTGGTGGGTAGGTGGGCAGCAGTGGTGGGTAGGTGGTGGGCAGCAGTGGTGGGTAGGTGGGCAGCAGCGGTGGGTAGGTGGGCAGCAGCGGTGGGTAGCCTGCTGGGTAGCCTGTGGGTAGGTGGGCAGCAGCGGTGGGTAGGTGGGCAGCAGTGGTGGGTAGGTGGGCAGCAGTGGTGGGTAGCCTGGTGGGTAGGTGGGCAGCAGTGGTGGGTAGGTGGGCAGCAGTGGTGGTAGGTGGGCAGCAGTGGTGGGTAGGTGGGCAGCAGCGGTGGGCAGGTGGGCAGCAGCGGTGGGTAGCCTGCTGGGTAGCCTGGTGGGTAGGTGGGCAGCAGCGGTGGGTAGGTGGGCAGCAGTGGTGGGTAGGTGGGCAGCAGTGGTGGGTAGCCTGGTGGGTAGGTGGGCAGCAGTGGTGGGTAGGTGGGCAGCAGTGGTGGTAGGTGGGCAGCAGTGGTGGGTAGGTGGGCAGCAGCGGTGGGTAGGTGGGCAGCAGTGGTGGGTAGGTGGGCAGTAGTGGTGGGTAGCCTGGTGGGTAGGTGGGCAGCAGTGGTGGGTAGGTGGTGGGCAGCAGTGGTGGGTAGGTGGGCAGCAGCGGTGGGTAGGTGGGCAGCAGCGGTGGGTGGCCGGGCCGGTGCACCTGTAAAAGAAAAAAACCTTACCTGCAGATGTCTTCCGAGTCCCAGGCAGCCTCCGCAGCTCCTCTTGAATGTCCCGCGCCGTCTCCTGCTGCGTCATCAGTGCAGGGCTACGGGAAGATGGCCGCCGAAGCCCACACTGGAGACAAAAATAGACGGCAAGATGGCGTCGGCGGCCATCTTGCCATCTATTTTTGTCTCCAGTGCGGGCTTCGGCGGCCATCTTCCCGTAGCCCTGCTCGGGTAAACTGAGGGCGGCTATCAGCCGCCCTGTCAGTGCCCGTTGCCGGCGCCCGTGGAGGGGAAGCGCCGAAGGAGGGGACCCAGGTGAGGGAGATGTGGGGGGGTATTTCCCCCCTCCCCGCCGATGCTGCCACCCCTCCTTCAGCGCTGCTTCCCCTCCTGTGTCATCAAGGCTTCTGGGGAGGCCTTGATGACACCCCCCCTGGAGCTGACACCCGGAGCGGAGCGCTCCTGGCCGCCCCATGGTAGGGACGCCACTGCCTATGCCTATATACCTATATTGGGACACCTACCGATGCCTACCTACCTATACCTACATAGGAGACCAGGGTTCGAATCTCAGCTCTGCCTGTTCAGTAAGCCAGCACCTATTCTGTAGGAGACCTTAGGCAAGTCTCTCTAACACTGCTACTGCCTATAGGGCATGTCCTAGTGGCTGCAGCTCTGTCGCTTTGAGTCCACCAGGAGAAAAGCGCAATATAAATGTTATTTGTCTTGTCTTGTCAAATGATGCCGTGCACTGCTGATTGTCTTCAGAGCCAGGCTCTCCTCCTAGGTCCCCCTCCTGGTACTGTGCGCTCTGCCGCTGCCCACTCCTCCTTCCCTTCCCACAGAGAACCACAGCTGCAGCAAAAATGATAGCAGCAGATGGCAAATGCTCACTCACCTATCCATGATCCAAGCGATAGAGATCCCGTCATCTGAAACCCATCTGTCTCTTCTACAGTGCAGCCGCTCGCTCTGAACTTCCTGATTCTCATATAAGACAGGAAGTAGGTAGTAGTACTAGTAGTAGTAACAGAACGTCAGCACTCTAGAGGAGACAGATGGGCTCCGGATGACGGGACCCCTATTGCTTGGATAGCAATAGGTGAATATAAGTCATCTGGTGCTGTCATTCTCCCCCGCTGCGGCTGCCTTCTCTGCGGGACTATAGTATTCACTGGGATGGAGGCTGCATGGTGGCTGTCTAGTTTGGGAGGAAATCGGTTGTTCGGTGGTGGGGGTGGTTATGTAATTCTGTCTGGGGAACGGCTTCCGGTTTGGCGGTGTCCAGAGCTTTCTGCTATTGCCAGGCTGGAGATGCAGGGGGAAAGTGCTGCTGCTGTGCCCTCTGGTGCCCTCTTCACAGGGGTGCCCCAGCCCCCGAGTGCAAATGCCCCAGCCATTCATCTCTCACTCTGCATTTTGCCGCTGCTATTCCCTGCATTGTGCACCCACAGAGAAAAGCGGGCTGTTGCCCATAGCAACCAGTAGCTCGGCTGCCCTGGTGTGTGCGGCATATTGCTGTGCAGCTGCATCTTCTGATTCTATTACGACATGATGGGGGGCCCAAATCAGTTACTTTGCTTAGGGCCCCATTTAGCCTTAATCCAGCTCTGCCTATGCCTAGCTAACTACTGGGGCACCTACCTATGCCTATCTATACTGGGACACCTACCTATGCCTAGCTAACTACTGGGGCACCTACCTATGCCTATCTACCTATATTGGGACACCTACCTATCTACCTATACTGTGACACCTTCCTATGCCTACCTACCTATACTGGGACTCCTACCTATGCCTAGCTAACTACTGGGGCACCTACCTATGCCTACCTACCTATACTGGGACTCCTTCCTATGCCCACCTACCTATACTGGGACTCCTACCTATGTCTAGCTAACTACTGGGGCACCTACCTATGCCTATCTACTTATACTGGGGCACCTACCTATGCCTACCTACATACAAGAAGATAATAAGGTTGTTGCTTTATTGTGGACAGACCAAATTTAATCAGCTGGACAGTCACTGTTGTTCTATCATTGAGCTAACACCGCCCAGCGACCATATGGGCTTGAAAACCACCATGGCTTGCACTCTCGCCATGGTGCGCACCAGTCCAGCATGGCCGTCACTACGCTAACAGCTGTTTGCGGCGTGTTACACAGTTTGGTGTGTCAGTGTGAAGCAGTACTCTAATTACACTCCCTGATTGATGTTTACACATGCAAGATGTTTTAAAGCACTTTAGGCCTGCAATTTAGCATTAAATGTGATTTTTGTCCTTAAAACGTTTCTTTGCATCAAATCCAGATTTTTTCCCAGGACTTTTGGCAACTATCCCACTCCGCCATGCCCTCCTCCAGGTGTTAGACCCCTTGAAACATCTTTTCCATCACTTTTGTGGCCAGCATTAGTGTTTCTAGTTTTCAAAGTTCGCCTCCCCATTGAAGTCTATTGCGGTTTGCGAAAGTTTGCGAGAACCGAACCTTTCGCGGAAGTTCGCGAACCGAAAATCAGAGGTTCGGGACATCTCTAGCCAGGACTCCACTTTATGTATGGGGCCTCTACCTGCCTTGCAGGTATGTATATGTATGCACTGACATGATGTCAGTGTCGGACTGGGAGCTGGAAAAGCAGAGGAAATCCACTTGCTGGCCAAGCAGCAGTAATCAGGTGTTGCTGCTCACAGTAAAGACTTGTTGCAGGTTTCTGTTGGGAGTGATAACACAGGGTTACTGCTGCTTGGCCAGCAGGTGGATTTCCTCAGTTTTTATCACCTCCCAGTCCGACACTGCATGATGTAACATGCCTGCATCACAGAAAGAGCGCAGTTGTGGCTGTGACAGTCCAGGGAATCATGGCACATTGTCTTGTGGATCTGGAGGCAGAGCCTTGTGCTGGAGTTAAGGTAATGTATAAACTAATGCTCCCCTGCCTGCTGCCTAGCTCTCTGTCCCAATTCAATCACATTGCTGTAACACTGTAACTGGTGGCAGCCAGCGAAATTAAGAGGAATGATGGGGGAGATCCTATGGACAATCACCCCCTTTGGCTATATTATAGTGCTGATTAGTGGTGCTTGTAATGAGTCAATAACGTTTAAACAAAATTCTGCTTAATTTTTCACATTTACGCATTGTGTAATTGCGATTATGCTACGTACAGCATACTACGTGATTTTATGCGTAAACGCTTACAAAATTTTGTATCGATTTGACAGTGTACTGTGCATGTGCAGCTATTAGTTACAGTAAATATTCAATGCGAAAAATGCATTCATATGCAAAAAAGTTGCATTCATTTGACAGTGTACTGTGCATGTGCAGCTATTAGTTAAATATTCAATGCAAAATAAAATTTGCATGGATGCATAATTAACACAAACGTAATTTTGCATGAATTACGCTAACATGTGTAATTACAGTTAGTGACTACATTTCCATGCAAAATTCTTTACACGTAATCTACACATTTTTCAATATGATTATGATGCATAATTGCGAATTACGAAGCATAATTACACATAGGCGTAATTTCTACCCATCTGGCCAGAGTGATAAAACATGAGGGAGAGTGGGCCCAATCAGGGTTACAATCTAAGGTGGGGGGGAGACATAAAGTGGAAGGGATTATATGTATATTTAGAGAAAGGGTCTAGGATGAGATACATGGAAGGGAGGTGAGAGCAAAAAATGGGTTTTTAGCAGGGATGCTCAAATCCGAATTTAGGTGAAACCCGGATAGTTGCTCTCTGGATTTCACCCAGTAAACCTGTGCGGGGTGGGCGGGGGGTGTCAAGATTACCTCTCTGACGTCTTCTTCGGTCCGTCCCTCGGCGCCTCCCACGATGCAGTCCACGGGCATCACGTGACTACAAACACTTCCTCCTTTACCCGGAAGGAGGAAGTGTTTGTACTCACGTGAATGCCGCGTGGAACGCATCATGAGAGGCGCCGAGGGACAGACCGAAGAAGACGGCCCTCGCCCACCCATCTGGGTGAAATCCAGATAGCAACTATCCAGGTTCACCCGAATTCCGATTTGAGCATCCCTAGTGCATATTTTAACAATATGAAGGTAAAAGTGAGCCTTATGGGGGATGGCAGGGTGTTTCAGAGAGTAGGGGTCACCCCAGAGAATAGTGATAGCAGAATCCTGGTCTCATTTTTAAATATTAAATATTATTTTACTCTTTAATATAAACTAGCTGGTTGACCGGCGTTGCCTGGGTATGTAATTGGCTAGTGTTAGCTCTGCCCACTTTTTCTAATCCTAACACACAATTACTCAATGATTACCTAGTTTGTGAGCTTTGCGGTCTTTGGCATCAATAATTGGCATTGAAATGAAATAAATCTAATTGGCTGTGGCTCCACTCCTTTGAAAATCAATAGGTGAATTTTGATTAGCTTTTGTAGGCTCCACCCACTTTTCTGAATATTAATCCCAGTCACCCAGTGACCAACTGTGCAAAGTTTAAGAACCCTGCCATTGACAGACAGTGTAAGAATGGAGTTTACATTCTGGCAGTGAAATGTCCTAATGTTTCCCTGGTATGTATTTGGCTGCTGTTGGCTGTGGGCACTTTTTCTAACCCTAACACACAATTGTCATTAATCAATGACCAAGTTTGTGAGATTTGTGGTCTTTGGCATGAATAATTTTTATTGAAATGAAACACATCTGATTCGCTGTTTGTGGCCCCACCCCTTTTCTAAATATTTAACCCTAGTTACCCAATGATCAACTGTACCAGGTTTGAGGCTTGTGCCATTAACAGTGCAAAAATGGCAGCAATTAAGTATTTGCCTTGAAAATCAATAGGTGAATTGTCATTGGTTTTTATATGCTCCACCCACATTTCTGAATATTAATCCCAGTTACCCAGCGACTAACTGTGCAAAGTTTTAGAACCCTACAATTAATAGTGTAAGAATGGCTGCCGTTTACATTTTCCCAGTGAAATTTGTGTTTGTCTCCGCCCACTGATGACTTGGCATTGCCCAGGTATGTATTTGGCTGATGTTGGCTCCGCCCACTTTTACTAACCCTAACACAAAATTACTTAATGACCAAGTTTGTGAGCTTTGCGGTCTTTGGCATCAATAATTTGCATTGAAATAAAACAAATCTAATTGCTGTGGCTCAACCCCTTTTCTGAATTTGAACCCCAATAACCCAATGGTCAACTGTACCAGGTACAGGTGATTAACAGTGCAATAGGCTTGTACCATTAACAGTGCAAGAATGGCATCAATTAACCACTTCGGGACCACAGTCTTTTCGCCCCTTAAGGACCAGAGCCTTTTTCTCCATTCAGACCACTGCAGCTTTCACGGTTTATTGCTCGGTCATACAACCTACCACCTAAATGAATTTTACCTCCTTTTCTTGTCACTAATACAGCTTTCTTTTGATGCTATTTGATTGCTGCTGCGAGTTTTACTTTTTATTATATTCATCAAAAAAGACATGAATTTTGTCAAAAAAATGACTTTTTTAACTTTCTGTGCTGACATTTTTCAAATAAAGTAAAATTTCCTATACATTTGAGCGCGAAAGTTATTCTGCTACATGTCTTTGATAAAAAAAAAAACATTCAGTGTATATTTATTGGATTGGGTAAAAGTTATAGCGTTTACAAACTATGGTGCCAAAAGTGAATTTTCCCATTTTCAAGCATCTCTGACTTTTCTGCGCACCTGTCATGTTTCATGAGGGGCTAAAATTCCAGGATAGTACAAATACCCCCCAAATGACCCCATTTTGGAAAAAAGACATCCCAAAGTATTCAGTGAGAGGCATGGTGAGTTCATAGAAGATTTTATTTTTTGTCACAAGTTAGCGGAAAATGACAGTTTGTGACAAAAAAAAAAAAAAAAAAAAAGTTTCCATTTCTTCTAACTTGCGACAAAAAAAAATGAAATCTGCCACGGACTCACTATGCTCCTCTCTGAATACCTTGAAGTGTCTACTTTCCAGAATGGGGTCATTTGTGGGGTGTGTTTACTGTCCTGGCATTTGGGGGGTGCCTAATTGTAAGCACCCCTGTAAAGCCTAAAGATGCTCATTGGACTTTGGGCCCCTTAGCGCAGTTAGGCCGCAAAAAAGTGCCACACATGTGGTATTGCCGTACTCAGGAAAAGTAGTATAATGTGTTTTGGGGTGTATTTTTACACATACACATGCTGGGTGGGAGAAATATCTCCGTAAATGACAATTTTTTTATTTTTTTTACACACAATTGTCTATTTATAGAGATATTTCTCCCACTCAGCATGGGTATGTGGAAAAATACACCCCAAAACACATTATACTACTTCTCCTGAGTACGGCGATACCACATGTGTGGCACTTTTTTGCACCCTAACTGCGCTAAGGGGCCCAAAGTCCAATGAGTACCTTTAGGATTTCACAGGTCATTTTGAGAAATTTCGTTTCAAGACTACTCCTCACGGTTTAGGGCCCCTAAAATGCCAGGACAGTATAGGAACCCCACAAATTACCCCATTTTAGAAAGAAGACACCCCAAGGTATTCCGTTAGATGTATGGTGAGTTCATAGAAGATTTTTTTTTTTTGTCACAAGTTAGCGGAAATTGATTTTAATTGTTTTTTTTCACAAAGTGTCATTTTCCGCTAACTTGTGACAAAAAATAAAATCTTCTATGAACTCGCCATTCTCCTAACGGAATACCTTGGGGTGTCTTCTTTCTAAAATGGAGTCATTTGTGGGGTTCCTATACTGCCCTGGCATTTTAGGGGCCCTAAACCGTGAGGAGTAGTCTTGAAACCAAATGTGGCAAAATGACCTGTGAAATCCTAAAGGTACTCATTGGACTTTGGGCCCCTTAGCGCACTTAGGGTGCAAAAAAGTGCCACACATGTGGTACCGCCGTACTCAGGAGAAGTAGTATAATGTGTTTTGTGGTGTATTTTTACATATAACCATGCTGGGTGGGAGAAATATCTCTGTAAATGACACATTTTTTTATTTGTTTTACACACAATTGTCCATTTACAGAGAGATTTCTCCCACCCAGCATGGGTATGTGTAAAAATACACCACAAAACACATTATACTACTTCTCCTGAGTATGGCGATACCACATGTGTGACACTTTTTTGCAGCCTAGGTGCGCTAAGGGGCCCAACGTCCTATTCACAGGTCATTTTGAGGCATTTGTTTTCTAGACTACTCCTCACGGTTTAGGGCCCCTAAAATGCCAGGGCAGTATAGGAACCCCACAAGTGACCCCATTTTAGAAAGAAGACACCCCAAGGTATTCCGTTAGGGGTATGGTGAGTTCATAGAAGATTTTATTTTTTCTCACAAGTTAGTGAAAAATGACACTTTGTGAAAAAAACAATAACAATCCAATTTCCGCTAACTTTTGACAAAAAATAAAATATTCTATGAACTCATCATACACCTAACAGAATACCTTGGGGTGTCTTCTTTCTAAAATGGGGTCACTTGTGGGGTTCCTATACTGCCCTGGCATTTTACGGGCCCAAAACTGTGAGTAGTCTGGAAACCAAATTTCTCAAAATGACTGTTCAGGGGTATAAGCATCTGCAAATTTTGATGACAGGTGGTCTACGAGGGGGCAAATTTTGTGGAAACGGTCATAAGCAGGGTGGCCTCTTAGATGACAGGATGTATTGGGCCTGATCTGATGGATAGGAGTGCTAGGGGGGTGACAGGAGGTGATTGATGGGTGTCTCAGGGGGCGGTTAGAGGGGAAAATAGATGCAATCAATGCACTGGGGAGGTGATCGGAAGGGGGTCTGAGGGGGATCTGAGGGTTTGGCCGAGTGATCAGGAGCCCACACGGGGCAAATTAGGGCCTGATCTGATGGGTAGGTGTGCTAGGGGGTGACAGGAGGTGATTGATGGGTGTCTCAAGGTGTGATTAGAGGGGGGAAATAGATGCAAGCAATGCACTGGCGAGGTGATCAGGGCTGGGGTCTGAGGGCGTTCTGAGGTGTGGGCGGGTGATTGGGTACCCGCAAGGGGCAGATTAGGGTCTAATCTGATGGGTAACAGTGACAGGTGGTGATAGGGGGTGATTGATGGGTAATTAGTGGGTGTTTAGAGGAGAGAATAGATGTAAACAATGGATTTGGGAGGTGATCTGATGTCGGATCTGCGGGCGATCTATTGGTGTGGGTGGGTGATCAGATTGCCCGCAAGGGGCAGGTTAGGGGCTGATTGATGGGTGGCAGTGACAGGGGGTGATTGATGGGTGGCAGTGACAGGGGGTGATTGATGGGTGGCAGTGACAGGGGGTGATTGATGGGTGATTGACAGGTAATCAGTGGGTTATTACAGGGGAGAACAGATGTAAATATTGCACGGGCGAATTGATAAGGGGGGGGGGGTCTGAGGGCAATCTGAGCGTGTGGGCAGGTGATTGGGTGCCCGCAAGGGGCAGATTAGGGTCTAATCTGATGGGTAACAGTGACAGGTGGTGATAGGGGGTGATTGATGGGTAATTAGTGGGTGTTTAGAGGAGAGAATAGATGTAAACAATGGATTTGGGAGGTGATCTGATGTCGGATCTGCGGGCGATCTATTGGTGTGGGTGGGTGATCAGATTGCCCGCAAGGGGCAGGTTAGGGGCTGATTGATGGGTGGCAGTGACAGGGGGTGATTGATGGGTGGCAGTGACAGGGGGTGATTGATGGGTGATTGACAGGTAATCAGTGGGTTATTACAGGGGAGAACAGATGTAAATATTGCACGGGCGAATTGATAAGGGGGGGGGGTCTGAGGGCAATCTGAGCGTGTGGGCAGGTGATTGGGTGCCCGCAAGGGGCAGATTAGGGTCTAATCTGATGGGTAACAGTGACAGGTGGTGATAGGGGGTGATTGATGGGTAATTAGTGGGTGTTTAGAGGAGAGAATAGATGTAAACAATGGATTTGGGAGGTGATCTGATGTCGGATCTGCGGGCGATCTATTGGTGTGGGGGGGTGATCAGATTGCCCGCAAGGGGCAGATCAGGGGCTGATTGATGGGTGGCAGTGACAGGGGGTGATTGACGGGTGATTGACAGGTGATTGACAGGTGATTGACAGGTGATTGACAGGTGATCAGGGGGGATAGATGCATACAGTACACGGGGGGGGGGGGTCTGGGGGGGGGTCTGGGGAGAATCTGAGGGGTGGGGGGGTGATCAGGAGGGAGTAGGGGGCAGATTAGGGACTTAAAAAAAAAATAGCGTTGACAGATAGTGACAGGGAGTGATTGATGGGTGATTAGGGGGGTGACTGGGTGCAAACAGTGGTCTGGGGGGTGGGCAGGGGGGGGTCTGAGGGGTGCTGTGGGCGATCAGGGGGCAGGGGGGGGGAAATCAGTGTGCTTGGGTGCAGACTAGGGTGGCTGCAGCCTGCCCTGGTGGTCCCTCGGACACTGGGACCACCAGGGCAGGAGGCAGCCAGTATAATAGGCTTTGTATACATTACAAAGCCTATTATACACTGTTGCAGCGGCGATCCGGATGCCAGTAACCCGCCGGCGCTTCCGAACGGCCGGCGGGTTACGGCGAACGGGGGGCGGAGCCAGTCCCCGGCGGCTGATCGCGTCACGAATGACGCGATCGCCGCATAGCCACTCCCGCAGCCGCCCCCGCCGATGGGCGTATTGCGGTCGTTTGGGACCGGTCTTTGCCGCCGCCCATCGGCTGGGGGCGGTCGTTAAGTGGTTAAATATTCCCCTTAAAGATTAATAGGTGGATTTTGATTGGCTTTTGTAAGCTCCACCCACTTTTGTGAATATTAATTTCAGTCACCCAGTGACCAACTGTGCAAAGTTTGAGAACCCTACCATTAATAGTGTAAGAATGGCTGCTGTTTACATTTTCCCAGTAAAATTTGTATTTGTCTCCACCCACAACACCTAGATGTTCGGGTTCGCGAACGTTCGCCGAACATCGCCCCGATGTTCGGGTGTTCGCGCCGAACTCCGAACATAATGGAAGTCAATGGGGACCCAAACTTTCGTGCTTTGTAAAGCTTCCTTACATGCTACATACCCCAAATTTGCAGGGTATGTGCACATTGGGAGTGGGTACAAGAGGAAAAAAAATATTTGAAAAAGAGCTTATAGTTTTTGAGAACATTGATTGTAAAGTTTCAAAGGAAAAACTGTCTTTTAAATGTGGAAAATGTCATGTTTCTTTGCACAGGTAACATGCTTTTTGGCGCCATGCAGTCATAAATGTAATACAGAGAAGAGGTTCCAGGAAAAGGGACCGGTAACGCTAACCCAGCACCAGCAGCAGCACACGTAATGGAACAGGAGGAGGCGCAGGAGGAGAAGGCCACGCTTTTTGAGACGCAACCCAAGCCTTGCATGAGGACAAAAAGCATGCGGATATAGCAATGCTTTTTGCCGCCATGCAGTCATAAATGTAATACAGATGAGAGGTTCAATAAACAGGGACCGGCAACGCTAACCCAGCAGCAGCAGCAGCAGCACACGTGATGGAACAGGAGGAGGCGCAGGAGGAGAAGGCCACGCTTTTTGAGACGCAACCCAGGCCTTGCATGAGGACAAAAAACGTGCGGATATAGCAATGCTTTTTGCCGCCATGCAGTCATAAATGTAATACAGATGAGAGGTTCAATAAACAGGGACCGGAAACGCTAACCCAGGCCAGCAGCAGCAGCAGCACACGTGATGGAACAGGAGGAGGCGCAGGAGGAGAAGGCCACGCTTTTTGAGACACAACATCCCAGGCCTTGCATGAGGACAAATAGCGTGCGGATATAGCAATGCTTTTTGCCGCCATGCAGTCATAAATGTAATACAGATGAGAGGTTCAATAAACAGGGACTGGAAACGCTAACCCAGCAGCAGCACAAGTGATGGAACAGGAGGAGGCGCAGGAGGAGAAGGCCACGCTTTTTGAGACGCAACCCAGGCCTTGCATGAGGACAAAAAGCGTGCGGATATAGCAATGCTTTTTGCCGCCATGCAGTCATAAATGTAATACAGATGAGAGGTTCAATAAACAGGGACCGGCAACGCTAACCCAGCAGCAGCAGCAGCACACCTGATGGAACAGGAGGAGGCGCAGGAGGAGAAGGCCACGCTTTTTGAGACGCAACCCAGGCCTTGCATGAGGACAAAAAGCATGCGGATATAGCAATGCTTTTTGCCGCCATGCAGTCATAAATGTAATACAGATGAGAGGTTCAATAAACAGGGACCGGAAACGCTAACTTAGGCCAGCAGCAGCAGCAGCACACGTGATGGAACAGGAGGAGGCGCAGGAGGAGAAGGCCACGCTTTTTGAGACGCAACCCAGGCCTTGCATGAGGACAAAAAGCGTGCGGATATAGCAATGCTTTTTGCCGCCATGCAGTCATAAATGTAATACAGATGAGAGGTTCAATAAACAGGGACCGGAAACGCTAACCCATCACAGATGGTCATTGTTCATGTTACTTGGTTGGGGTCCAGGAGTGTTGCATAGTCGTTTCCAATCCAGGATTGATTCATTTTAATTTGAGTCAGACGGTCTGCATTTTCTGTGGAGAGGCGGATACGCCGATCTGTGACGATGCCTCCGGCAGCACTGAAACAGTGTTCTGACATAACGCTGGCTGCCGGGCAAGCCAGCACCTCTATTGCGTACATTGCCAGTTCGTGCCAGGTGTCTAGCTTCAATACCCAATAGTTGAAGGGTGCAGATGGATTGTTCAACACAGCTACGCCATCTGACATGTAGTCCTTGACCATCTTCTCCAGGCGATCGGTGTTGGAGGTGGATCTGCATGCTTGCTGTTCTGTGGGCTGCTGCTGCATGGGTGTCAGAAAATTTTCCCACTCCAAGGACACTGCTGATACCATTCCCTTTTGGGCACTAGCTGCGGCTTGTGTTGTTTGCTGCCCTCCTGGTCGTCCTGGGTTTGCGGAAGTCAGTCTGTCGGCGTACAACTGGCTAGAGGAGGGGGAGGATGTCAATCTCCTCTCTAAAGTCTCCACAAGGGCCTGCTGGTATTCTTCCATTTTGACCGGTCTGACTCTTTCTTCAAGCAGTTTTGGAACATTGTGTTTGTACCGTGGATCCAGAAGGGTATAAACCCAGTAATTGGTGTTGTCCAGAATGCGCACAATGCGTGGGTCGCGTTCAATGCAATCTAGCATGAATTGAGCCATGTGTGCCAGAGTCCTGCCAGAATCCTCATCATCCTCTTGTGAGCGTTGTGATAGTTGTTGTGATGCATCATAGTCGTCACCTTCTTCCTGGTCTGCTTCTGCTGACCATTTGCGCTGAATTGTGGAAGTCCAACGTGCACCGCTCTGGCCCTCGTCAGTGGTGGAAGGAAATTCCTGCTCCAACTCCAGCTGTTCCTCCTCCTCTTCTTTGTCATAGCTGCTGGGGCCAGCGTTTTCTGAGGCGGATGGCCTGATGTTGGTACCATCACGCTGATCGTTTTCTCCTTCAGATTCCCCCAGTTGCATCATGACAGCTGTTTCCTTCATTTTCAACATTGACCTCTTCAGTAAACACAGCAGTGGTATGGTAATGCTGACTGAAGAGTTGTCACTGCTCACAAGCAACATGGATTGCTCAAAATTTTGGAGGACTTGGCAGAGGTCCAACATGTTGGCCCAATCGGATCCACAGAAGCTTGGCAGCTGTCCAGATGCGCCTCGGTACTGCGCCGTCATGTACTGGACCACTGCACTCTTCTGCTCGCAAAAGCGGGCTAGCATGTGCAGCGTAGAATTCCAGCGCGTAGGGACATCACACAGCAAGCGATGGTGGGGGAGATTGAAGCGCTCCTGCATCTTGGCGAGTGCCCCCAAAGCAGTACTGGAATTTCTACAATGTTTGGCCACTCGTCGCACCTTCAACAGAAGATCGGCCACGCCTGGGTATGTCCTCAGGAACCGCTGAACTACTAGGTTCATCACGTGCGCCAGGCAAGGGATGTGTGTCAGCTTAGCCAACCTTAAAGCGCGAATGAGATTACTCCCATTATCACACACAACCATGCCCGGTTTCAGGTCCAGCGGTGCCAGCCACAAATCTGTCTGTTCCTTTATTCCCCTCCAAATTTCCTCTCCTGTGTGCTGCTTATCCCCAAGGCAGATCAGCTTCAGCAACGCTTGCTGACACATGCCAACAGCTGTGCTGCACTGCTTCCACGATACTACTGCTGCTGGGTTAGCGTTTCCGGATGAGGTACAGCTTTGAGATGCGTTGGAGGAGAAGGAGTCAGAGAGGCAGGTGCTGCTGTTGTTATCCAGTGGGAGGGACGGCGGTGCAGCTGTTTGCGGCGTTGGCAACACCCACGCCGTAGCAGGTGAGGAATCTCTGCCAGGCTCCACAAGGTTCACTGAGTGCGCGGTAAGGGAGATGTATCGACCCTGGCCGAACGCACTCGTCCAGGTGTCAGTGGTGAGGTGAACCTTGCAGGCAATGGCATTCTTCAAGCTTCGGGTTATTTTGCTGACCACGTGCTCATGCAACTCAGGCACTGCAGAGCGCGCAAAGTGGTAGCGGCTGGGAACCACGTAATGTGGGATGGCCACTGACATCATGCCCTTGAAGCTGTTTGTCTCCACCACTCGATATGGCAGCATTTCGCAGGCCAGAAGCTTGGCTATGCTGGCTGTTACTGCCACGGCCCGGGGGTCATTTGCTGGCAATTTCCTCTTGCGCTCAAACATCTCCGAGACAGACAACTGAACCGTAGGGCTGCACACTGAAGGGCTGTTGGTTGTTGTGTTTGATGAACACTGGGAGACCTCAAGAGCACTACTCCGGAAAGTGACAGTGTCAGCGTCGTCTGATGTTTGTGAATGTTGTGTACCACGCAATGGCTGGGCTACTGCTGCTGCTGAGGCGGGTCTGGTGGTGAGTCTGGTGACCCCAAGGGAGGCAGTGTTGCTGGTACCCTGTCCTGCCGCATTTGCCCACAGAGTGGGATGTTTGGATAGCATGTGGCGGCTCATGCTGGTGGTGGAGAGGTTGTTAATACTTTTCCCCCTGCTCAGGCGGGTCTTGCACACCTTGCAAATCGCCATAGTACCATCCTCAGTGCAGTCTTCAAAGAAAGCCCAGACTTTGGAGCACCTGCCTTGCTGGCGATTTCTGTTTGCGCCTCTTTTGCCTCTCACTTGAACTTCCACGCTTGTGGTGCCTGAAATTGCGCGCCGCCTACCTTGTGGCACAAGGCGAACTCGTGCAGCAGTGGGCTCTTCAACAGACTCATCTGTGCTGCTGCTACGACGGCGATGTTCTCGTTCACAAACAAAATCTGGGTCTATGTCCACATTGTCCATACCCTCCTCTTCCATCTCCTCAAACTCGTCATATGTCATTGTGGGGGGCCGCCGCCGTGGAGTAGAGCTCCCCAGAACAACCTCTGCGTAGCTCACTCCAACGTCGTCTTCCAGATCTTGTCGGCCGACCTCCTGCAATTGCACCCTCTCCTGCCCAACTTGCTCTGGGATTTGGGTTTCAAAGTCCTCGGACTCGCCTTGTATTTCAGTGCGCGGTGCATTTCCCACAGTTAATGGTTGTGAATCCGGGCACAACATTTCTGGCTGTTCCTCCATTGATCTTTCAAAGGTGGAAGTTTGTTGGGCTGGGAATAGCTCCTGCGAATACCCCATTGTGTCCTGAGGTAATTCATCGGACTGGTTATCTGGCAGTTGTGTGCGTGGTGTCGCTGCCGGTTGTGTCAGCTTTTTGCCCACTGGCTCCTTGTAACTGGCTGAGGACTCGGACCTCGTGCGTGATGTGCTGGTGCTGCTTAACCCACTGCTGGACGCTTGAGAGGTCATCCAAGTAATTATCTGGTCCTGTTCTTTTGGATTTGTGAGGGTTGTTGTCCTGGACAACATGGGCGGTATTGAGTGGGTTTTCTTGGGTGCTCCCCTGTGGCCTGTACGTGAACCGTCAGGGGAAACACCTCTTCCCTTGCCCCTCCCTCTTTCACCGGATTTCTTCCTCATTTCACTTATCCTTAAAGTACACGCTGACTGGCAGCAGTACAGTGGCAGTACAGAAATGCTATACAGTGGTGGGTGAGCGGTGTACCACTATTCCCAGCAGCGACACAGAGCACAATGCTATACAGTGGTGGGTGAGCAGTGTACCACTATTCCCAGCAGCAACACAGAGCACAATGCTATACAGTGGCGGGTGAGCGGTGTACTACTGTTCCCAGCAGACACAGAGTGGCAGTAAACACAATAATGCTATATAGTGCTGGGTGAGCGGTGTACACAGAGTGGCAGTAAACACAATGCTATATAGTGTGGCTGAGCGAGCGGTGTACTACTGTTCCCAGCAGACACAGAGTGGCAGTAAACACAATGCTATATAGTGTGGCTGAGCGAGGTACACAGAGTGGCAGTAAACACAATGCTATATAGTGTGGCTGAGCGAGCGGTGTACTACTGTTCCCAGCAGACACAGAGTGGCAGTAAACACAATAATGCTATATAGTGCTGGGTGAGCGGTGTACACAGAGTGGCAGTAAACACAATGCTATATAGTGTGGCTGAGCGAGCGGTGTACTACTGTTCCCAGCAGACACAGAGTGGCAGTAAACACAATGCTATATATAGTGCTGGGTGAGCGGTATACACAGAGTGGCAGTAAACACAATGCTATATAGTGTGGCTGAGCGAGCGGTGTACTACTGTTCCCAGCAGACACAGAGTGGCAGTAAACACAATGCTATATAGTGTGGCTGAGCGAGGTACACAGAGTGGCAGTAAACACAATGCTATATAGTGTGGCTGAGCGAGCGGTGTACTACTGTTCCCAGAAGACACAAAGTGGCAGTAAACACAATGCTATATAGTGTGGCTGAGCGAGGTACACAGAGTGGCAGTAAACACAATGCTATATAGTGTGGCTGAGCGAGCGGTGTACTACTATTCCCAGCAGCGACACACAATGACTGGGGGGACCCTGGCTAGCGTGGCTGGAGCGCGAACTACCCTGCCTGCCTACCCAAAGCTAAACCCACAGACAAATGGCGGAGATATGACGTGGTTCGGGTATTTATTTACCCGAACCACGTGACAGTTCGGCCAATCAGAGCGCGTTCGGGTCCCAACCACGTGACCCGTTCGGCCAATCACAGCGCTAGCCGAACGTTCGGGGAACATTCGGCCATGCGCTCTTAGTTCGGCCATGTGGCCAAACTCGACCATCACCCGAATAGGGTGATGTTCTGCAGAACCCGAACAGTGGCGAACACTGTTCGCCCAACACTACCTGCATTGCCCGCTTATGTATTTGGCTGGTGTTGGCTGTGCCCACTTTCCTAACCCTAACACACAATTAATCAATTACTCAATTACCAAGTTTGTGACCTTTGCGGTGTTTGGCAACAATAATTTGCATTGGAATGAAACAAATCTGATTGGCTATTTGTGGCTCCACCCCCTTTCTGAAATTGAACCCCAGTCACCCAATGATCAACTATACCAGGTTTGAGGCTTGTGCCATTAACAGTGCAAGAATGGCAGGTTTGAGGCTTGTGCCATTAACAATGCAAGAATGGCAGAAATATTCCCCTTGAAAATCAATAGGTGAATTTTGATTGGTTTTTATAGGCTCCAACCACTTTTCTAAATAATAATCCTAGTCACCAAACGACCAACTGTGCAAAGTTTGAGAGCCCTACCATTAACAGTGTAAGAAAAACAAAAGTTTGCTTTCTTAAAACAGAGAGAATTTGCGATAATTCAGGTTGGAGTGAGCTTGAGATGTCTCCCAGTGCATCACTGCTGAATATATTCAAATTAACCATTGTTACCCTTAGAAGCTAAACACACCTCCAGAACCACTGGGGTGCAATGATGTGTCAGGTTTTTAATTTGTACAGAGCCTTAATAATCCAACATGCATACAGACTGTTTTTGATTGTTTGATCCTCATCAGTGCATGGCATGGATTAATTTGTCTCTATGCAGTAGGAGAGATGTCGCGAACCTCCGATTTTCGGTTCGCGAACCGGGTTCGCGAACTTCCGCAGAAGGTTCGGTTCGCGGAAAAGTTCACGAACCGCAATAGACTTCAATGGGGAGGCGAACATTGAAAAATAGAAAAAATTATGCTGGCCACAAAAGTGATGGAAAAGATGTTTCAAGGGGTCTAACACCTGGAGGGGGGCATGGCGGAGTGGGATACATGCCCAAAGTCCCGGGGAAAAATCTGGATGTGACGCAAAGCAGCGTTTTAAGGGCAGAAATCACATTGAATGCTAAATTGCAGGCCTAACGTGCTTTCAAACATCTTGCATGTGTATACATCAATCAGGGAGTGTAATTAGAGTACTGCTTCACACTGACACACCAAACTCACTGTGTAACGCACGGCAAACAGCTGTTTGTGTAGTGACGGCCATGCTGGACTACTGCACAACATGGCAAGATTGCTCTTCCTCACTCAGTGATGTCAGGTAATGTGTGACTTCCTTCTCAACTTTCCATGGCATTGTTAAAAAGCTTACGTTTTGTTTTTAAATTACATTTTCTACTTGCTGTGTACTTGTTCAGTACCGCTACAATGAGAATCCTGTGGAGGCGGGCAAGTCTGCCATTGTGACCCCGGGTAATGGCCGGGGAATGAGGGGTTTGAATCCGGTGTGGAGCCTGAGCAACGGCTACCACTACACATCCAAGGAGGGCAGCGGGCAGGCATGCAAGCCCACCCCGAGGTAGTGACCAAAAATAACAATACAGGAGGAGGACTTTCGAGGCCCTGCTGTGTATTTGAAATGAATGTACTTTAAATCCTTTAACTAGAGTTGGGCCAAACGGTTTGCCTGCGAACGGTTCCATGCGAACTTCCGTGGTTCGCGTTCACGTCCCGCAGGCGAACTTTTGCGGAAGTTCAGTTCGCCCCATAATGCACCATGAGGGTCAACTTTGACCCTCTACATCACAGTCAGCAGGCCCAGTGTAGCCAATTAGGCTACACTAGCCCCTGGAGCGCCACCCCCCTTATATAAGGCAGGCAGCGGCGGCCATTACGGTCACTCGTGTGCCACTGCCTGCCTGCATTAGTGAGAGTAGGGCGAGCTGCTGCACTGTCTCTCATAGGGAAAGATTAGTTAGGCTTAGCTTGTCCCTGACTGCATACCTGTTCTGTGAACCCACCACTGCATACCTGTACTGTGAACCCACCACTGCATACCTGTTCTGTGAGCCCACCACTGCATACCTGTTCTGTGAACCCACCACTGCATACCTGTTCTGTGAACCCACCACTGCATACCTGTTCTGTGAACCCACCACTGCATACCTGTTCTGTGAACCCACCACTGCATACCTGTTCTGTGAACCCACCACTGCATACCTGTTCTGTGAACCCACCACTGCATACCTGTTCTGTGAACCCACCACTGCATACCTATTCTGTGAACCCACCACTGCATACCTGTTCTGTTCAGTGAACCCGCCACTGTATACCTGTTCTGTTCAGTGAACCCGCCACTGTATACCTGTTCTGTTCAGTGAACCCGCCACTGCATACCTGTTCTGTTCAGTGAACCCGCCACTGTATACCTGTTCTGTTCAGTGAACCCGCCACTGCATACCTGTTCTGTTCAGTGAACAGTTTGGTGTGTCAGTGTGAAGCAGTACCTTAATTACACTACCTGATTGATGTATACACATGCAAGATGTTTTACAGCACTTTAGGCCTGTCATTTAGCATTCAATGTGATTTCTGCCCTTAAAACGCTGCTTTGCGGCAAATCCAGATTTTTCTCGGGAACTTTTGGCGTGTATCCCACTCCGCCATGCCCCCCTCCAGGTGTTAGACCCCTTGAAACATCTTTTCCATCACTTTTGTGGCCAGCATAAATATTTTTTTCTCAAAGTTCGCATCCCCATTGAAGTCTATTGCGGTTCGCGAACTTTAACGCGATCCGAACCTTCCGCGGAAGTTCGCGAACCCGGTTCGCAAACCTAAAATCGGAGGTTCGGCCCAACTCTACCTTTAACGAGAACCAGTTATGGCGGGCAAAGATGACACCACATTCCTTTCACGAGAATCATATGGAGGCGGGCAAGTCTGCCATTTGTGACCCCGGGTAATGGCCGGGGAATGAGGGATGGAATCCGGTGTGGAGCCTGAGAAACGGCTACCACTACACATCCAAGGAGGGCAGCAGGCAGGCATGCACGCCCGCCCCGAGGTAGTGACCAAAAATAACAATACAGGAGGCGGACTTTCGAGGCCGTGCTGTGTATTTGAAATGAATTAACTTTAAATCCTTTAACGGGAATCAGTTATGGAGGGCAAGTCTGCCATTGTCACCGCAGGGAATGAAGGTTGGATTCTGGCCTGAAGTGGGAGCCTGCTGAGACCCATGCTGTAGCTGCCCTGACCGTGCTTTGCAGACCAGGCATCTGTGGTCAGATGGACCCTTGAGCCAGCGGAAGACAAACCAAGTCGAAAGCATTTGCCAAGAATGTTTTACGGAGGGCAAGTTTTTTTGCCCTTTTTTTAAATTTTTTGAAAATGATAGATGGTTGTATTTTTTAATTGTTTGAAAGTTTAGATGGTTGTATTTTTAAATTGTTTGAAAGTTTAGATGGTTGTATTTTTAAATTGTTTCCATTCTTCCTCCCCCCAGCCACAAACAATACCATGGGAACGTGGAGCAGCAGAAGCCCCCTGTGACAGCTGCCGCGGTTGTTCTCCGTGGCTTGTCTTTTGAGGGGTGCTGCTTTTCCTCAGGTGTTCTTGCCATAGCTGTTTGTGCCTTCTCTCCAGGTGCCTTCGTAAAGCACTTGTCCCTACGTGACAGTTGGCCTTTCCACGGCTCAATTTTTGCTGGCAGAGACAACAGATGGCTTTGCTCCGATCTGAGACACACACGTGAAAATATTTCCAAACCGCTGAAACCCCCTGGGGTGATGGCGCTAGGGTGGCATCAGCAGCTGACGTTGAAGGGCATGTTGGCTGGCTGGCCATAGCTGGTGATACATGGCGCCGGACACTGCCCCCAGCTGTTTCTGAGGACGAGCTCCCTCTGCTTCTATCATGGAGTCGTCTCCTCCTACTCCTCTCTCTCCTCCTCTGAACTGTCCCCCTGGTCATCTCCTCTACAGGGAACATATGTGGTATCCGTATAATCGTCAGCATAATCCTCCTGGCCAGCTGCACTTTCCTCAGACACCTCCTCAAGTGCACCAACTTCAGGTGGTCCACCATCATCCCCATCCACACACGTTACGTCCATACTATCGCCACCTAACTCAGACGTATGAGGTGGTGTACCTGCGCCTTTTTGTTGTTGTTGCAGTAGTGGCTGGGAATCAGTGATTTCACCACCACCACCAAATAACTCCTGCGAAGTGTCAAATGCAGCGGATGTGGTGCTTGTTGTAGTGCTGATGGCTGCGGGAGATGAGGTGTTCTGTGTTAAATACTCAATCACCTCCTCACGATTTTGGTAAGTGATGGCACGTGCCTTCTTCTGAGCACTGTATTTTGGGGCAGGTCCGCACGAAATCACAGCAACACCACCTCGCACAGCCACAGACCTGCCGGTGCCTGGTGGCCTTCCTCTGGGTCTGCCTCTACCTCTTCCTCTACCTAGTTTGTCCATTTTGTCCATCTCGGGGGTATGCTAGCTATATGCAGTGAGGTGGGTTCTCACTCAACACAACAGGTAGTTAGATGCAGTGAGCTGGGTTCACTGAACAGTAAAGGTACTTAAGATGCAGTGAGGTGGGTTCTCACTCAACACAACAGGTAGTTAGATGCAGTGAGGTGGCCAGGTGGGTTCTCACTCAACACAACAAGTAGTTAGATGCAGTGAGCTGGGTTCACTCAACACAACGCTAGGTATATGCAGTGATGAGGTGGGTTAAGTAAACACAACAGGTACTGGGTAGTTAGATGCAGTGAGCTGGGTTCACTGAACAGTAAAGGTACTTAAGATGCAGTGAGGTGGGTTCTCACTCAACACAACAGGTAGTTAGATGCAGTGAGGTGGCCAGGTGGGTTCTCACTCAACACAACAAGTAGTTAGATGCAGTGAGCTGGGTTCACTCAACACAACGCTAGGTAGATGCAGTGATGAGGTGGGTTAAGTAAACACAACAGGTACTGGGTAGTTAGATGCAGTGAGCTGGGTTCACTGAACAGTAAAGGTACTTAAGATGCAGTGAGGTGGGTTCTCACTCAACACAACAGGTAGTTAGATGCAGTGAGGTGGCCAGGTGGGTTCACACTCAACACAACAGGTAGTTAGATGCAGTGAGCTGGGTTCACTCAACACAGTGCTAGGTATATGCAGTGATGAGGTGGGTTAAGTAAACACAACAGATACTGGTTAGTTAGATGCAGTGAGCTGGGTTCACTCAACACAAAGCTAGGTATATGCAGTGATGAGGTGGGTTAAGTAAACACAACAGGTACTGGGGTATATGCAGTACTGGGTAGTACAATGTGCAGCTCCCTGTCACACACACAGGTAGTCACTGAATGTGCTGGACTGCTGGCAGTGGCACACACAATATCAATTAGCAAGGCTGTGCATGCAACAAAAGTGTCAGTTTGACACACAGAAAAAAAGAATGTACAGGTTGAGCTCTGAAAAGAGCTGTTGCTGGGTGCTTTAAAAGCAATAATAATCAGTCAGGAGCAAGCAAAGCAGCCTAGAACCTAACTAATCTGTCCCTAGGAGAAAAAGTCTGCAGCAGCTGTCCCTTTCCTCTCTCTAGCAGGCACACGAGTGAGGCTAATGGCCGCTGGACCCTGCCTTATATAAGGGGGGGGGGGGGGCACCAGGGCTTAGTGTAGCCTGAATGGCTACAATGTGCCTGCTGACTGAGATGCAGAGAGTCAAAGTTGACCCTCATAGTGCATTACGGGGCAAATCGAACTTCCGTAAAAGTTTGCCTGGTGCAGGCAAACGCAAACCCCCTAAGATCGCCTGGAACCGTTCGCCGGCGAACCGTTCGCTACATCTCTACTTGTAACACCGAGAGGTACAGACTAACCAGCAAGCTCATGGTGACCCAGAACTCATTGGAGTGTGTAAGGGACTACAATGGTCCTAAAAGCCCCCTTACTAAGATGTTAAGAAAAACAAAAGTTTGCTTTCTTAAAACAGAAAGAATTTGCGATAATTCAGGTTGGAGTGAGCTTGAGATGTCTCCCAGTGCATCACTGCTGAATATATGCAAATTAACCATTGTACCCTTAGAAGCTAAACACACCTCCAGTGTAACAGTGTAAGAATGGCTGCAGTTTACATTTTTCAGTGAAATTTGTATTTGTCTCCGCCCCCTTTTTGGTTATGGGAATAAAAAGTAGCCTATACTTTATTCCAGGTAATGTACTATGTGTGTGCCAAATTTCATTCAAATCCGTTAAGCCGTTTTTGTGTGATCAAGTAACAAACATCCAAACATCCAAACATCCTAACATCCTAACATCCGAAAATTTCCCATTTATTATATTAGTAGGATATGCTAAATGTGGTGTGTCTTCTTAAAATTGGGATAATTCAGCTTGGAGTGAACATCTGTGGTTACCCACAATGCACCTGTACTGAATATGCAAATTATCTCTTTATGCCCCAGAAGCCTAGCTTGCATCCAGAACCGCTGGTGCTTAGCAAGCTTTACATTTTACAGAGTCACACCACCCCACATGCAGACAGCCTGTTTAAGACTTTTGGTCCTTTTCATTACATGGCAGGGATTGATATGACTCTATGGGATAGGGCTTAAGCCAATACATCTCAGTAACCAAGCAGCTCGGGATGACCCAAAACCACAAGGAGAGTCTAGGGGACTAAAAGAGACCAAAAAGCCCTCCTACTAAAAAGCAATGCTAAGTGTGGTTTGCTTTCTTAAAACAGAAGGAATTCGTGATAATTCACCTAAAGTGAACATCAGTGGTTACCCACAATGCACCAATACTGAATATGCAAATGATCTCTTTATGCCGCAGAAGCCAAGCTTGTACCCAGAACCATTGGTGTCTAGCAAGCCTATAGCTTTAAATTGTAGCTGACTTTACCGACCACTTAGCAAAGTCAGCATTCATAAAGGCTCTTTCCGCAAGAAAAAATGACACTACCGAGCAGAGTGATAAATCACCGCCTTGTGCGGTGATTATCAGAACAAATGTAGCAAAATGTTAATTCATCAAGATCACCACAAGCGGTGTGAGGTCGGGAAGTACCGCTTCCTCTGATGTGGCGATACCAATGTAAGTGAAAGGAGACGCACAGACCTCCCAGGCAGCTGCAGCAAAGCGGAACACAGAGAAATGTATCAACTCGGCAGCTTCCGTGTCTCTGCAAGCCTGCCACCTGCCTACCGGCCGCCAGCCTAGTTCTGGGAGTCTCCGCACTGCTACCGCACATGGATACTTTTTTATGAATGTCCACCCAGAAGTCTAAAACACCGCCAGCGGTGTTTTCCCGCACTGATTCTCCGTACCGACAGCACTTTCATGAATGATAGCCAATGTATATGGTTACAGATTAGAAATGTCTGCTAATTGCAAGTAACTTGTGAGTTAGATAACAACAAGATCAGTCCATAATCCAAGTTTTTACATTTTCTTACGTGAGACTCCAGAGGTTGAATTTGATGGGAAAGTGCCTTTTTTCCAACCTGGATAACAATGTAATGACGGTAGTTTAACAATTTGCATGCTTCCATCTAATTGACAAAAGCCAATTTTACTAGCCAAATAAGAATGCAAAGGATGGGCGTCAGCTTCCAATATGTCTGAAATTTCTGTTTGCTACATGACGGTAAACACATCTATCTACATATCTGTGGTGGATGAATATCTTCAACAAATCTGTGAGAAATAAATTAGAAATACATATATAAAACAAAAAATGACCACCCTTATCACCGCTATCATTCCAAATATTCTGACTAAGAGGAACCAAGACATGGAGCTTGCCGAAATTGCCTTCTTGGTATATCAGTTCCTTGTTGAACTTCTTGGGATCTGTGCAAACATACTGATTGTCTTTATAGGCAACAAAAACTGTCGGAGAGAAGGATGCCGGAGTCCCGGAGATGTGATCTTGACTGCTCTGGGTTTTTACAATGTTCTACTGCAGATTTTTATTGTTGGCAGTATTGCTATTTTTTATTTCCGGTTTGACATTTTCATCTCTTATTACTTCTTCAGATTCATGTATTCTATTTATTACCCGATTTGTCTTTCGGGTTCCTGGCTGACTGCTCTGCTTTGCATGTTTTACTGCATCAAAATTACGACTTTTAAATGGAAATGTTTTCTCTATGTTAAGTCCCACTTTCCTGGAAAGCTGCCATGGATGATTGTGGGACTAACCTGCCTTTCATTCCTCCTAATTTCTCCCGTCTCTGCATCTCTAAGAGAGTTAAACACATCAAACAATAGTATATTTCACAAGAGCAATATGGGCAATCCGTATATGGTCTCCATTGAATTTGTGGTTATTGTGATCATATGGTCCTGTCTCTCCTGTTTTCTGATCCTCACATCCTTAGTTCTGACTTTGGCCTCCCTTGGTCTACATGTGTGCCGAATGAAAAAGTCTTCTAACTTCAGCTGTTCCCAGATCAGTGCCCACATCAATGGAATCAGGACAATGACACTACTGCTAATTATTTATATCACCTTATACTTGTCTCAAGTAGTTCTGGTATTGGGTATACTGACATTCTCTTCCACCTGGTTCTGGGTTCTCGTTGTCTTCCACTGTTCATTCTATACTCTTCAGGGAGTCATCCTCATTTCAGCAAACCCTAAATTATACAATGTTGTCAAAAACTATTTCACTTTCTCCAAAGCTGGGAAAAGAATAGCAAATCATTACAAGTAAAATAAATATTAGTAATGTGCATTATGCAATATAGTGGTAGTAATAATAATAATATTAACCACTTCCGGATACCGGGTGGTTTTGCTGATCGGTGCTGCGTGGGCTCTCCAGCCCGCAGCACCGATCAGCTAGCAGCCAGGCCGATCAGACTTCCCCCCTTTTTTCCCCACTAGGGGGATGTCCTGCTGGGGGGGTCTGATCGCCGCCGGCTGCTTGCGCTTGCGGGGGGGGCTCTCTTCAAAGCCCCCCTCCGCAGCGCTTCCTGGCCGCCTTCCCCTTCCCTCCCTCTACCTCCCCCTGTGAGCGGCGCAGGACGGAATTCCGTTCTGCGCCGGATAGGATAGGCTTCAGCCTATCAGGTGCCGGCGGTCCCCGGCTAATCAGAGGCCGGGGATCGCCGATCTCCGCCACGGCGCTGCTGCGCAGCAGCGCCGTATACATGTAAACACTGGGGAAGATCTTCCCCGTGTGTTTACATTTACCCTGCGAGCCACGATCGGAGGCTCGCAGGGTGTTCACGGAGACACCCTCCGTGAACTGACCTGGAACGGCCGCTCGTTTCCATGCAATCCACTTCAGGATTCAGGGGCGTAGTTAAGCGTACGTCGAATCCTGAAGTGGTTAATAATAATAATAATAATACTATATACGAAAATAAAAGACATGGAAAATGACAAATGAAAACACACACACACACTCACACTCACACTCTCACACTCTCACACTCTCACACTCTCACACTCTCACACACTCACACACTCACACACACACACACACACACACACTCACACACTCACACACTCACACACTCACACACTCACACACTCACACACTCACACACTCACACACTCACACACTCACACACACGCACTCTTACACACACACACACACACACACACACTCACACACTCACACACTCACACACTCACACACTCACACACTCACACACATGCACTCTTACACACACACACACACACTTACACTCACACACTCACACTCTCACACTCTCACACTCACACACACGCACTCACACACACTCACACACTCACACACTCACACACTCACACACACACACACACACACACACACACACACACACACACACTCACACTCACACACACACTCACACACTCACACACTCACACACTCACACACTCACACACACGCACTCACACACACTCACACACTCACACACTCACACACTCACCTTTTTTTTTTTCATTCAAAAATGTTGGGGCAGCATGGTGGCTTAGTGGACAGCAATTGTGCCTTACAGAGGATGGGTCCCCAGTTTGATTCCAAGCCAGGTCAACATCTGCAAGGAGTTGGTATGTTCTCCCCACGTATATGTATGTGGGTTTCCTCTGGACACTCCAGTTTCCTCCCACATCCCAAAAATATACAGATAAGTTAATTGGCTTAAAATTGGCCCTATACTACAATAGACATATGATTATGGTAGGGACAAGATTGTGAGCTCCTCTGAGGGACAGTTAGTGACAAGATTATATATACTCTTTAAAGTGCTGCGGAAGATGTCAGCGCTATATAAATACTAAATAATAATACAAATATGTTCCTGCATTTAACATATATTTTTATAAAAACAATTTTGAAATTAGATGATTATTATGAACAGTGGTGTATCTGGGGCATTTGACACCCAGTGCTGGGTATTAAATGACCCCCCCCCCCCTGCCTGGATAATGCCAGGTATAGGTGCCCGCAGTACAGGTAGCCTGAAATAGTTGCCCACAGTAAAGGTAGCCTGAAATAGTTGCCCCCGGTATAGGTAGCCTGGAATAGTTGCCCCAGTATAGGTAGCATGGAATAGGATAGGTATACTGGAATAGTTCCCCCCCCCCCCCCCACAGCACTGATAGTCTGGAATAGCTGCCCACAGTATAGGTAGCCTGCAATAGTTGCCTTCAGCATAGATAGCCTGGAATAGTTGACCATAGCAATAAATACCCTAGAATAGTGGCCCCCAGTAGCTGCATGCAGAGTATAACACAGCTGGAAGACGTGCTGTTTATCTCACCTTCTTTGCCGCAGAGTTCACCGATGTCTAAAGACTTCCTGCCACCGCTCAGCTCTCCCCTACTGCATGGCACCTCTTATTGCACCATGTAATTACACGCGTGCAGCAAGCGATGCCAGCACTAGGGGGAGAGCTTAGTGATGACAGGAAGTCTGACATTGCTGGATTCCAGAGGGAAGGTAGATATCGGAAAGAGGGTAGCATGGGGTGCACAGTGGCCACCATCTTGGACACTAGGGCTGCAGGGTGACTGGTTGTCACCCTCCACCCCACCGGAAGTGGAGACCCAGGACAGACTGCTCCCAATGCTTCTCCCTTCGGACGCCACAGATTATAATTATATAAGTTGTTTGCTGTTCGCAAACCTGAAGAAAAAGAATAATAAATCCAGAAGGTCTGCACACTTACTTGGAGACCAAGTCTGCTTTTATTCAATGCACGTGACACAATACCACTCCATAGACCAATGATTCGTTTTGGGGCCCTGCTGGGTCCCCTTTGTCAAGGTAACAACACAGAATGGTTGTTACCTTGACACAAAATGGTTGTTACCCTGACAAAGGGGATGCCGCGGGGGCCCAAAACGAATCATTGGTATATGGAATGGAATTGTATCACGTTCATTGAATAAAAGTGGACTTGGTCTACAGTGAGTGTGCGGACCTTCTGGATTTATTATTGACTTTACTCACAGTCCTACACCTCTACAGTGGTGTGTGATTCTTTTTCTGTTTGCTGAAGAAAAAAGAAGACTTAGATATTTACCTAAGTATAGGAAGGATCTGGATCCCATAGAGCCATCTGTTTGTCTTCTCATTCCACCAATGTCCTCCTTTGAAAATGTTTGCCTTTGAAAAGCCTCGCAAAGCTTCAAAAGAAGGGAAAGCAGTGGAACCACAGGATGGAGTGAAAACTGGAAAGGCTCTATGGGATCCAGAGCATTCCCTCTTTTTAGGACAGTATCTAAGTCTTTTTTTTAAGTTACTTCAAGCTCACTTTAAGATTATGTGCTGATAGTAGGTTGTTAGAATAGATTTTAGCTTGTGTCCTTTATTTGTTTGACTTCGGGGACAGGTTTTAAAGAGAATATTTAACAAAAAAAATGCCCCTGGAGTACTTACCTCGGGAGGGGGAACCCCTAGATACTTTGTAGCCCCGATCCAGTGCTGCCATCCCCCCCCCCCCCCCCCCCCAAAAAAGAAGGCCTACAAGCTTTCTGCCCCATTGTGCAGGCGCGAGACACCTGCACATGCACAGTAGAGTGAACCCGATTGGGATTGGCTAATTCCACTGGAGCACAAGGGGGAAGATGGTACTGTGCCCAAGCTGGATCCTAAAGGTAAATATTTTCCTCTGCTGATCGAGGGAGCCAGCGCTGGATTGTGGGGGGGGGGGGGGGCACCGAAGAATGACAGAAGCCTCATTAGGATCCCCCTCCTGAGGTAAGTACCCCACAGTGGCAGTTTTTTTTATTACAACAGAGTAACCAAGCAGCTCGGGGTGACCTAACAGATTCTCTTTAAATAATTTCACAACATCAAAATAAATGTATTTGTCAACTTTACGCCAACTTTTTTAGCATATTCATTAATCACACTATTGGCCCATGGTCTTTCCCCCTTTAATCTTTTTCTGGTATCCTGGGAGCACCAGGACAACCCTCCAAGCCTCAATAAAAAGCTGCATTTTTCAAAAGGCTGTGGGCTGTACAGCAGTGTGGCTGGTGAGGTGCTGGAGTGAGTTGTACTTCAGTTTTGGTGAACCAAAAGTGGCCTGAATAAATTAGTAGCAAAAGCTGATTTTAGGCCTGGGACAAGCTGTCACTCATGAATCAATGAGGCTGGTGAATGTCTAAGACTGATGGTCAGAGATGCACACTAATGACCGTGGAGATAACCTACCTGAGGTGAGGTTTGGCACACAAACAGAATGCTTTTTACCTTGTGTGACCATTTTTCTCTGTTGAACACTTTTTTTTGAGATAATGGGCTTATTCACTAAACCATTATAACTCAAATATCACACCTTATCAAAGACCACATGTTAAGGAAAGATATCACACCTTATGAAAAGATATTACACTTTATGAAAAGATATCACACCTTATGAAAAGTTATCACAACTTATCAAAGTTATCACACCTTATCAAAGTTATCACGCCTTATCAGAGTAGCATAGCGAGCGCTACAAACTTATGCCTGCTAATTGGCAATGACACTCGCCCTGCCCCGAACCCCTGCGGGTTCATAGTGCTCACCATGCTATTCTGATAAGGCGTGTTAACTTTCATAAGGTGTGATCATTTTGATAAGGTGTGATATCTTTTCATAAGGTGTGATAACTTTGATAAGGTGTGATATCTTTTCATAAGGTGTGATAACTTTGATTAAGTGTAATATCTTTTCATAAGGTGTGATATTTGAGTTATCACGGGTTAGTGAATCAAGCCCAATGACTGAAAAATGCATTAACCCATGGGGTGAATTGGGGAGGGGGTTTTAATCAGTTGGAGCATTTTCAGGGTATGTTTCTTCAGTTTGAAGGACAAATAAAAAACAGAACATGCTAGTTCTTCTCTAATCGCTAAAGAGTTAATTGTTTCCTCCATGCAGCTTGAGTCATTATGAAAACAAGTAACTCAAGCCAGGAAATCATTTGCATCACTCAAGCCATGTTTACTAGCCTACTTTATCACAAAGTTCAAACATTTTTAAGCAGCTTCTAGAAGGGCATGAGTAAAATTGTCTGCTTGTGCTGTGAAAAAGAGAATGTAAAAGTTTCAAACGTTTTTGTTATTTTCAGTGTATAGAGTTAACCAAAAAAAATCAAGAATTGTGGCATTGACTGATGGCTGACACACTAGAATACTCTACTTTTTCTATTAGCAAAGTGGCAGGAACCAGTCTGACATTTTTAGTGGGAACAATTTTAAATGGAGGCATTCTGTTAGTCACCTATACAAATCTTAAAAGGCAATCAAATCCAACAGAAGTGATCTATTTCTTCATGGGACTGGTCAATTTATTTTTGCTGACTTTTGTGACTAGCATTATTGTACTGTTTAACTTCTACAATCATCTGTATGTTTTGAAACAAGTGCATTTGACTTTCATTGTAGCTGTTTTTGGTTCAATGTACTACAGCTTTTGCCTCACATCCTGGCTCTGTGCTCATTTCTGTGTCAGCCTAACTAGTTTCAGTCATCAAATATTTGTGTGGTTGAAAAGGACCATGTCCTCTTATTTGCTGCATATCCTTATAATGTCTACGATCGGACCATTTGTCTTAAGTCTTCTGGCAATATGGTTCTATAATGAATTTGAAGAACAACCTCCTGGAAACATCACATCCCAGTCTACAATAACCGGTATAGCATACTGTCAGAACTCTGCATACTGTATTGGAAACATCCTTTTTGGAGGATGTCCACCCTTCATTATGGCTCTTACTTCCACTGGAATTACCATAGCCTATCTGCTAAAACATATACAAAAAATGACACAAAGGATGTCTGCATCTTCTGGTCCTAATATCCAAGCCCTCACCCATGCCATAAGAACGATGATATTGCTGCTTACTCTTTCTCTGAGCTTCTACATTTCCAATCTCCTCTTGTTTGTAGCGACCAGGCACAACATTACTGGGGACATTTCATTTGGTGCCTGGATAATTATCACTACATATCCAATGGCAGAGGCTCTCATTATTATCCTGGCCAGTCCAAGGATGAAAAAAAAGATTCTGGGAAGATTTTGTTTTTGGAAAACAAGGCATGTGGAAAGTTCATATACAAAATAGAGATGCTTAAAACAGTTCACTCCAGCTTGCTGGTTTGGTCTTTGTTCTGCGCTAAAACCTAAGATTTTGGCAACAGAAATGTATACCATGTGGGTTCAGGACCTTTGACTTCATCCAAAACGAGCAGCAAAGTTTTGACTTGTACTGCAGAGAAGAAACCTTTACAGCAGTCTAATTGTTGGGGCTTGTTTGAAAATCATTTTTAATTTAGCTTCTTGATTTGGATGAAGTCTAAAGTCCTGAATTTCAAGAAAAAACAGAGAACACAATATATTGTATATATGTATTCGGCCCCCTTGAAGTTTTCCACATTTTGTCATATTACTGCCCCAAACATGAATCAATTTTATTGGAATTCCACATGAAAGACCAACACAAAGTGGTGTACACATGAGAAGTGGAACAAAGATCATACATGATTCCAAACATTTTTTTTAAAAATAAATAACTGCAAAGTGGGGTGTGCATAATTATTCAGCCCCCTTTGATCTGAGTGCAGTCAGTTGCCTATAGACATTGCCTGATGAGTGCTAATGACTAAATAGAGTGCACCTGTGTGTAATCTAATGTCAGTACAAATACAGCTGCTCTGCGAGGGCCTCAGAAGTTGTCTAAGAGAATATTGGGAGCAACAACACCGTGAAGTCCAAAGAACACACAAGACAGGTCAGGGATCAAGTTATTGAGAAATTTAAAGCAGGCTTAGGCTACAAAAAGATTTCCAAAGCCTTGAACATCCCATGGAGCACTGTTCAAGCAATCATTCAGAAATGGAAGAAGTATGGCACAACTGTAAACCTACCAAGACAAGGCCATCCACCTAAACTCACAGGCCGAACAAGGAGAGCGCTTATCAGGAATGCAGTCAAGAGGCCCATGGTGACTCTGGACAAGCTGCAGAGATCTACAGCTCAGGTGGGAGACTCTGTCCATAGGACAACTATTAGTCATGCACTGTACAAAGTTGGCCTTTATGGAAGAGTGGCAAGAAGAAAGGTATTGTTAACAGAAAACATAAGAAGTCCAGTTTGCAGTTTGCCACAAGCCATGTGGGGGACACATCAACCATGTGGAAGAAGGTGCTCTGGTCAGATGCGACCAAAATGGAACTTTTTGGCCAAAATGCAAAACGCTATGTGTGGCAGAAAACTAACACTGCACATCACTCTAAACACACCATCCCCACTGTCAAATATGGTGGTGGCAGCATCATGCTTGGGGGGGTGCATCTCTTCAGCAGGGACAGGGAAGCTGGTCAGAGTTGATGGGAAGATGGATGGAGCCAAATACAGGGCAAACTTGGAAGAAAACCTCTTGGAGACTGCAAAAGACTTGAGACTGCAGCAGAGGTTCACCTTCCAGCAGGACAATGACCCTAAACATAAAGCCAGGGCAACAATGGAATGGTTTAAAACAAAACATATCTATGTGTTAGAATGGCCCAGTCAAAGCCCAGATCTAAATCCAATCGAGAATCTGTGGCAAGATCTGAAAACTGCTGTTCACAAACGCTGTCCATCTAATCTGACTGAGCTGGAGCTGTTTTGCAAAGAAGAATGGGCAAGGATATCAGTCTCTAGATGTGCAAAGCTGGTAGAGACATACCCTAAAAGACTGGCAGCTGTAATTGCAGAAAAAGGTGGTTCTACAAAGTATTGACTCAGGGGGCCGAATAATTACGCACACCCCACTTTGCAGTTATTTATTTGTAAAAAATGTTTGGAATGATGTATGATTTTCGATCCACTTCTCAGATGTACGCCACTTTGTTTTGGTCTTTCACGTGGAATTCCAATAAAGTTGATGCATGTTTGTGGCAGTAATGTGACAAAATGTGGAAAACTTCAAGGGGGCCGAATACTTTTGCAGCCCACTGTATATCTATCTATCTATCTATCTATCTATCTATCTATCTATCTATCTATATATATATATATCCTACTAATATAATAAATGGGAAAGTTCGGATGTTTGGATGTTTGTTACTCGATCACGCAAAAACGGCTGAACGGATTTGAATGAAATTTGGCACACACATAGTACATTACCTGGAATAAAGTATAGGATACTTTTTATTCCCATAACCAAAAAGAGAGAAATAAAAATTTCACTGGAAAATGTAAACTGCAGCTATACACTGTTACACTGGAGGTGTGTTTAGCTTCTAAGGGTAGAATGGTGAATTTGCATATATTCAGCAGTGATGCACTGGGAGACATCTCAAGCTCACTCCAACCTGAATTATCACAAATTATTTCTGTTTTAAGAAAGCAAACTTTTGTTTTTCTTACACATCTTAGTAAAGGGGCTTTTAGGACCATTGTAGTCCCTTACACACTCCAATGAGTTCTGGGTAGTCTGTACCTCTCAGTGTTACAAGCCCTACTGCATAGAGCCAAATTAATCTATGCCATGCAATGATAAGGATCAAACAATCCAAAACAGTCTGTATGCATGTTGGATTATTATTGCTTTGTACAATTTAACAAGCTGACACATCATTGCATTCCAGTGGTTCTGGAGGTGTGTTTAGCTTATAAGGGTAACAATGGTTAATTTGCATATTTTCAGCAGTGATGCACTGGGAGACATCTCAAGCTCACTCCAACCTGAATTATTGCAAATTCTTTCTGTTTTAAGAAAGCAAACTTTTGTTTTTCTTACACTGTTAATGGTAGGGTTTTCAAACTTTGCACAGTTGGTCGTTGGGTGATTAGGATTATTATTCAGAAAAGTGGTTGGAGACTATAAAAGCCAATCAAAATTCACCTATTGATTTTCAAGGGGAATATTTACATTTCTGCCATTCTTGCACTGTTAATGGCACAAGCCTCAAACCTGGTATAGTTGATCATTGGGTGACTGGGGTTAATTTCAGAAAGGGGGTGGGGCCACAAATAGCCAATCAGATTTGTTTCATTTCAATGCAAATTATTGTTGCCAAACACCGCAAAGCTCACAAACTTGGTAATTGAGTAATCGATTAATTGTGTGTTAGGGTTAGGAAAGTGGGCACAGCCAACACCAGCCAAATACATAAGCGGGCAATGCAGGGTCATAAGTGGGCGGAGAAAATACAAATTTTACTGGGAAAATGTAAACAGTAGTCATTCTTACACTGTTAATGGTAGGGTTCTCAAACTTTGCACAGTTGGTTACTGGGTGACTGGGGTTAATGTTCATAAAAGTGGGTGGAGCCTACAAAAAACAATCAAAAATTACCTATTGATTTTTCAGGGGAATATTTCATTGCTGCCATTCATGCACTGTTAATGGCACAAGCCTCAAACCTGGTACAGTTGATCATTGCGTGACTGGGGTTTAAATTTATATAAGGGGGTGGAGCCCAAAACAGCCAATCTGATTTCTTTCATTTTAATGCAGGTTATTAGGGCTGAGCTCTCGGATTCCAAATTTCGAGTTTGCTATCGGAATTTGGCAGTTCCGAGTAAGCTCTCGAATTCCAAAAATTCGGCAATTCCGAGTACCGAATTCGTGTTTACATTGAAATCAATAGTGCTAAATTCCATGGTTAATTGTAAAGCCCCCTTACATGCTATCATCACCAAATTTGGCATGTATGTTAAGCAGATGAGTAGGAACATGGTAAAAAAAATTGTGAAAAGACCTTATAGTTTTTGAAAAAAATCGATTTTAAAGTTTCATAGGAAAAATGTTTTTTAAACTGTCTAAAATGACACTGCTGCAGAACAGGTTACTGCATTCTGAGTTCTGTATACATATTGTATACATTTCATGAAAACAGACAGCGTGGGGTCCCCCCTCCCAAGTCTCCTTAACCCCTTGTCCCCCATGCAGGCTGGGATAGCCAGAATGCGGAGTCCCGGCCACATGGGGCTTCGCACCCTGAGCTATACCAGCCCGCATGGTCCATGGTTTGGGGGGGGCTCTGGAGGAGAGGGGCGGCCAACCTCCCCCTCTCCCCCAGAGCCCTTGTCCAATCCATGGACAAGGGGCTCTTTCCCACCTCCGGTGCCCCAGGAGGAGGTGGGCGCCGCCGCCGTCCTGGGGGTTCATGGTGCCATCCGGGGTTCCCCTTTAACAAGCGGACACCGGAAGCCGCCCCCTCCCCAGGAGAAATGAGTATAGGGGTACACGGTACCCCTTACCCATTTCAGCAGAGTTAAAAAAAGAAATAAAAACACGACAACGAAAAAAGTCCTTTATTGTTCTAAATTAACCAGGGATACTTACCTTGGGATAATCTCACGCCAGTAACCTCAGGAGTGGTCCCACGCCAGTATCCTCTTATAACATCCCACCTCCCACATCTATGTGAAAAATCACTGGTTTCGCCACTCTAGTGTGGCCTCCAGCGATCGGGGATTTCCCAGTGGCCATTTTGATTGCATCACTGTTTGCCGAAATTTCTTGTTTTAAAGGCAAAATTTTCGTGTTCTCAGCCTCTGCTATACAGATGCAGAGGCTGACTGTGACCATTCAGTGGTGGGAGTTCGTCAGTGTTGGAGGGAGGTGGGATGTCATAAGAGGATACTGGCGTGGGACTACTCCTGAGGTTACTGGCGTGAGATTATCGCAAGGTAAGTATCCCTGGTTAATTTAGAACAATAAAGGACTTTTTTCGTTGTCGTGTTTTTATTTCTTTTTTTTAACTCTGCTGAAATGGGTAAGGGGTACCGTGTACCCCTATACTCATTTCTCCTGGGGAGGGGGCGGCTTCCGGGGTCCGCTTGTTAAAGGGGAACCCCGGATGGCACCATGAACCCCCCAGGACGTCGGCGGCCCCCACCTCCTCCTGGGGCACCGGAGGTGGGGAAGAGCCCCTTGTCCATGGATTGGACAAGGGCTCTGGAGGAGAGGGGGAGGTTGGCCGCCCCTCTCCTCCAGAGCCCCCCCCCCCCCCCATACCATGGACCATGCGGGCTGGTATAGCTCAGGGTGCGAAGCCCCATGTGGCCGGGACTCCGCATTCTGGCTATCCCAGCCTGCATGGGGGACAAGGGGTTAAGGAGACTTGGGAGGGGGGACCCCACGCTGTCTGTTTTCATGAAATGTATACAATATGTATACAGAACTCGGAATGCAGTAACCTGTTCTGCAGCAGTGTCACTTTACACAGTTTAAAAAACATTTTTCTTATGAAACTTTGAAATCGATTTGCTCAAAAACTATAAGCTCTTTTCACAAAAAATTTTTTTTACCATGTTCCTACTCATCTGCTTAATAAACATGGCAAATTTGGTAATGATAGCATGTACGGGGGCTCTACAATTAACCGCAGAAGTTAACACTATTTAATTCAATAGAAATGCACTCGGAACACGAAAATTCGGAACACGAAACTCGGTTTTCGCATGCGGTACACGAAATTTCGACGAAATCGGAATTCAGCTGTTCCGATCAGCCCTACAGGTTATTGATGCCAAAGACCGCAAAGCTCACAAACTTGATAATTGAGTAATTGAGTAATTGTGTGTTAGGGTTAGGAAAAGTGGGCGCAGCCAACACCAGCCAAATACATAATTGGGCAATGCTGGGTCATCAGTAGGCGGAGACAAATACAAATTTCACTGAGAAAATGTAAACTGCAGCAATTCTTACACTATTAAAGGTAGGGTTCTCGAAATGTGCACAGTTGGTCACTGGGTGACTGAGATTAATATTCAGAAAAGTGGGTGGAGCCTACAAAAGCCAATCAAAATCCACCTATTAATCTTTAAGGGGAATATTTAATTGATGCCATTCTTGCACTGTTAATGGCACAAGCCTCTTGCACTGTTAATCACCTGTACCTGGTACAGTTGGACATTGGGTGATTGGGGTTCACATTCAGAAAAGGGGTGGAGCCACAGCCTATCAGATTTACTTTATTTCAATGCAAATTATTGATGCCAAAGACCGCAAAGCTCACAAACTTGGTCATTGAGTAATTTTGTGTTAGGGTTAGGAAAAGTGGGCGCAGCCAACACCAGCCAAATACATAATCAGGCAATGCCGGGTCATCAGTAGGCAGAGACAAATACAAATTTCACTGAGAAAATGTAAACTGCAGCAATTCTTACACTATTAATGGTACGGTTCTCAAACTTTGCACAGTTGGTCACTAGGTGACTGAGATTAATATTCAGAAAAGTGGGTGGAGCCTACAAAAGCCAATCAAAATCCACCTATTAATCTTTAAGGGGAATATTTAATTGATGCCATTCTTGTACTGTTAATGGCACAAGCCTCTTGCACTGTTAATCACCTGTACCTGGTGCAGTTGGCCATTGGGTGACTGGGGTTTAAATTCAGAAAAGGGGTGGAGCCACAGACAATCAGATTTATTTTATTTCAATGCAAATTATTGATGCCACAAGCCTCTTGCACTGTTAATCACCTGTACCTGGTGCAGTTGGCCATTGGGTGACTGGGGTTTAAATTCAGAAAAGGGGTGGAGCCACAGACAATCAGATTTATTTTATTTCAATGCAAATTATTGATGCCAAAGACCGCAAAGCTCACAAACTTGGTCATTGAGTAATTTTGTGTTAGGGTTAGGAAAAGTGGGCGGAGCCAACACCAGCCAAATACATACCTGGGCAATGCCAAATCATCAGTGGGCGGAGACAAACACAAATTTCACTGGAAAAATGTAAACTGCAGCCATTCTTACACTATTAATTGTAGGGTTCTAAAACTTTGCACAGTTGGTCCCTGGGTGACTGGGATTAATATTCAGAAAAGTGGGTGGAGCCTACAAAAACCAATGACAATTCACCTATTGATTTTCAAGGCAAATATTTAATTGCTGCCATTTTTGCACTGTTAATGGCACAAGCCTCAAACCTGGTACAGTTGATCATTGGGTCACTGGGGTTAAATATTTAGAAAAGGGGTGGGGCCACAAACAGCGAATCAGATGTGTTTCATTTCAATGAAAATTATTCATGCCAAAGACCACAAATCTCAAAAACTTGGTCATTGACTATTGACAATTGTGTGTTAGGGTTAGAAAAAGTGGCCACAGCCAACACCAGCCAAATACATACCCGGGAAACATCAGGACATCAGTGGGTGGAGAAAAATACAAATTTAACTGCTAGAAAGTAAACAAAAATTTGGCACACACATAGTACATTACCTGGAATAAAGTTTAGGATACTTTTTATTCCCATAACCAAAAAGGGGGCAGAGACAAATACAAATTTCACTGGAAAATGTAAACTGCAGCCATTCTTACACTGTTACACTGGAGGTGTGTTTAGCTTCTAAGGGCACAATGGTAATTTGCATATATTCAGCAGTGATGCACTGGGAGACATCTCAAGCTCACTCCAACCTGAATTATCACAAATTCTTTCTGTTTTAAGAAAGCAAACTTTTGTTTTTCTTAACATCTTAATAAGGGGGCTTTTAGGACCATTGTAGTCCCTTACACACTCCAATGAGTTCTGGGTCACCATGAACTTGCTGGTTAGTCTGTACCTCTCGGTGTTACAAGCCCTACTGCGTAGAGCCAAATTAATCCATGCCATGTGGTGGTGGTGGTGGTGGTGGTGGTGGTGGTGGTGGTGGTGATGATGATGATGATGATGATGATGATGATGATGATGATGATGATGATGATGATGATGATGATGATGATGATGATGATGATGATGATGATGATGATGATGATGATGATGATGATGATGATGATGATGATGATGATGGTGGTGATGATGGTGATGATTGATTCATGTTGGATTATTATGGCTCTGTACAAATTAACAAGATGACACATCATTGCATTCCAGCAGTTCTGGAGGTGTGTTTAGCTTCTAAGGGTAACAATGGTTAATTTGCATATATTCAACAGTGATGCACTGGGTGACATTTTAAGCTCACTCCAACCTGAATTATCGCAAATTCTTTCTGTTTTAACCTCCTGAGCGATAATCCCGAGCTGAGCTCGGGGTATATCGCGCAGGAGGATTTCTCAGGCCCTGGTGGGCCGATTTGCATAATTTTTTTTTTGTTACACGCAGCTAGCACTTTGCTAGCTGCGTGTAACTTCCGATCGCCGCCGCTCGCCGCCGATCCGCCGCCGCTCGCCGTGCCGCGCAGCCCCCCCCCTACCCGACCCCTTGCGCAGCCTGGCCAATCAGTGCCAGGCAGCGCTGAGGGGTGGATCGGGACTCCCTCTGACGTCACGACGTCCATGACGTCGGTGACGTCATCCCGCCCCGTCGCCATGGCGACCGGGGAAGCCCAGCAGGAAATCCCGTTCTGAACGGGATTTCCTGCTTACTCTGATCGCCGAAGGCGATCGGAGTGGGTGGGGGGATGCCGCTGCGCTGCGGCTATCATGTAGCGAGCCCTGGGCTCGCTACATGATTTAAAAAATAAAAAATTTTAAAAAATAGTGCTGCGCCACCTCCTGGGCGATATAATTGTATCGCCCAGAGGGTTAAGAAAGCAAACTTTTGATTTTCTTACACTGTCAATGGCAGGGTTCTTAAACTTTGCACAGTTTTTCCCTGGGTGACTGGGATTATTATTCAGAAAAGTGGGTGGAGCCTACAAAAGCTAATCAAAATCCACCTATTGATTTTCAAAGGAGTGGAGCCACAGCCAATTAGATTTATTTCATTTCAATGCCAATTATTGATGCCAAAGACCACAAAGCTCACAAACTAGGTCATCCTTGAGTAATTGTGTGTTAGGATTAAAAAAAAGTGGGCAGAGCTAACACTAGTCAATTACATACCCGGGCAACGCCGGGCGACCGGCTAGTATATATATAGATATATGTATATATCTATATATGTATTATTGTATTATATGTATATATCTATATATGTATATATATATATATATATATATATATATATATATATATATATATATATATATATACATATATATATATATATATATATATGTATATATATATATATATATATATATATACATATATACATACATATATACATAGTGGGATGTGAAAGTCTGGGCAACCTTGTTAATCGTCATGATTTTCCTGTTGGCTGTTACGATATAAAATGTCAGTTAACTATAAGTTAAATATATCATACTAGCCGACCCGTGGCGTAGCATACGCCGCATAAGGGAGTAGAAGGCAGGAAGGGGGTATTGGGCACAGTGGCGGGGAGGGGGGTCAGACCCCCCTCAACTGGGTCCCCCATGTGTGCTCCCCCTCCAGCTTAAGCTCAGCAGGAACCCCCCCCTCACCTGGGTTCCCCATGTGCACTCCCCCTCCAGCTTAAGCTCAGCAGGAACCCCCCCCCCTCACCTGGGTCCCCCATGTGCACTTCCCCTCCAGCTTAAGCTCAGCAGGAACCCCCCCCCTCTCCCTCACCTGGGTCCCCCATGTGCGCTCCCCCTCCTGCTTAAGCACAGTAGCAGCCGCCACTATTAGTAAGAGGCAGCGGGCGGGGATGCCTCACCTCTTCCGTGTTCCAGCGTGCGTTCCACTGTTGTCACTTCCTGCAATGCCGCCCATTGAATTGGTGTAATTTGCCTTTTTAAAACAGAAGGAAATCTGCAGTAATTCAGCTATAAGTGAACATTTGCAGTTACCCACAATGCACTGCTACTAAATACGCCAATTAGCCCTTTTCACCCTTGGTAAGCCAAGCAAGCAGCCAGAACCACTGGTGTATAGCAAGTCTACAGCTTTAAATTTTACACACCCATATCAAGCCCACATGTGACAACCTGTTTCAGGCTTCTAGTCTCCATCTGTACATGGCAAGGATTGATATGGCTGTATGAGATAGGGCTTGGACCAGTACAACAGAGTAACCAAGCAGCTCAGGGCGACCCAAACCACTCAGAATGTATAGGGGGATAAAAGTGACCAAAAAGACCTTCTACTAAAAAAAATCAAAGCTTGGTGTAATTTGGCTTCTTAAAACAGAAGAAAATCTGCAATAATTCAGCTATAAGTGAACATTTGTGGTTACCCAAAATGCACCGCTACTAAATATGCAAATTATTCCTTTTCACCCTTGGTAAGTCAAGCAAGCCTTGATTCACAAAGCCTGATTCACAAAGGCTATCATTCATAAAGCATTTCTGCATGCGGAAATGCTTAAAACAGCTGACTTTACCGACCACTTAGCAAAGTCAGCATTCATAAAGGCTCTTTTCGCATGAAAAAATGACACTACCGAGCAGAGTGATAAATCACAACCTTGTGCAGTGATTATCGGTGCAAATGTAACAAAATGTTAATTCATAAAGATTTACGCAAGCGATGTGAGGTCGGGAAGTACCGCTCCCTCTGATGTGGCGATACCAATGTAAGTGAATGGAGACACACAGACCTCCCAGGCAGCTGCAGCAGAGCGGAACACGGAGAAATGTATCAACTCGGCAGCTTTCGTGTCTCCGCAAGCCTACCGCCTGCCTACCACTAGCTTAGTTCGGGAAATCTCCGCACTGCTACCGCACATGGATACTTTTTTATGAATGCCCACCCAGAAGTCTAAAACACCACCAGCGGCGGTTTCCCGCACTGATTTTCCATACCGACAGCACTTTCATGAATGATAGGCAAAGCGGTGCAAACTGTTTAGCACGGGTGTGCTAAACAGTTAGCACGTGAAGTGCCGTTCACTGACTTTTGTGCACGCAATTTGCCGCATATTGCGGCACTTTGCGCACGCAAAAGTCCGCGATCGCGGGGATCGTGGAAAATTGCACGCATAAAAGACCAGGATCGCGCAAATTGTGGCACTTTGTGTCCGCAAATGGCACTTCACATGCTAAACAGTTTGCACTGCGTAGCGAATCATGGTCTTATAGCTTTAAATTTTACACAGTCATTGCGAACCCACATGTGACAGCCTCTTTCAGACCTTTGGTCCTCATCAGTACATAGCAGGGATTGATATGGCTGTATGAGATGGGGCTTTGACCAGTACAACAGAGTAACCAAGCAGCTCAGGGTAACCCAAACTACTAAGAATGTATAGGAGGATAAAGAAGACCAAAAAAATCACTACTAAAAAAAGCAAAGCTTGGTGTAATTTGACTTCTTAAAACAGAAGCAAATCTGCAATAATTCAGCTATAAGTGAACATTTGTGGTTACCCACAATGCACTGCTACTAAATATGCAAATTATCCCTTTTCACCCTTGGTTTGATATGACACTACTTCTTCTTCTTGCTTGGACCAGACCCTTCTTCTTGCTTGGACCGGCCCTGGGGGCAGGGCGCTACTTCTTCTTCTTGCTTGAAGGTTGAGGCACTTACTCTATTATATATATAGATAGGAGACACACACTGTGATATTTGAGAAGTGAAATGAAGTTTAGTGGATTTACAGAAAGTGTGCAATAATTGTTTAAACACAATTAGGCAGGTGCATAAATTTGGGCACCACAAAAAAGAGATGAAATCAATAGTTAGCAGATCAACCTTTTGCAGAAATTACAGCATCGAAATGCTTCCTGTAGATTCCAATGAGAGTCTGGATTCTGGTTGAAGGTATTTTGGACAGGGTGCTCGGATACCCCTTTTCAAAATCCAAATTGATCCGGATACCCAGATATCCGGACCAGGATCGGATATCCGCATCCAAACTTTCAGATATCCGCGTTCATGCATTATCTGGGCTATACGGGTGGACTCAGATATCCGGATTAAAACACCGGAAGTGCCCTTTAAATTGCTTTAAAAACATTTTTTTAGGGTAAATGAGGCATGTAACATCATTATTTTTTAAAGGGAAACACTAATTGATGATGTGGGGACTTAAAATCCCCCCCCCCCCAAAAAAAAAAAAATTTGCGGTCAATTAACATTAGGCCTAGGTTCCAGACAACGGTTGTGCAGCCCACATTGTGTCCGAAGTCCAACCGCACAACTGGGACATGACAGTTTTAAGCCAAGACACTTCCAAAACATTATGGAGCAATTGTGTTTTGGGTTAAATATAGGTGGTATTAGTGGCCTGTGGCACCCTGGCATGGCATGACACGTGACACGTGGCGAGTGCCTTGTGTCACGTGCCACGTTACATGTGCCAAGTGCCACGTGCCAAGTGCCGAGAGACAGTTAGACAGCAGAGGAGAAGACACTAGTCCACACTAACTGTCACACTGGCACTGCTCACAGCACAGCAGTTCTGTAGAAAGCTAACACAGTAGTACTACTACACAAACAACTACTAGCACTGACTGCAGTACTACAGTACTAACTACACAATAACACAGTAATCCTATCCCCTAATCCCTAACCTATACCTAAGGCTAATAGCTGGCCAGCAGGCAGCAGCTGGCCTAGTCTGTGCACAGCACACACACAGACACATAGCAGCTGCCTGCAGCACACACTCTGACTGTCACACAAATAGCATCAAGCTAATTAATGAATTAACAATAGTGTAGTGATAGTGAAGGAGTTAATCACTGAACAGCTTTCGGGTTACCACTGTGTACAGCTGTTGCTAGGCCCAGCAGCACTGGAGCACACACTCTGACTGTCACACTATGACATCAATCAAGCTAATTAACAATTTAACAATAGTGTAGTGATAGTAGTGAAGGGGTTAATCACTGAACAGCTTTATGTTTATAACTGTGTACAGCCCTTGCTAGGCCAGCAGCACTGGAGCATGTCTCTCAGTGAGCATTCAGCAAGCTAAGATGATATGTCTCATCATGGCAGCCCTCCTTATTATACAGGGGGGCTGGCCAGTGTTCCTTTCTGTGATTGGGTGCCAGGGTTTAGGCTGGGAGCCCTCTGATTGGCTCAATGAGGTCAGGTGGGGCTGGCCAGGGTTCCCCTCTGTGATTGGTTGCTAGGGCTTCTGCTGGGCTCCAGGACGTCATCTACTTGGTACAGTATTTCGGATCCGGATATCCACAATATAAATCCGCATCTGCACTATGCAGCCAAATATCCGCAGATAGCTATCCGGATTTTTTAAATAATCCAGGATCCGAATCGGATAGAGTAAAAAAGTTTGGATATCCGGGTTATGAGTATCCCTGATTTTGGACCATTCCTCTTTACAAAACATCTCTAGTTCATTCAGGTTTGATGGCTTCTGAGGATGAACTGCTCTCTTTAACTCACACCACAGATTTTCAATTATATTCAGGTCTGAGGACTGAGATGGCCATTCCAGAACATTGTACGTGTTCCCCTGCATTAATGCCTTAGTGGATTTTGAGCAGTGTTTAGGGTCGTTGTCTTGTTGAAAGATCCAGCCCCAGCACAGCTTCAGTTTTCCTGGACATTGGTCTCCAGAATCTGCTGATACTGAGTGGAATCCATGCGTCCCTCAAACGTTGACAAGATTGCCAGTCCCGGCACTGGCCACATAGCCCCACAGCATGATGGAACCACCACCATATTTTACTGTAGGTAGCAGGTGTTTTTCTTGAAATGCTGTGTTGTTTTTCCTTCATGCATAATGCCCCTTTTTATGCCCAAATAACTCAATTTTAGTTTCATCAGTCCACAGCACCTTATTCCAAAATGAAGCTGGCTTGTCCAAATGTGCTTTAGCATACCTAAAGCGGCTCTGTGTGTGCCCTGATGGGAAGAAAAGACTTCCTCTGCATACAATATCTCCTTGTGTAAAGTGCGCTGAATGGTTAAACAATGCACAGTGACTCCATCTGCAGCAAAATTATGTTGTAGATCTTCGGTGCTGGTCTGTGGGTTGACTCTGACTGTTCTCACCATTCGTCGCTTCTGTTTATCCGAGATTTTTCTTGATCTGCCACTTCGAGCCTTAACTTGAACTGAGCCTGTGGTTTTCCATCTCCTCAATATGTTCCTAACTGTGGAAACAGACAGCTGAAATCTCTGAGACAGCTTTCTGTATCCTTTCCCTAAAACATGATGGTGAACGATCTTTGTCCTCAGGTCATTTAAGAGTTGTTTTGAGACTCCCCATGTTGCTACTCTTCAGAGAAATTTAAAAGAGAAGGGAAATGTACAATTGACCCCCTTAAATACTCTTTCAATGTCAAGGTTAGACGCCGCAGTATGTGAAAACTGGAAACAAATGTAAAAGTCACATTACTGCAGCAATCATATATGTATATTTACTCAGTTATTACATATAAATATGAATCATCAATACAGTCCTTCTAAAGAAATAAATAATTATTGTTAAACCTTATAATAACATGTAATAGAATGTATTACTTTGAATCACATTTAAATGCTGGATTCTGCCAGTGATAGTTTGAGACAATAAAACTTTCATAAGATTGTTTTAATTTTAAAAATTGAAGATTGTTTATATGTTTTGCTTGAAGGTCATTTCAGCTAGCTGAACACTGATAGCTGTGTAACGATCGGTGAGCACAGAGAGGATCTGATTACCGGTGATCTGCAGTATCACTGGGAATACAGATATATACCAGATTATAAGTGATCTGCAGTATCACCGATAATCCAATATACTTGCTAACCTCTGTTCACCTGAGTAGAGTGTAGTGTTTGGAGTAACAGTAACACTTAGAGGACTAGGCCTCAGTGCAGCAAGGAGTACTGCACAGATTCCTTCCGCAGATCTGAGCTCTCCAAGATGGGAGGAGTCAGACTGACAGTAGGAAGGATGGTCTGAAAGTGACACTCAGGAGGAGGTGTCACTGACAGGACGAGGAACCGCCTCCAATAGTAAGGTCGGTTCTCGAGGTCGGACAAGCCATGTCGTACACACACGGACAGACAGAGTACAAGATCAGGAGGCAAAAGCAGAGTCAAGGTATAAGCGAGGTTCGGCAACAGGATATCAGATATATCGAGGTACAGAATCAGGAGGCTGAGGCGAAGACTAGGAACGAGCCGGGGTTCGGCAACAGAGTATCAGAATATCGAGGTACAAGATCAGAGTTCAGGAGGATAGTCAAGGCAGGCAAAGGTCATAACGAAAAATCACAATCAAACCAGTACTTTAGCTATCAACAGAATCTAGCTAAGTGTAGGATTACAGCTCCAGCTGGTCCCGGCACACTTATGGATCTGACTACGGATCTGGCTGCTCCCACGTATGTGATCGCAATGCCAGACAAAGAGCAAGTGAACAGCCAGCAGTATATATACACAAGGACCTCTCCAGGACCTCCCTAATTGCTAGACCAATGAGAGTGGTGGAAAATGTCAGCTGACCTGCCTGGTCAGCTGACTCCCCTCTGGCTGTTATTTAAGCTCTGCCTCAGTGCGCGCGCGCGTGTCACTCTAAATCTAGGTGGACTATCAGTCCCAGGCACACCAGTACTGTCTTGCAATGTATCTTGTGAACCGCGTGCGGGAGCCGCCTCCAATGCGGATTCCGCCGCTGTCAATGCGGATTCCGCCGTACCCAATGCGGACTCCGCCGTTCCCAATGCGGATTCCGCCGCTCTGCCTAAGCGGCATGCGCCGTTTTTTCCGCGTTGTGACGTTCTGCTGGACGCGGAAACAGCCGCCTCACCTTGAGAGACGGCGGCTTTTCCGCGTTTCTTCACAAGCTGATAACACATGCTATGTTTTGGAAACAGGCCTCAACAATATAAAACAAATATAAGGGATTTTCCCAATTATTTAAAAATGATTAAATAGCGACATCTGCCATTGGAAATTATTAAATGTATTTGTTCATAATTGCAAATTATTTTAAATTATTAGGTTTTAATATGCAATTATGTCTTATAAAATCAATTGTTTGAAGAAGAATCATATATTAAGCTTTATATTTAAATGAGTATATTAGAAGCCCTGTGTATGTCAATGAGCATCTAATTGCTGTAGACTTTTTACTTGGTCAACATGAAGTGATTTCTTGTCTGCAAAAGGACAGACACATTCCAAACTAACTAGCAGAAGGACTCACTATCAGAAATGCATCATGAATGACATTGATTAATGTCTGAAAGCCCCAACGCCTGGGGCAAATAAATCAACCCGCAGACAAGATGGCTGGTGACGTCCATTTTTAATTAAATACGCCAAAATGACCTGATAATGAAATGTCAGTATGTGTAAACATTCCAAATGATGTTTATTCTCATAGTTAACCACTTAACCACTGAGGGGTTTTACCCCCTGAGCACCAGAGCAATTTTCACCTTTCAGCGCTCCTTCCATTCATTCGTCTATAACTTTATCATTACTTATCGCAATGAAATGAACTATATCTTGATTTTTCCGCCACCAATTAGGCTTTCTTTAGGTGGGACATTATGCCAAGAATTATTTTTTTCTAAATGTGTTTTAATGGGAAAATAGGAAAAATGTGGGGAAAAAAATAATTATTTTTCAGTTTTCGGCCATTATAGTTTTTAAATAATGCATGCTACTGTAATTAAAAGCCATGAAACGTATTTGCCCTTTTGTCCCGGTTATAAAACCATTTAAATTATGTCCCTATCACAATGTTTGGCGCCAATATTTTATTTGGAAATAAAGGTGCATTTTTTTCATTTTTGCGTCCATCCCTAATTACAAGCCCATAGTTTATAAAGTAACAGTGTTATACCCTCTTGACATAAATATTTAAAAAGTTCAGTCCCTAAGGTAACTATTTATGTATTTTTTTTAATTGTACATTTTTTAATTTTTTTTTTAATTACAAAAAAAAAAAAAAATGGGGAGTGTGGGAGGTAATGAGTTAATTTTATGTGTAAAAGTCATTTATTTGTATGTGAAAAATGTGTAGGGTGTAGTTTACTATTTGGCCACAAGATGGCCACAGTAACTTTTTGTTTTAATGCGACCTCCAAGCTTCCTTCCGGAAGCTTGGAGGAAGTATAAGGAGGCTGGACACGTGAGTTTTTTCTTACAATGATCGTGCTGCCCATAGGAGAGCAGCTGATCATTGCGGGCCTTAGATCAACGAACGGGAAGGGATTTTCCCGTTCATTGATCTCTGGGCGAGCGGGCGGCGGCGTGTTTACTAGCGGCGGGCGGCGTGTTTACGAGCGGGAGCGCGGGCAGCGTCGGGAACGCGGAAAGTACGTGTTTCTCCGTCCCTGGTTGTTAAAGGATGGAAAAAGGGGTGGAGAAATACGTACGCGCGGGGGTAAAGTGGTTAAGATAATTAAGGAATGTATAAACAAACATATTATGACTTAGGTATTCAATACAAGATAAAGCATTCAAGCATGGAAATCTCAGCCAATCAGAATCTGGGATTTAGGGAAATTCCAAATCAGTCAGCCATGTGTATAAAAATAGGTAGTTTTGAAAGCTTTCAGAGACATCCAGACTGAATCTCTCCTGAAAGTCACCTACTCAGCTACAAGCCAGAAGCTATATTCCCACACGTGGTTCTGGATGCTGAAGAGATGACAGAGCAGGGGTAATATGCTTAACCACTTGAGGACCACAGTCTTTCTACCCCTTAAGGACCAGAGCCTTTTTTTCCATTCAGATCACTGCAGCTTTCACGGTTTATTGCTCGGTCATACAACCTACCATCTAAATGAATTTTACCTCCTTTTCTTGTCACTAATACAGCTTTCTTTTGGTGCTATTTGATTGCTCCTGCGATTTTTACTTTTTATTATATTCATCAAAAAAGACATGTATTTTGTCAAAAAAATGATTTTTTTAACTTTCTGTGATAAAATTTGTCAAATAAAGTAAAATTTCTGTATACATTTTTGTCCAAATTTATTGTGCTACATGTCTTTGATAAAAAAAAAACAAAAAAAAAAAACATTCAGTGTATATTTATTGGTTTGGGTAAATTTATAGCGTTTACAAACTATGGTGCAAAAAGTGAATTTTCCCATTTTGAAGCATCTCCGACTTTTCTGACCCCCTGTCATGTTTTATGAGGTGCTAAAATTCCAGAATAGTATAAATACCCCCAAATGACCCCATTTTGACAAGAAGACATCCCAAAGTATTCACTGAGAGGCATGGTGAGTTCATAGAGGATTTTATTTTTTGTCACAAGTTAGCGGAGAATGACACTTTGAGACACAAATGTGTGTGTGTAAAAATACACCACAAAACACATTATACTACTTCTCCTAAATACGGCGATACCACATGTGTGGCACTTTTTTGCACCCTAACTGCACTAAGGAGCCCAACGTCCTATGAATACCTTTAGGATTTCACAGGTCATTTTGAGGCATTTGGTTTCTAGAGTACTCCTCACGGTTTAGGGCCCCTAAAATGCCAAGTTAGTGGAAATTGATTTTTTTTTTCACAAAGTGTCATTTTCCACAAAAACTTCTATGAACTCACCATACTACTAACGGAATACCTTGGGGGGTCTTCTTTATAAAATGGGGTCACTTGTGGGGTTCCTACACTGCCCTGGCATTTTAGGGGCCCTAAACGGTGAGGAGTAGTCTAGAAACCAAATGCCTCAAAATGACCTGTGAATAGGACGTTGGGCCCCTTAGCGCACCTAGGCTGCAAAAAAGTGTCACACATGTGGTATCACCGTACTCAGGAGAAGTAGTATAATGTGTTTTGGGGTGTATTTTTACACATACCCATGCTAGGTGGGAGAAATATCTCTGTAAATTGACAATTGTGTGTAAAAAAATCAAAAAAAATTCATTTACAGAGATAGTTCTCCCACCCAGCATGGGTATGTGTAAAAATACACCCCAAAACACATTATACTACTTCTCCTGAGTACGGCGATACCACATGTGTGACACTTTTTTGCAGCCTAGGTGCGCTAAGGGGCCCAACGTCCTATTCACGGGTCATTTTGAGGCATTTGGTTTCTAGACTACTCACGGTTTAGGGCCCCTAAAATGCAAGGGCAGTATAGGAACCCCACAAGTGACCCCATTTTAGAAAGAAGACCCCCCAAGGTATTTCGTTAGGTGTATGGTGAGTTCATAGAAGATTTTATTTTTTGACACAAGTTAGTGGAAAATGACACTTTGTGAAAAAAACAATAAAAATCAATTTCCGCTAACTTTTGACAAAAAATAAAATCTATGAACTCGTCATACACCTAACGGAATACCTTGGGGTGTCTTTTATTCTAAAATGGGGTCACTTGTGGGGTTCCTATACTGCCCTGGCATTTTAGGGGCCAAAAACCGTGAGGAGTAGTCTGGAAACCAAATGCCTCAAAATGACCGTTCAGGGGTATAAGCATCTGCAAATTTTTGTGGTCTATGAGGGGGCGAATTTTGTGGAACCGGTCATAAGCAGGGTGGCCTCTTAGATGACAGGTTGTATTTGGCCTGATCTGATGGATAGGAGTGCTAGGGGGGGGGGGGGGGGTGACAGGAGGTGATTGATGGGTGTCTCAGGGGGTGATTAGAGGGGAAAATAGATGCAATCAATGCACTGGGGAGGTTATCGGAAGGGGGTCTGAGGGGGATCTGAGGGTTTGGCTGAGTGATCAGGAGCCCACACGGGGCAAATTAGGGCCTGATCTGATGGGTAGGTGTGCTAGGGGGTGACAGGAGGTGATTGATGGGTGTCTCAAGGTGTGATTAGAGGGGGAATAGATGCAAGTAATGCACTTGCGAGGTGATCAGGGCTGGGGTCTGAGGGCGTTCTTAAGGGTTTGGGTGGGTGATTGGGTGCCCTAGGGACATATAGGGGTCTGAGATGTTTGGTAGCGGTGACAGGGGGTGATTGATGGGTGATTGATGGGTGATCAGTGGGTGATTAGATGGCAGAACAGATGTAAACAATGCACTTTGGAGGTGATCTGAGGGTGGGTCTGTGGGCGATCTGATGGTGTGGGTAGGTGATCAGATGCACGTAAGAGGCAGGTTAGGGTCTGATCTGATCTGATGGGTGGCAGTGACAGGGGGTGATTTACGGGTGATTGACAGGTGATTGACAGGTGATTACAGGGGAGGATAGATGTATACAGTACACAGGGGGGAGATCTGCGGGGGTCTAAGGGTGTTCTGAGGGTGTGGGCAGGTGATTGGGTGCCCTAGGGGCAGATAGGGGTCTGAGCTAATTGGTAGCGGTGACAGGGGGTGAATGATGGGTCATTGATGGGTGATCAGTGGGTGATTAGATGGCAGAACAGAAGTAAACAATGCACTTTGGAGGTGATCTGAGGGTGGGTCTGCGGACGATCTGATGGTGTGGGTGGGTGATCAGATGCCTATAAGAGGCAGGTCAGGGTCTGATCTGATCTGATGGGTGGCAGTGACAGGGGGTGATTGACAGGTGATTGACAGGTGATTGACAGGTGATTACAGGGCAGGATAGATGTATACAGTACACAGGAGGGGAGGTCTGGGGGGGTCTAAGGGTGTTCTGAGTGTGTGGGCGGGTGATTGCGTGCCCTAGGGGCAGATAGGGGTCTGATCTGATTGGCAGCGGTGACAGGGGGTGATTGATGGGTGATTAATGGATGATCAGTGGGTGATTAGATGGCAGAACAGATGTAAACAATGCACTTTGGAGGTGATCTGAGGGTGGGTCTGCGGGCGATCTGAGGGTGCGGGCGGGTGATCAGATTCCCGTAAGAGGCAGGTTAGGGTCTGATCTGATTGGTGGCAGTGACAGGAGGTGATTGACGGGTGATTGACGGGTGATTGACTGGCGATTGATGGGTGATTGACAGGTGATTACGAGGGAGGATAGATGTATATGGGGGGGGGGGTCTGGGGAGGATCTGAGGATGTGGGGGGGTGATCAGTAGCCCCCAGGGGGCAGTGTTAGTGACAGGGGGTGATTGACGGGTGATTTACGGGTGAATAACAGGTGATTAGTGGGGAGAATAGATGTAAACAGTACACAGGAGGGTCTGGGGGGGTCTGGGGAGGACCTGAGGGTGTGGGGGTGATCAGGAGCCCCCACAGGGCAGTGTTAGTGACAGGGGGTGATTGATGGGTGATTGACAGGTGATTGATGGGTGATTGACAGGTGATTGGCAGGTGATTAGTGGAGAGAATAGATGTAAACAGTACACAGTAGGGGGTCTGGGGAGGATCTGAGAGTGTGGGTGGGGTGATCAGGAGACCCAGATTAGGACCTAATAAAAAAAATAGCGCTGACAGATAGTGACAGGGAGTAATTGATGGGTGATTAGGGGGGTGATTGGGTGCAAACAGAGGTCTGGGGGGGTGGGCAGGGGGGGGGTCTGAGGTGTGCTGTGGGTGATCAGAGGGCAGGGGGGGGGGGGCAGATCAGTGTGTTTGGGTGCGACTTAGGGTGGCTGCAGCCTGCCCTGGTGGTCCCTCAATCACTGGGAACACCAGGGCAGGAGGCAGCCTGTATAATACACTTTGTATACATAACAAAGTGTATTATACACTTTGTATGCAGCGATCGAGTTTTTACATCCCGCCGGCGCTTACTACCAGCCGGCAGGAGGACGTCGCGGGTGGGCGGAGCCTGTTGCCAGGAGCAGCGCGCGTCACCAGTGACGCGATCGCTGCCCCGCAGAGCTGAGAGGAGCCACCGCCGAATGGCGTATTGCGGTCCTTTCGGCGTCCACTTTGCCGCCGCCCATCGGCTGTGGGCGGTCGGCAAGTGGTTAATATCCTGGTGATTTACTTTATTAATTTTTCGGCATTAAAGAGACTCTAAAGCCTCTTAAAAATCCTTTTTTTATTAAACCATCCTGTTTAATACCTTAATCCTACCTAAACCGCCACATTCCTGTGTAGCTGTGCGCTATTTAAAACCCCCCTAACTCCTCGGGGGGGGGGGGGGGGGATCCGGGGAGCGCTTCCTTGTGAGGCAGGGCTATGAGCTGCAGCCCTGCCTCTCCATGCGTCTGTCAGCGGCGGATCTCCGCCTGTCCCCCGCCCCTCTCAGTCTTCCTTCGCTGAGAGGGGCGAGGGAGAGGCAGAGATCCACCGCTGAGAGGGCAGCAAAATCCACGACCAAGAAAGTCGTGGATTTTGCAGGGGGGAGGGAGGGAGAGTTAGGGGGGGTTAAGATAGCTTACAGCCACGGGAATGTGGCGGTTTAGGTAGGATTAAGGTATTAAACAGGATGGTTTAATAAAAAAAGGATTTTTAAGAGGCTTCAGAGTCTCTTTAAGTTCTGTTAAGATGTTAGCAATAAGTTGTTGTTTTTTAAAAAGCTATTTTTATGCTATTTCTTTAAGAAGATTACTACACGTTTTACATGTCTACTAGATACACAGCTATTAATACAAATGAGACTACTTTTGATCTTATTCTACATAGCGCAACTATTGTATACTTTTTTGAATGTACTTAGAGAATTGATGATTGCTTGGCTTTAAAGGCTATGATGAGATGAAGTACTGTTAGAAGGAAACACTACTTGGAACTGTTTATATTTTGTATATATGCTGTATAATAAGCAAATAAAATCTTTAAAGAGACTCTGTAACACAATTTTGAGCCTTATTTCTTCTATCCTAGAAGTCCCTATGCCTGTTCTAATGTGGTCTGTCTTACTGCAGCATTTTCTAGTTGCACTGGTTCTGAAATAAATATTATCGTCTTTTCTCTGTCGGCTCTGTCGGACTGAGGCTGGAATGTGTGGAATGTGCAGCACTGCTTGTCATTGGCAGAAGCAATACACACCCTCTCCAAGCTCTGCATGAGTCACACAGTAAGCTGTTTTAAGCACTGCCTAAAACTGTTAATTACAAGCCAGGATTGCAGCAGGGAGTGGCAGAAACAGCACAGAGGGGCCCAGGAGAACATAATGAAGAGAATAGTATGCTTTTTATTGTAAGAATTTTAGAGTACAGATTCTCTTTAATATAAAATCATATACTGAGTGCTCTGATTCATTTCAAGGTATACCGTCAATCTATAATTACTGTTATAGAGGGTTCAGACCCCGCTATGTTGGATTTTTTATGTTAGCAACGCTTTAAAGGCTGGTCCTTTAGTGAGTTAGCAATCATGAAAAAGGCAAGAACCATACAGGTTTTTGACACATCCTGCCCAACAGGTAGTACATCACTGGGTGAGGGGCAGCAAAGGGCATACAGGGTGCCAGCGCCATGCATATGACCCTGTCAGCGCACTCTGCTGCAGGGTTGTAGCCCGGTCATAAAGTTATTAAAATTAAGAGTTGTATGTGTTATAATAATCTCCTGATTCGCAGCTGTGAGTGTGGAGGCTGCAGGATCAGGGTTAGCTGTTTGGCCTCAAAGGGTGTAGGTAGCCAGAAGTTAAAATGGCTGCCATAGACTCAGAGAGGGAGGCGTGGTCTGTCAGGAATTTTCTGAACGTTTGTATAGCGCTTTTCTCCTGTTGGACTCAAAGTGCTCAAGAGCTGCAGCCACTGAGACACGGTAAAAAGGCCACCCTGCAGTGTCAGGGAGTCTTGCCTTTAACTCCTTACTGAATAAGTACAGACCCTAGCCAGGATTTAGACCCTGTTCTCCCATGTCAAAGGTGCACCTTAACCAGTACACTATCCAGCCACTACTCTCCTGCACGAGCAGAAAACGTTAGGCTGTCAGTTGAAAAAGCAGGCGAAAACTGGTTTTACCTCAGACCTGAGGTAACACCTAAGAGAGGACAGGCTGCACACCGCTGCTGTAGGAGCCATAAAAATAGGGGAACAAACAAGAGAGATAAACAAGGTGAAAGATAGAGCAAAGCACAGTACAGAGCAAAGTATGGCACATAGCGCTAAGAGAGAGAGAGAGAGAAGCTGAAGCGCAGAGGAGACAGAGACCCAGCAGCAGAACCAGTCAGTGACCTAGTACAGTGAGTGATGCTGAGGAGAAAAAGAGAGAGATTTTGATTGAAATTTGTAAAAAAAAGGACATAATTTTATATATCATTCTCATACAAGAGAGAAGTGTCACATTACAAATGTGCAGAGTGTGAGATTCTAAAGTAACTATCCACAGACTGATACAAAATAGCAACATGTTACATCACGCGAGAAAAAGAGCAGAATACCAGGAAACAGAGATTAAATGCAGTATTAAAACCACTTAACAACCGCCTAACGCCCATAGGCGTCGGCGGGTCGTTAGTAGTATAGCATGGAAATGGCCGCTCGAGCGGCCTTTCCATGCCAGTTCACGGAGACTGCCTCCGTGAACAGTGTGCGAGCCGCCGATCGCGGCTCGCACGCATAATGTAAACATGCGGGGAAGGAATCCCCGCTGTTTACATCACACGGCGCTGCCGTGACGTAGATCGGCGATCCTCGGCCTCTGATTGGCCGGGGATCGCCGGCATCTGATAGGCAGAAGCCTATTCTATCAGGCGCAGGACGGATATCCGTCCTGCGCCGCACACAGGAGAAGGGAGAGGGAGGGAATGCAGGGGAGCCCGGAAAGCGCTGCGGAGGGGGGCTTTGAGGAGCCCCCCCCGCAAATCAATAGTAGCCAGCGGCGATCAGACCCCCCCTGCAGGACATCCCCCTAGTGGGGAAAAGGGGGGGGGGAAGTCTGATCGCCCTGCCTTTTACCTGATCGGTGCTGCGGGCTGTAGAGCCCACGCAGCACCGATCATTCCAAAATCCCCTGGTCCTTAAGTGGTTAAGCTGAGAAATATTGAAGAATGAGCAGAAAGATATGTTGAAAGACTGTTATGGATAGACGAAATGCTAACCGGCAGATTTTTCCTGTCAGAAACTGACAATACTGTATATTGCCTAGAGAGAAGCTGCCTCCTGTAGGGTCTATGGGTCAGATTTATCAAAGCATTACCGACAGTTTTTTCTTCTAAAACTGTTCTAACCAGCAGAGGAACTGTTCTGCATGATAGTAAGAAACTTTTCTAATATTATGTAATACTGGCCGTTTAGCGTGGATTTCTAGAGCTGCACTACAGTGAAGAAAAGTGCAAATCCATCCCTAAACTGCTGCAGATTAAGAAGTGCTTCATAGCAGTTCTCCAGATGCAGAGATGCAGTACAGAGTGCAGGCTAGACTTGATTTGTGAAGGGCTCCTCCCCCCTCACTCAGAGCTTGCTGACAGCAGGTGTGTTGGTTACCTCCAGTGCTGCTCGGGTACCCCTTTTCAAAATCCGAATTGAATTTAGATCCGGATACCCAGATATCCGATACTAATTGGATATCCGAGTTTGAACTTTTGGAATCTGTATCCGAATCGGATATCCGAACCCAGTATCCGAGATATCCGCCTGGATTCGTATATCTGGACAGAAAACCGGAAGTGGCTTTAAATTGCTTTCAAAACGTTTTTTTAGAGTAAACGAGGCATGTAGCATCATGTTTTTTTTAAGGGAAACACAAATTGATGATGTGGGGACTTAAAATCCCCCCCTCCCTAAAAAAAAAATGGCTTTAACCACTTCCCAACTGAGGGGTTTTACCCCCTGACCACCAGAGCAATTTTCACCTTTCAGCGCTCCTTCCATTCATTCGTCTATAATTGTATCATTACTTATCGCAATGAAATGAACTATATCTTGTTTTTTTCGCCACCAATTAGGCTTTCTTTAGGTGGGACATTATGCCAAGAATAATTTTATTCTAAATGTGTTTTAATGGGAAAATAGGAAAGAATGTGGGAAAAAATTTATTATTTTTCAGTTTTCTGCCTTTATAGTTTTTAAATAATGCATGCTACTGTAATTAAAACCCATTAAATGTATATGCCTATTTATCCCGGTTATAAAACCGTTTAAATTATGTACCTATCACAATGTTTGCCGCCAATATTTTAATTGGAAATAAAGGTGCATTTTTTTCAGTTTTGCGTCCATCCCTAATTACAAGCCCATAGTTTATAAAGTAACAGTGTTATACCTTCTTGACATAAATATTTAAAAAGTTCAGTCCCTAAGGTAACTATTTATGTATTTTTTTTAAATTGTACATTTTTTATTTTTTTTTTAATTACAAAAAAAAAAAAATGGGGAGTGTGGGAGGTAAGGAGTTAATTTTTTGTGTAAAACTAGTTTATTTGTGTGTAAAAAATGCTTAGGGTGTAGTTTTACTATTTGGCCACAAGATGGCAACAGTAACTTTTTGTTTCATGCGACCTGCAAGCGTCCTCCCGGACGCTTGCAGGAAGTAGAAAGAGGCTGGGAGTTTGTTATTGCTCACAATGATCGCGCTGCTCAGCCCGTTCCCGATCGTTGATCTCTGGGCAAGCGGGCGGCGGCGTGTTTACTAGCGGCGGGTGGCGTGTTTATGAGCTGGAGCGCGGACAGAGGCGGGAGCGCGGAAAGTACGGATTTCTCCGTCCCTGGGGGTTAAAGGATGGAAAAAGGGATGGAGAAATCCGTACGGGCGGGGGTAAAGTGGTTAAATTAACATCAGGACTAGGTTCCAGACAGCGGTCGTGCAGCCCACATTGTGTCCAAAGTCCAACCGCACAACTGGGACATGACAGTTTTCCGCCCGGGCAACTCCCAAAAATTATGCAGCAATTGTGTTTTGGGTTAAATATTGGTGGTATCAACACAGCAGCAGTGGCCTATGGCACCCTGGCGGTGGGAGCAGCAAAGGCAGCAGGAGCAGGGCAATGCAGCAGCAGCAGGTGTAACATCTGCCAGGAGCATGGTGGCACGTGGCACTTGGCACGTGGCACTTGGCACGTGGCACTCATCATGGCACCCCTCCTTATTGTACAGGGGGGCCTGGCCAGGGTTCCTTTCTGTGATTGGGTGGTAGGGCTTAGGCTGGAAGCCCTCTGATTGGCTCAATGAGGTCAGGTGGGGCTGGCCAGGGTTCGCTTCTGTGATTAGTTGCTAGGGCTTCTGCTGGAAGCCCCTGGCTGGGAGCCATCTGATTGGCTCAATGATGTCATGGACAGTATCTCAATAGTCAGATATCCGCGGATATCCGGATTGCCTGATGACTACCCTCAGATTGCTATCCAGATTTGGGCCCAGGTATCCGGAATCCGAATCCGGTCGGATAGCTGAAAAAGTTTGGATTATCTGGCAAGTTCGAATATCCGAAATCTTCTTATTCCTAACAATTTCGGAATCTGCCCTATTTAGTGATTTCTTAGGATGTCTGAGACAGTTCTGCACGGATTTCTAAAAACCTACTAATATTTTGTCTCAGACACTCTTGATAAATGTCCCCCTCTGAAACAAACTGGCCAATTTAATTTGTCCCTGTCTCCACTTAAAGTACTGTAGGGATTTACTTTTAAATTATTTTATTACTGGTGCTGTGTGATTTTCACAGCACACAGCACCATCCTTCCCCCTCCAGTGCCCCCTGTGGTCCCATTCTAACAGCATATATTATCGGGGAGGAAGTGACAGTTCTTCCTCCCCGCTGTGCGTACATAACTCTGCCCCCTCCACCTGCTGCTTTAATTCCATATGTGTTTCACTGCACACAGCGCGCAGGGGAGCTGCGCTGTGTGTGGGCTCATGTTAATTGAGGTCGGAAGAATATCCAATCTCAATTATCACACAGCGCAGCACCCCTGCGCACTGTAACACAGTGTAACACATAAGGATCTAAAGTGGCAGGTGGAGGGGGTGGAGTTATGCATGCACAGCAGGGAGGAAGAACTGTTACTTCATTTCCGGTAATATCTGACGTTCTGTCTCAGATGAAGACTTTGACTGAGCAGAACGTGAGTTAGAGGGGTCACCGGAGGGGCGAGGCTGGTGCTGCATGCTAGTTGTAGCACCAGCAATAAAACAATATTAAAAGTTTAAGGTGAGGAGAAAAGAGGGTAAGTAGTGCTTTAAGTTTGTGTCACTTCAGGTCTTATAAAAAAGTTTTAATGATGAGCTGTGGACTGTTACATAATATATAGATACATTTCCCTCTTTTTCTCTGTCAGAAAGTACAGTAAAGACAGCAGATTTAATTTACTTGACTGATGTGTTGAGAGTTGTGTTTCTACCTGTAAAAGGAAAGTGAAAGGTTTAAAAGAAGTTCTTGACAGTAATATGGGAAAAATTGAGGAACTTACCTTTATTGTATGTTGCATGAACCGGAATCCTGTAAAGAGGAAAAGATTGAGTTCAGTTTAAAGGAACCATATTCCTGGAGTAACGTACAGTACAGTCTAGGAACTAGAGACACTCACCTGTAGCTATCCTGGAATAAAGCTAATTTATCTGCAATACAAGCAAGGCCTCACTGAAGAAGAGAAAGATTATTCTTATCAGCAGCACGTTTTGAAGATTCCTTGTGTATTACAAATAGAAAAGACATAGGCCTTAGGAGCCGTTTTCTGCAAAGAGAAAAGTTCTTCCACATCACTCAGGAAACTGTGGGGCAGTTGTTCACTTAGGCCTCTTTCACAGTGCAACGTTAAAGTCGCACGTAAGAAAACGTTTTAACGTGGACTAACGCACAGCAATACTAAGTCTGTGCAACATTCACAGTGCACACGTTGCGTTTGTGTGTAACATATAGCATTATTAGAAAGTGCTGCATGTTGTGCGTTATACACGTTATTAACTGCGTTGGACTATTTGCACATGCTCAGTAATGACCTGGAAGCATACTTGTCATTGCCTGTATGCCTACTGTATGCGACGATAACAGGGCATAGAGTTGCGTTTTGACATTTTTGGGACGTTGTGTTGTTAGTTTGCGTTGCGACTTTAACGTCACATTAAAACGCAACGTCCCAGTGTGAAAGTAGCTTTAAAGAGAACTCCAGTGAAAATGATGTAATAAAAAAGTGCTTAATTTTTACAATAATTATGTATAAATTAGTCAATGTTTGCCAATTGTAAAATCTTCCCTCTCCCTGATTTAAATTCTGACATTTATCATGTGGGGACATTTTTACTACTGGCAGGTGATGTCAGTAGAAGGAGGTGCTACTTGTTTTTTTGGGAGTTGGAAACAGATGTAAACAGTAAAACAGCTGTTATTTCCCACAATGCAATGAGGTTCACAGACAGGAAACTGTCAGGACCATGGCCCTGACATCACACTGTGGGAGGGGTTTCACCACAATATCAGCCATACAGAGCCCGCTGATGATCCGTTTGAGAAAAGGAAAAGATTTCTCATGGGAAAGGGGGTATCAGCTACTGAGTGGGATGAAGTTCAATTCTTGGTCACAGTTTCTCTATAACTTTCCCCCATGTAAAGCTTCCTAGTTTGCACTTTAGAAAGGAACTGAGAACTGTTTAGGAAAGGTCAGTGGAATTGGAAAATAGTTTTGCTATTGGAGTAGATATAAAGGGTTCCTGAATGATTTGGTAACAGATGTTGAATTGCTAACTAACATTTCCTTTACAGCATGAGAAGTTATATGTTGTCCAAGAAAAGAAGTCAATGAAGCTGATATTTATTTGAGAGAAAGATTGCTAGTATATTGCTAGATTATGGTCAGAATACCGATGCATTTATAGATAGTTGTAGTTAAAATATCTCAGAGTAGAGAAGTACATAATATTGAAGCAATAGGATTTTAAAAGCCCATAAGTGAAAGTGAAGCATATTTTTAGAAAGAATTATTCAGAAATCTCTGATCACATTTGCACTATATTGTGATTACTTACAGGGGCATTGCTAGGCTCCTAAGAGATCCGGGGCACTTTTGGGCACTCCAGAAAATGGGTGTGGCCATGCACTAAAATGTGGGTGTGGTCATGGGTGGAGCTACATTTAAATGAACTTAACAACAGTCTAAGGACTGCCCAGCGAAATGTTGAATAAAGCCCTCTCTCCATTAATAAAAAAAAAAAAAAAAACTGAAAATGCAGTATATCACATAAATAGGCAGTGTCACTTAAACATAACTAATCAGATTTACTTGGCTTCTTTGCTGGCTGGTTTGGCTTTCTGCTGGGCAGACTGGCCTCCTGCTGCCAGGCTGTCTGACAGTCCCCCCATAACTTTCCCTGACCTTCTAGTGGACCCCCTCCCATGTGCTCTCATGGGCCTTTCATGGAGGCACCCCAACTCCTAACATGGCTCCATAGAAGAACCTCAGCTCCCTGCATCCCCCATAAAGGTATCACAGCACTCAGCATGGCACTACAGAAACCAGTATGCCCACATAGAGGCACCACAGCACCCAGCATACCCCCAATTGATACACTACAGCTCCCAGCATGCCCACCATTGAGGCACCACAGCTGACTCTGCCTGGGGACATCCGGGCACCCCAGAATAGATCCGGGGCACGTGCCACTGATCTTTAGGGCTAGCAACACCCCTGATTACTTATATATTTTCAATATAAATTGAGATTTATACTTCAATAGGAGTCTGGTGGCTTTCTCAAGGTCATAGGGCTTGATTCACTAAGACAAATAGTATGCCTTATCTGAGTTAACACACCTTATTCGAGTTAACACACCTTATCAGAGATAACATGCAGCTAAACAGAGATTTGACTGATTGATTTTGTGATAGTGCTACAGTCACCCATATAGCCTCAGCCACACTCTGAGTACTGACCTCATCATAATCTAACTGTAGTTTACTGTAATTAGGACACGTTGGAACAGGTGGGGCAAACTTTATATATGGACTTCATTATAAAATAATAATACCTAGAAACTCACTAAATCAACAAACTCTTGTAACTGGTTTATTGTTAGGCAGTCACATTGAAGAGAGAGAGAAAAAAAAGGTGTTTATTTATATGATGGGGGGGGGGGGGGGTGCAATTTTTACACTCTCGCACTGGGTGCATTTTTGCCTAGAAACTGCCCTGAGTCTAGGAACTAGAGACACTCACCTGTAGCTATCCTGGAATAAAGCTAATTCATCTGCAATACAAGCAAGGCCTCACTGAAGAAGAGAAAGATTATTCTTATCAGCAGCACGTTTTAAAGATTCCTTGTGTATTATAAATAGAAAAGACATAGGCCTTAGGAGCCGTTTTCTGCAAAGAGAAAAGTTCTTCCACAGCACTCAGGAAACTGTGGGGCAGTTGTTCACTTAGGCCTCTTTCACAGTGCAATGTTAAAGTCGCACGTAAGAAAACGTTTTAACATGGACAGCAATACTAAGTCTGTGCAACATTCACAGTGCACACGTTGCGTTTGTGTGTAACATGTAGCATTATTAGAAAGTGCTGCATGCTGTGCGTTATACATGTTATTAACTGCGTTGGACTGTTTGCACATGCTCAGTAATGACCTGAAAGCATACCTGTCATTGCCTGTATGCCTACTGTATGCGACGATAACAGGGCATAGAGTTGCGTTTTGACATTTTTGGGACGTTGTGTTGCTAGTTTGCGTTACAACTTTAACGTCGCATCAAAACGCAACATCCCAGTGTGAAAGTAGCCTTAAAGAGAACTCCCGTGAAAATAATGTAATAAAAAAGTGCTTCATTTTCACAATCATTATGTATAAATTAGTCAATGCTTGTCAATTGTAAAATCTTCCCTCTCCCTGATTTAAATTCTGACATTTATCATATGGCAACATTTTTACTACTGGCAGGTGATGTCAGTAGAAGGAGGTGCTACTTGTTTTTTTGGGAGTTGGAAACAGCTGTAAACAGTAAAACAGCTGTTATTTCCCACAATGCAATGCAGTTCACAGACAGGAAACTGTCAGGACCATGGCCCTGACATCACACTGTGGGAGGGGTTTCACCACAATATCAGCCATACAGAACCCGCTGATGATCCGTTTGAGAAAAGGAAAAGATTTCTCATGGGAAAGGGGGTATCAGCTACTGAGTGGGATGAAGATCAATTCTTGGTCACGGTTTCTCTATAACTTTCCCCCACGTAAAGTTTCCTAGTTTGCACTCTACCAAGGAACTGAGAACTGTTTAGGAAATGTCAGTGGAATTGGAAAATAGTTTTGCTATTGGAGTAAATATAAAGGGTTCCTGAATGATTTGGTAACAGATGTTGAATTGCTAACTAACATTTCCTTTACAGCATGAGAAGTGATATGCTGTCCAAGAAAAGAAGTCAATGAAGCTGATATTTATTTGAGAGAAAGATTGATAGTATATTGCAAGATTATGGTCAGAATATTGATGCATTTATAGATAGCTGTAGTTCAAATATCTCAGAGTAGAGAAGTACATAATATTGAAGCTATAGGATTTTAAAAGCCCATAAGTGAAAGTGAAGCATATTTTTGGAAAAAAATATTCAGAAAACTCTGTTCACATTTGCACTATATTGTGATTACTTACATGGGTGTTGCTAGGCTCCTAAGAGATCCGGGGCACTTTTGGGCACTCCAGAAAATGGGTGTGGCCATGCACCAGAATATGGGTGTGGTCATGGGTGGAGCCACATTTACATGAAATTAACAACAGTCCAAGGACTGCCCAGCAAAATGTTGAATAAAACCCTCTCTCCATTAATACAAAAAAAAAACTGAAAATGCAGTATATCACATAAATAGGCAGTGTCACGTAAACATAACTAACCAGAGTTACTTGGCTTCTGTGCTGGCTGGTTTGGCTTTCTGCTGGGCAGACTGGCCTCCTGCTGCCAGGCTGTCTGACAGTCCCCCCATAACATTCCCTGACCTTCTAGTGGACCCTCTCCCATGGGCCTCTTATGGAGGCACCCCAACTCCTAACATGGCTCCATAGAAGAACCACAGCTCACTGCATCCCCCCATAAAGGTATCACAGAACCCAGCATGGCACCACAGCACCCAGTATGCCCACATAGAGGCACCACAGCACCCAGCATACCCCCAATTGATACACCACAGCTCCCTGCATCCCCCCATAAAGGTATCACAACACCCAGCATGGCACCACAGCACCCAGTATGCCCACAAAGAAGCACCCAGCACCAAGCATGCCCACCATTAGTGTTGGGCGAACAGTGTTCGCCACTGTTCGGGTTCTGCAGAACATCACCCTGTTCGGGTGATGTTCGAGTTCGGCCGAACACCTGACGGTGCTCGGCCAAACCGTTCGGCCACATGGCCGAACTAAGAGCGCATGGCCGAACGTTCCCCGAACGTTCGGCTAGCGCTGTGATTGGCCGAACGGGTCACGTGGTTCGGACCCGAACGCGCTCTGATTGGCCGAACGGTCACGTGGTTCGGGTAAATAAATACCCGAACCACGTCATATCTCCGCCATTTGTCTGTGGGTTTAGCTTTGGGTAGGCAGGCAGGGTAGTTCGCGCTCCAGCCACGCTAGCCAGGGTCCCCCCTGTCATTGTGTCACTGCTGGGAACAGTAGTACACCGCTTGCTCAGCCACACTATATAGCATTCTGTTTACTGCCACTCTGTGTACCTCGCTCAGCCACACTATATAGCATTCTGTTTACTGCCACTCTGTGTCTGCTGGGAATAGTAGTACACCGCTTGCTCAGCCACACTATATAGCATTCTGTTTACTGCCACTCTGTGTACCTCGCTCAGCCACACTATATAGCATTCTGTTTACTGCCACTCTGTGTCTGCTGGGAATAGTGGTACACCGCTCGCTCAGCCACACTATATAGCATTCTGTTCACTGTTCTGTGTCTGTTTGGAATAGTGGTACACCGCTCGCTCAGCCACACTATATAGCATTCTGTTTACTGTTCTGTGTCTGCTGGGAATAGTGGTACACCGCTCGCTCAGCCACACTATATAGCATTCTGTTTACTGTTCTGTGTCTGCTGGGAATAGTGGTACACCGCTCGCTCAGCCACACTATATAGCATTCTGTTTACTGTTCTGTGTCTGCTGGGAACAGTAGTACACCGCTCGCTCAGCCAGAGTATATAGCATTGTGTTTACTGCCACTCTGTGTACACCGCTCAGCCAGACTATATACCATTGTTTACTGACACTCTGTGTACACCGCTCAGCCAGACTATATACCATTGTTTACTGACACTCTGTGTACACCGCTCAGCCAGACTATATACCATTGTTTACTGCCACTCTGATTCTGCTGGGAACAGTAGTACACCGCTCGCTCAGCCAGACTATATAGCATTGTGTTTACTGCCACTCTGTGTACACCGCTCAGCCAGACTATTTACCATTGTTTACTGACACTCTGTGTACACCGCTCAGCCAGACTATATACCATTGTTTACTGAAACTCTGTGTACACCGCTCAGCCAGACTATATACCATTGTTTACTGCCACTCTGATTCTGCTGGGAACAGTAGTACACCGCTCGCTCAGCCAGACTATATACCATTGTTTACTGACACTATATAGCAGACTATATAGCATTGTGTGTACACCGCTCAGCCAGACTATATACCATTGTTTACTGACACTCTGTGTACACCGCTCAGCCAGACTATATACCATTGTTTACTGCCACTCTGATTCTGCTGGGAACAGTAGTACACCGCTCGCTCAGCCAGACTATATACCATTGTTTACTGACACTCTGTGTACACCGCTCAGCCAGACTATATACCATTGTTTACTGCCACTCTGATTCTGCTGGGAACAGTAGTACACCGCTCGCTCAGCCAGACTATATACCATTGTTTACTGCCACTCTGATTCTGCTGGGAACAGTAGTACACCGCTCGCTCAGCCAGACTATATACCATTGTTTACTGACACTCTGTGTACACCGCTCAGCCAGACTATATACCATTGTTTACTGCCACTCTGATTCTGCTGGGAACAGTAGTACACCGCTCGCTCAGCCAGACTATATAGCATTGTGTTTACTGCCACTCTGTGTACACCGCTCAGCCACACTATATAGCATTGCGTACTCTGCCAGTCAGTGTGTATATTGCTGGGATCAGTAATACTCCACTCACCGTCAACCACTATATGAGCTCAACATGAGTTCCCCAGAGACCTCCGCTGTGAGCAGCACTCCCAACAACAGCAACAGCCAACGCCCCACGCAAGCTATAACATCCACCCCAGCAGCCAGTGGTCAGCAGCAGCCCTCCCCGGAGGAGAACGTTGTGTCCATCAGTCCGTCGCCAGAGCGATTAATGAGGGCTGCCATTGAGGAGATGATGGGGCCTGATGTGGAGGAGGAGGTCTGGCTCAGGCCAGCATCCCAAGTTAATGTTGAGGACGATGAGGGGTCTGTGTCTGGGGATGTTGGGGTGGCAGAGGTGGTGGGTGGGTCAGACTCAGGAGAAGAGTTGTATGATGAGGATGATGATCGGGACCATCTGTATGTGCCTCAGAGTCCGACCCCGGAAAACATGTTGTATCGTGTGTTTAGGTACTAAAATCTGCGTTCCCTCCCAGTAGTGTTGGGCGAACAGTGTTTGCCACTGTTTGGGTTCTGCAGAACATCACCCTGTTCGGGGTGACTATATAGCAGACTATATAGCATTGTGTTTAATGCCACTCTGTGTACACGGCTCAGCCACACTATATAGCATTGTGTTTACTTCCACTCTGTGTCTGCTGGGAACAGTAGTACACCGCTCACCCGCCACTGTATAGCATTGTGCTCTGTGTCACTGCTGACAATAGTGGTACACCGCTCACCCACCACTGTATAGCATTTCTGTACTGCCACTGTACTGCTGCCAGTCAGCGTGTACTTTAAGGATAAGTGAAATGAGGAAGAAATCCGGTGAAAGAGGGAGGGGCAAGGGAAGAGGTGTTTCCCCTGACGGTTCACGTACAGGCCACAGGGGAGCACCCAAGAAAACCCACTCAATACTGCCTATGTTGTCCAGGACAACAACCCTCACAGATCCAAAAGAACAGGACCAGATAATTACTTGGATGACCTCTCAAGCGTCCAGCAGTGGGTTAAGCAGCACCAGCACATCACGCACGAGGTCCGAGTCCTCAGCCAGTTAAAGTCTGGGCTTTCTTTGAAGACTGCACTGAGGATGTTACCATGGCGATTTGCAAGGTGTGCAAGACCCGCCTGAGCAGGGGGAAAAGTATTAACAACCTCTCCACCACCAGCATGAGCCGCCACATTCTATCCAAACATCCCACTCTGTGGGCAAACGCGGCAGGACAGGGTACCACCAGCAACACTGCCTCCCTTGGGTTCACCAGACTCACCACCAGACCCGCCTCAGCAGCAGCAGTAGCCCAGCCATTGCGTGGTTCACAACATTCACAAACATCAGACGATGCTGACACTGTCACTTTCCGGACTAGTGCTCTTGAGGTCTCCCAGTGTTCATCAAACACAACAACCAACAGCCCTTCGGTGTGCAGCGCTACGGTTGAGTTGTCTGTCTCTGAGATGTTTGAGCACAAGAGGAAATTGCCAGCAAATGACCCCCGGGCCGTGGCAGTAACAGCCAGCCAGCATAGCCAAGCTTCTGGCCTGCGAAATGCTGCCATATCGAGTGGTGGAGACAAACAGCTTCAAGGGCATGATGTCAGTGGCCATCCCACGTTACGTGGTTCCCAGCCGCTACCACTTTGCGCGCTCTGCAGTGCCTGAGTTGCATGAGCACGTGGTCAGCTAAATAACCCGAAGCTTGAAGAATGCCGTTGCCTGCAAGGTTCACCTCACCACTGACACCTGGACGAGTGCGTTCGGCCAGGGTCGATACATCTCCCTTACCGCGCACTGGGTGAACCTTGTGGAGCCTGGCAGCGATTCCTCACCTGCTACGGCGCGGGTGTTGCCCACGCCGCAAACAGCTGGATAACAACAGCAGCACCTACCTCTCTGACTCCTTCTCCTCCAACGCATCTCAAAGCTGTACCTCATCCGGAAATGCTAACCCAGCACCAGCAGCAGTAGGATCGTGGAAGCAGTGCAGCACAGCTGTTGGCATGCGTCAGCAAGCGTTGCTGAAGCTGATCTGCCTTGGGGATAAGCAGCACACAGGGGAGGAAATTTGGAGGGGAATAAAGGAACAGACGGATTTGTGGCTGGCACCGCTGGACCTGAAACCGGGCATGAAGCTAGACACCTGGCACGAACTGGCAATGTACGCAATAGAGGTGCTGGCTTGCCCGGCAGCCAGCGTTATGTCGGAACGCTGTTTCAGTGCTGCCGGAGGCATCATCACAGATCGGCGTATCCGCCTCTCCACAGAAAATGCAGACCGTCTGACTCAAATTAAAATGAATCAATCCTGGATTGGAAACGACTACGCAACACTCCTGGACCCCAACCAAGTAACATGACCGATGAACATCTGGGATGGTTTAGCGTTTCCGGTCCCTGTTTATTGAACCTCTCATCTGTATTACATTTATGACTGCATGGCGGCAAAAAGCATTGCTGCTATATCCGCACGCTTTTTGTCCTCATGCAAGGCCTGGGTTGTTGTGTCTCACAAAGCGTGGCCTTCTCCTCCTGCGCCTCCTCCTGTTCCATCACGTGTGCTGCTGCTGCTGCTGCTGGGTTACCGTTGCCGGTCCCTGTTTATGGAACCTCTTATCTTTATTACATTTATGACTACATGGCGGTACAAAGCATGCTATCCGCACGCTTTTTGTCCTCATGCAAGGCCTGGGTTGTTGTGTCTCACAAAGCGTGGCCTTCTCCTCCTGCGCCTCCTCCTGTTCCATCACGTGTGCTGCTGCTGCTGCTGCTGCTGCTGGGTTACCGTTGCCGGTCCCTGTTTATGGAACCTCTTATCTTTATTACATTTATGACTACATGGCGGTACAAAGCATGCTATCCGCACGCTTTTTGTCCTCATGCAAGGCCTGGGTTGTTGTGTCTCACAAAGCGTGGCCTTCTCCTCCTGCGCCTCCTCCTGTTCCATCACGTGTGCTGCTGCTGCTGCTGCTGGGTTACCGTTGCCGGTCCCTGTTTATGGAACCTCTTATCTTTATTACATTTATGACTACATGGCGGTACAAAGCATGCTATCCGCACGCTTTTTGTCCTCATGCAAGGCCTGGGTTGTTGTGTCTCACAAAGCGTGGCCTTCTCCTCCTGCGCCTCCTCCTGTTCCATCACGTGTGCTGCTGCTGCTGCTGCTGCTGCTGGGTTACCGTTGCCGGTCCCTGTTTATGGAACCTCTTATCTTTATTACATTTATGACTACATGGCGGTACAAAGCATGCTATCCGCACGCTTTTTGTCCTCATGCAAGGCCTGGGTTGTTGTGTCTCACAAAGCGTGGCCTTCTCCTCCTGCGCCTCCTCCTGTTCCATCACGTGTGCTGCTGCTGCTGCTGCTGCTGCTGGGTTAGCGTTGCCGCGTGGTCCCTGTTTATTGAACCTCTTATCTTTATTACATTTATGACTACATGGCGGTACAAAGCATGCTATCCGCACGCTTTTTGTCCTCATGCAAGGCCTGGGTTGTTGTGTCTCACAAAGCGTGGCCTTCTCCTCCTGCGCCTCCTCCTGTTCCATCACGTGTGCTGCTGCTGGGTTAGCGTTGCCGCGTGGTCCCTGTTTATTGAACCACTTATCTTTATTACATTTATGACTGCATGGTGGTACAAAGCATGCTATCCGCACGCTTCTTGTCCTCATGCAAGGCCTGGGTTGTTGTGTCTCAAAGCGTGGCCTTCTCCTCCTGCGCCTCCTCCTGTTCCATCACGTGTGCTGCTGCTGCTGCTGCTGCTGCTGGGTTACCGTTGCCGGTCCCTGTTTATGGAACCTCTTATCTTTATTACATTTATGACTACATGGCGGTACAAAGCATGCTATCCGCACGCTTTTTGTCCTCATGCAAGGCCTGGGTTGTTGTGTCTCACAAAGCGTGGCCTTCTCCTCCTGCGCCTCCTCCTGTTCCATCACGTGTGCTGCTGCTGCTGCTGCTGCTGGGTTAGCGTTGCCGCGTGGTCCCTGTTTATTGAACCTCTTATCTTTATTACATTTATGACTACATGGCGGTACAAAGCATGCTATCCGCACGCTTTTTGTCCTCATGCAAGGCCTGGGTTGTTGTGTCTCACAAAGCGTGGCCTTCTCCTCCTGCGCCTCCTCCTGTTCCATCACGTGTGCTGCTGCTGGGTTAGCGTTGCCGCGTGGTCCCTGTTTATTGAACCACTTATCTTTATTACATTTATGACTGCATGGTGGTACAAAGCATGCTATCCGCACGCTTCTTGTCCTCATGCAAGGCCTGGGTTGTTGTGTCTCAAAGCGTGGCCTTCTCCTCCTGCGCCACCCTCCTCCTGTTCCATCACGTGTGCTGCTGCTGGGTTAGCATTACCGGTCCCTTTTCCTGGAACCTCTTATATGTATTACATTTATGACTGCATGCCGACAAAAAGCATGTTACCTGTGCAAAGAAAACAGACATTTCCCGCATTTAAAAGACAGTTTTCCCTTTGAAACTTTAAAATCGATTTTCTCAAAAACTATAAGCTCTTTTTGCTAAATTTTTTTTCCTCTTGTACCCACTCCCAAGGTGCACATACCCTGTAAATTTGGGGTATGTAGCATGTAAGGAGGCTTTACAAACCACAAAAGTTCGGGTCCCCATTGACTTCCATTATGTTCGGAGTTCGGGTCGAACACCCGAACATCGCGGCCATGTTCGGCCTGTTCGGCCCGAACCCGAACATCTAGATGTTCGCCCAACACTACCCACCATTGAGGCACCACAGCTGACTCTGCCTGGGGACATCTGGGGCACTCCAGAATAGATCCGGGGCATGTGCCACTGATCTTTAGGGCTAGTAATGCCCCTGATTACTTATATATTTTCAATATAAATTGAGATTTATACTTCAATCGGAGTCTGGTGGATTTCTAACGGTCATAGGGCTTGATTCACTAAGACAAATAGTATGCCTTATCCGAGTTAACACACCTTATCCGAGTTAACACACCTTATTCGAGTTAACACACCTTATTCGAGTTAACACACCTTATCAGTTATAACATGCAGCTAAACAGAGATTTGACTGATTGATTTTGTGATAGTGCTACAGTCACCCATATAGCCTCAGCCACACTCTGAGTACTGACCTCATCATAATCTAACTGTAGTTTACTGTAATTAGGACACGTTGGAACAGGTGGGGAAAACTTAATATATGGACTTCATTATAAAAACTTAATATATGGACTTCATTATAAAATGATAATACCTAGAAAATCACTCAATCAACAAACTCTTGTAACTGGTTTATTTTTAGGCAGTCACATTGAAGAGAGAGAGAAAAAAAAGTGTTTATTTATATGATGATATTATAAGTGAAAACAGTAGAAAATGGTTTACATTTCTCACTACACTAAGGCCCGCAGAACAGAAATGATTGCTATGCTTTCTGTTAATGTTCTAAATGCAAAGTCTGTATGAAAAGAAGTAACCAATATCAGAGGAATTTTTGCATTACTCAAATTAGGCTTATTTGCCTGTCAGCTACTAGGGAATACAAAGCATTAAGCATCCTCTAGACAAGCAGGATTCAGTATGTCCTATTTCAGGTAATATGTATTGCAGAATGTTTGATGGAAAAAAAACTTTGAATGGTTTCATCCTCAAGGTCAAACTTGCCAAGCAAACATAAAATAACTGCTGTACATTTCTCATATGTTTGACAAACATGGGTCTGCAGGTGACAATGAAAGCTGAGAATGTGTTATAGCAATTATACTATTCAAACAGTATACAGTTCACTTCTGACAGCAGCAACAATCTCAAAAATGTATTCTACAGCGCTAGAATAAAACATGAATTCACATCAAAATTTATGGAAATTTGGTTCCTCTGGCTCCATACTGTGGCATGACCACGCTCCAAAAATGGGCGTGGTCATGCCACAGAAAGTGGGCATGGTCATAGGTGGGGCCAAATGTACATGAACATAGCAGTGGTGTAACTTAAATATATTCAATATGCAGTATTTAACATAATAAGCCCCTCACCTGGCTTCAGTCTTTTTTTTGGCTGGCTGGCCTGTGTGCTGGCGGTTATGCTGGGCTTGCTGGTGGTGATGCTGGGCTGCCTAGCTGATGGTGCTGCTGTGCTGGCCTGGCATTGCTGGGTGCTGGGCCTGGGGCTTTGCTGGGTAATTTGCTGGGGGCTTCACTGGGGTGAGGGCCTGGGACTTTGCTGGGTGATTTGCTGGGGGCTTTGCTGGGCGGGGCAATTTGCTGGGGGCTTTACTGGGGTGAGGGCATTTTTGGGCCCTTTGCTGGGCTGCGGGCCTTACTAGGCTTTGCTGAGCTGAGAGCTTTGCTTGGCTGGGGCCCGGAAGCTTTGATTTGCTGGGGGCTTTGCTAGGCTGGGGGGTTTACTTTGCTGGGGGCTGTGCTTTGCTGGGCTGAGGCCCAGGGGCTTTGCTTGGCTGGGACCGGGGCCTTTGTGTTGCTGGGGCTTTGCTAGGCTTGGCTGAGGGCTTTGCTTTGCTTGTCTGGGGCCCATGGGCTTTACCTTTGCTGGGGGCTTTGCTAGGCTGGGGCTTGGGGTCTTTGCTTTGCTGGGCCCGGGGGCTTTGCTTCAGCATAGGTAGCTAGGTATAGATGCCTTCACGATAGGTACCTAGGTATAGGGGTCTTCAGTATAGGTAGGTCGGTATAGGGGCCTTCAGTATAGGTAGGCATATGTGCCTTCAGTATAGGTAGGTAGGTATAAGGGCCTTCAGTTCATTATAGGTACTAGGTATAGGTAGGTTCATTATAGGTAGCAGGTATAGGAGCCTTCAGTATAGGTAGGTAGGTAGGTAGGTATGGGGCCTTAAGTATAGGTAAGTAGTTAGGTATGGGGCCTTCAGTATAGGTAGCTGCGTAGAGGGGCTGCCTGCCCTCCTCCCCTTCCCGCTAATCCCCCCTCTTCCTCCTCCCCCCCTGCTGGTCTCCCGCACATCCCCCGTACATCTACAAGCAGCGGCTGCTTACCTCTGCCTCGATTCCAGCATGGAGCCTGGAGCGCACAGCTGCAGACCTCTCTTTTCCTCCTGCTGTTTCCCCGATGCTCGGTTTCTGCTAATGATGCAATCAGCGTCATTAGCTGAAGTCTGTCACTAGGGAAACAGAGGAAGAAGAGATAAGTCTACTGCTGTGCGCTCCAGGCTCCACGCGGGGGTGAGAGGGAGTGAAGAGCAGGCGGAGTCGCCACAATCTGAGGACTGAGGACTCAGAGCCTGGGAGGGCACTCTGGCCATAATTGATCTGGGGCACCATGGCAGCAGGTTCGGGAGTGGTGCACCGGATCAAATGGCCTAGTGACGCCACTGTCTTGAGATGAAACCTCACCTCTAGAAAACTAGCTACCTTGTCCAAGTCAGCATCCTCACAATGCCTGCATCGCCACCTTGACACAGGTACCCTCACTCACATGTTATGGGAATGCCCTTTTGCTCAAGAGTTATGGAAGGAAGTGGAATACCCCCTTTGTCTCATTTTTCATCCTCAGTTTTCACTATCCCCTACTCTGGTCCTGTTAATGGTAGAGATGTCGCGAACCTCCGATTTTCTGTTCGCGAACCCTGTTCGCGAACCTCCGCGAAAGGTTCGGTTTGCGAAAAAGTTCACGAACCGCAATACACTTCAATGGGGAGGCGAACTTTGTAAAAAAGAAAAAATTCGGACACCTAGAAAAATGATGGAAAACATGTTTCAAAGGCTCTAATACCTGGAGGCAGACATGATTGATACACATCACTGCTGGAGGACCTGCCCATCTCCTACAAGCTAGGTCCTTATACCATTTGACTCAGTTGTCTGCCTACACTAATTAGTTATGGGACAAGCTGCTGTGAGCTCCCATCTCCCTCCTCCCTTTCTACCTATTTCCTCCTCCCTCCTACTGGAGGGAGGAGGGTCTCATCTGCCAGGGAATTCCAGTATTTCAAAAACCAGCTTATATACCTTGATAGGGATTTGAACCCAGGCCTCAGTGTATGTTAGGCAACTAACATATCCATTGTACCACCAACACTACTAGCTGAAAGTAGCTGAAAGTAGCTGAAAGCAGCTGAAAGTAGCTGAAAGTAACTGAAAGTAACTGAAAGTAGCTGAAAGTAACTGAAAGTAACTGAAAGTAGCTGAGAGTAGCCTAGCATGTACCATTTATGCTTAATGCAAGAGAAAAATTAAACAAGACAAATAACATTTATATCACACTATTCTCCTGGCAGACTCAAAGCACCAGAGCTGCAGTAACTAGGGCATAGTGTATATAGGCAGTAGCACAGATATGTAGCCAGACATGGCCTTGTATTGTGTGTTCAACAGTTGTCAAGAGAAAAATTAGACAAGATAGCAGTGTTAGGAAGACTTGCCTAAGGTCGCTGACTGAGTAGGTGCTGGCTTACTGAACAGACAGAGACGAGATTTGAACTCTGGTCTCCTGTGTCAGAGGCAGAGCCATTCACCGTTACACCATGCAGCCACTGCTTACAGACATGTAGCCAGACATGGCCTTGTATTGTGTGTTCAACAGTTGTCAAGAGAAAAATTAGACAAGATAGCAGTGTTATGATGACTTGCCTAAGGTCGCTGACTGAATAGGTGCTGGCTTACTGAACAGACAGAGACGAGATTTGAACTCTGGTCTCCTGTGTCAGAGCCATTCACCATTACACCATTACACCATGCAGCCACTGCTAACAGCCATGTAGCCAGACATGGCCTTGTATTTTGTGTTCAACAGTTGTCAAGAGAAAAATTAGACAAGATAGCAGTGTTAGGAAGACTTGCCTAATGTCTCCGACTGAATAGGTGCTGGCTTACTGAACAGACAGAGACGAGATTTGAACTCTGGTCTCCTGTGTCAGAGCCATTCACCATTACACCATGCAGCCACTGCTTATAGACATGTAGCCAGACATGGCCTTGTATTTTGTGTTCAACAGTTGTCAAGAGAAAAATTAGACAAGATAGCAGTGTTAGGAAGACTTGCCTAAGGTCTCCAACTGAATAGGTGCTGGCTTACTGAACAGACAGAGACGAGATTTGAACTCTGGTCTCCTGTGTCAGAGGCAGAGCCATTCACCATTACACCATGCAGCCACTGCCATGCAGCAAATTTTCTAGCATTGTAGGAACTGTTAGGGGGATCATAACTGGTGAGTTTCGGGCCCCTAGGCCGAAGAGGTCATAGCCTAGGGTCACAAAAACCTGTTTATTTGGGCAATTTCAATGGTGGCAATTCTGAGGTACATAAATCGCAGCCATGGCCGTTAGCAACGTCTGAATCTCACGAAATGTCTTATGCAGGTAGAAGACATATTGAGTTACAGGGGTCCAAAATTGGTAAAATCCCCCATAGGCGTTCATTGCCTCCCTATTTCACTTTCCAAAATCTCACATCTTTTCAAAGGGCAATTGCTCAGCAGTGGCAAATTTTCTAGCATTGTAGGGACCCTTAGGGGGAACATGACTGGTGAGTTTCGGGCCCCTAGGCCAAAGAGGTCATAGCCTAGTGTCACAAAAACCTGTTTATTTGGGCTATTTCAATGGTAGTGATGCTGACGTACATAAATCGAAGCCATGGCCGTTAGCAAAGTCTGAATTTCACGAAATGTCTCATGCAGGTAGAAGACATATTGTTAGACTTGGATTCCAAAGATGGGGTCTCTACATCTCTGCACCAGAGTTACAGGGCTCCAAAATTGGTAAAATCCCCCATAGACTTTTATTGGGCCTACTATTTACCGTTCCAAAATCTCACACCATTTCAAAGGGCAATGGCTCAGCAGTGGCAAAACTCACCAGTCATGATCCCCCTAAGAGTCCCTACAATGCTAGAAAATTTGGTACTGCTGGTCATTGCCCTTTGAAAAGATGTGAGATTTTGGAAAGTGAAATAGTAGGCCCAATAAAGGGGTTTTACCAATTTTGGAGCCCTGTAACTCTGGTTTGAAGAGATGTAGGGACCCCATCTTTGGATTCCAAGTCTAACAATATGTCTTCTACCTGCATGAGACATTTCGTGAAATTCAGACGTTGCTAACGGCCATGGCTGCGATTTATGTAAGTCAGCATCACTACTATTGAAATTGCCCAAATAAACAGGTTTTTGTGACCCTAGGCTATGACCTCTTCGGCCTAGGGGCCTAAAACTCACCAGTTATGATCCCCCTAACAGTTCCTACAATGCTAGAAAATTTGCCACTGCTGAGCAATTGCCCTTTGAAAAGATGTGAGATTTTGGAACTGTAAATAGGAGGCCCAATGAAAGCCTATGGGGGATTTTAACAATTTTAGACCCCTGTAACTCTGGTTTGCAGAGATGTAGGGAACCCATCTTTGGAGCCCAAGTCTAACAATATGTCTTCTACCGGCATGAGACATTTCGTGAGATTCAGACGTTGCTAACGGCCATGGCTGCGATTTATGTACCTCAGAATTGCCACCATTGAAATTGCCCAAATAAATAGGTTTTTGTGACCCTAGGCTATGACCTCTTCGGCCTAGGGGCCCGAAACTCACCAGTTATGATCCCCCTAACAGTTCCTACAAAGCTAGAAAATTTGCTGCATGGCAGTGGCTGCATGGTGTTATGGTGAATGGCTCTACCTCTGACACAGGAGACCAGAGTTCAAATCTCATCTGTGTCTGTTCAGTAAGCCAGCACCTATTCAGTCGGAGACCTTAGGCAAGTCTTCCTAACACTCCTATCTTGTCTAATTTTTCTCGTGACAACTGTTGAACACAAAATACAAGGCCATGTCTGTAAGCAGTGGCTGCATGGTGTAATGGTGAGTGGTTCTGCCTCTGACACAGGAGGCCAGAGTTCAAATCTCATCTCTGTCTGTTCAGTAAGCCAGCACCAATTCAGTAGGAGATCTTAGGCAAGTCTTCATAACACTGCTATCTTGTCTAATTTTTCTCTTGACAACTGTTGAACACAAAATACAAGGCCATGTCTGGCTACATATCTGTGCTACTGCCTATAGAGTGTGCCCTAGTGGCTGCAGCTCTGGTGCTTTGAGTCTGCCAGGAGAAAAGTGTGATATAAATGTTATTTGTCTTGTCTAATTTTTCTCTTGCATTAAGCATAAATGGTACATGCTAGGCTACTTTCAGCTACTTTCAGCTGCTTTCAGCTGCTTTCAGCTGCTTTCAGCTGCTTTTAGCTGCTTTTAGCTGCTTTTAGCTAGTAGTGTTGGTGGTACAATGAATATGTTAGTTGCCTACCATACACTGAGGCTTGGGTTCAAATCCCTATCATGGTACATAAGCTGTTTTTTGAAATACTGGAATTCCCTGGCAGATGAGACCCTCCTCCCTCCGGTAGGAGGGAGTAGGGAATAGCTAGGAGGGTAGGAACCCACTAACAGGCTAATTAAAATCTCCCTAGCAGAGTGTGTAGCAGCTGTCCCTTAACTAATTAGTGTAGGCAGTATAAGGACCTTACGAGGAGGAAGATGAGGGGTGGGCGGGCCTCCTGCATTGAGAGCAGTGTGTATGGCAATAATGTGTCTGCTGGCTGTAATATAAGGAGTCAAAGTTTTACTCAATAGAGCTTTATGGGGCGAATCGAACTTCCGGGAAAGTTCGCGTTTTGGTAGGCGAATGCGAACCCCCGAAGTTTGTCCGTGTTTTTTTTTGTACTGCGCAGTACAGATCTTTGGGACAGGATGATGGACCAGGAAGCAGGGTGGGCGAGCGTGTGCACGTGCAGCGGACAGATGTGTGTGCGCAGCGGCCGGCGGCATGAAGAGACCTAGAGCCCATATTTAAACGATCTTAGGTCAACTAGTCTGATATAATATTAGTCTCCTACCATTACCCAGTAATTAGTGGGGCCATGTCTATGCTGTTATTTCATGTTGCGGTAAGGTGCGGGTCCTCTCTTATTCAGCTCTGAGTAGTCATGACAAATTAATGAGATTTGACACAGCCTCTCCTACTTTGCTGCCTTATTTTCTAGGTAGTATTATTCATGCTCCCCTCAATATTTGTTAAAGTGAACCGAGCACCATTTTTAGCACCCAGGGCTTCTCAACAGCACATTAAAAATGCGTGCCAACAATATGTCTCGTTATTTTCAAAAAAACTTCCGTTTTACCCTTTATTTTTACATAAATCGCTGCATGAAGGCTTTGTAGTAAAGTCTAGTCTCCATTGCAGTTATCACTCATTATAGTTCATTGAAACTTATGCATTATACAACTGACCACTGTGAACCTAGCCTCAATGATTTTGCCGGAGATCGCTGTAAAGCATATCAGGCACCCTGGGAGCAGGTATCAGTCAAGGAAGGACCCACAAATGGACAGGGCTCCAAATTCTGGCTTTCCCAACTTGCATAGGTTACAAAGGTTTAACCTTCCTGGTGGTAAGCCCAAGCTGAGCTCGGGCTATGCCATACAGGAGGATTTCTCAGGCCCTGTTGGGCCGATTCGCATAATTTGCTAGCTGCGTGTGCATTCCGATCGCCGCCGCCACCCGCCGATCGCCGTGCCGTGCCCCCAGACCCCGTGCGCTGCCCAGCCAATCAGTGCCAGGCTGTGCTGAGGGGTGGATCGGGACTCCCTTTGACGTCATCCCGCCCTGTCGCCATGGCAACGGGGTAAGCCCTTCAGGAAATCCCTTTCTTTAAACCGGATTTCCTGATCAAAGATCGCCGGAGGCGATCGAAGTGGGTGGGGGGATGCCGCTTTTTGAGACACAGCATCCCAGGCATTGCATGAGGACAAATAGCGTGCGGATATAGCAATGCTTTTTGCCGCCATGCAGTCATAAATGTAATACAGATAAGAGGTTCAATAAACAGGGACCGGAAACGCTAACCCATCACAGATGGTCATTGTTCATGTTACTTGGTTGGGGTCCAGGAGTGTTGCGTAGCCGTTTCCAATCCAGGATTGATTCATTTTAATTTGAGTCAGACGGTCTGCATTTTCTGTGGAGAGGCGGATACGCCGATCTGTGACGATGCCTCCGGCAGCACTGAAACAGCGTTCCGACATAACGCTGGCTGCCGGGCAAGCCAGCACCTCTATTGCATACATTGCCAGTTCGTGCCAGGTGTCTAGCTTCGATACCCAATAGTTGAAGGGTGCAGATGGATTGTTCAACACAGCTACGCCATCTGACATGTAGTCCTTGACCATCTTCTCCAGGCGATCGGTGTTGGAGGTGGATCTGCACGCTTGCTGTTCTGTGGGCTGCTGCTGCTGCATGGGTGTCATAAAATTTTCCCACTCCAAGGACACTGCCGATACCATTCCCTTTTGGGCACTAGCTGCGGCTTGTGTTGTTTGCTGCCCTCCTGGTCGTCCTGGGTTTGTGGAAGTCAGTCTGTCGGCGTACAACTGGCTAGAGGAGGGGGAGGATGTCAATCTCCTCTCTAAAGTCTCCACAAGGGCCTGCTGGTATTCGTCCATTTTGACCTGTCTGACTCTTTCTTCAAGCAGTTTTGGAACATTGTGTTTGTACCGTGGATCCAGAAGGGTATAAACCCAGTAATTGGTGTTGTCCAGAATGCGCACAATGCGTGGGTCGCGTTCAATGCAGTCTAGCATGAATTGAGCCATGTGTGCCAGAGTCCTGCCAGAATCCTCATCATCCTCTTGTGAGCGTTGTGATAGTTGTTGTGATGCATCATAGTCATCACCTTCTTCCTGGTCTGCTTCTGCTGACCATTCGCGCTGAATTGTGGAAGTCCAACGTGCACCACTCTGGCCCTCGTCAGTGGTGGCAGGAAATTCCTGCTCCAACTCCAGCTGTTCCTCCTCCTCTTCTTCGTCATAGCTGCTGGGGCCAGCGTTTCCTGAGGCGGATGGCCTGATGTTGGTACCATCACGCTGATCGTTTTCTCCTTCAGATTCCCCCAGTTGCATCATGACAGCTGTTTCCTTGATTTTCAACATTGACCTCTTCAGCAAACACAGCAGTGGTATGGTAATGCTGACTGAAGAGTTGTCACTGCTCACAAGCAACGTGGATTGCTCAAAATTTTGGAGGACTTGGCAGAGGTCCAACATGTTGGCCCAATCGGATCCACAGAAGCTTGGCAGCTGTCCGGATGCGCCTCGGTACTGCGCCGTCATGTACTGGACCACTGCACTCTTCTGCTCGCAAAAGCGGGCTAGCATGTGCAGCGTAGAATTCCAGCGTGTAGGGACATCACACAGCAAGCGATGGTGGGGGAGATTGAAGCGCTCCTGCATCTTGGCGAGTGCCCCCGAAGCAGTACTGGAATTTCTGCAATGTTTGGCCACTCGTCGCACCTTCAACAGAAGATTGGCCACGCCTGGGTATGTCCTCAGGAACCGCTGAACTACTAGGTTCATCACGTGCGCCAGGCAAGGGATGTGTGTCAGCTTAGCCAACCTTAAAGCGCGAATGAGATTACTCCCATTATCACACACAACCATGCCCGGTTTCAGGTCCAGGGTGCCAGCCACAAATCCGTCTATTCCCCTCCAAATTTCCTCCCCTGTGTGCTGCTTATCCCCAAGGCAGATCAGCTTCAGCAACGCATGCTGACGCATGCCAACAGCTGTGCTGCACTGCTTCCACGATCCTACTGCTGCTGGGTTAGCGTTTCCGGATGAGGTACAGCTTTGAGATGCGTTGGAGGAGAAGGAGTCAGAGAGGTAGGTGCTGCTGTTGTTATCCAGTGGGAGGGACGGCGGTGCAGCTGTTTGCGGCGTGGGCAACACCCGCGCCGTAGCAGGTGAGGAATCGCTGCCAGGCTCCACAAGGTTCACCCAGTGCGCGGTAAGGGAGATGTATCGACCCTGGCCGAATGCACTCGTGCAGGTGTCAGTGGTGAGGTGAACCTTGCAGGCAACGGCATTCTTCAAGCTTCGGGTTATTTTGCTGACCACGTGCTCATGCAACTCAGGCACTGCAGAGCGCGCAAAGTGGTAGCGGCTGGGAACCACGTAACGTGGGATGGCCACTGACATCATGCCCTTGAAGCTGTTTGTCTCCACCACTCGATATGGCAGCATTTCGCAGGCCAGAAGCTTGGCTATGCTGGCTGTTACTGCCATGGCCCGGGGGTCATTTGCTGGCAATTTCCTCTTGCGATCAAACATCTCCGAGACAGACAACTGAATCGTAGGGCTGCACACTGAAGGGCTGTTGGTTGTTGTGTTTGATGAACACTGGGAGACCTCAAGAGCACTACTCCGGAAAGTGACAGTGTCAGCGTCTGATGTTTGTGAATGTTGTGAACCACGCAATGGCTGGGCTACTGCTGCTGCTGAGGCGGGTCTGGTGGTGAGTCTGGTGACCCCAATGGAGGCAGTGTTGCTGGTACCCTGTCCTGCTGCGTTTGCCCACAGAGTGGGATGTTTGGATAGCATGTGGCGGCTCATGCTGGTGGTGGAGAGGTTTTTAATACTTTTCCCCCTGCTCAGGCGGGTCTTGCACACCTTGCAAATCGCCATAGTACCATCCTCAGTGCAGTCTTCAAAGAAAGCCCAGACTGTGGAGCACCTGCCTTGCTGGCGATTTCTGTTTGCGCCTCTTTTGCCTCTCACTTGAACTTCCACGCTTGTGGTGCCTGAAATTGTGCGCCGCCTACCTTGTGGCACAAGGCGAACTCGTGCAGCAGTGGGTTCTTCAACAGACTCATCTGTGCTGCTGCTACGACGGCGATGTTCTCATTCACAAACAAAATCTGGGTCTATGTCCACATTGTCCATACCCTCCTCTTCCATCTCCTGAAACTCGTCATATGTCATTGTGGGGGGCCGCCGCCGTGGAGTAGAGCTCCCCACAACAACCTCTGCGCAGCTCACTCCAACGTCGTCTTCGAGATCTTGTCGGCCGACCTCCTGCAATTGCAACCCCTCCTGCCCAACTTGCTCTGGGATTTGGGTTTCCGAGTCCTCCTCGGACTCGCCTTGTATTTCAGTGCGCGGTGCATTTCCCACAGTTAATGGTTGTGAATCCGGGCACAACATTTCTGGCTGTTCCTCCATTGACCTTTGAATGGTGGAAGTTTGTTGGGCTGGGAATAGCTCCTGCGAATACCCCATTGTGTCCTGAGGTAATTCATCGGACTGGTTATCTGGCAGTTGTGTGCGTGGTGTCGCTGCCGGTTGTGTCAGCTTTGTGCCCACTGGCTCCTTGTAACTGGCTGAGGACTCGGACCTCGTGCGTGATGTGCTGGTGCTGCTTAACCCACTGCTGGACGCTTGAGAGGTCATCCAAGTAATTATCTGGTCCTGTTCTTTTGGATTTGTGAGGGTTGTTGTCCTGGACAACATGGGCGGTATTGAGTGAGTTTTCTTGGGTGCTCCCCTGTGGCCTGTACGTGAACCGTCAGGGGAAACACCTCTTCCCTTGCCCCTCCCTCTTTCACCGGATTTCTTCCTCATTTCACTTATCCTTAAAGTACACGCTGACTGGCAGCAGTACAGTGGCAGTACAGAAATGCTATACAGTGGCGAGTGAGCGGTGTACCACTATTCCCAGCAGCGACACAGAGCACAATGCTATACAGTGGCGAGTGAGCGGTGTACCACTATTCCCAGCAGCGACACAGAGCACAATGCTATACAGTGGCGGGTGAGTAAAAATAAAGTACTTTTTTAATTACATAATTTTCACTGGAGTTCCTCTTTAAGACCGTGGTCCTGAAGTGGTTAAAAATAATTTTACTTATTACAACTTTAAAAATAGTTTTCTTACCATTTCTTACCACAAGGTCATTTTGACTTGTTGTCACTATTCTCCTTCACATAACTAGCTAAGTTGATGATTAAAGCAGGTATTTGGTGATTATAGCAGGTATAAGGCTTTACTATTAAAGGGGAACTTCAGCCTAAACAAACATACTGTCATTAAGTTACATTAGTTATGTTAATTAGAATAGATAGGTAATATAATCTCTTACCCACCCCGTTTTAAAATAACAGGCAAATGTTTGTGATTCATGGGGGCTCCCATCTTTGTCATGGGGGCAGCCATCTTTTTGGTTGAAAGGAGGTGACAAGAAGCAGGAGACACAGTTCCAACTATCCTGTGTCCTGATTACCCCTCCCAGCTGCACACGCTAGGCTTCTAATGTCAAATTCAAAATGTAAAAAAAAAAAAAATTGCACCAAAACAGCAGAAAGAGAACAACAACATCAGAAATCCCATCATGCTTTGCACAGCATCAGGGAAAAAAGCTTGGGCAGTTTTCTTCTGTGCAGCTAAAAATGAGGTTTGTATAAGAGAAACAAAGTTCTGATGCTGTGAAACTGTTAAAGAAACACAAAGCCTTTTCAGTGCTGCTGAGTCGATTTTTAGTCCCGATGTTCACTTTAACTCTGAGGCGGCGGCTTGGCTCCTCTGACTTCAATGTAAATGCAAAATTTGAATCTTATATTGATCAAGAATTACACAAAAAGTTTGGTAACTAAATCATCCTGATTCACAACGGTATTAAACTTGTAATTCTTGCTAGGCCATCCCTGTTCAGGGGAAGGAACCTGATGATAGTGTGATTGTGCGGAGGTTGGTGATTGATTATAGTTTTCTAGGAGAGATTATATTATGTTTACCAGAAGAGGTGAGTTTTTTTTTACATTGCACTTAACCACTTTTTCTTCCACTACAGTATATCTACGTCCTCTGTGACTTCATCTAAGCCACACGGACATAGACATATATCTTGCAGCTCTGAAGCACAGCTCTGTACAGTTGGGCATTGCTCCTGTGCACACTTCTGGCACTATCTGCTGCAGCACTAATTGCTGAAAGCGAATATATGTTCCCTGAGCCGATAAGATTGATTTTTAACATTCAAAATATGTTTTTTTCTATTTGTTTTCCTCTTTTCCTAATAAATTACATAGAAAACAAAACTATTTGAGGGAAAAAATGCCATACAATGAAAGCCTAGTTAGTCTTGAATATATATATATATGTAGGTGTCATAAGGATATCGTTATTTTTGATTAAATGGGAAATAGCTAAAATGTCAAAACTGCTCTGGTCCATAAGAGGGAAACCAGGTCTGGATGTGAAGTGGTTATATATGATAAGAGCGGGTATATGGGTGTAGAATGAATTCCACAGCAGCAGCAACATTTTGGAACAAAGATACCATAATACTATATGTCAGAAAAGCATGACCAAACTTCAATTAAATTGGCAGAACTTCCTTTAAAAAGTTTTTGTTTGTTTGTTTGTTTGTTTTTGTTTTTCTTTTGTGTATGCTGGGGAAGAGAACCATGTTTTTTGATAAAACACAAAGCCACCTGTGTGACATATCATGGAAAGTTTTATTCAGTCTTGGTAAAGGAAACACATTGTACTATTAAAGCGGAATATAACCCTGCATTTCAACTTTGCTCTAAAACATTATTTACAGCATATTATATGCAAAAAGCATTTTTTTTTTACTAGACCAGCATTGGAAGGGTTAAACACAGAGGTTTTAAGTTCCGTGCAGACATTCAGATGGTTACATTCTATTTAGTTAGTGTGTAACTGTTTATCAATAGATACATCTCTTTGGCTGTCCTCCAAGCTCCTTCTCAGTGAGAGAGATGAGTCATAATAAACACATATTTGTAAACAAAAAGTATCTAACTCAAGTTCGGATTCGGTTGCAGAAATCTCTAGGGACTTTAAAGCCCTGTGTAACCCTTCCAATGCTGGTCTAGTAAAAAAAAAAATGCTGGTTGCATATAATATACTGTAAATAATGTTTTAGAGCAAAGTTGAAATGCAGGGTTATATTCCGCTTTAACAAATGTAAAACAAATACAAATAAAAGGAGGTAAAACATGGTTATTTCAAACAAATACAGATTAAATAAAAAATGTTCTTCAATAAAACAAGCAAAAATAAAAAACAAAACAAAAAAATAAAAAAAATAAAATACAAACCCCCCCTTCCAAAAAAAAAAAATGCTATATACAAGAAAAGGTGCCCATACACTCATCAATTTTCCCTTTCAATGCCCTGCAAATTTGATTAATCTGGTGGGATAAATCAACATTTCCCAACGTGTCAGTTCAATAAATTTTTTAATGATTTCGATCAAAAATCATTCAGAAGTATCGATCGGACAGGACAGAAAATTTTGAATCATCGGGGGCGAGGCAAGATCATTGGCAGATTCATGTCCATGTTTCATGCAGAGCAATGCTGCAATTTGATTGATTTTCAATAGTTTCCCTGCTGGAATCTATTAGAATTTGATATGGAGTGTGTGGTAGGAATTATTTTCAGAATGGAATTAATTTGGCCAGCTTTAGTTATACAAGCAAAGAAAAAAATAGCATAAGCTAGACTGATCCAGCGATAAGCATGGCTGCACTTTGCAGTAGCACGGACCCGCTCAGGTTTTGGTGCAAAAAGCCAAGCTTGTTGGGTCCGTACTAACGTGCAGGCACAGATGGCATGTGCATGCGCAGTACTACACTCCTGATTGGGCTCAGATTTTTCCTCTAGAGAGACAAGAGATATTTTAGTAGTCTCCACACTGGAGGAGGACAGGGAAGCCTCTGCCGGATCCAGAGGGTTCCCCTTCCTAAAGTGAGTGCCCCATTGGAGCACTTTTTCCACTACATGTAAACTTTTTAAGGTACATACTCACTGAAAGTCAAAGATAGATCGTATAAATCACCCAATGGAATCATTCCATGATCTCTCTTTCATGATATCTATGCATTGTGAATGACATGATGTGTTGACGGGCGGTACGGTCAATGATCTGATTGTTAAACAATATGGAATGTGTGACAAGTGCCGTAGACTTCACAGACACACCATTTAATAATGGTTAAGGCTAGGTTCACAGTGGTCCGTTGTTATTTATACTCCACAGTTACTGTGGAGTATAAATAAAATTGTTGTTTGACTGTTGATGCCACAGTCCTTCCTTTGTTTGCTTTGTCTGCATGGATGGGATAGGCCCACCACTGCCCCATCGGTTTTAAGCTCGTTTAAGTGACTTTTATTCTATTGGCGCCTCTGGAAAGCTTCTACATATTGCTAAGTCCACCCTTGGTGGAGGGTTGTACCCATCTTCTTCCCATCTACAGAGAGCGACTTTTAATCCTGAGTGGGGTTAGGTTAATCTCCCCACCTGCCTTCACAGTGGTTGCCTAATGGTAACCCTGGTTTGTGAGTATTAAATTGTTATATTACTCATTATTAATGATCATCTATACAATATCACACTATTGGGCTTTTGGTGTCCCCCCTCCCTTTATCTTGTTACTGTGAGCAGGCTCATACACTTGTATGGGCAGCGAGTTGACATGCAGAATTTTTCTGCATCGCAACTGACCAATGTGAACAGGTCCTCATACCTCTTTACACACTGCTGACTATAAATGATTATCTGCTGATGTGATTCACTCTAAACCGTTGTTCAAAATGCACCAGAATCATTGTAGATAGTACGTCTAAACATATTTTTGCAATTTTTTTCCCACCGATATTGGTACAATCCCTAGTTTGTTGGTCATTTTTGCTCTTTTTTTTTTTTTTTTTTTTTTGAGGCTACGAGACTTTGCACTGATTAAGGAGACTTACATACTCCAATTGCTTACATGCAAAACGTGCACTTGGGAATCTGGGGGCCCAGAAATAGCCAATAGTAGAATAACAGTACATTTACTGATATTTTATTCCATCTTTTGCAGTACAATTATGATAGTAAAATATTGGTGATGACAACAATATTTTACTAGTAAGCTAAACCTACCTTATTCTTTACTGATGACTTACCCTAACCATCCTCTCTTGATTTCTATCCGTAACTGCCCCTCCATGCCTAACCTTAATCACCCCCCCCCCCCCCCTGCATGCCTAAACATAACTGTCCCGTGCCACCAGTCCACTGTTATTAATCGGGCACCGCGAGTGGCTGATTTTCCACCCATAACCGCTATTCTATGGTGCCCATGGTGGTGCCCAAATTTCTGTGCTTTCCGGGCACCCACATTTCCTGGTTCTCTCCAATTAATCTCTATAACTGAGTGCCTACATTGGTCTAGGTATACATCTGTGCCAGGATTGGGGCATTCAAGTAAATTGAATATGCAGCAAACAGTTATCAATCCTCATGAGACACTTTGTAAATGAATGAAAAAAAAAATTGTTCATTTTTGATGTGCATGTAGTTATGCAATTAATCACTGCAATCTAGCTGAACTAAATGCATTGATTGTCTTCTCAGAAATGGTGGAGTTTCACATTAACCTTCTAGCATGTCAAGTCCCCATTAGGTGGATGCCAAGTGCAAAACTTTTCCTGGAACAATTTTCTCATCTTGGGACTGCCCTGGATAATGACAGTTGCTTCTGCTGCTGGATAAAACATGATTATGAACATACTGCCAGTTTGCACTACGTCGTATGTATTTTGTGTGTTCTTAACAAAAACCAATATGTGAGCAGTGTAAAAAACAACAATTGTAGCAAGAAGCAGTAATTTAGTTCTCATTGCATTGGTCAGAGCCTGAAGATTAGGACCAGAAGCTCCAGAAACGCTCTGCTTCATTTTCAAAGTGTGTCTCATTAGAGAAGCAGAAGTCACCATGGTGGAGATGAGAGCTATGATGAAGGGTAGGCAGGAGCCCAGAAATGTACCTACCACACAGAAAGTTGGACTCTGAAGATAGACATTTATAGCAGTGATCATTGTGCATGCTGATGATGTTCTGTTGACTTGGGTATGACCATGAAATTCCATAAAGAGAAACCATGAAAACAAAAGCCCTACTAAAAATAGCCCAACTGTCGTCTTGAAATAAACATGTAAGGAAAATGTGGAGACACCTCTTTTTAGGCAAAGAACAAATGGGTGACTGTAGGCTACAATACTGACACAGAAGTGGACACAGAGCCAAGCCGTGAGCCAAAAGTTATAATACAACAGGCTTGAAATGACTGCAAGAATGACCAAATAGACTTCCTTCGTAAAAAACAAACATGGCCAAATGATGTATATCAAACCTTGGGCAGAAATAATTGTTAGCATGCTTATGTTTGTCAGTCCCATGAAAAAGTATACTAAAGCCTTAAGATTATTTCTCCTTTTTATGTCTTCAATGCTAACCCTGATGATGAAAGCATTTGAGGATACTCCCATAATGTTTAATGCAGAGCCTATTGTCAGGCAGGTTGCCAGAAAACTGGACATCTTAAGTCTGGCTTTTCTGGAGGCTGATTTGTGAGTGAATGATCTGTGCCTGCTTACAGTTATTGATTGAATAAGTATGATTTACGGGATGCAAATAGCCTGCAGGCATCAGTTACCTGTTGCCAAAATGACCATATATGCTTTCCATAAGAAAATCAGACATTTGCTGGAAAAAAAAAAAAAACCATAACCCTTTCAGTGTTGTTGCAAAATCCATTAACCCTTTAACACAAATACTGCAGGCCTGTCATCCAGGAACCTCTACGATCCCTACAGCTAAGAAAAAAGCATAGTTCTTAGTTGCATAGTTACACATAGCACATAGAGTTTCCTCTGAAATGGTATGTGTCCTAACTCTGGCCTCATAGCATTTATAATGCAACGGGCAAGCATGTAGTGCATCAACCTATCAAAAGATTTGCAGCACATATCCTAATATCATCTCTTGGTATGGATTGTACTTCAAATGCTGTGTAGATGTTCCCTACACCATCCTTCACTGGTGTCAGTATGCTTCTGCATAGAGGGATGCTGGGGATGTGGTATGGGTGCTATTGGGGGGTGCTATGAGTTTTGGCCAGGGGGAGAGTGGTGGGTGCCATCAGCTGTCACACAGGGGCTCATAGGATTGCTATAGTAAAGTATATAAAGCCCCGGCAAAGCATCTGGTAGGGGGTAAGTGATTTGGATCCTGGGCTATGGGTGTCGGCCAGGGGGGAAGACTGTGGGTGCGGGCAGCTGTCATGTTGGGGCTGGGAGGCTTTCAAGCCCCGGAAAATCATCTTTAAATGGCTCCCAACTGTTCCCTTAACAGACCAATGGGAATCCACAGAACTTGATATACTTTAGTATAGGCGGGTAATGACATGTATGGACCAACCTCTGTGGAAGAGATCTTCTATAAAGACCTTAGAGGCTATTGGTGTGGGGCATTTCTAATGACATTTGTGTGAGATCTTTAATTACAGATAAATATTTAAAGTTAATTAAAAACATTAAAGGACTTTTTAGGTGCTTGCATTGTTATTATATCTGTTTGTGGGAATGGGTAAGAGATACATTAGTATCCCTATACCCATTTCACTTGGGGAGCAGGCATCTGGGGTCCCCTTGTACCTGGGTCCAGGTACACTTTGTGCAATCGTCTCAGGGAGATCTCCAGAGTGGTTCCTCTGGGGATTGTATCAAGACATGGGGCTTGATTCACAGAAGCGTGATAACTCAGTTATCACACCTAAAAGCTTTGCATGTGCAAACTAGGGTGCTAAGTAGGGGTGCTCGGATATCCCTTTTCAAAAAAACAATTGATCCGGATCCAGATACCCAGATATCCAAATCCAAACTTTGCGGTATCCGAATAGAATAGAATATCCGACCCCAGTATCCGGGATATCCGGGCGGATTCGGATATCCAGATAGAAAAACCGGAGGTGGCCTTTAAATTGCTTTTAAAAGGCTTTTAGGGTAAATGAGGCATTTAGCATTATGTTTTTTTTTTTTTTTTTAAAGGGAAACACTAATTGATGATGTAGGGACTTAAACCCCCCCCCCCCCCCCAAAAAAAAATGGCTGTCAATTAACATCAGGACTAGGTTGCAGACAGCGGTCGTACAGCCCACATTGGGCTTGATTCACAAAGCGGTGCTAACCTACTTAGCACATCTAAAGTCTTTAGGCATGCTAACCAGGGTGCTAAGTAGGTTAGCACCGGATTTCTAAATCAGATCGCGCAAAGAGTCCTGTGCGCGCACTAAGTCCCATAAGCTTTAATGGGCACTTCGCGCGGAGCATAAAGTTTTGCGCGCATAAACTTTTGCACGCGAAAAGCTCGTTTAGACGTGCTAAGGGGGTTTTCACAGGCGTGCTAATAGTTAGTACCGCTTTGTGAATCAAGCCTATTGTGTCCAAAGTCCAACCACACATCTGGGACATGACAGTTTTCAGCCCAGACACCTCCAAAAAATTATGCAGCAATTGTGTTTTGGGTTAAATATAGGTGATATCAGCACAGCAGCAGTGGCCTGTGGCACCCTGGTGGTGGGAGCAGCAAAGGCAGCAGGAGCAGGGCAATGCAGCAGCAGCAGGTATAACATCTGCCAGGAGCATGCCGGAGGTTGCACTTGGCATGTGGCACGTGGCACGTGTCACTTGGCACTTGGTACTTGGCACATTGCACGTGCCACATGCCAAGTGCCAAGTGCCGAGTGACAGTCAGACAGCAGAGGAGAAGACACTAGTGCTGCACACTAACTGTCACAATGGCACTGCTCACAGCACAGCAGTTCTCTAGTAAGCTAACACAGTAGTACTACTATTCGTCTCTAACAACTAACTAGCACTGACTGCAGTACTACAGTAGTAACTACACAATAACACAGTAACCCTATTCCCTAACCTAACCTATACTGTAGCTAAGGCTAATAGCAAGCCAGCAGGCAGCAGCCGGCCTGATCTGTGCACAGCACACACACAGACACATAGCAGCTGCCTGCAGCCCTGCAGCACACACTCTGACTATCACTGAATTAAATCAAGCTAGCTACCTAATTAACAATATAACAATAGAGTAGTGATAATGAAGGGGTTAATCACTGAACACAGCTTTAGGTTTATCACTGTATGCAGCACTTGCTAGGCCAGCAGCACTGGAGCATGTCTCTCAGTGAGCATTCACAAGCAAGGACGATATTTCTCATCATGGCAGCCCTCCTTATTATACTGGGGGGCCTGGCCAGGGTTCCTTTCTGTGATTGGGTGCCTGGGTTGGGTGCCTCTGATTGGCTCAATGATGTCATCTCCTTAGTTACAGGATTCGGATATCCGCGGATATCCGGGTATGCGACCAAATATCCGCATTGTGCTATCCGGATTTGGGCCCAGGTATCCAGAATCTGTATCCGGTTGGATAGCTGAAAAAAGTTTGGATCCGTAAGAGCACCACTGGTAAGTAGTTTGCATGTGCTATCTAGGGTGCTAAGTAGTTTGCACATGCAAACTAGGGTGCTAAGTAAAAAAAAACCAAAGAAACCGAGAGCCCGGTATGGTGTAGTACGTACTGGAACCAGAAGTAAAAATGACAAGTAAGAAATATACCCACAAACAAGGGTTACCACATAGGCAACCACTGTATAAGCAGGTGGGGAGATTAGACCTGTCCCCACTCAGGATTAAGATGTCGCTCTCTGTAGAAGGAAAAGAGGGTATATCACCCTTCCACCAGGGTGGAAAACTCTGATAGTAAGCTGTGCAGAGGCGCCAAAAGAATAAAAGTATATTAAAAAGTTTAAAATATTCGAGTTTAAAATATTCGGGTGGCGGTGGTGGACCGGTCACTCCAAAAAGGACACGATATTTGTCACTTGAGGAACAGACAATTTAATTTAATACTCCACAATTAATTCTCAACGCGTTTCACGGGCACAATCCCGCTTCATCAGGCAATAGACATATGGAGTATCACAGCTAGACGTCCAAAACACCCAAGCGTGTTTTGGACGTCTAGCTGTGATACTCCGTATGTCTATTGCCTGATGAAGCGGGATTGTGCCCGTGAAACGCGTTGCGAATTAATTGTGGAGTATTAAATTAAATTGTCTGCTCCTCAAGTGACAAATATTGTGTCCTTTTTGGAGTGATCGGTCCACCACCGCCACCCGAATATTTTAAACTTTTTAATATACTTTTATTCTTTTGGCGCCTCTGCACAGCTTACTATTAGGGTGCTAAGTAGTTTGCACGTGCTAAGTACTTAGCACCCTAGTTAGAATGTGCAAAGCATGTTAGCACATGCTAACACTTTGCAAGCTTTAGTGAATCAAGCTCATTGGGTCCACTGTTCATGTGATGTAAAGATGGCTAGATCCCTTTCCAAGTCTAGTATATACTTAAGTGTTTGGCTAGGAGTATGTTGATTACTACTTCAATATGTAAGATGGTTTCTATCCTGACATTTGCTTGCTTTCTACCACTACAATACACAATATTTGCTATGATCTCTACTATCCAAGCTACGTATGTTGAGCTAAATGCAAATGTTACTATTTTTTGCTTGTCATAATGGACTTGATCCAATTCACTTCTACTAATGGGTGATATTTTCCCATTTTAAATAAAATACCCTTAAAGCCACCAGCAAGCAAGAAAATAATTTTGACAGTAAACATGCACATATGGGAGGGAACAGTGGCTGGGGGTTTCTGTCACATTTGGCGTTGACGATTATTGCATGCCGTTATCACAGCACACCCGATTGAGGATGTTGGCCTGAAAATTTCCAGCTTATATGATACATACATGTGACCAATTTTGGCCTTTTGACGGCGCTGGTTTGCATCGGATTTGATAATGATTATCGAATCGGATGGCCGATCAGTTGCCAGTTCTGTAAATGTATGGCCACCTTATCTCTAATACTAGTCTGCATATCAGTAAGTGTCCATGTGTACCTTATTATGTGTAAATTAAGAGATGCTCATGTGTAGAAAAACTCATGGAGAAATTGTATGTACATTTAGTTTTTTTAACACACATTATGTCAAATGAGGCTTTTGCAGCTAGGTAAAATGCTTCTTGAAATTTTCATAACCTGGCCAAAAGCATCTGAGTACAGGATGTTAACTTCGGACTCTTTGGGTGGAACCTCTGCTGCTGCTTGGATTACATCATCTTGCTGCACAGACTGCAAATGGTTGGGGCACAGACCTAATATCTGTGTGGATATTGCAGCTTATAGCCCTGTTTGTAGTGCAGGAAGTCCCTAGACTTCTAAAAAGATACCTTATTAGTGGTTTATTAAATATCAGCAAATCAAAAAGATTTACACAGTCAAAAACAAAACTCTACAACTAACTACCAACATTGATCTTTGTACACATTTGTGCCTGGAGTGGGACTGTAACCTAGTACCTAAGCTAAACATTACAGAGAGTATGTCTTAAGGAGAAGGGTTGCCAAAGGTTGAAGTCTCACCTCCTAACATCTTCAGACCACAAGTGATACTCTTCCCCCCTTCTTGGTTGTGCAGTCACAGCCGTATTTCCCAAAACTGCCAAAGCTCTTTGAAAACATCCACCTGCTTCGCTGTGGCCTGCCCCCCAGCTTGACAGTCAGTGATAAAGCAGTGGTTGCCAAGCTGGGTGAGGGGGAGAAGGTGTTTTTGGCCAGATTCATAGTGCCTGACCTTGGCTCCACTATAGCTGTACTCTATAGTGCGTGCCCCATGCACAGGAAATTCTGGTTTCCAGTGATCATGAGACCCCAAATTACTTCTCTGGCTCAGGGAGCGAATAGTAATTTACGCCACTAGGAAACTGAGCAGCAGAGTGAACCGTCATTCGGCTTTTTTTTACAGGGAATTTACTTCCATTTATTATGAATGGACATGGCCCCTGATCATGGTCATGTCCATTCATTTCAGCACTGTGACTGGATCGAGGGCCCCTGGAACTCTTCACCAATCTCTGGAACATAATTGCCACCGGGTATAAGCAGCAACTGTGTGTGCATGCATGTGCAACAGCCACACTAACACTGAACGCGGATATGCACCCACCTAGACTAGAGCAGCGTCTATCTGGACGACTATAGTTGTCCAGATAGACCGAAGTGGTTAAATGGGACCTAAAATAAATCACTGCAATCTACAGAGCTGAACTGAAGGGATAATTTTTTCTCCTCAGAAATAGTAAAGTCCATATTAATCTTCTAGCACGTTAAGCCACAATTAGGTGGACTGGATTCCAAGTACAGAATTTTTCCAGAAACTTTTTCCTCATCTTGGGACTGGCCTGGATAATGACAATGGCTTCTGCGGCTGGATTAAACATGATTATAAACCAACTGCCACCTTGCGCTATGTCATATGCATTGTGTGTACTCTTGGTGAAAACCAAGATCTGAGCAGCATAATAAACAACAGAAATAGTAAGAAGCAGGATCATCGTTCTCGTAGCGTTGGTCAGAGCCTGAACATTTGGACCAGAAAATCCAGAAATGTTCTGCTTCATTTTCCATGTGTGTCTCAACAGAGAGGCAGAAGTCACCACAGTGGAGATAAGTGATATGACGAAGGGTAAGCAGCTGCCCAGAAATATAATGATCACACTAAAAGTTGGACTCTGAAGATAGACATTTATTACCATAATTGTTGTACATGCTGATGTTCGGTTGACTTGGTTCTGCACATTAAATTCTATAAAGAGAAACCAACCAAGCAAGAACCCTACTAAAAATAACCCAACTGTTGTCATGAGACGAACATGTAAGGAGAAAGAAGAAAGTCTTTTTTTAAGATAAAGAACATATTGGTGACTGTAGGTCACAATACTGATGCAGAAGTGGACACAAAGCCAAGCTGTGAGCCAAAAGTTATAGTACATCAGGCAGGAAATGACTGCAATAGTCAACAAATGAACTTCCTTTATAAAAAATAAGCATGGCCACATGTTGTATATCAAACCTTGCGCAGACATTGTTGCCAACAAACTTATGTTGGTCAGTCCCATGAAAAAGTATATTAATGCAGTGAGATTAATTCTTCTCTTCATGTCTTCAATGCTAACCCTGATGATAAAAACATTTGAAGATACTCCCATAATGCTTAATGAAAAACCTATTGCTAGGTAAATTGACTGAAAAATGGACATCTTGAACTGGGCTGTTCTGGAGGCTGCTTAACTATCTATGCTTCCTCATAGCTGATGGGTGCATAAGTATGATTTCTATGATGCAAATAATTCCCAGGCATCGGTTACCTGTTGCCATAATGACCACACATGCTTTCCATAAGTAAATTTAAGGTAATTGCTGAAAAAAAAGAGCCCTTTCAGTGTTATAGAGTTGTTTGTCAGCTTTTGCACATGATGGTTGTAGACATAATATATATATATATATATATATATATATATATATATATATATATATATATATATATATATATATATATATATATATATATATATATTATATATATATATATATATATATATATATATATATATATATATATATATATATATATATATATATATATATATATAGGGCCGGATTTACCATAAGGCACTGTAGGCGCGAGCCTACATGCGCCTGATGATGGAGGGGCGGCTCACTTCCCTTTCTTAGCACTTCCCTAGGCAAAGTCCTGAGCAGAGCTTAAATGAGAGTTTAGTCACTTGGCTCTCGGCATTCCACTGACAAGATCTCCCTTCAGTCAGAGCACCACTGGTTGGCTACCTAATGCTAAGGGACACCTGTAGCTACCTATGACTGGTAAGGGAGAAGTCAAAGTTGGGTCAGCCAGCACACCTGCGGTGCGGTTCAGCAGGGGTTTGTTGGTTTCTAGAGAGAGAAGTTTAGGGGGCCAGGACATCTGTGCCTATAGGCTCCTGTGATGTAAATCTGGGCCTGTATATATATATATATATATATATATACTGTATATATACATATATATAGTGGGATGCGAAAGTTTGGGCAACCTGGTTAATCATCACGATTGTCCTGTAAAAATTGTTGGTTGTTACGATAAAAATTGTCAGTTAAATATATCACATAGGAGACACACACAGTGATATTTGAGAAGTGAAATGAAGTTTATTGGATTTACAGAAAGTGTGCAATAATTGTTTAAACAAAATTAGGCGGGTGCATAAATTTGGGCACCACAAGAAAGAAATGAAATCAATATTTAGTAGATCCTCCTTTTGCAGAAATTACAGCTTTTAAAGCTTCCTTCCAATGAGAGTCTGGATTCTGGTTGAAGGTATTTTGGACCATTCCTCTTTACAAAACATCTCTAGTTCATTAAGGTTTGATGGCTTCTGAGCATGGACAGCTCTCTTTAACTCACACCACAGATTTTCAATTATATACAGGTCTAGGGACTGAGATGGCCATTCCAGAACGTTGTACTTGTTCCTCTGCATGAATGCCATAGTGGATTTTGAGCAGTGTTTAGAGTTGTTGTCTTGTTGAAAGATCCAGCCCCGGCGCAGCTTCAGCTTTGTCACTGATTCTTGGACACTGGTCTCCAGATTTGCTGATACTGAGTGGAATCCATGCGTCCCCCCCTTTGACAAGATTCCCAGTCCCTGCACTGGCCACATAGCCTCACAGCATGATGGAACTACCACCATATTTTACTGTAGGTAGCATGTGTTTTCCTTGGAATGCCGTGTTTTTTTTTCCTCGATGCATAACGCCCCTTGTTATGCCCAAATAACTACATTTTAGTTTCAGTCGTCCACAGCACCTTATTCCAAAATGAAGCTGGCTTGCCCAAACGTGCTTTAGCATACCTCAAGTGGCTCTGTTTGTGCTGTGGGCGAAAAAAAGTCTTCCTCTTCATCACTCTCACATACAGCATCTCTTTGTGTAAAGTGCACCGAATAATTGAACTAAGTCTGTGGTCTTCCATTTCCTCAATATGTTCCTAACTGTGGAAGCAGACAGCTGAAATCTTTGAGACAGCTTTCTGTATCCTTCCCCTAAATCATGATGGTGAACAATCTTTGGGCTTGATTCGCAAAAGAGAGCTAACTGTTAGCACGGCCGTTTTTGCACGAATTTTTGCATTGCGCGCAATCGCAAATTTTCACGCAAAACGATAACATTTTTGCGCGAACGCGAATTTTCGCCGAAATCAATATCGTTTTCGTGTGAACATTTGCGTTTGCATGCGAAAATGCTATCATTTCACGTGAAAATTTGCAATTGCGCGCAATGCGAAAATTCACGCGAAAACGCCCGTGCTAACAGTTAGCACTCTTTTGTGAATCAAGCCCCTTGTCTTCAGGTCATTTAAGAGTTGTTTTGAGACCCACATGGTGCTACTCTTCAGAGAAAATTAAAGCGGAATATAACCCAGCATTTCATATTTGCTCTAAAACATTATTTACAGCATATTATATGCAACTAGTATATATATATTTTTTTTACTAGACCAGCATTCGAAGGGTTACACACAGAGCTTGAAAGATCAGTGCAGTGAAATGTGGACGGATCCGAAGTTGTAGATTATGTTATCTTATGTTTACTTAAATGTATCAAGTGAGGAATGTGACACATTATCTGACTGTGGAGAAGCAGCTCCACACAGACAGAGAGTCAAAGCATACAATTTTTATGGCGCTGGTAAGTAACCCTACACAAGCTGCGTGTTGTAGAGGGATACCTTCAACCCTCTCTCAATGTAATACCACAAAATATAATGTAATCACAACCCACGCTAATTCTGTATTCTATAGAATAAATTTTATTAAAATATAATGTATAAAATTCCAAAATTCCACACTCCACACTCCACACTCATACACACCACAACCACTCAATATTGTTATAGGGCCCTTTAAATCAGCAGTGCTTTAATTGCCAACTAACTATAATAAGTTTGATAGGAATCACTTATCAATGCACAGAAGGGATCCAATTTGTGCTTAAACTTGTGAATAGATAGTTCTTATGAGTCAAAGAGAGTCAAAGCATGTCTGCCTTCAATACATAATGAATAAAACCAGTTATTAAAAAAATGCAAAGTCAGCTCACAAAGCAAAAAACTGTACTTTGGGGAATCTATAATTTCTAAATGAATAATAATACTTATGCACAAAAGCAAATATGATAACCGTATGGCATATAAAAAGTAGGAAAACATGTTTTTATTGAATATGATGTCAGGGTTTTAAACTGCTTTAAAAGGAGTGAAACTTACAATTGACCCCCTTAAATACTCTTTCTCACAATTGGATTCACCTGTGTATGTAGGTCAGGGGTCACTGAGCTTACCAAGCCAATTTGAGTTCCAATAATTAGTTCTAAAGGTTTTGGAATCAATAAAATGACAACAGTGCCCAAATGTATGCACCTGCCTAATTTTATTTAAACAATTATTGCACACTTTCTGTAAATCCAATAAACTTCATTTCACTTCTCAAGTATCACTGTGTGTGTCTCCTATATGGTATATTTAACTGACATTTTTTATCATAAGAACCAACGATTTACAATTATACAGGAAAATCATGATGATTAACAAGGTTGCCCCAACTTTCGCATCCCACTGTGTGTATATATATATATATATATATATATATATATATATATATATATATATATATATATATATATATATATGGCTGCAATTCAATTGAAATGTATTGTATTATTGTTAACGGGGATCGGGGGCAGTTAAGGTTAGACACCGCTAGGGGGGTAAGGTTAGACACCACCAGGGGAGGGTTCTCTGTGAGAGTAGAGAGAGGTTAGGTCACAGTTAGGTCCAAAATTATTGGTAAATTGCTGATAATGTAATACCACAATTACATCGTTATTTACTGTTTTTGTTATCATTTTTGTTAATTAGTGTTGTGCTTAAATTGTTATTTACCGATATTGCTAGTAATATCATTATTTAACTTGTCGCCTAAATAAGCTTGTAACTTTTTCAAATGAATGCGTGTATATATTCTCTTATTGTGTTGTAGTCATGCAGGTAAACTCATTAAGATTTTTTAATGATTCTGTATAAATATTATTGATAATAGATATATACAAATACGTGTATGTCCAATTAAACTATCACTATTGTTTGAGAATGTCTGTAACTTGCCTCATTTTTCTATGAAAAACAAAGAGTAGCAGTAAATGGGACATATTCCAAATGGATTAGGGTTAGTACAGGTGTGCCACAGGGATCAGTATTGAGCCCACTTCTTTTCAGTCTTTCTATTAATGGTCTCATGGATGGAATGCAATTTTTTTTACTAATGATTCAAACATGTATGCAATCAACGAAACTCCCTCTAAATACTGGTATTTTGTTGAATTCCTTGACAGATTGTCAGGATGGGCTGTAGAATAATACATTACATTAAATATTAATAAACGTGAGATAAACCTACATTACAATAACTGCAAATTTATTGCAGGAGTTCTGTAAGCTGTAACATAGAAATTGTTTTATGTAAATGTTATTATGCCATTGCTTATTTATTTAAAGCAGAGAGGAAGTTCTGTGTTTAGATCCGCTTTAAAAATGAGGAAAGATGAGAGCTGTCACTTGCTTTCTCCAGGTAATAACAATAACATTTGTAAAGCGCTTTTCTCCCATAGGACTCAAAGCGCATAGTTGTGTCTCACATCAATACAGGGTTGCAGGCTGGACTGTGTTACAGAGGAGATAGTCAGGTGTTCATGAATGCCAGACTGAAGAGGTGAGTTTTCAGTTTAGACTTAAATGCTTCCAGGGATGGTGCTATCCTGATTGCGTGTGGCAGGGAGTTCCAAAGTGTAGGGGCAGCATGGCAGAAGGCTCTGTCTCCAAAGGTTTTGAGGTGGACTCTGGGGGTGACCAAGGTGTTTCATCCTTTTGATCAAAGATTGTAGGGGGTGTGATGCAGTTGCAGCAAGCCCTTAAAGGGAAGGTTCAGGCACAGTCAAAAAAAAAAAATCCAAATCCACTTTTCCAACGTGTCAGATCAATTAATTTGTACATGATTTTGATCAAAAATCATTTGGAAGTATCGATTGGACAGGACGGAACATTTAGAACGATCGGGGGTGAGGCAAGAGCATTGGCAGATTCATGTCGATGTTTCAGGCAGTGCAATTCTGCAATTTAATTGATTTTCAATAGTTTCCCTGCTGGAATCTATTAGAATTTGATGTGGAGTGTGTAGTAAGAATTTTCAGAATGGAATTAATTGTTTTGGAACTTTGAGTGGAAATCTATACGTGTTTGGCCAGCTTTAGTTATACAAGCAAAGCAAAAATAGCATAAGCTAGGCTGATCCAGTGATAAGACCCCCGAAGCATGGCTGCACTCCGCAGTAGAACGGACCCGCTCAGGTTTTGGCGTAACAAGCCAAACCTGTTGGGTCCGTACTAACGTGCAGGCACAGATGGCATGTGCATGCGCACTACTACAGACCTGATTGGGCTCAGCTTTTTCCTCTAGAGAGACAATAAATATATTAGTGATCTCCACACTGGAGGAGGACAGGGAAGCATCTTCCGGATCCAGAGGCTTCCCCTTCCTAAAGTGAGTGCCCCATTGGAGCACTTTTTCCACTACATGTAAACTTTTTAAAGAGAAGCCGAGGCCGGATTCTCCCAATGAAATCCCAATACAGAGGCTGGGTTTGCCTATAGAGCCCAGCCTTTGTTGCTAATCAGATCCCCCCTAAATCCCCCTGTGCTCAGCCAGACCCAATAAATCACAGCCGCGCTGCGCGGCTGTGTTTACCTTTGTAACGTCAGTCTCGGTGCTCCCCCCGCCTCCTGAATCGCTCCGGTCCCCGCCCACATCCCTTCCCTCCAATCAGCGGGGAGGGAAGGGACACGGGCGGGACCGGAGTGATGCAGGAGGCGGGGGAGAGTGGAGACTGACGTTCCAAAGATAAACACAGCCGCTGCTGACGCACTGCATGTCGGCAGCGCGGCTGTCATTTATGGGGTCTCGCTGAGTGCAGGGGGATTTAGGGGGGATCTGAGTAGCAACAGAGGCTGGGCTCTATAGGCAGACCCAGCCTCTGTATTGGGATTTCGTTGTGAGAACCCCGCCTCGGGTTCTCTTTAAGCTACATACTTACTGAAAGTCAAAGATAGATCATATGAATCACCCAATGAAGCAATTGTTCCAGGAACTCTCTTTCATGATATCTATGCGTTGCGAATGACATGATGTGTTGATGGGTGGTAAGGTAAATGGTCTGATTGTTAAACAATATGGAATGTGCCATAGACTTCACAGACACACCATTTAATAATGATTCAGGCTAGGTTCACAGTGGTCAGTTGTGTAATTTACACGTTATAATGACTGTGAATTGAAGTGGAGACTGGCCATAGACTTTAATACAAAGCCTGCATGCAGTGAATTAGAAAAACACAATCTGTTACTGTGAGCAGGCTCATAGACTTGTTGTAATGTCAGGCTTGGCAAGTTATCAGTTCACAGCTCAGCTCCTATGCCCCAATCTATCCCCACCTTCTTCACCCTATGTGGCGTGTCCCCGCTTGAACGGGAGGTGAGGAAACAACACCTGCCTGACTTCGGTTACACCCGGGCCTTGTAGGTGCAAGGTATAGGAGCTGAACGTAGAGTGAACTATGTAACTCACCAGAACCTAACAGGAGATAAGCAGAGTCCAGTAACAATCCGAGGTCATACACGTACAATCAGAAGTATCGAGGTACACAAGGAGCAGGTGAAATCAAGGTAAGGTAATCCTAGGTCGGTCCAGGCAGAGATCATAGAATAGTCAGGGATCAGGCAGAAGGTCGGTTCAGGGGGCAGGCAAAGCGTAGTCAGATTCCAGGCAGAGGTCAGTTCACAGGTAATCAATAAGCAGCAAATCACACACAGCAAAAGCACACAGCCAAAGCTATTACGGGCAATCACAGGAAGCACTCAGCAGGTTTAAATACTTAATGCAACCAATCAGTGGTCGACCACATGCACACAGCAGCCAATCACACGCAGGCAATAATCCTGTTTAAAGGGAAGGTCCAAGCAAAAAAAAAAAAATGAGTTTCACTTACCTGGGGCTTCTACCAGCCCCATGCAGCCATCCTGTGCCCTCGTAGTAACTCACTGCTGCTCCAGTCCCCCGCTGGGAGCTTTCTGACCTCGGAGGTCAGGGCCGAACTGCGTACATTTTTACACATTCCCGCTAGTGCAGGAACATTAACGCATACATTTTTACGCGTTAGTGGTGCAACGCGTAAATCTTTGTTCCTGCACTAGCTGGAATGCGTAAAAATGTATGCAATGTGGCCCTGACCTCCGAGGTCAGAAAGCTGCCAGCGGGGGACTGGAGCAGCAGTGAGTGACTACGAGGGCACAGGATGGCTACATGGGGCTGGTAGAAGCCCCAGGTAAGTAAAACTCATTTTTTTTTTTTGCTTGAACCTTCCCTTTAAGTGTCAGCTGAAGAGATCAGCTGACACAGGTAGCAATACCTGTTAGTTGGTTAACTAGTCAGCTGACTAACAAAACCTCCTGGCTGTATATTAGCTATAGCATACTGGTAAAGCAGAGTAACCAAGCAGCTCAGGGTGACCCAAACTACTAGGAATGTATAGGGGGATAAAAGGGACCAAAAAGCCCTCCTACTAAAAAAGCAAAGCTTGATGTAATTGCCTTCTTAAAACAGAAGGAAATTTGCAATAATTCAGTTATAAATGAACATTTGTGGTTACCCACAATGCACTACTACTAAATATGCAAATTATCCCTTTACACCCTTGTTAAGCCAAGCAAGCATCCAGAACCGCTGGTTTATAGCAAGCCTATAGCTTTAAGTTTTACACAGCCATATCAAACCTACATGTAGACAGCCTGTTTCGGATTTTTGGTCCTCATCAGTACATGGCAGGGATTGATAAGGCTGTATGAAATAGGGCTTGGACGACGAGTACAACAGAGTAACCAAGCAGCTCAGAGTGACCCAAACTACTAGGAATGTATAGGGGATAAAAGGTATCGCCTCTGGCGTGAGAGACCCGGGTTCAATTCTGGCCAGGGACAGTATTCATATTGTATATTTATTAAATAACCCGTCAGCTGACTAAACTGTCAGCTGACACTACCTCTGTCGCCGCCTCAGACCATACTGTGGCCGAGAGGAGCCAGACAGCCGCCCACCAGTATGCGCAGAGCGATCCCCAGTGCACGCATCACCAGCGGAGGATGGCCGTTGACATGCGGAAGTGGAGGTCCCGAGGCAACTCTCATCAGGAGCGGTCGCATTGCGGGAACCTCCAGGTGAATTCCTAACACTTGTATGGGCAGGGAGTTGGCATGCAGAATTTTTCTGCATCGCAACTGACCACTGTGAACAGGTCCTCATACCTCTTTACACACTGCTGACTATAAACGATAGTCTGCTGATGTGATTTGCTCTAAACCGTTGTTCAAAATGCACCAGAATCATTGTAGATAGTACGTCTAAACACATTGTTTGCAATTTTTTTTCCCCACCAATATTGGTACGATCCCTAGTTTGTTGGTCATTTTTTTTTTTTTTTTGAGGCTACGAGACTTTGCACTGATTAAGGAGACTTACATACTCCAATTGCTTACATGGAAAAAGTGCACTCGGGAATCTAGGGGCCCAGAAATAGCCAATAGTAGAATAACAGTACATTTACTGATATTTTATTCTCTCTTTTGCTGTACAATTATCATAGTAAAATATTGGTGATGATACCAATATTTTACCAGTAAGCTAAACCTACCTTATTCTCCCACTAGACACTCCCTTTACTGATGCCTTACCCTAACCATCCTCTCTTGATTTCTATCCGTAACTTCCCCTCCATGCCTAACCTTAATCACCCCCCCGCATGCCTAAACTTAACTGTCCCGTGCCGCCAGTCCACTGTTATTAATCGGGCACCGCGAGTGGCTGATTTTTCACCCATAACCACTATTTCTATGGTGCCCATGGTGGTGCCCAAATGTCTGTGCTTTCCGGGCACCCACATTTCCTGGTTCTCTCCAATTAATCTCTATAACTGAGTGCCTACATTGGTCTAGGTATACATCTGTGCCAGGATTGGGGCATTCAAGTAAATTGAATATGCAGCAAACAGTTATCAATCCTCATGAGACACTTTGTAAATTAATGTAAAAAAAAACCCCAAAAACAATTGTTCATTTTTGATGTGCATGTAGTTATGCAATTAATCACTGCAATATAGCTGAACTAAATACATTGATTGTCTTCTCAGAATCGGTGGAGTTTTTCATTAACCTTCTAGCATGTCAAGTCCCCATTAGGTGGATGCCAAGTGCAAAACTTTTCCTGGAACAATTTTCTCATCTTGGGACTGCCCTGGATAATGACAGTTGCTTCTGCTGCTGGATAAAACATGATTATGAACATACTGCTAGTTTGCACTACGTCATATGTATTTTGTGTGTTCTTAACAAAAACCAATATGTGAGCAGTGTAAAAAACAACAATTGTAGCAAGAAGCAGTATCATAGTTCTCATTGCGTTGGTCAGAGCCTGAAGATTAGGACCAGAAGCTCCAGAAATGCTTTACTTCATTTTCCAAGTGTGTCTCATTAGAGAGGCAGAAGTCACCATGGTGGAGATGAGAGCTATGATGAATGGTAGGCAGGAGCCCAGAAATGTACATACCACACAGAAAGTTGGACTCTGAAGATCAGTGGCGGACACAGCCAGCAGTGGGCCCCTGTGTAAAATTGTAATTGTGGGCCCCCTACGACCTGTGGCGCGAGTAGCGCGCCGCGGCAAAATATGGGCGTGGCTACAACCTGCGCGCGGCAAAAAAAAAAGGTGTGAACAGAACCCGCGGCGCAAAGCGCCGCGACAAAAAAATGGGCGTGGCAATGATCAGATGAGGGCGGAGCTAACTGTAACTTAAAGCGAACCCGGGGTGAGGGTTTATTTCCTTTTAAACAATACTAGTTGCCTGGCGGCCCTGCTGATCTATTTGGCTGCAGTAATAAACTGAATTACACCAGCAACAAGCATGCAGCTAATCTTCTCAGTTCTGACAATATTGTCAGAAACCCCTGACCTGCTGCATGCTTGTTCAGGGTCTATGGTTGAAAGAATAAGAGGCAGAGGACCAGCACGGCAGCCAGGCAACTGATATTGCTTAAAAGGAGAGAAATATGGCAGCCTCAAGATTATTCTCACCTCAGGTTCCCTTGAAAAGTGCAACGCAAAGACAGTGGGCCCAAGTTTTGGTGACCCTTTCCCCAGAAAATTCACATAATTGTGCAGGTTTTCTCAAGAAAATACACATCATGTCGGCAGATATGCCCAGAAAATACATGCAATCATGTCAGCAGATATGCCCAGAAAATACGTGCAATCATGTCGGCAGATAAGCCCAGAAAATACGTGCAATCAAGTCGGCAGATATGCCCAGAAAATACGTGCAATCAAGTCGGCAGATATGCCCAGAAAATACGTGCAATCAAGTCGGCAGATATGCCCAGAAAATACGTGCAATCAAGTCGGCAGATATGCCCAGAAAATACGTGCAATCAAGTCGGCAGATATGCCCAGAAAATACGTGCAATCAAGTTGGCAGATATGCCCAGAAAATACGTGCAATCAAGTCGGCAGATATGCCCAGAAAATACTTGCAATCAAGTCGGCAGATATGCCCAGAAAATATGTGCAATCATGTCGGCAGATATGCCCAGAAAATACGTGCAATCATGTCGGCAGATATGCCCAGAAAATACGTGCAATCATGTCGGCAGATTTGCGCAGAAAATACATGCAATCATGTCGGCAGATATGCCCAGAAAATATGTGCAATCAAGTCGGCAGATATGCCCAGAAAATACGTGCAATCAAGTCGGCAGATATGCCCAGAAAATACGTGCAATCATGTCGGCAGATATGCCCAGAAAATACGTGCAATCATGTCGGCAGATTTGCGCAGAAAATACATGCAATCATGTGGCAGACCTGCCCAGAACATACACCTGCTAATATTAATAAAAAAACAAAAACATTTACTCACCTGAAGCAGCAGACCTCCTGTCCCAGCCTCCATCCGGCGCGCAGCTCCCATGGGTGGTTGGGTGGATAGGTAGCCTGGTGGGTGGGTTGGTAACTAGCCCGGTAGGTAGGTAGGTAGCCTGGTGGGTGGGTAGGTAGGTAGCCTGGTGGGTGGGTGGGTAGGTAGGTAGCCTGGTGGGTGGGTAGCCGGGTGGGTAGGTAGCCTGGTGGGTGGGTTGGTAACTAGCCCGGTAGGTAGACAGGTGGGTGGTTAGGTAGGTAGCCGGGTGGGTAGGTAGGTAGCCGGGTGGGTGGTTAGGTAGGTAGCCGGGTGGGTAGGTAGGTAGGAAGCCTGGTGGGTGGGTAGGTAGCCGGGTGGGTAGGTAGGAAGCCTGGTGGGTGGGTAGGTAGCCGGGTGGGTAGGTAGGTAGCCGGGTGGGTAGGTAGCCTGGTGGGTGGGTAGGTAGTCGGGTGGGTAGGTGGTTAGGTAGCCGGGTGGGTAGCTAGCCTGGTGGGTGGGTAGGTAGCTGGGTGGGTGGTTAGGTAGTCGGGTGGGTGGTTAGGTAGGAAGCCTGGTGGGTGGGTAGGTAGCCGGGTGGGTAGGTAGGAAGCCTGGTGGGTGGGTAGGTAGCCGGGTGGGTAGGTGGTTAGGTAGCCGGGTGGGTAGGTAGGTAGGTAGCCGGGTGGGTAGGTAGCCTGGTGGGTGGGTAGGTAGCCGGGTGGGTAGGTGGTTAGGTAGCCGGGTGGGTAGGTAGCCTGGTGGGTGGATAGGTAGCCCGGTGGGTGGTTAGGTAGTCGGGTGGGTGGTTAGGTAGGAAGCCTGGTGGGTGGGTAGGTAGCCGGGTGGGTAGGTAGGAAGCCTGGTGGGTGGGTAGGTAGCCGGGTGGGTAGGTGGTTAGGTAGCCGGTTGGGTAGGTATCCTGGTGGGTGGGTAGGTAGCCAGGTGGGTGGTTAGGTAGTCGGGTGGGTGGTTAGGTAGGAAGCCTGGTGGGTGGGTAGGTAGCCTGGTGGGTAGGTGGTTAGGTAGCCGGGTGGGTAGGTAGGTAGGAAGCCTGGTGGGTGGTTAGGTAGTCGGGTGGGTAGGTAGGTAGGAAGCCTGGTGGGTGGGTAGGTAGCCGGGTGGGTAGGTGGTTAGGTAGCCGGGTGGGTAGGCAGGTAGCCGTTTGAGTAGCTATCCGGGTGGGGGGCCCGACTCCTATCCTCCCTCCCTCCCTCCCTTCCTTCCTCACCTCGGGGGGCCCCCTTCTCGATATGCGCGGCAGGAGAGCGGCAAATACAGGAAGTCTTCAGGGCTCTCCAGGCAGACGCTAGAGGCTCAGCCGCTTGGTCTCCAATATGTCTCCAACTCTGTCGACATATTGGAGACCAAGCGGCTGAGCCCTCTAGCGCATGCCTGGAGACCCGGATTTGCCGCTCTCCCGCCGCGCATACCGGGAGGGGGGCCCCCCTGAGGCCCCCCCCCCCCCCCGAGGTGAGGGAGGGAGGATAGGAGTCGGGGCCCCCCGGGGAAAAAAAATAATAAAAAAAATATATATATAAAAAAAAAATACTTAATGGGCCCCTGAAGAAACGGAACTTCAGGGGCCCTCGTGCGGCGGCCACTGCTGAAGATAGACATTTATAGCAGTGATCGTTGTGCATGCTGATGATGTTCTGTTGACTTGGGTATGACCATGAAATTCCATAAAGAGAAACCATGAAAACAAAAGCCCTACTAAAAATAGCCCAACTGTCGTCTTGAAATAAACATGTAAGGAAAATGTGGAGACACCTCTTTTTAGGCAAAGAAAAAATGGGTGACTGTAGGCTACAATACTGACACAGAAGTGGACACAGAGCCAAGCCGTGAGCCAAAAGTTATAATACAACAGGCTTGAAATGACTGCAAGAATGACCAAATAGACTTCCTTCGTAAAAAAAAAACATGGCCAAATGATGTATATCAAACCTTGGGCAGAAATAATTGTCAGCATGCTTATGTTTGTCAGTCCCATGAAAAAGTATACTAATGCCGTAAGATTATTTCTTCTCTTTATGTCCTCAATGCTAACCCTGATGATGAAAGCATTTGAGGATACTCCCATAATGTTTAATGCAGAGCCTATTGTCAGGCAGGTTGCCAGAAAACTGGACATCTTGAGCTTGGGCTTTTCTGGAGACTGCTTAACCACTTAACAACCAGCTAACGCCCATGGGTGGCGCCTGGTCGTTAGTGGTATAGCATGGATTTTCTATGCCAGTTCACGGAGGGTGTCTCCGTTAACAGTGTGCGAGCCGCCGATCGCGTCTCGCACACGTAATGTAAACACGCGGGGAAGCAGCGCCGTAAGTCAGATCGGCGATCCCCGGCCTCTGATTGGCCGGGGATCACCGGCATATGATAGGCTGAAGCCTATCCCACAATGCGCAGGACGGATATCCGACCTGCGCAGCCTAAGGAAAGGAGGGGAGGGAAGTAAGCCGGGAGAGGGCGGAAAACACTGCGGATGGGGGGCTTTGAGGAGCCCCCCCCCGCTACTCACCAATGGTCGGCGGCGATCAGACCCCCCCACCAGGACGTCCCCCTAGTGGGGAAAAAAGGGGGGAAGTCTGATCGCCCTGGTGTAATCCTGATCGGTGCTGTGGGCTGTAGAGCCCACGCAGCACCGATCATTAGAAATGTGCCTGGTCCTTAAGTGGTTAATGATTTGTGAATGATCTGTGCCTGCTTACAGTTGTTGAGTGAATAAGTATGATTTACATGATGCAAATAGCCTGCAGGCATCAGTTACCTGTTGTCATAATGACCATACATGCTTTCCATAAGTAAATCAGACAGGACCGCCATCAGAAATGTTTGGGCCCCTTACACATCATCAGGCCTGGGCTTCTTTAATTATGTCATGCTGGCTGGGGAAAATACGCAGAGGGTTGCAGACTGAGACATAAAGTTTTAAAGAACTTTCTTTATGTCTCAGTCTGCAACCCTCTGCATATTTTCCCCAGCCAGCATGACAGAATGAAAGGAGGTTTTTATAAGTCTGGTTTTCATTAAGTGGTTAAAAAATACCAGTTACCTGGCAGCCCTGCTGATCTATTTGGCTGCAGTTGTGTCTGAATCACACTAGAAACATGCATGCAGCTAATTTTGTCAGATCTGACAATAACGTCAGAAACACCTGATCTGCTGCATGCTTGCACAGGGTCTATGACTAAAATGATTAGAGGCAGAGGATCAGCAGGACAGCCAGGCAACTAGTATTGTTTAAAAGGTAATAAATATGGCAGCCTACATAGCCCTCTCGCTTTAGTTGTCCTTTAAGTTTTTGGCAAGGGGTATGTTGATTCAAGCTTCAATATGGTAAGACGGTTTCTATCATAATCTATTCGTATCTCAGCCAAGGCACTATCTGCAGGGAGTTTGTATGTTCTCCCCGTGTCTGTGTGGGTTTCCTCCGGGCACTCTGGTTTCCTCCCACATCCCAAAAACATACAGATAAGTTAATTGGCTTCCCTAAATTGGCTTTAGACTACAATACATACACTACACGATACATAGACACATACATAGACATACAACTATGGTGGGGATTAGATTGTGAGCTCCTCTGAGGGACAGTTAGTAACAAGACTATATTCTCTGTACATAACTACTGTATATTCTCTGTATATAAATACTAAATAATAATATTAATAAAAAATAATAATACCCTGGTATTTCTAGCTTTCTTTACACAATATTTGCTATTATCACTACTATCCAAGCTATGTATGTTGAGTTAAACTCAAATGTTACTATTTTATGAATGCCATAATGCACTTGATCCAATTCCCTTGTACTAAGGGAAAGGGAATGCGATATTTTCACATTTTAAATAAAATACCTTTAACCGGTTCAGCACAGCAGTCTGAAAATCTCATGCATCCGAGCAACGTTCACCTCCCATTCATTCGCCTATAACTTTATTGCTACTTATCACAATGAATTGATCTATATCTTGTTTTTTCTGCCACTAATTAGGCTTTCTTTGGGTAGTACATTTTGCTAAGAATTATTTTTTTCTAAATCTATTTTAACAGGAAGATTAAGAAAGAAATGAAAAGAATTCATTATTTCTCAGTTTTTGGCCATTATAGTTTGAAAGTAATATACGCTACCGTAATTAAAACTCATGTATTTTATTTGCCCATCTGTCCCGGTTATTACACCATTTAAACGATGTCCCTAACACAGTTTATGGTGCCAATATTTCATTTAGAAATAAAGGTGCATTTTTTCAATTTGCGTCCATCACTATTTATAAGCTTATAATTTTAAATAATATAATAACATATTCTCTTGACATGCATATTTAAAAAGTTCAGACCCTTGGGTAACTATTTATGTTTTTTTTTTTTTTTATTGTATTTTTTATTTTTTATTTTAATAAAAATAGTGTATGTGGGTAATTTTTGGTGTGGGAGGGAAACTGCTTATTTTAAATGTGCTGTCAGTTTTTCACACAGGCATCTTTTAAGACTTTATAAGTCACACTGCATAGATCAGCCTCAGTGGATTCAGCCCGTTTCATATGTGCTAACAGTCTCGTTTACAAACGCTTTTTCAAGCGTGACTTTACAGCAAACTATGTTCAATCAGAGTACCTCTATGTCTTAGAAGCTCCTCTCCCCGATCTTCAAGCTATAGACTCAGCCGGGTACTTCAGAGCTCCCTTTTCCGTTCAGCTCTCGGCGATGCTTGGTCGCATACGTCACTTCCTGCTGACAAGTTCAGCGTGACGCCCGCTGTCTGTTCCAGCAAGCTGTAAGCTGCTCTTTCTGGTGACGTCACCTTAAAGCAATAGGATCCTTTGATGTGCAAATGGTCGCTAAGCGCTATTGCGGCCAGTTTAGTTCCTAAATGCTCCAGAAACGGTTTGTTCAGTTACAAGAGAACCTCTACGCGTTTCAGCTATAATACGTTAGCCTTCTTCAGGAGGATTGATTTTACTCGACATAGTTCATCCACTTAAATAGGTTTTTGCCGGCTCCACCACCCATGTGCAGGTTTATCTCCGCCCACCTCATCATTATGCAAAGTGTGGGTTTATGCAAGTACTTAGCTCATTTTGGCACCTCACAGCTTTTCTTATGCAGATTTATCAACACCCACCTCATCATTATGCACATGTGGGTTTATGCAAATCCTTATACTACCTCTATGACATCTCACAGCTTATCATGTGCATATTTATCTTCACCCTTCTCATCAATATGCAAATGTGGGTTTATGCAGATATTTTACTCATAACTTATCATACTACCATCACAGCAATCCATGCATAATTCTACTCCTTTCATCAATCATGCCTATTGTTTGAATGTATAGTCATTCATTAAAAAAAGCAAATGTTTCCATCTCGCTATTTAATCCTTTTGGCATCAATGTGTCCAGCTGAAAGATCCACCTGGATTCATTCCTAGACATTTTCCTAATAAAATCACCCCCCCTCGGACTCCTCTTTATCACTTCTAAACCAAAAAAGATTGTACCTTTCAAACTTCCATTATGTCTCTCTTTATAATGGTTTGAAAGTGGGTGTTTCTCATTTTTCTTAAGTATATTTTTAAAATGTTCCCCTATACGTGTATGCAATACTCTCTTTGCTCTTCCAACATATCTTTTATGACAGGGACATTGGATACAATATATGACCCCCTTCGTATTGCATGTTATGGAGTCTTTAATTTTAAAGGACACCCCAGCCGGTGTGATGACTTCAGTGACTTTTCCAGGATTATGTGTCATTCTGCAGTTATTGCAGAATCCACATCTTTTAAAACCCTGTTGTCCTTTTAATATCATTGACATATCTCCTTTATTAATTTCATTAGCAGCTGTGGCAATAGAAAGGCCCACATTAGGGGCTCTTTTAAAAATTAGTTTTGGGTTCTCTGGTAATATTTCCCCCAGAATTTTATTCTCCTTCAATACGTTCCAGTGTTTCCGGACAATTCCAGATATCACCCTGGATTGTGATGTGTATTGAAGGACCATGGAAAAGTCACTCCCGTCCCACTCTGTTTTAGTTTTTGGGGCTAATAAGTCTTCTCTTTTCTTACATGCAATCACCCTTCTAGATTCCTCTATCTGTCTTTTGGGGTAACCTTTTTCAAGGAGGCAGTTCTCGAGATTCTCCGCTTCTTCATTATATTCAGCAATTTCTGTACAATTGCGTCGCAATCTCGTGAACTGCCCCCTGGGAACACCATTCAACCAGCGTGGTAAATGACAGCTGGTATGAAGGATGTAGCTGTTCACATCCACTGCCTTCTGGAAAGTTTTTGTCTTTAAAACTCCAGAATCGATGTATATTTCTAGGTCTAGAAAGCTTACCCTGGTATCACTTATATTCGCAGTAAACTTAATATTCCAGTCATTGTTGTTAGCACTAACAATGAACTGTTCCAATGAATGTCGGTCACCCCTCCAGACCAATAGTACATCATCTATAAAACGGCGCCATAGATATTCATTGGAACAGTTCATTGTTAGTGCTAACAACAATGACTGGAATATTAAGTTTACTGCGAATATAAGTGATACCAGGGTAAGCTTTCTAGACCTAGAAATATACATCGATTCTGGAGTTTTAAAGACAAAAACTTTCCAGAAGGCAGTGGATGTGAACAGCTACATCCTTCATACCAGCTGTCATTTACCACGCTGGTTGAATGGTGTTCCCAGGGGGCAGTTCACGAGATTGCGACGCAATTGTACAGAAATTGCTGAATATAATGAAGAAGCGGAGAATCTCGAGAACTGCCTCCTTGAAAAAGGTTACCCCAAAAGACAGATAGAGGAATCTAGAAGGGTGATTGCATGTAAGAAAAGAGAAGACTTATTAGCCCCAAAAACTAAAACAGAGTGGGACGGGAGTGACTTTTCCATGGTCCTTCAATACACATCACAATCCAGGGTGATATCTGGAATTGTCCGGAAACACTGGAACGTATTGAAGGAGGATAAAATTCTGGGGGAAATATTACCAGAGAACCCAAAACTAATTTTTAAAAGAGCCCCTAATGTGGGCCTTTCTATTGCCACAGCTGCTAATGAAATTAATAAAGTATATATGTCAATGATATTAAAAGGACAACAGGGTTTTAAAAGATGTGGATTCTGCAATAACTGCAGAATGACACATAATCCTGGAAAAGTCACTGAAGTCATCACACCGGCTGGGGTGTCCTTTAAAATTAAAGACTCCATAACATGCAATACGAAGGGGGTCATATATTGTATCCAATGTCCCTGTCATAAAAGATATGTTGGAAGAGCAAAGAGAGTATTGCATACACGTATAGGGGAACATTTTAAAAATATACTTAAGAAAAATGAGAAACACCCACTTTCAAACCATTATAAAGAGAGACATAATGGAAGTTTGAAAGGTACAATCTTTTTTGGTTTAGAAGTGATAAAGAGGAGTCCGAGGGGAGGTGATTTTATTAGGAAAATGTCTAGGAATGAATCCAGATGGATCTTTCAGCTGGACACATTGATGCCAAAAGGATTAAATAGCGAGATGGAAACATTTGCTTTTTTTAATGAATGACTATACATTCAAACAATAGGCATGATTGATGAAAGGAGTAGAATTATGCATGGATTGCTGTGATGGTAGTATGATAAGTTATGAGTAAAATATCTGCATAAACCCACATTTGCATATTGATGAGAAGGGTGAAGATAAATATGCACATGATAAGCTGTGAGATGTCATAGAGGTAGTATAAGGATTTGCATAAACCCACATGTGCATAATGATGAGGTGGGTGTTGATAAATCTGCATAAGAAAAGCTGTGAGGTGCCAAAATGAGCTAAGTACTTGCATAAACCCACACTTTGCATAATGATGAGGTGGGCGGAGATAAACCTGCACATGGGTGGTGGAGCCGGCAAAAACCTATTTAAGTGGATGAACTATGTCGAGTAAAATCAATCCTCCTGAAGAAGGCTAACGTATTATAGCTGAAACGCGTAGAGGTTCTCTTGTAACTGAACAAACCGTTTCTGGAGCATTTAGGAACTAAACTGGCCGCAATAGTGTTTAGCGACCATTTGCACATCAAAGGATCCTATTGCTTTAAGGTGACGTCACCAGAAAGAGCAGCTTACGGCTTGCTGGAACAGACAGCGGGCGTCACGCTGAACTTGTCAGCAGGAAGTGACGTATGCGACCAAGCATCGCCGAGAGCTAAACGGAAAAGGGAGCTCTGAAGTACCCGGCTGAGTCTATAGCTTGAAGATCGGGGAGAGGAGCTTCTAAGACATAGAGGTACTCTGATTGAACATAGTTTGCTGTAAAGTCACGCTTGAAAAAGCGTTTGTAAACGAGACTGTTAGCACATATGAAACGGGCTGAATCCACTGAGGCTGATCTATGCAGTGTGACTTATAAAGTCTTAAAAGATGCCTGTGTGAAAAACCGTCAGCACATATCAAACGGGCTGAATCCACTGAGGCTGAGTGATGCACTGTTGGAACTGACACCTGTTTATTGCACAAAATTGATCAACTCTTCTCATGAATAGGATCTTAATATACAATCTATTTTTGGAATAGTTGCTGGAAAGAAAGAAAAGAAAAAAGCCTTTTTTCTATGCTCCAGGAATCATATGCTATTAAGGACTGCCAACAAGCAATCTAGAGTCTAGGTGTAGATCTTAATTAGCTCAGGTTGTTAGGAAGAGGTTTTTGATACACCTGATGAATTTATGGTATGATTGTGAATAGTATGAGAGGCATGAGTGTTTTGTTATAGGTGTGGTTTTTTTAGCATTTTATCTATGTACATGAGAATTTTATAGATTAAATCATTATCACTAGCGCGTGTTCCTTATTTATAAACTGTTTATAGTTGATTTTTGAGGGTCTTGGGATTCCCTCTTTGGAACTTGCAGCTTAGGTGCTCTAGTCTCCTTAGCGCCAACTTCTGCTAATAATGCTTATTTTAAATGTAAAATAATATTTTTTTTAATTAAAATTGTATGTTGGTGCAGTTTACTATTTGGCCACAAGATGGCCACAGTGAAAAAAGTCCTGGATGCGAACGATCTCGCATCCAGGAACTAAAATGCTGGGGAGATGTTTCCTGGGGCAGAAATACCGCGCTCTCTGGAGAGAAAGCGTCGGTATTTCTGCGGGGAAGGTAGATCGGTGAATGGGAATTGTATTCCCATTCACTGATCGGGGGGCTAGCGGCGGGCAGCGGGGGCGCGCGCGGGGGCGCGCCCGATCGCGCGCACCAGCCGGCGGCAGCAGAAGTGCCTATCTGGACGAGGAAGCTCGTCCAGATAGGCCGAACTGGTTAAAAGCAGCAGCAAGCAAGAAAATAATTTTGACAGTACACATGTACATAAGGGAGGGGACAGCGGCTAGGACTTTCTCCCGCATTCGTCACTCACAATTAGTGCACGCCGATACCACAGTACACCCGATCAAGCATCTTAGCCTGAGATTTTCCAGCATGTCTGATACATACATGCGACCAATTTTAGCCTCGAATCGGATGGTCGATTGGCTGCCAAATGTATAGCTGTATGGCCACCTTATCTCTAATACTAGTCTGGATATCAGTAAGTGTCCATGTATACCTTATCATGTGTGAATGAGTGGCTGGATGGTGTAATGGTTAAGGGCTCTGCCTCTGACATAGGAGATCAGGGGTCGAATCTCGGCTCGGCTCTGTTCAGTAAGCCAGCACCTATTTAGTAGGACACCTTAGGCAAATCTCCCTAACACTGCTACTGCCTATAGAGCGCATCCTAGTGGCTGCAGCTCTGGCGCTTTGGAGAAGAGTGTGATATAAATGTTATTTGTCTTGAATTAAGAGATGCTCATGTGTAGAAAAACTCATGGAGAAATTGTATGTACATTTATTAGTTTTTTTTAACAAACACTATGTCAAATAAGGCTTTTACAGCTAGGTAAAATGTTTCTTGAAATTTTCATAACCTGGCCAAAAGCATCTGAGTACAGGATGTTAGTTTCAGACTCTTTGGGTGGAGCTTCTGCTGCTGCTTGGATTACATCATCTTGCTGCACAGGCTGCAAAGGGTCAGGACACAGACCTAATATCTATGTGGATATTGCAGCTTATAGCTAGTAGTGCAGGAAGACCCTAGATTTCTAAAATTATACTTTATTAGTGGTATATTTAAAGTGGATCTGAGATGAAAAACTAAATATAACAAGTAAGTTGTTTATATACTGTATCTTAGATAGTTTACACAGCATAGCTGTCTGCATATAGCTTCAACAGTTTATGATGATTTATTCCTGTGATACTATTAGAGCGGCCATGTTCTGTTTGTCATCAATACACAGGTAATCTGCAACTGCATCTCCACCCCTCAGCCTGTGAAAAATTCACTCCCCCCTCCCCTCTGCCTCTGAAATCTCTGGCTTGTAACCTCCTCCTCCTGTCAAGACTGAGCTCCCATAAGCCCTTGCTACATGGGTCTGAGTGCCTTGGCATTTTGGAGAAGCTGTGGGCAAGGCTTGTTTAGTTTATAGGGAATTAGAGTAGTAAAACAAAACAAAAGTATTTGGCTTTAGGAATGCCCTAAAAACTATATGTAATGAACACAATTATGCAATGAATAAAAGTTAATCCTGCATCCACTTTAATAACAGCAAATCAAAAATATTTACACAGTCAAAAACAAAACTCTACAACTAACTAACTAACTAACTAACTAATTAATTACATTGCTCTTTGTACATGTTTGTGCCTGGAGTGAGACTTTAACCTAGTACCTAAGCTAAACATGACAGAGGGTCTAGCTTAAAGAGGAACTTCAGCCTAAATAAACATACTGTCATTAACCACTTGAGGACTGCAGGGCTAAACCCCCCTAGTGACCAGGCAATTTTTAGCTAAAATGGCCACTGCAGCTTTAAGGTCAAGCTGCAGGGCCGCATAACTCAGCACACAAGTGATTCCCCCCCCCCCCTTTTCTCCCCACCAACAGAGCTCTCTGTTGGTGGGGTCTGATCGCTCCCCCCATGTTTATTTTTTTTTTAAATGAATATTGTTGTTTTGTTTTTGTTTTTTTTTAAAAAAAACCTGTTTCTGTAAGTTTATTCCCACCCTCCCTCCCTCCCTCCCTCCCTCCCCACAGCCAGCCAATTACGGCGATCGGCTGTCATAGGCTTCTGCCTATGAGAGCCGATCGCTCTCTTGTCCCCCATGGGGACAGCCGTGTCACACGGCTGTCCCCAGTGCAGCGCTGCTGCTCATCGCAGCGCTGCACCTAGTAATTAGACAGCGCGATCGCCGTCTAACAGTCTCCCGAGCGGCAATAGCCGCTTGGAGACTGAAGGCGGGGCGGAGCTCCGCCCTCCGAGCATGAGATGCGCGCGCACCATGCGCGCAATCTCATGCAAAACAGAGCCCCAGGACTTTACGCCAATTGGCGTTAGGCGGTCCTGGGGCTGCCGCCGCGGCCACGCCTACTGGCGTGACGCGGGCGGCAGAAGGTTAAAGCAGATCCGAGATGAAAAACTAACTATAACAAGTAACTTGTCTATATGTTTTATCTAAAGTTTAGATAGTTTACACAGCAAATTTAGATGCAAACAGCTTCAATAGAATATGATTATTTCTTCCTGTGATACAATGACAGCAGCCATGTTGTTTGTAAACATTACACAAAGGCAGCACTCAGCCTGTGAAAAAAAACCTAATCCCCCTCCTCCCTCCTCCCCTCTGCCTCTGAAATCTCTGGTTAGTAATACCTCCCCCTCCTCCTGCCCAGACTGAGCTCCCATGAGCCCCTGCTACTGTCTGAAAATGCCAAGGCTCTCTGAAAATCCGTGGGTGAGGCTTGAGTAGTTTATAGGGAATTAGAGTATTAAAACAAAAACAAAAAAAGTATTTGGCTTGAGGAATACCCTATAAACAATAGAAAAAGAACACAATTATGCAATGAGTATAAGTTCATCTCGGATCCACTTTAACTTACATTAGTTATGTTAATTAAAATAGATAGGTAATATAATCTCTTACCGACCCTGTTTTAAAAGAACAGGCAAATGTTTGTGATTTCATAGGGGGAAGCCATCTTTTTTGATTGAATTGAGGTGACAGGGAGCATGAGACACAGTTCCAACTGTCCTGTGTCCTGATCACCCTTTCCACCTGCGCGATAGGCTTCAAATCTCAAATTCAAAAAAAAAAAAAAAAAAGTCTTGCGCCAAAACAGCAGAACGAGAACAACATCTGAAATCCCATCATGCTTTGCACATCATCAAGGGAAAAATGCCCGGGCAGATTTCTTTGATGGAGCAGAGCTTAGCTTCTGTGCAGCTAAAAATGAGGCTTGGGTAAGAAAAACAAAGTTCTGATGCTGTGAAACTGTTAAAGAAACACCAAGCCTTTTCAGTGCTGCTGAGTAAATTTTTATTCCGGAGGTTCACTTTAACGAGGACAGATGGAGGGGTGCCAAAGGTGAAGTCTCATCTGATGTCTTCAGATCACAGGTGATACGCTTCTCCCTTCTTGGTTGTGCAGTCGCAGCTATGTTTCCTAAGACTGCCAAAGCTCTTTGGAAACATCTGTCTGCTTCTCTGTGGCCTCCTCCCAGCTTGACAGTCACCAGTAAAGCAGTGGTTGCCAAGCTGGGCGAGGGGAAACAGGTGCTTTCGGCAGGATCCGTAGCACTTGACTTCAGCACCGCAAAAGCCGTACTCAGGAAATTCTGGGTTCCGGAGATGACAAGATACACAAATTACTTCTACGTCTCACAGTGGGAATAGTAATCTACGCCACTAGGAAATGTATTTATTTATTTTTATTTGGTTAAGTATTTATATAGTGCCGACATATTATGCAGCACTTTACAGATTATATTGTCTTGTCACTAACTGTCCCTGAGAGGGGCTCACAATCTGGTCCCTACTATAGTCCTATGTCTATGTATCATGTAGTGCATATATCATAGTCTAGGGCCAATTTAGGGGAAGCCAAGTAACTTATCTGTATGTATTTGGGATGTGGGAGGAAAATAGAGTGCCTGGAGGAAACCCACACAGACAGAACATACAAACTCCATGCAGATGTTGACCTGGCTGGAATTCAAACCAGGGATCCAGCGCTGCAAGGCGAGAGCGCTAACCACTAAGCCACCGTGCTGCCCTTAAATTGAGTGGCAGCAGAGTGAACCATCATTCGGCTTTTTTACAGGGCAATTTGCTTTTGTTTATTATGAACTAGTTGGTCGCCCGGCGTTGCCCGAGTATGTATTGGCTAGTGTTAGCTCTGCCCACTTTTTCTAATCCTAACACACAATTACTCAATGATGACCTAGTTTGTGAGCTTTACGGTCTTTGGCATCAATAATTGGCATTGAAATGAAATAAATCTAATTGGGTGTGGCTCCACTCCTTTGAAAATCAATAGGTGAATTTTGATTAGCTTTTGTAGGCTCCACCCTCTTTTCTGAATATTAATCCCAGTCACCCAGTGACCAACTGTGCAAAGTTTAAGAACCCTGCCATTGACAGACAGTGTAAGAATGGCTGCAGTTTACATTCTAGCAGTGAAATTTGTATTTTTCTCCACCCACTGATGTCCTAATGTTTCCCGGACATGTATTTGGCTGCTGTTGGCTGTGGCCACTTTTTCTAACCCTAACACACAATTGTCAATAGTCAATGACCAAGTTTGTGAGATTTGTGGTCTTTGGCATGAATAATTTTCTTTGAAAAGAAACACATCTGATTCGCTGTTTGTGTCCCCACCCCTTTTCTAAATATTTAACCACAGTCACCCAATGATCAACTGTACCAGGTTTGAGGCTTGTGCCATTAACAGTGCAAAAATGGAAGCAATTAAACATTTGCCTTGAAAATCAATAGGTGAATTGTGATTGTTTTTTTTAGACTCCACCCACTTTTCTGAATATTAATCCCAGTCACCCAGTGACCAACTGTGCAAAGTTTTATAACCCTACAATTAATAGTGTAAGAATGGCTGCAGTTTACATTTTCCCAGTGAAATTTGTGTTTGTCTCCGCCCACTGATGACTCGGCATTGCCCAGGTATGTATTTGGCTGGTGTTGGCTCCACCTACTTTTTTCTAACCCTAACACAAAATTACTTAATGACCAAGTTTGTGAGCTTTGCGGTCTTTGGCATCAATAATTTGCATTGAAATAAAATAAATCTGATTGGCTGTGGCTCCACCCCTTTTCTGAATTTGAACCCCAATCACCCAATGGCCAACTGTACCAGGTACAGGTGATTAACAGTGCAAGAGGCTTGTGCCATTAACAGTGCAAGAATGGCATCAATTAAATATTCCCCTTAAAGATGAATAGGTGGATTTTGATTGGCTTTTGTAGGCTCCACCCACTTTACTGAATATTAATCTCAGTCGCCCAGTGACCAACTGTGCAAAGTTTGAGAACCCTACCATTAATATTGTAAGAATTGCTGCAGTTTACATTTTCTCAGTGAAATATGTATTTGTCTCTGCCTACTGATGACCCAGCATTGCCCGATTATGTATTTGGCTGGTGCTGGCTGCGCCCACTTTTCCTAACCCTAACACACAATTACTCAATTACTCAATGACCAAGTTTGTGAGCTTTGCGGTCTTTGGCATCAATAATCTGCATTAAAATGAAACAAATCAGATTGGCTGTTTGGGGCTCAACCCCCTTATATAAATTTAAACCCCAGTCACGCAATGCTTAACTGTACCAGGTTTGAGGCTTGTGCCATTAACAGTGCAAGAATGGCAGCAATGAAATATTCCCCTGAAAAATCAATAGGTAATTTTTGATTGTTTTTGTAGGCTCCACCCATTTTTCTGAATATTAATCCCAGTCTCCCAGTAACCAACTGTGCAAAGTTTGAGAACCCTACCATTAACAGTGTAACAATGGCTGTTGTTTACATTTTCCCAGTAAAATGTATATTTGTCTCCGCCCACTTATGACCCTGCGTTGCCCGCTTATGTATTTGGTTGGTGTTGGCTGTGCCCACTTTCCTATCCCTAACACACAATTAATCAATTACTCAATTACCAAGCTTGCGAGCTTTGCGGTGTTTGGCAAGAATAATTTGCATTGGAATGAAACAAATCTGATTGGCTATTTGTGGCTCCACCCCCTTTCTGAAATTGAACCCCAGTCACCCAATGATCAACTATACCAGGTTTGAGGCTTGTGCCATTAACAGTGCAAGAATGGCAGAAATATTCCCCTTGAAAATCAATAGGTGAATTTTGATTGGCTTTTATAGGCTCCAACCACTTTTCTGAATAATAATCCTAGTCACCCAAGGACCAACTGTGCAAAGTTTGAGAACCCTACCATTAACAGTGTAAGAAAAACAAAAGTTTGCTTTCTTAACACAGAAAGAATTTGCGATAATTCAGGTTGGAGTAAGCTTGAGATGTCTCCTAGTGCATCACTGTTGAATATATGCAAATTAATCATTGTTACCCTAAGAAGCTAAACACACCTCCAGAACAGCTGGAATACAATGATGTGTCAGCTTGTTAATTTGAAACAATAATAATAATCAAACATGCATGCAGACTGTTTTGGATTGTTTGATCCTCATCAGTACATGGCATGGATTAATTTGGCTGTATGCAGTAGGGCTTGTAACACCGAGAGGTACAGACTAACCAGCAAGCTCATGGTGATCCAGAACTCATTGGAGTGTGTAAGGGAATACAATGGTCCTAAAAGCCCCCTTACTAAGATGTTAAGAAAAACAAAAGTTTGATTTCTAACAACAGATGGAATTTGCGATAATTCAGGTTGTAGTGAGCTTGAGATGTACCCTTAGAAGCTAAACACACCTCCAGTGTAACAGTGTAAGAATGGCTGCAGTTTACATTTTCCAGTGAAATTTGTATTTGTCTCCGCCCCCTTTTTGGTTATGGGAATAAAAAGTATCCTATACTTTATTCCAGGTAATGTGCTATGTGTGTGCTAAATTTCATTCAAATCTGTTCAGCCGTTTTTCCTATTCCAAACTTTCCTATTTATTATATTAGTAGGATGGAAAGTTAAAAGAGATGTCAGAACAAGCACTACAGTTCTCAGTGACAATGCAATATGTTGATACAATGATGGATGCTCTGAAGATATCGGACCAGGTTGCTCATACCATAATTTGCATGCTCAAACCTGAGGAAACAGCCGTAATCTTACATATAGGTAGAAAGAAGGTAGGTTGGCACTTGCAATACAGCGGTATAAAATAGCTTTATTCATCCAGCTAGTACAATTTAAAAGGACGCTCAAGTGAGTGAAACGGTCGTCAGGCTGTCCACCGCTCCCACCTCACCCCAGAGCTAATAGGAATCGGGTAGGAACTATGTGCAAACAAACTGTCATGTTTTAGATTGTACTAGCCGGATGAATAAAGCTATTTTATGCTGTTGTATTGCAAGTGCCAACCTACCTTCTTTCTACCTATAAGTATTATTATGACTGGATATGGCCCCTAAAAGTACAATACAATACAATACAATAACATTTCTATAGCGCTTTTCTCACATAGGACTCAAAGCGCTTAGGCTCTCTCAGATTCAGTAATTGGTAGTAGGATGAAGTAGTCACACGACAAAAAATATATTTCTGCAAATCCCAAACTGAACAGGTGGGATTTCAGTCTGGATTTAAACATGTCCAGGGATGGAGCTGACCTGATCTGTTGAGGTAAGGAGTTCCAAAATGTAGGTGCAGCATGGCAGAAGGCTCTGGGACCAAAAGTTTCCAAGTGGACTCTGGGTATGACTAGATTATTAGAACCTGTGGATCTGAGATTGTGGGGATTGCTACGCAGCTGCAACATTTCTTTCATGTATGCAGGGCCCAGATTATTCAGTGATTTAAATGTCAGTAGGCCGATCTTGAATAAGAACCTCCATTCTATAGGTGGCCAGTGAAGGGAGTGCAGGACAGGCGTTATGTGGCAGTGACGGGGTTGGTTGGTTAGCAGTCTGGCAGCAGTATTCTGTATCAGCTGTAGGCGGTACAAGTCTTTTTTTGGAAGGCCAGTGTAGAGCGCATTGAGGTAGTCCAGTCGGGAGGTAATGAAGGCATGAACTAAGGTTGGTAGATCTTCTGAGGGATGAGGTGCTTGATTTTTGCGATGTTCTTCAGGTGAAAATAGGATGATTTCACCACAGCAGAGATGTGAGTTCTGAAGTTTAAATCCCCATCAATTAGAACTCCCAGGCTATGCACATGATCAGAGCTGTGTAGATCTGTGCCTCCTATTCCCAGTGGTGAAGACTGCACGTTAAGGTGTTTTGTTGTCATGTGCTCCCCTCTGATCAGAAGGAATTCAGTTTTGTCTGCATTTAGTTTCAGCCAGTTGTCACTCATCCATTGCTGTAGTTCACGTAAGCAGGCGTTTATAGTTAGAGTTGGGTCTGTCACACCAGGCTTGAAGGAAAGATATAGTTAGGTGTCGTCCGCATAGCAGTGGTATGTCAGGTCATGTTTTTGGATTCGTTTTCCAAGCGGTAACATGTAAATCATGAAAAGCAGGGGAGAAAGGATTGAGCCCTGGGGCACCCCATACTTCAGTGGTACAGAGGTGGACAGGAAGGGCCCCATAGACACTTTTTGGGTTCTGTCACTCAAGAAGGATTGGAACCACTGAAAAACTATGCCATCAATGCCGCCGTATTCCTGTAGCCTATTTATCAAGATGTCATGGTCAACTGTATCAAAGGCTGCAGAGTGGTCTAGCATTATGAGGATGGAGCACTCTCCTCTGTCTCTTGCCATGAGCAGGTGGTTGCATATTTGGATGAGGGCAGTTTTAGTGCTGTGATGTTTCCTGAAGCCAGACTGGAATGGGTCATAACTGTTGTTTTGTAGGATTTTGGCTTCTAACTGGAAGTATACAGCTTTTTCAATTAGCTTGCCCAGAAAGGGAAGGTTAGAGACAGGTCTGTAGCTGGTCATTGCATCTGGGTCCAGGAAGGGTTTTTTGAGGAGAGGCCTGATGATTGCTTCCTTCAGTAAAGCAGGAAAGATCCCTGATTGTAAGGAACAGTTCACAATGTTGAGAAATACCGGTACAAACAGGTCGTGGTAGTTCAACATGAACTGTGTTGGGCCAGGATCCAGGTCACAGGTAGTTTGGCAGACGTAAAGGAGGATGCTTGATGTGACTTCTTCATCAATTTCTTTGAAGTTTGACCAAGGTGTTACGTTGTCTCTGCTAATGGTCTTCGGCTCTATATTAGGTTCAGATGCTGTAAGTTGGATGGCAGACCTTATAGTGGAGACTTTGTCTGAGAAGAAATGGGCAAATTGGTCACAGAGGTCCTTTAAAGACTGGATGTTAAGTTTTTGACATGCCGGGCTGCAGAGTTTTTTCACTGTGTGCAACAGTTGGGCTGGTTTGTTAACTGCATTTGCAATCTCTTGTGATAGAAAGGATGATTTTTTCCCCGTGATTACCTTTTGGTAGTTCTTCAAGTGGAGGATTAAGGCATGCTTGTCTTCTGGGGACTGAGATTTGCGCCACAGTCTTTCAAGTTTTCGGCCTTGTCTTTTCAGGTCTTTTATAAAGTTATTAAACCACTGCACATGATGGTGTGGAGTAAGATATTTGGTGCACAGAGGAGCAATGGTCTCAAAGGTGGAGGGCACACATTTGTTGTACTTAAACACCAGAGTATCAGGGTCCAAGCTGGAGTCAGTCAATTCATGGAAGTTAAGGTTATCTCGGATATGTTGTGGTGTTAGCCCTTTTAAGTGGCAATATTTTATTTGATTCTTGAACTGGTGTTTGACAGCTGGTATTGAGAGGGAGAAGTGGATAGTGTGATGGTCTGACCAGGCAACAGGATTAATTTGCACACTGGCAATTGACAGCCCAGTATGGAATAGAAGGTCCAGAGTGTGACCTTTCTTGTGTGTAGCAGAGCTGATTGAGTGGAAGAAGCCCAGTTCATATAATGCACGAGGTAGCTCTATTCCTAATTGTGAAGAGGAGTCATCCACCCATGTATTGAAATCTCCAAGAACAATCCATCTGGTAATAGTGGTCATGTCCATTCCAGAGCCGGCCTTTGGGGGGGGCAAGTGGGGCGATCGCCCCAGGCCCCGCGCTTGAAGAGGCCCCGCACTGCCACATGCTAGCAGCGCTGGTCTGCCCATGAGGCAGCCTGACCCAGCTTAAGCCTCCTTAGGCGGCAGGCGCGTCGCTAGGGGCATAGGTTCGGTGCACTGCCCACGAATATCCGCCCACAAGTGCCCCGACTGTTCGGCACGGTTGCAGAGGCGCCCTGGACCAAAATGCTGCAGCAGGCTGCGAGGAGGGGAGCCCGACTTCTACCCTCCCTCCCTCACCTCGGGGCTCCCCTCGTGTCATGCTGTTACAAGGATGGCGCAAGATACAGCTACGGGGACCGGCCTCCACTTCAGCAGACGCTAGAGCTTCAGGTCCACGCTGTCTCCTCTGCATGCCGCTCACTCTACTTCCGGATTCACCGTAAGCGGCATTACAGAGGAGGCAGCGTGGAGTGCAAACGTCTTCTGGAGACCAGGGCAGAAGTCAGGCTCCCCTCCGTGCCCTCTTCAGCAATCAGCAACACTTTGGCCCAGGCGGCCATTCACTGCACATAAGTAGCCCATCTAACCTCCCCAACAGCACCAGCTGATGCACAGCTACCTACCCACTCTCCCACCAGCCAGCTTTGTAGCATCTCTAAATACCCTGCAATCACCTACCCACCCTCAAACTTCACAGCCTACCTACCCACCTATCCACCAACCAACCAACCGCATAGCCTACCTACCTACCCACCCACCAGCCAGCTGCATAGCCTACTTACCCATCCAACAGCCAGCTGCATAGCCTACCTACCCACCCACATGCATAGCATACCTACCTACCTATCCTCCCACCCACATAGCCTACCTACCTACCCACCCACATGCATAGCATACCTACCTTCTTACCTACCTAGCCACCCACCCACCCACCTACATAGCCTACCTACCCATCCACCTGCATAGCCTACCTACCCACTCACCCACCTGCATAGCCTACCCACCCTCAAACTTCACAGCCTACCCACCTACCAACCAGCCGCATAGCCTGCCTACCTACTTACCCACCAGCCAACTGCATAGCCTACTTACCTACCTACACTCTCACCCACATAGCCTACCTACCCACCCACATGCATACCTACCTACCCTCTCACCCACATACATAGCATACCTACCTACCTACTTACCTACCCACCCACCTGCATAGCCTACCTACCCATCCACCCACCCACCTGCATAGCCTACCTACCCACTCACCCACCTGCATAGCCTACCCACCCTCAAACTTCACAGCCTACCTACCTACCCATCCAGCAACCAACCAGCCGCATAGCCTATCTACCTACCCACCAGCCAACTGCATAGCCTACCTACCTACTCTTCCACCCACATAGCCTACCTACCTACCCTCCCACCCACATAGCCTACCTACCTACTTACCCACCTGCATAGCCTACCTACCCATCCACCCACCCACCTGCATTGCCTACCTACCCACTCACCCACCTGCATAGCCAACCCACCCGTATAGCCTACCTACCTACTTACCCACATAGCCTACCTACCCACCCACCCACCAGCAGCATAGCCTACCTAGCCTCTCACCAGCCCACCTGTGTAGCCCACCTACCCACCAGCCCACCTGTGTAGCCTGCCCACCCTTCCACCAGCCAGCTTTGTAGCCTACCCACTTTCCCACCAGCCAGCTTTGTAGCCTACCTGCCCACCCAGCAGTCACCTACCTACCCACCCTCTCACCAGCCAGCTGTGTAGCCTTCCCACCAGCCAGCGGTGTAGCCTGTCTGCCTACCTACTCTCCCACCAAACGATTGTCAGAACTGGAAGGGATCACTGTAAAAAGAAAATGGTGAGCTTCTGAGAGGAACTAAAGGTGAGGTAAGTATGTAATACTGATTTGCAGCTACGTCATGTGTTTTTTTTAAATAATCAGTTCAGGTTCCCTTTAAAAGTCCGTGAGTGTGGTGGTACAGTATATGGCCTACACTTATGGCGATAGGCCCTGCATACAGCACTCGCCCCAGGCCCCGCATACTCTAAGGCCGCCTCTGGTCCATTCGTTCCAGGCACTGCTAATGGATCAGGTGACCCCTTTTTTGTAGGGTTGGGAAGCGGTCCTGCCTGACAACAGGGTCTGTTCCGTCTTGGATAATTTTTCCGAAATAGGAACAGAGAAATCCGGCACAATACGACAACCCTATGTTGTCAGTCCGGACAATATCGGTCCAAATGTTGAAAGAATAAATGCATGTAAATGTGTTGTAATGAATGGTATGAATGTTTTTGCTGATGCCCACCCGAATCTGACTAATTGTCCCTATCCCATTTGCCTGTACCCAAGTATTCTCTTAAAAGGCTTTTGCTCTCAGTTTTTAAATACATTTTCTCCATGGCAGAAAACTTAAGAATTCTAACGTTAAATGTTAACACTCCGGATGTAAACGCAGGAGAATTATTAATGAATTAATAAAGAATAAAATTGATATAGCTTTTATTCAGGAGACTCATTTTAGAACGGGGAGGATTCCCACGTTCTTTGATAAAAGGTACAAAGAGTGGATCATTAATTTAAATGAGCGAAAAAAAGCCTCAGGGGTTGCAATCATTATAAGATCAGGCCTGGATTTCACTACAGATCAAATCTATACAGATAAAGAAGCCAGAGAGCTGATTGTGCTGGGGAGGGTCAATGGCATACAAGTCACTTTAGCAAACGTCTACGCCCCCAATTGAGGTCAAGCAGCCTTTTTGTCGAGCTTTCTAAACAAAGTTAAAGACAAAGCAGCCGGTTTAATCATCATAGGCGGGGATTTCAATCTGACGGTCAATCCAACAATGGACACCTCTAAAGGAATTTCATAAATACCCAAACGTGACAATGATAATTTCAATAAACCACTCAAAAGATTGAAACTTGTGGATATATGGAGGATCAAAAATTTAGATGAAAAAGACTATACATTTTTTTCACACGTGTATCAAAACTACTCCAGAAATGAGTATTTTTTAATTCCTGAGAACCGTATTTTGACAGTTTCAGATGTCACAATTGGGCAAATTACATTCTCTGACCACGACCCTATCATGCTAACAATTAACCTGGGCTTGAAAGAGCCAAGAACTAAATTCTGCAGAATAGATAAATCATTACTAGAAGATGATAACACCAGACTGTGTATAGCAAACTCCATAAAAGAGTTTATTGAAATTAATTTATTGTCAATTTCCTCGCCGAGCATTCTTTGGGATGCCCTAAAATGCACCTTAAGAGGAGTCCTAATAGGTCTGAGCAGTAAAAAAAAAAAAAGAAAATCAAAAAAGAGCTACCGAGTTACTGGCAAACCTACAGACAGCAGAAGCAGAACATAAATCCTGCCTGTCTACTAAAGCTCTGCTCAACCTGATTAGGATTAAGACAGAATTAAACCAACTACTTAATAATAAATGTACACAAGAATACAAAGTCTACAAAAAGCAGTACCTACAAGGGAAAAACAAAGCCGGTAAAACAATGTCTGACCTCCTTAATAAAAAACGGACAACCAAACGTATCCACCAGATAAAAAAAATAGATGGTAGTATTGTCTGTGATACAAAAAAATATAGCCAAGGTCTTCTCCGAATTCTATGAAGGGCTATATAACTTTGAGAAATCCAGTGACCTGAATACAAATGGCAAAAATAAACTTACCCTCCTTAGATATAACAAACCAAGAAATGCTCGGGACTTTAATAACTGAAAATGACTTCCTTAATACAGTATCAAACTTAAAAAAAGGAAAGAGCCCCGGACCTGATGGATATTGCGCAGAATTCTATCAACACTTTGCACCAGCCCTGGCTCCTCTTTTTTGTAAAATGACTAACAATGAGGAAGAAGTCGCTACCTTTTCCAAAATCACAAACCAAGCAATAATTACTTTAATTCCAAAAGAAGGAACATCTCTTTTAGAGTGTGCAAACTTTAAACCAATTTCTCTTTTAAACTGCGATGTCAAAATCTACGCTAAAATTTTAGCAAATAGGCTGGGTTCAGTGGCTGATAAAATTCTTGGCAAACAACAGGCTGGTTTCGTGGAGAATAAGCAAACTCAAGATAACATCTATGCTGCAACTAACCTAATCTACATATGCAAGAAAAGTAAAGTTGAAGCAGTAATGGTAGCGGTTGACGCAGAAAAGGCCTTCGATCGCCTCTCACGAGAATTTGTTTTTGCGTCTCTAGAGAGGTTAGGTCTTGGTCCAAAATTTATAAATAGAATCAAAAGATTGTATATAAATCAAAGCGCAGGAGTCAACGTTAATGGCTACGTCACTAGAGTCTTTGATATTAAGAAGGGGGTTAGACAGGGTTGCCCATTATCTTCCTGGCTATTTAATTTCAGTTTAGAGGCAATTATTCAATTAATTCAGAAGGACAGCATGGTTAATGGAATCAAAACTAACAAAGACGAATTTAAAATACTCGCTTATGCTGATGATTTATTATTAACTCTATCTGACCCAGTCCAATCGATTACTAGGTGTAAGGAACTTCTAGAAACTTTTTCCTTATACTCTAATTTCAAACTTAACCATGAGAAGACTATAATCCTTAACTTAGGCTGCTCCTCCAACACTATGCATAATATAAAACAAATTAGTAATTTTAAATGGAATAATTGCGCAATCAAATATCTTGGAATAAAACTTACCCCAAACCCTGATGACTTATTTAAGGCCAACTTTTCCCCAACCATAAATGTATACAAGAAGAAACTCCAATCTTGGGACCGTCCCTGTTTTAATATCATCGGAAGGATAAATATAATTAAAATGCTAGTATTACCCCAATTCGTTTATCTGTTGCGAAGTGTGCAAGTGGCCATCCCCAGCTCGTGGTTTCAGGTTTGGCATAAAATCTTCCAGGATTTCATCTGGAGTAGGTCCAGGCGTAGGATATGTTACACAACCATCTCGAGGGGGAAAGAGTCGGGAGGTCTAGCGGCACCAAATATTCAAAATTATTACAGGAGCACACATTTGGCTAGAGTGTTAGACTGGAAAATAGAGTCCTCTTCCAGCGATACAGAGAAATTATGGACTGTATTGGAAAAGGAAGAATGTAATTTTGATCTAATATTCACTTGGATTCCGAGTAACATCCATAAAGTATACTCCTCCACTCAGCATCCTCTGGTAGGGCCTACACTAAAAACCCTCTATTGGTTTGTGTCAAAATGGCATAAAGAAACGGGCCTCTCGCCTCTGACCTCCCTGAGGGAGAACCCGGACTTCACTCCAGGTTTGGTGAAGTCTTGGTTCACCAGGAATAAACTCAGCAGCGAAACACGCATTATTAATCTTAGGGGCAATTCTGATTTGGGGATTGTTAGTCTGCTGACCAAATTTGGGCAGAAAGATACGTGGGGTCTAACCCAAGTCCGGAGTTTCCTGCATAAAATAAACTCGAAATTAACCAAAACAAGAAAAGACCTAAACATTTTAGAAAAACACATTCTCCTCAATAAGAAAATGGACAAAGCCTTGTCTAAAATAAACAGACTTATCAGCCAAGGTGAGAGCCACAATTTTATCCCCACTTATTGTACAAAATGGGAAAAGATCCTCGGTTGCTCCCTAGATAACGAATGGCCTAGGATTTGGAAAGGCAACTGGGAGATACAGGATACAGACCTCCAGCTTGTCCAATATAAGACCTCAGCCAGATGGTACATGACACCAGCCCGTATTCAAAAATTTTCAAGACAAAAAGAATATTGTTGGAGGTGTGGGCAGGAGGGAGGAACAGAGATGCACATGTGGTGGACCTGCCCAGTAATTAAGAACTTCTGGGAAAAAATAAGTAATTTTAGTAGCGAGCTACTAGAGGAGAATTTCGAGCTGACAGCCAGCGAAGCTATCTTTGGCATCTCAAGCCCAGAAAGTAGTAAGGGTAGTACTTTAATCAAAGAAATTGGCTCTAAGGTCGTAAAGAAAATAATAGCAGATAAATGGAAAGACTCGTCCCCGCCAAGTTTGGACGTCTGGATCAACAGAATGAATCAGTTATGTGGTGGTGAAGTGCATGGGGTAAAAGATAAAACTAGCTATTCACCTGACTTAGTCTGTTCGAAAGGGTTAAGATCCTATAATAACTTGTTGCAATTACTTATAAAAAAATATCTGGACAAAACATAATCTTCTTGCACATGTAGATTAGAGGGTAAGACAGGCATGGCTTAGATGGGGTAATGATAGGCACATGGTGGGTCGAGGTTCGCGTTAGACTGAGTGTGTGCATGTAATGAGTGCTGGATGAGGAAGATAATGGTATAAAAGAAGTATGATAGCCTACTGATGGTTGATTGAGTGGTTAATGAGTGGTTAGAATGAGGAGGGGAGTAAGGGTATGAAGAAGTTAGATATATGAACGTAGTTGTCAATACACGTTGCTATAATAAAATGTACTTATGCTCCTATCAAACTATGATGATGGCATTACCCAGTACTGGCCAACAGCTGTGGAAAGCTGAGACGCCATTGGCTGACAAACTTCCCATACCAGGTATGCTTCTGAGTTTGAAAAAAAAAAAAAAAAAGGATCAGGTGACCCCTGGCACCCTTCACCAATCGCTGGAACATAATTGCCGCCAGCAACAAGCAGAAACCGTGCACGCATGTGCATGTACCAGCCACAGTAAGACTGGACACAGATATGTGTCCAGTTAGACTAGAGCAGTATCTATCTGGATGACTATAGTCATCCAGATAGACTAAAATGGTTAAATTTGACTAAATCACTGCAATCTACAGAGCTGAACTGAAGGGATAGATTTTTTTTCTTAGAAATAGTAAAGTTCATATTAATCTTCTAGCATGTTAAGCCACCATTAGGTGGACTCCAAGTACAGAGCTTTTCCAGAAACTTTTTCCTCATCTTGGAACTGGCTTGGATAATGACAATGGCTTCTGCAGCTGGATTAAACATGATTATAAACCAACTGCCACTTTGCACTACGTCATATGCATTGTTTATATTCTTGGTGAAAACCAAGATCTGAGCAGCATAATAAACAACAGAAATAGTAAGAAGCAGGATCATCGTTCTCGTAGCGTTGGTCAGAGTCTGAAGATTAGGACCAGAAAATCCAGAAATGTTCTGCTTCATTTTCCATGTGTGTCTCAACAGAGAGGCAGAAGTCACCACAGTGGAGATAAGTGCTATGACGAAGGGTAAGCAGGTGCCCAGAAATATACTTATCACACTGAAAGTTGGACTCTGAAGATAGACATTTTTTGCCATAATTGGTGTACATGCTGATGTTCGGTTGACTTGGTTCTGAACATTAAATTCTATAAAGAGAAACCAAACAAGCAAGAACCCTACTAAAAATAACCCAACTGTTGTCATGAGACGAACATGTAAGGAGAAAGAAGAAAGTCTTTTTTTTAGATAAAGAACATATTGGTGACTGTAGGTCACAATACTGATGCAGAAGTGGACACAAAGCCAAGCTGTAAGCCAAAAGGTATAGTACATCAGGCAGGAAATGACTGCAATAGTCAACAAATGAACTTCCTTTATAAAAAATAAGCATGGCCACATGTTGTATATCAAACTTTGCACATACATTGTTGCCAGCATGCTTACGTTGGTCAGTCCCATGAAAAAGTAAATAAATGCAGTGAGATTATTTCTACTCTTCATGTCTTCAGTGCTAACCCTGATGATAAAAACATTTGAAGATACTCCCATAATGCTTAATGAAAAACCTATTGCTAGGTAGATGAACTGAAAAGTGGGCATCTTGAACTGGGCTGTTCTGGAGGCTACTTAATGATCTGTGCTTCCTCATAGCAGATGGGTGCATAAGTATGATTTCTATGATGCAAATAATCCAATTACTCAGGCATCGGTTACCTGTTGTCATAATGACCATACATGCTTTCCATAAGTACATTTAAGGTATTTGCTGAAAAAATAACCCTTTCAGTGTTATAGAGTTGTTTGCCAGCTATTGCACAATTGTGTTATTGTGTTGTCATGCAGGTAAACTCATAAAGATTTTTGAATGAATCTCTATAAAAAGGCTTATTTAACATACATATATACAAATATTTGTATGTCCAAATACATTATCACTATAGTGTAATAGATAGCGGAGATGCCGCAGCAGTGGAGAGCGGCATGGCGGCTGTCTCCGCGTCTCAGCTGGCGGCCTCCGCCGCACAGTTACATGTTGGAGTTTTGCCTGGTCCTTCAGTGGCACATAGACTGATGGCTACGCGCGTGCGCGCCAGGCGACAGGACCTTTATGCGAATAGAAGGGGAGTCAGCTGATTGGCCGGTCAGCTGACTCCAGCAGTGCTCCTGATTGGCTGAGTGTCTGGGGCGGTGCTGTGGAGCGCTCTCTCAGTATATATAGGACCTGCCTGTCAGTTGCTCGGCGTCTGCTGTTGCAAATGCTACATGTTAGCACTCAGACCTTAGTCAGATCCCAAAGTGTGCTAGAACCAGCAGGAGCCGGGGATCCACACTTAGTCAGACATTGTTGATAGCTTAAAGTACTAATTGCATTGTATTATTTGTTATGACCTTCTGCTAGCCCTGACTACTCTTCTGCTTACTGATTCTGTACTTCTGCCTATCTGATCCTATTGCCAACTCAGCCTGAATACTACTCTGATTTGGCCTTCTGTCTTTGTACTGCATCTGTCCGTCTGTTGCTGAACCTGCTTGTCTGACTCTCCTGCCCTCACCAGGGAGCCTAGTCTCTGGTGAGGGATTCTCGGTACAGTCTTAATCACCCGCTCCTCAGGTGACCAGTAGCTGCAGTACAGTCTTATCACCTGCTCCTCAGGAGATCGCTTGCTGCAGTACAGTCTGATTCACCCGCTCCACGGGTGATCAGTACCCTTTGTCTTACTGTGCACCACCTGCTCCTCGGGGGAACTGTTTGCTCGTTCGTCTGCATCTCCAGCGTGATGGAGTGCTGATTCCTGTGTTCAATAGAGATATCTCCCACTACCAGCTCCTCTGGGAAAGTGGGTATTCCTATCTGTATTACTGTTGCACCAAACACCTATCTTTACATCTGGTTGTCCTGTGTCTAGCTATACTCACATTATTGGTGATTCTGCAGATCACTACATAATCAGGTATAGCATCTGTATTATTGGTGATACTGCAGATCACCAATAATCAGAAATATCTGTTCTTGCTGACATCAATCGTTACATATAGTTTGAGAATTTCTGTAACTTGCCTCAGTTTTGAAAACATTTTTTGAAAAACAAAGGGTAGCAGTAAATGGGACATATTCAAAAAACGGATTAGGATTAGTACAAGTGTGCTACAGGGATCAGTATTGAGTCCACTTCTTTTCAGTCTTTTTATTAATGGTCTCATGGATGGAATGCCTTTTTTTTACTGATTCAAACATGTATGCAATTAATAGAACTCCCTCTAAATACTGATATTTTGTTGAATTCCTTGACAGATTGTAAGGATGAGCTGTAGAATAATGCAGTATATTTAATATTAAGAAATATACCTACAGTACAATAACTGCAAATGTATTGCAGGAGTTCTCTAAGCTGTAGCACAGAAATGTTTTTTATTTAAATGGTATTATGCTGTTGCTTATCTTTTGGAGCAGAGAGGAAGTTCTGAGTTTAGAGATGCTTTAAAAACGAGGAAAGATGAGATCTGTCACTTGCTTTCTCCAGGTAATAATAATTATCACTTATTTAAAAATGTTGCTTTTTGCAAAAACCCATTGTTTACATTTCTTGAAGTTTTACATTCATTTAAAAATAATGAAATCAATAAAATGAGTGTGGCTCTGATCTCATGTATCTTTTTACCCCGGCAATTCCATGCAAGAAGTTAAATGCAACTAAATGCAACTAAAATAAAACCTCTTAAGAAACATTACTGTTACATGTGAAGAACTCTGTAAAGTTTTTTATTTTTTATTTTTATTAAGTTCCAATGGAGAGGGTCCAAATACATACCCCTACTTATGTATATATTTATTTAAATATTTATATAGCACCGACATATTACACAGCGCTGTACAGAGTACATTGTCTTGTCACTAACTGTTCCTCAGAGGGGCTCACAATCTATTCCCTACCATAGGCGTATGTCTATGTATATATTGTGTAGTCACTACTGCATGTATCATAGTCTAGGGCCAATTTTAAGGGGAACCAATTAACTTATCTGTATGTTTTTGGAATGTGGGAGAAAATGAAGTGCCTGGAGGAAACCACACAGAGACAGGGAGAACATACAAACTCCTTACAGATGTTGCCCTGGCTGGAATTTGAACCAGGGACCCAGCGCTGCAAGGCAAGAGCGCTAACCACTATGCCATTGTGCTGCCCCTACAGGTCTTTCTTATTTTATCCTTGGTATAATGCATGAGGCCTTTGCACAATATACAATATCCTCTCATAGGCACCAGCCTGTGAGAGGGCTTAGATTGTGTAACGATTGGTGTCAGCACACAGAGAGAATCTGATTATTGGTGATCTGCAGTATCACCAAGAATACAGATGTATACCTGATTATTGATGATCTGCAGAATCACCAATAATACAAGTATGACTAACCTCTGGACACCTAATAATGTGTAAGTGTTTGGGTGCAACAGTAGAAGGCTATCTCCCGTGGAGCGGGAGATACAGACACCACTGCAGCCAGTGGACACCTGAGGAGCAGGTGACCTATGGCCGAGCAAGAGCTATCTCTAGAGATGAGATAGAGCAGCTGCCAGTGATTCCCTGATGGAATGGAATCAGACTGTACTGCAGCCAATGGACTCCTAATGGGAAGAGACCACTGACTGCACTGCAGAAAGGCATCTCTGAGGTACAGGAGGTCTTTGCAGCTAACTGACACCTGGTGGATTAGTGCCAAGGAAGTACAGACAGACTAATCACTCGAGGACCGAGTGACAGCCAGGAAGGTCAGACAGGCCAGGTCGGCAACACACGAGCATATAAGGTACAAAGACAGAAGACTGATTCGGTAACCGGATACAAGCAGGGTCAGTAACTGGTAGACAGATGAGCAGAGGTATCGAATCAGAAGGCAAGAGAGAGGTCAGCAAAGCAGAAGGTCATAACAGATATACATAAGCACAATTCTAATCTGAGGTGTGAGGTCCTTGGTCTCGACACCCGGGAACTGGTCTAAAGTATAACAGATTAATGACACAGCAATCCTAAGCTTGAGTGTGAGGTCCTTGGTCTCAACACCCTGGAACTGGTCTAGAGTATAATAGAGTAATGACACAGCAATCCTAAGCTTGGGTGTGAGGTCCTTGGTTTCAACACCCTGGAACTGGTCTAGAGTATACCAGAGTAATGACACAGCAAGCCTAAGCTTGGGTGTGAGGTCCTTGGTCTCAACACCCTGGAACTGGTCTAGAGTATAACAGAGCATAAACAGAGGTAATCTGGCTAAGTGTGAATTCCCAGCTCCTGCTGGTTCTAACACACTGTAAGATCTGACTGAGGTCTGAGTGCTCACACGTAAGTATTCACAATGGCAGACAACCAGCAACTGACAAGCAAGATCTATATATACTTGCAGTGCTGTGCAGCTTCGCCCGAGCCACTCAGCCAATCCAGAGTCCAGCTGGGATCAGCTGATCGGCCTGATCAGCTGATTCCCCTTCTGCTGGTATAAATGTCCTATTGCCTGGCGCGCGCACGCGTAGCTCTCCATCTGTGTGCACTAGAAGGTCCAGACAAGTCAGACATGTGTCGCTGCGCGGAAACCGCCGCTCTGAACGCGGAGACAGCCGCCCCGTCACTAGACCGCGCGGCGGCATCTCCGCTGTTCATTACAGATTGAGAGCCAATCAGAGGGACAGCCAAGTGACAGGGCTGTCCCCAGGACAGCGCTGCGCTAGATCGCAGCGCTGTAAAAATGCTAAATGGCATTTTTTTAACAGCCTGCCAGCTCCAATCGCAGCTGGCAGGCTGCTCATGGAGCTCTGCTTTGTGTCTCGGCAGGGAACGATCACGCATGCTTTCCCTGCTAATCTCTGCCCCCAGGATTTGACAACAATCGGCGTTAGTCGGTCACAGAGCAGTTAAGAAACATCTAACAAATGTAGGTGATTGGTAGCCAAACTGACTTTGATAATTTCCTGAAACAAAGGGGTAAGAAATATTGGGCCATATTCTCTTAAAGTTTTCCCTGAGTTTTCTCCAAGGAGATATTTTCAAATCTTATCAGCAAAATACCTTTAAAGCTCCCACCAAGCAAGAAATTACTCAAAATAAGTTTGATATTAGTTGAATATTACCTTTTTGCATACCGTTTAGTACTTTTTCAGTTGGTAAGTGTTTAAAAGTATTTTTTTAGAGAGAGTTTGGAGAAAACTCAAGAGAAAAGTTAATAGGTAATGGCCCTATCTCTTTCAGAGTTGCAGAGGGTGTTAGTTAAAGTCCAAATAGTACCCAAGGCATACCTTAACTTCCAAGCATTGGAGAAATACTGTTCCTTCCTTACCAACAGATAGGGGAAAAGGTGACAACAACCACTTACTATCTATAATAGTAAGTGAGAGCTGGAGAGATTCTCACTTACTCTTTATTTTTAAAGCTAAGTATGCATTCAACATAACATCCCACCTAAACATTATAATAACTGGTGCGCTGAACTAAAGCGCAAAACAAAGTAGATTTAGAAAATGACTACCAAACACCTTATATCTATGTTAAGTAAAGCTATTGGCTCCAATCTATCAGTTATTTATCATCTATTACATAAAAACCAGCCCAAGCTAGTTACCAACATAATCTAAAACAACCTAAATACCTGTGTTATGAAAACATACCATTTATTGAGGTATAAATGAATCTATATATATATAAAATCAGATGTGTGTGTATATGTATGTCACGATCACTCAAAAACGCCTTTCAACAAAACTTGGTATATAGATCCCTTACTACCTGGGATGATATGTTCTGGGGATCTCACGTAACACCTGCACACCTGAGCGGAACCACATTCAGCCAATCAGATTTCACCCATTCACGTCAATGGAAAAAATGTAAAAGGCTGCCATTCTCACAGTAATCAAGCCAGAGTCCCCAAACTTGGCACAGCCGATCACTTGGTGAACAAGGTTAAATACTTAGTGAAAGTGGGCAGAGTATAAAATAGCCAAACAAATTACAGTTGTTCATTTTACATGGCAAAATGTAAACTGTAACCATTCTTACACTATTTTTTTTCAACAATAATTTTTTATTAAGATTTTAGGTTATAGGTTTTACAAAAAGAGAAATTTGAGCAATAGTTCAACTAGTGCAAACCTTTCCAGATGTTAATATAATAACAAAATAGTAACATAATATCAAGTGGTCAAACATCAAAGTGAATTGAGACTGACTGGGATAATTCACTTTGTTATTGTACACCATTAGGAAAAGAGACAGAAAGTTTGTTCAAATTTTCTAGTATTTAGTGTGGATGTGAGCTGGAAGGCCATGAAACCTGCATTATATATGGGGTGGTTGAAATACGAGATCTGAATTTAGCCGCTTTTTCCATTTGTAAGTTAATGTCTATTTGTCTCTGAAGTTTGGCCAAAGAGGGGATGTCCCGAGTTCTCCAGTTAGTAATTATCAAACTTCTCGCCACACATAAAATTTGCGAAATCACTAAGCGGAAATTCAGGGGGAAAGAAAGGATGCCTATATGGAGCAGGGCCAGCTGAGGGGTAAACACTATTTGTAAAAGTTTACCTAATTCTTCAGCTATGGCTGTCCAAAATGTTTGAATGTGAGGGCATTCCCAGAGAATATGGGGCATTCCCAGAGAATATGGGGCATTCCCAGAGAATATTGTTGTGTATAGTTCGCTAGGCGTCTAGGAGTGAGGCAACATTTAAGAAGAGTTTTTTGAAAGGTTTCTCTATGACTTACACAAGAAGAGAATTGATTGATAGTTTTAGTGGAAGAAATAATATTTGTTATGTCAATTTGTCACTGAAGGTCTTCTGACCAGGTTTTGATATACTTTAGCTGTTTTTGATGACCACTGAGCAGTTCCTCGTAGAAAAGTGAAATACCTCCCTTGAGTGCAATAGGGGAGTTTAAGAAAGTGATGAATTTGGTTGAGACTTTAGGGAACTTCCAGCTATAGGATGATAACAGATGTTTTATTCGTAGATATTTAAAAATGTATTTGGGTTGTATAGGGTATTTTTCTCTCAGGTCAGAAAATGACAGTAGTTCAGTGCTATCTGGGGAGAATAAATCAAAGATTGAAGCAATACCTTCTATCTTCCAACTATTCAGGTCTAAATCTTGTGTTAAAAGGGATAGAGAGTCAATTGGAAGCGTAAGTATAGCTTAAGTATAGAGGGAAGGTTTGCATTTTTGGTAGTTTTTAGTAAATGCGACCATGCTAGAAAGGAAGCTTGGACTGTAGTGAAGGGAGATTTAATGGTTTGGCTTCCTAGGATCCAGAGGGAAAGGAGTTGTTTTAGGTCATGGGGAGAGGTGGACTGTTCTATGCGAAACCATTTTTATGGAGAGTTGTTTGTCCACCACTCTTTAGATGCTTCTAGTATAGCTGTGAAGTAATACGATTTCAAACATGGCAGTCCTATGCCTCCCACTTTTTTTGGTATAGTTAGTGTAGAGTATGCAACTCTATGTTTCTTTCTTCCCCAGATATAGCTAGTTACTTTTTTTGCGACCTGAGCGAAAAAGTAGTTAGGTAGAGGTATGTGAATTGTTCTAAATAAGTAGAGAATTTTAGGCAGTACTTTCATTTGAAAAGTGGCATTTTTTCCCAGCTAGGATAGTTCAAATATAGCAATATTATCCAATTCTTTCGAAATGTTGATTAAAAGTGACACATATAGTTTGTTAGATGTAGCTGGTAAATTGATGCCTAAGTAAGGAATATGTGATTGAGCCCATTGGAACGGGAATTTTTTAGATATTTGTAGCTTCAAGTTTTGTGGTAGATTTAGTCCTAGCATCAGAGATATCCCTTCATTTAACCATTCTTACACTATTAATGGCAGTGTTGGTAAACTTGGCACAGTTGCTCCCTGGGTGACTGGGATTAATATTCAGAAAAGTGGGTAGAGCCTACCACACCCAATCAAAATTCACCTATTGTTTTTGAAGGGCAATGCCACCATTATTACATTGCCAGTAGCAGAGGCCTAAAACCTGCTACAGTTGGTCATTGGGTAACTGGAGTGCAAATTCACTAAAGGGGGCGGAACCACAAACAGCCAATCAGATTTGTTTGATTGATTTCAGCCATTCTTTTAGTGGGAGGGTTCTCAAACTTGGCTCAGTCGGTCACAGGGTGACTGGGATTGATATTCAGAAAAGTGGGTGGAGCTTAAAATAGCCACTCAAGATTCACCTATTGGCTTTCAAAGGAAATACTTGCTGCCATTCTTACACCATTAATGGCAGAGCCTTAAACCTAGAACAATCGGTCATTGGGTGACTGGGGGTTCAAATTCAGAAAATAAGGCAGAGCCACAAACAGACAATCATTCGAGTGATAAACTGCTTCCATTCTCACATTATTGATTCCAAGGACCCCAAAGCTCACAAACATGGTCATTGAGTGACTGTGTGTCAAGATAATGAAAAGTGGGTGGAGCTAACAACAAACAAATGGGAAATGTAAACTGCAGCCATTTTGTAAATCACAGGGTTCTCAAACTTGGCACGGATGATCCCTGGGCAACTGAGATTGATATTCAGGACAAAGGTATAGTATAGACATAGGCATGGACAAGCAGATTAGGACACAAATGTAGTAGCAGGGGGGTGGACCAGCACCCAACGGGGAGAGATACAGTATGTGCTACCACAGAGAAAACCTGTAGCCCACCATGGTATAAGGTAGCAAGAACAAAGTTCAGCAGCACCACATCAGTGTATTTAATACTGTAGCTCTTTATTGGGATAAAAACAGAGAGGTTGCCATGCCGATTCCTCTCGTACGCCTCTTGGGATTACTTACCTTGGGAGTGAGGGGGAAGCCTCAGCCCAATGAGGCCTTCCCATCCTCTGTGGCTTGTAGGAATCCAGCACTGGCTCCCCCAAATCCTCCTCGACAAATCCTGACAAGTGGTGCAGTAGCGGCTCTTCATTCGGGCTAAGGTGGAAATAGCCAAGCCCGATCGTATCCGCTTTACTGCGAAGGCGTAAAAGATTTGCGTCTGCGCAGTAGAGCGTATATGATCGGGCTTGACTATTAGCGCCCGAATGAAGAACCGCTAGTGCACCTGCGCAGGATCGCGGTAGGTAAATATTTACCTTGCCGCTGCTCAGGTGGGTCGCAGCAGGGATGCTCGGATGTGCCTCATCCACGAATTCGGCAATCCGCGTGGTTGCAAAAAAAAATCCGCATTCGGCCCCGCCGCATGCGGATTTTCGTCCGCGTCCACGCAACCACGCGGATTTTTTGTCGTGAATGGCGTAATCACGCGTGGATTCCCGCCCGGAGGCGGATTTTCTTTTAACGTTAATAACAAAGCCCCCATACATGCTACAATCCCCCAAATTGCATGGATTATCGAGGTGATAAGGGGCAACATAACTTCAACATAAAAAATTCCCAAAACATTTTTTTTTTCTAGAGAAAATGGATTTTAAAGTGAAATCAACACTTTAAATGGGGCTAATAATTGGTAATAAGTGGTTTTAAAAAGGGATATATGCGTTAAGCAATCAAAGAGGTGAAGGCGAGTTCCAATGGCACTTGGCGGCGAAGGTACCGCTGGAGGAGGATGAGTGGCTGTCGCCAAAAAGGCTCAGAGAGGTTTTTGTAATTTTTTTTTTTTTTAGGTTCCTGAACTAGGTCACTGAAGGATGCAGTGGGCACAGTACAAGGTCACTGAAGGATGCAGTGGGCACAGTACAAGGTCACTGAAGGATGCAGTGGGCACAGCAGTGGGCACTGGATATACAACTAGGTCACTGAAGGATGCAGTGGGCACAGTACAAGGTCACTGAAGGATGCAGTGGGCACAGCAGTGGGCACTGGATATACAACTAGGTCACTGAAGGATGCAGTGGGCACAGTACAAGGTCACTGAAGGATGCAGTGGGCACAGCATTGGGCACTGGATATACAACTAGGTCACTGAAGGATGCAGTGGGCACAGTACAAGGTCACTGAAGGATGCAGTGGGCACAGCAGTGGGCACTGGATATACAACTAGGTCACTGAAGGATGCAGTGGGCACAGTACAAGGTCACTGAAGGATGCAGTGGGCACAGCATTGGGCACTGGATATACAACTAGGTCACTGAAGGATGCAGTGGGCACAGTACAAGGTCACTGAAGGATGCAGTGGGCACAGCAGTGGGCACTGGATATACAACTAGGTCATTGAAGGATGCAGTGGGCACAGTACAAGGTCACTGAAGGATGCAGTGGGCACAGCAGTGGGCACTGGATATACAACTAGGTCACTGAAGGATGCAGTGGGCACGACACAAGGTCACTGACAGAATCAATGAACAGCGCTGGCAGAGAGTGGCGGCGCCGGCGGTGTGACTGGCTGCCTGCAAATAGTACAAGTGTATAACTGTCACTGGAATATACAAGTGAACACTGCAGTTGCACTAACCTGCCTGCCTGCACTACACACAGATAATCCCCACTCCCACTACACTGACTACACTGCAGCACTGAACCTGCCTGCACTACACACAGTTAAATAATCCCTAGACTCCCACACTCCCACTACACTACACTGACTACAACTAACTACAGCAATCACTCACTGACTAGCTAACTGTGTACAGTATAAGAGCAGTGTTAGCAAAAAAACGCTTTGTTTTTAACACAATAAATGCACTTGCTCAAACAACAATGGCCTGGAGATAATCCTCTCAGCACCACAGTCTAGCAAGGACAGAGCTTTTCCATCATGGCCGCCGCTTTATATTCAGGAGGGGAGGGCATAGATTGGTTGCTAGGGCCTGGCTGGGGCCCTCTGATTGGCCTGCAATGTGTCACTTCCGCATAGTTTTACGCATTTCCGCTAACCACGACTTCAGCGCCGGGTTTCACGAGCGTGAATGCGGATTTATGTCCGCATTCACGCGAAGCTGAAGCAGATTTTCGTGGTTGAAAATCTATTCACGGCTTAGCGTGTCCGAGGCGGAATGCGTCAAAATGGTCGTGAATCCACGCGTAAGCGTGATCACGACCTGGCGGTGAGCACCACTGGGTCGCAGTGCTGGATTGCCAGGACAGAGGAAGAGGGGGCAAGCCTCGTTAGGATCCAGAGGCTTCCGGCTTCCCCCTCCAGAGGTAAGTATCTCCCAGAGGGGTTTTTTTTTTTTTTTAGTTACAGGTTTTCGGCAAGCAAAAAACTAAATGGGCCTGTATAAGAGAATTGTGCAAAACAAATTAAACCACTGACAGTTTGAGAAGCATTTTATACATGACTTGAGCAGAATAGTGGAAGCTACACTATCAAATCACTGGCTTTGAGCAAGACTAAGGGCTTGATTCACAAAAGGGTGCTAACTTAGTTAGCACACCTAAAAGCCCCTTAGCACGCCAAAAGTCCTTTAGGACGTGCAGAGTTTTGCATGCTAAATTAGCGTGTGCAAAGTTTAGTGCTGCGCGGTGCACACAAAATGTCGCGCCGGGTGCGACCAAACCATTGCACCGGGTGCGCCTAAAGCGTTGCACTGGGTGCACCCGAAATGGCACACCGTGTGACGGTTTAGTCGCACCTGGTGAGACGTTTTGCGCGCACCGTGCAGCGCTGAACTTTGTGTGCGATTAATAAAAGCTTTGGGGTGATAACTGCTTAGCACCCTAGTTAGCATGCCCAAAGCTTTTAGGCGTGTTAACTGAGTTAGCACCCTTTTGTGAATCAAGCCCTAAAAGTGAACCTGAGGTATTTAAAACAATATCCGTTGCCTGGCAGCCCTACTGGTCTATTTGGCATCAGTAGTGTCTGAATTACACCTGAAACAAGCATGCAGCTAATCTTGTCAGATCCGACAATATTGTCAGAAACACCTGTGGCTCAATTCTCTAACCAGTGCTAATTTAGGTAGCACGTGGTAAAGCTTTGCGCGTGCAAACTAGGGTGCTAAGTAGTTTGCACGGGCAAAGCTGTTACTGTTCGCATGCTAGCGCGTGTAAAGTTTTGTGCGCACCATTTCGCATGCAAAGTATGCTTATCATGCTACTTAGCACGTGAAGCGGCTGATTTTGTAGGCAAAGCGGCGTGCGCAAAACCTTGCGCGCACACTCTCTTACGCGCGCTTTAGCGCACAAAGAGGCAGTTTGCACGTGATAAGCGGCTTTTCACTGGCGTGCTAACACTTAGCACGCTTTTGTGAATCAAGCCCCTGATCTGCTGCATGCTTGTTCAGGGTCTATGGCTAAAAGTATCAGCAGGACAGCCAGGCAACTTGTATTGCTTAAAAGGAAATAAAGATGGCAGCCTCCACATCACTCTCACCTCGGGTTGACTTTAAGCAGCAAAAGATTAAAACTTGGACATGGAAATAAGGCATTGTGCTCATGAAATATAAGGTAACCAATGCCTCGGGATAATTTGTATCACTCAGTTTATACTACTTTATCTGTTAGCCCTAAGGAATCTTATCAATCAGCCTCCAGGGCATCTTAGGTCATTATGCTGTCTACTAAGTTGATCTGCCAGGCAATGGCCTGGGTAGAATTCGTTGTGGGGGCTTCTGCAAATGCATTCATCCTCATGGTTAGTTGCAACAACCTGAAAAGAAAAGTGAATTTCACTGAATGTATTTACTTTTTGATGGGACTGGCAAACATAACGATGCTGACAACAATAGCTGTCTTGGGTGTGATATACAGCTTCTGGCCGTGTTTATTTTTTACAAGGATCATCTATTTAGCAGATGTTGTAGTCAATTCAGGTCTGATGTACCACAGCTTTTGGCTCATGGCTTGGCTCAGTGTCCATTACTGTGTCAGCATTGTCGCCTGCAATCACCATGTATTCATTTGGCTAAAGAGAACACTTTCCTCCTTACCCTTGTATGTTCCTCTCTTGTCAACACCAGGACTCTTCTTCATAAGTCTCCTGTCAATTTGGTTGTACAGCATTGATTTTCAGGACCAGTCCCCTGGAAACAGCACATCACAGTTTACAGTGCTCACTACAATAAACCTGTATCTTCAGAGTCCACTTTATTCAGCAATAACCCTTCTATTGGGCGTCTGTCTACCCTTCACTATAGCTCTCATCTCCATTGTGGTGACTGTTGCCTCTTTGGTAAAACACATCTGGAAAATGAAGCAGAACGTCTCTGGAGTTTCTGGAACTAACGTTCAGGCTCTGACCAATGCTATAAGAACAATGGTTGTGTTTCTTGCCCTTGATGCAAGTTTGTACGCTGCCGAAATTTTAGCGATTTTCAAGGGCATACAGAGTGCTGTACATCCTCTACATGCCACTTCCTGGATGCTAATCATGTTTTATCCAACAGTGGAGGCTGTTGTCATTATCCAGGCGAGTACCAGGATGAAGAAATTGTTCCTGAGATTGTTTTGTTCTGTCATTCCTAATAAAATGCACAAGATTTGTAGTACATAGCAATGTTTAAAAGCTTAACTCAACTTTGTTACACATTACATTTTTTACATAGTTTATTTCTACAAAACATGACATTTGGCAAAAATTCCAGTAAAATATTATTTACATACAAATTCAGAAAAGTATGGTCATGCTGGATAACATTTTTTAAACTATAGCTTGATGATTAATTTATTATGTATCAGATGAGAAGGGTTAATGGGGGAGATGCAGCTAGACAAAAATGGTCTTTAATTTATTATTGTGCAGCCCAATCTTTATAATATCACTAATAACTCTATATGGCATTCTTTAAGTAAAAATATTATGACTACTTAGAATTATTGTGTAGCATTGTATCACAATCACAGCAAGTTGTTGTTCGAGTTTTAATTTTTGTACTGTTGTTATAAAAAAAGGCAATACAAATTATACTTTCAAAAAAATGTATATATTATTTACATGTTTGTTTTTTTTGTTTTTCTTTCGTTTTTGTTTTTCTTTTGTTTTTTTTTTTGTGTGCAAAAAGTCTGATTTTAACAAATGCATTTTTGTGAAATGGCTAGTTTAGTGAAAACAACCATATGTGATTGTCATGTGTTATAAAATAAAATGATGATGATGATGATAATAATAATAAAATACTAATTATAAGGTGATACAAAGTTATGTGACAGGGATGCTCGGATGTGCCTCATCCACGAATTCGGCAATCCGCGTGGTTGCAAAAAAAAATCCGCATTCGGCCCCACCGCATGCGGATTTTCGTCCGCGTCCACGCAACCATGCGGATTTTTTCCCGTGAATGGCGTAATCACGCGTGGATTCACGCCCGGAGGCGGATTTTCTTTTAACGTTAATAACAAAGCCCCCATACATGCTACAGTCCCCCAAATAGCATGGATTATCGAGGTGATAAGGGGCAACATAACTTCAACATAAAAAATTCCCAATTTTTTTTTTTTCTAGAGAAAATGGATTTTAAAGTGAAATCAACACTTTAAATGGGGCTATTAATTGGTAATAAGTGGTTTTAAAAAGGGATATACGCGTTAAGCAGTCAAAGAGGTGAAGGCGAGTTCCAATGGCACTTGGCGGTGAAGGTACCGCTGGAGGAGGATGAGTGGCTGATGGCAAAAAGGCTCCAGAGAGGTTTTTGTAATTTTTTTTTTTTGTTTTTTTTTGCAGCAATTAGCAATGACATTGCAGCAGAGTTGTCAGTAAACATGGGCAGTGTGAACGCAGAGTGCAGTGGTGGTAGCGACTGAGTCAGGAGAAGGACTATGCGGGCGGTCAGTTCAGCAGCACAGAAGGACCACGGCAACATACTGGTGGTAGTAGTAGCAGCACAGCGTCATAGTGCTGGCCAAAAAATTAAATGCACCCGGTGACCCGGGCAGTGTGAACGCAGAGTGTAGTAGCGACTGAGTCAGGAGGACAAAGCGGGCGGTCAGTTCAGCAGCAGCAGCACAGTAGTAGTAGCACAGCGTCATAGTGCTGGCCAAAAAATTAAATGCACCCGGCGACCCGGGCAGTGTGAACGCAGAGTTTAGTAGCGACTGAGTCAGGAGGACAAAGCGGGCGGTCAGTTCAGCAGCAGCAGCACAGAAGTAGTAGCACAGTGTCATAGTGCTGGCCAAAAAATTAAATGCACCCGGTGACCCGGGCAGTGTGAACGCAGAGTGTAGTAGCGACTGAGTCAGGAGGACAAAGCGGGCGGTCAGTTCAGCAGCAGCAGCACAGTAGTAGTAGCACAGCGTCATAGTGCTGGCCAAAAAATTAAATGCACCCGGTGACCCGGGCAGTGTGAACGCAGAGTGTAGTAGCGACTGAGTCAGGAGGACAAAGCGGGCGGTCAGTTCAGCAGCAGCAGCACAGTAGTAGTAGCACAGCGTCATAGTGCTGGCCAAAAAATTAAATGCACCCGGCGACCCGGGCAGTGTGAACGCAGAGTGTAGTAGCGACTGAGTCAGGAGGACAAAGCGGGCGGTCAGTTCAGCAGCAGCAGCACAGTAGTAGTAGCACAGCGTCATAGTGCTGGCCAAAAAATTAAATGCACCTGGTGACCCGGGCAGTGTGAACGCAGAGTGTAGTAGCGACTGAGTCAGGAGGAGGACAAAGCGGGCGGTCAGTTCAGCAGCAGCAGCACAGTAGTAGTAGCACAGCGTCATAGTGCTGGCCAAAAAATTAAATGCACCCGGTGACCCGGGCAGTGTGAACGCAGAGTGTAGTAGCGACTGAGTCAGGAGGACAAAGCGGGCGGTCAGTTCAGCAGCTCAGAAGGAGGACCATGGCAACTTACTGGTAGTAGTACCATAACACCAAAAAATTAACCAAGGTAGGCACTAGGCAGGTAGTAAATGTCTTTATAAAGGCAGGCATAGTTAACAACAGCACATGCAGCAGCCACTTCATGTCCCCCTGTGTCCGACAATAGGGGCCAGGAACTCACCTTCCACCCAAGCCTGGTTGATTTTCAGGAAGGTGAGTTTGTCCACAGAGGCGTGGGAGAGCCGAGAGCGCTTCTCTGTGACCACGCCACCGGCCGCACTAAAGCATCTCTCTGAGAGGACACTGGAAGGAGGGCAGGATAGGAGTTCCAGGGCGTACTGGGAAAGGTCGCTCCAGATGTCCAGTCTCTTGACCCAGTACTCCAAGGGGTCCACGGGGCTGTCGGTGTCATTGAGCCCGCTGGATGACCCCATATAGTCAGACACCATGGTGGTCAGTCGTTGCTTGTGCTGGTTGGTGGTGGATGCTGTGGCGGGCACCTCTGTTCTGGGCTGCTGCACTGCATACAGGCTCTTGCTTAGGCTCTTCAGGTCTCCGGGGCGCCAGTTGCTGCTGCTGCTGCTGGTGGTTGTTGTTGTGCTGCTAGTGGCAATGGCAGGCACCTCTTGCTGGCTTGGCAGAGCAGTTACAGTGGGGGTGGAAGGCTGGGGGAATGCTTCCAGTAGTCTGCGCACAAGGGCCTCCTTCAACTCCCTTGTGCGTTGCTCGGTGGTGGATGGCGTCATTAAGTCTCCCAGCTTCCCCTTCAGATGGGGATCAAGCATCAAGGTAATCCAGATGTCCTCCCTTGAACGCATATGGATCACCCGGGGGTCCCTGCGAAGGCAGCGCAACATGTGCACAGCCATGGGAAACAAGTGGGCCCTGATAGCAAGATCTTCCTCGTCCTCGCCATTGTCCCATAACGCATGCCTGTCCTCTTCCTGTGCCATGGCGTTGTCCTCCTCAAACCGCCATCCACGTACAACGCCTGCTGCACTCTGCTCCTCCTCCTCCTCCTCATTCAGGTTAGCGACCTGTCCCAAATCTGCTACTCCACGAGTCCATGGTCACGTGGACCCGCTTGCCCACAGAGTAGTCCAGGGAACGGGCCACGTTTTCCACCGCAAACTTGTGGAGTGCTGGGATCGCGCTCCTGCTGAAATAGTGGCGACTGGGGACTTGCCACTCGGGGATGCCAAATTGGAGCAGCGTCCGCATGGCGCTCCCCTCCTGCACCAGGGAGTAGGGAAGCAGCTGTGATGCCATGGCCCGGGCCAGCAAGCCATTTAGTTTGCGGTTCCGCCTGTGGCTTGGAGGCAGAGGCTTGGTCAGACCCTGAAAGGTGTCGCTCAGCAGGGTCTGACGACGCTGGGATGCAGGGGAGACAGAGGAGAGAGACGAACACTGGCTGCCAGCCTCAATGTCTGTGTCCTGAGTAGCCGAGGTGGAAGAGCGCTTGCGTGCTACTACTGCTGCTGCTGTGGGGGATTCAAGACCCTGAGGGAGGGATGATGCTGCTGCGCTGGTGGGCCTTCTGCTCTCAGGAACCCCTCAGGAACCCCTGCCAGCAGTGCCTGCTTCCTCTTAAAGTCCGCATACCCACGGCAGTGGCGGCTTCTCAGGTGGCCCTGGAGGGATGAAGTACCCATCTTGCTCAGACTTTTCCCACGGCTCAATCTTTTGCTGCATAACCTGCACACAGCATACCTTTTGATCCTCAAAGCAATCCCACACTGGTGACTTTAATTTACTGCGGCCCCCACTAGCAGAGGGTGCAGCGGAACAATGTGTGGTAGTAGTTGCCGGGGGTTGCATGGTGGTGGTGCCGGCTGAAGCAGTGTCCTGTCTACTTCCTCCACGCCCACTGCTGCCGATGCCCCTGCCCCTGCCTGACATATGGCGATATCCTTGCCTAGGCCGAGGTGACTCCTCATCCTGCTCTGCCTCTGACCATTCTTCCACGGACTCAGCAGGCTGCACATAGTTAGGGTCCACAACGTCTTCATCATCAGCAGCATCTTCATAATCCAGCTCTTCCTCTGACTCCCCTGCCTCCTCTTCTGTCCCTACATCCCCAGACACAGACCCCTCTTCTTCATCATCAGAACTCAATAACGCTTGTGATTGTGGCCCGATCTCAATCTCTGCCACATCAGTCCCCAGTAAGTCCTGAGCTTCTTGCATCAGCAGGTTCCCAGAAGCCGGACTGAGGGACAGAACGCTGTCATCCTGGGAGGGCTGCTGACCAGTGGGTGCTGGGGTGGATGTCACAACAAGCGTGGGACGTTGGCTGCTGCTGCTGCTTGGAGTGGTGCTCACAGTAGAGGTCTGGGAGGAAGTCATGATGTCCATGAGTACGTCAGGTTCCAATTGCTCAACCACCACACGGGGACCAGAAACTTTAAAATATTTGGACAATGGCGTCCGCTGACTCGGCCCAGGCTTTGCTGCCCCCCTTTCTGCTGCATCACGGCCACGTACAGCTGGGTGTCCTCTCCCTGGACGTGGAGCAGTCCCAGAAGTGGCTGAGGCCATTGAACTCCCTTTCCTCTCACCCCGCGAAACCCTGCCAGACATATTGCTAGTAATGAATCACTGGATGCAGTGGGCACAGTACAAGGTCACTGAAGGATGCAGTGGGCACAGTACAAGGTCACTGAAGGATGCAGTGGGCACAGCAGTGGGCACTGGATATACAACTAGGTCACTGAAGGATGCAGTGGCCACAGTACAAGGTCACTGAAGGATGCAGTGGGCACAGCAGTGGGCACTGGATATACAACTAGGTCACTGAAGGATGCAGTGGGCACAGTACAAGGTCACTGAAGGATGCAGTGGGCACAGTACAAGGTCACTAAAGGATGCAGTGGGCACAGCAGTGGCCACTGGATATACAACTAGGTCACTGAAGGATGCAGTGGCCACAGTACAAGGTCACTGAAGGATGCAGTGGGCACAGCAGTGGGCACTGGATATACAACTAGGTCACTGAAGGATGCAGTGGCCACAGTACAAGGTCACTGAAGGATGCAGTGGGCACAGCAGTGGGCACTGGATATACAACTAGGTCACTGAAGGATGCAGTGGGCACAGTACAAGGTCACTGAAGGATGCAGTGGGCACAGTACAAGGTCACTGAAGGATGCAGTGGCCACAGTACAAGGTCACTGAAGAATGCAGTGGGCACAGCAGTGGGCACTGGATATACAACTAGGTCACTGAAGGATGCAGTGGGCACACAAGGATGTCACACTGTGTAATGAGATGCTCATATGCCAGCGAGCGAGCGAGCAGTGGGCACTGGGCACGGCACAAGGTCACTGACAGAATGAATGAACAGTGCTGGCAGAGAGTGGCGGCGCTGGCGGTGTGACTGGCTGCCTGCAAATAGTACAAGTGTATAACTGTCACTGGAATATACAAGTGAACACTGCAGCTGCACTAACCTGCCTGCCTGCACTCTACACACAGATAATTCCCACTCCCACTACACTGCAGCACTGAACCTGCCTGCACAGCACTACACACAGTTAAATAATCACTAGACTCCCACTACACTACACTGACTACAACTAACTACAGCAATCACTCACTGACTAGCTAACTGTGTACAGTATAAGAGCAGTGTTAGCAAAAAAAAACGCTTTGTTTTTAACACAATAAATGCACTTGCTCAAACAACAATGGCCTGGAGATAATCCTCTCAGCACCACAGTCTAGCAAGGACAGAGCTTTTCCATCATGGCCGCCGCTTTATATTCAGGAGGGGAGGGCATAGCTCCCCTCCTGTGATTGGTTGCTAGGGCCTGGCTGGGGCACTCTGATTGGCCTGCAATGTGTCACTTCCGCATAGTTTGACGCATTTCCGCAAACCACGACTTCAGCGCCGGGTTTCACGAGCGTGAATGCAGATTTCTGTCCGCATTCACGCGTAGCCAAAGCAGATTTTCGTGGTTGAAAATCTATTCACGGCTTAGCGTGTCCGAGGCGGAATGCGTCAAAATGGTCGTGAATCCACGCGTAAGCGTGATCACGACCTGGCGGTGAGCACCACTGTTATGTGATACAAATGAGTTAAATTGTATATATGAAAACAGTATGTTGATGGAAATGCTGTGAGAAATCCCTTGTCAATTTAGAAAAACATAATAAATGTAACGGTTAATGCCACTACTCAGATGACTGATTATTGGTGATCTGCGGAATCACCAAGAATACAGTCGCTATACTCGATTATGTGTGATCCGCAGAATCACCAATAATACCAGTATAGCAAGAACGAGAGCAGAGCGTAAGTGTGTGTCTGGTGCCACCGTAACTCTAATGGTTTTACAGGACCTTACCACCGGAGTTGGTAAGGAACACTCAGGACACCAACAGAACAGACTAGACACAAGGCCCTCTAGTGGGGCTGGAAGATACAGACAGAGAAATACGGTACTAACGGTCACCTGTGGAGCAGGTAATTCAGACTTGACTGCAGTCTAAGAGATACAAATAACACGGCTCTAATGGTCACCTGTGGAGCAGGTGATTCAGACCTTACTGCAGTCTAAGAGATACAAATAACACGGCTCTAATGGTCACCTGTGGAGCAGGTGATTCAGACCTTACTGCAGTCTAAGAGATACAAATAACACGGCTCTAATGGTCACCTGTGGAGCAGGTGATTCAGACCTTACTGCAGTCTAAGAGATACAAATAACACGGCTCTAATGGTCACCTGTGGAGCAGGTGATTCAGACCTTACTGCAGTCTAAGAGATACAAATAACATGACTCTAATGGTCACCTGTGCGAGTGTAAGTGTTAAGGTGCGAACAGTAATACTTTGGGGACCGCCCCTGAAAGACAGGTGCAAGAGCAGATAGGAATACTGCTCAGCAACAAGTTCCTTCCGTAGTCTGGACTCTTCACGGGGAGAAGTCAGACAGGGAGAGGGAAGGACAGAACGTGAGTGACACCAATGGAGGAAGTGTCACTGACAGATCTGCAAACTATCTCCTAACAGGAGAGATAGTTCTCAAGGTCAGGCAAGCCAGGTCGTAAACACACGGACAGATACAGTACAGATTCAGAAGGCAGAAGCGGAGTCTAGTAAACAGGCAGAGTTCGGCAACAGGGTATCAGATATATCGGGGTACAGAATCAGGAGGCAGATGCAGAGTCTAAGGGTAAGCCGGAGTTCGGCAACAGAGTATCAGAATAGCAAGGAACAGGATCAGAGTTCAGAAGAATAGTCAGGCAAGCAGAAGGTCATAACAGATAATACAGTATAATTTCCTAACGCTAAGGTGTGAGATCCGTGGCCGTCAACACCTTTGGAACTATGCTAGAACACAGATACAGACAATTAGTACTTTAAAGCGGAATATAACCCTGCATTTCAACTTTGCTCTAAAACATTATTTACAGTATATTATATGCAACCAGCATTTTTTTTTTACTAGACCAGAATTGGAAGGGTTACACAGGGCTTTAAAGTCCCTAGAGATTTCTGCAGACGCATCCGAACTTCAGTTAGATACTTTTTGTTTACAAATATGTATCTTTTAAGTGTTTATTGTGACTCATCTCTCTCACTGAGAAGGAGCTTGGAGGACAGCCAAAGAGTGTGTAACTGTTTATCAATAGATACATCTAACTAAATAGAATGTAACTATCTGAACGTCTGCACGGAACTTAAAACCTCTGTGTTTAACCCTTCCAATGCTGGTCTAGTAAAAAAAAAAATGCTTTTTGCATATAATATGCTGTAAATAATGTTTTAGAGCAAAGTTGAAATGCAGGGTTATATTCCGCTTTGAGCTATCAACATAATCTGGCTAAGTGTGGATCCCCGGCTCCGACCGGTTCTAGCACACTTTGGGATCTAACTATGGTCTGAGTGCTGACACACAAGCGTTCACAACGACAGACAAAGACAGAGTAACAACTCCAGGTTTAAATACTGACAGCAGATTCAAGCAGCCCCGCCCGAGGGGCTGAACCAACCTGCAAGGAAGATTGACAGGTGGAAGTCAGCTGACCACAAAGTCAACTGATCTGTCTCCTCTGCCCATAAAGGTCCTTTAGCTCCATGTAAAGGTCCTTTTGCTCCATGCGCAGGCGTGTGGACCCAAGCTGCTGCAACAGAGATCCCTGCCCCAGCTGAGTCGGGAAGCGACACCTGGGATGGCTTGGCCAAGATCCCAGATCGTTACAATAAATGAATGATTCGACAATATTTTTTGTTTCTTCTGTTTACCCAATATATACTACAGACAAATAGAGATAATGGACCTGATTTACTAGGATTGCCCAGAGCTAGGTATCCCTGTAAAATGTAAGTCATCTGCAAACCTAAAAATGTGTTTCCTAAAAATTGTTTGATTTTAAGAGGTAAAAGTTTGTAGCCCTTGCCAATGCAAGCCCCTTATCAAAGTGTATCCAAATGCTAGTGGAATCAGCTGTGTGATTGACTGTCTCATTTGTAAACAAGAAGCAGATCTGGGCACCATCCGTCATTCAGCTTATTTATTGTAAAAACGCTTGTACAGTGTACAGTGTACAAAGTCAAATAGTTGTCACCTGGTATTCCATGGCGTATGTGGAGTGGGTTGGAGGTGGGTGCTCAGGGCTGTAGAAGGGTCGGCGACGGCCGTTTCGCGTCCACCAGGACGCTTGGTCACGCTGCGTTCCACAAGAAAGGCAGCCGAAGCGGGACCGGCATATGACGGGGAAAAGCCCCGCCCCTTCCGGTCGCGCGACGGCGCCCATCCTCGGAGGTGATTGGTCGGCTGGCAGAGGGGGCCTGGCTCACAGTGCGCATGCGGGAGCCAGTGACGCGCAACAGATGCGACCTACAGGTCGCATGACAGACCAAAAAGCAAAAATGTATACTTCAAGTCTGCCGGTTGCGGCGTATCCCTATACGACACGCCACCCTGTTCTGCGCATATGCGGAAGTGAAACCACCTCCAGATATGTCCAAACGGTACATACCTCCTGGTCCCTTAGTTCATGCACACCCATGAACCAAGCGCCATCCTGCGGCCGATACAATTAGTGCACAATGTAAAGTGTAACCACAATTCCACACAGTGACTAAAATCAATACAAGCCGGAGCGGAGTGAGAGAAGGATGGAGACCAAACAGTTATAAATGTCCCGGAAGGCCTAATATGCCTAAACATCACTATGTAAATTACTGACCACATTTTATCGAGGATGCAGGAAATATTGCGCGATAGCGCCATCACATCCAGGACAAACGGGGAGGAGTGGATGGAAAGGCAGGAAAAGAGGAAAAGGGTCTCAATATCCCTTAAGAGATTTCAATCTACGCTTCTATATTTAATACAATCCACAAAGGCCACACATATTGACACTGGGGGAGGGGGGGGGGGAGGGGGGAAGAAAAGGGGGAAAAGAAAAGGGGATGATTTTTCTTAGGGGTCAGGGTTCTTCTAAAGGGGCATCTCAGGGGTCTAACATGCATGAAAGTTCTATCTTATCATTTAAACCTAGGGGGCCCATTGCATTAGTCTGCACAGAGGCCAACAAGGAGGTGGGTGCACGGGTTTTGGAGTTCAAGTTGGGGCGTTTGAGTGAACAGGAGACCAAACTGTTCTGGACAGTCACTACCCTGAGACGCTACAAAAGAGATGGGATTGTAGCAAGAGGCTTCAGGAGATATTGGGAACCCTCTGAATATAGAGAGGACAAACAGTTTGTGGAGGACTGGGAGGAAGAACACTTGGAGCATGCTAGAAGACTTCAAAATATCGTCCTAGCAAGATCTACTGTTGAATACAATAAAGTATCCGATGAGTTAAGTGAGACCAAGTTAAGATACAAAGAATCTGTCTCTGAGGAGAAATTCTCCACAGTTTCTGATAAACTTGAAGAGAGGATTAGTAAAATACAAGATGAAATTAAAGCCAGAAAATTAAAGACGTTTTTTAGGGATAAGGAGGACTTCGACAGGGGCAAGATATTCAATTGGGGGCCTGTAGTGCCATTCAAATCACCGAAAGGGAAGGGATACTGGACAACAGATTCTGGATCCGACAGTGATAACGACCCTAAAAACAAACCAAGAGGGGCCCCCAATAAGAAACAGCAACAAAACCAAAAAAAGAAACCGAAGACCCCTAAGAAAGTGGTGGTCACCAAACAAATACCGGAGCAACCATGTGCTGGAGCAGCTGCCCCTTTAGACATAGAGTCAGACGAGGAGGAAGGAATAGATCCAGACGGAAGAAGGTCGGTGCACTGGGAAGGAACCCAGGGGATAAAGCAGAGCAACAAGAAATGCAAAGCAACCAGATAGTATCAGAAGATGGAGAAGAAGGTCTACAAGTCATTAACATATCAGGTGTAGACATACCAGAGGCCTGTAACAGCCTTTTGAAGAAGGGTCTGAACTACTGTCCGACTAGGAAATTTGACTTAACAGCATTCACGATTGACCTATTTAAAGCAACACGCAAGTTGGTGATCTGCCAAAAATTTGGTGAAGAAAGAGACTCTTGCCACACGTTAACAGCCCCCACTCACCCTATGACGGTTGGCCTCGACACCGCAGGGCCAGTGGGAAACCCCGGAACCGACGGTGGGTCTGCTGAGGGTGCTTCCAGTTCTATTTCCACTCCCCACGATTTGCCTCAGATGACGGTAGGGTCAGGTGTCGATGCTACGGGCTTCGGCCTATGGGCACGATACGACCCGACAGATGAGGAATTGGCCCAGTTCATAGATGAACTCTGGACTGAGGGTGTGGACGTTGGATGGGCGGGACTGTGTGATAAGGGTGAGAAATTGAGATTAGGGGAAGTACAATCATTTAGAGCATGTAAATCTGTGCATCCCTTCCCGGTGAGCCCTGGCTCTAGAATAGACCACTTTTTCGATAGAGTCATGCAAGACATTAAGGCAGAGATTTATGAAGATGCGGTGCCCAATTTGAGCAGGGATGAAAGGGCTGCCCTGGAGTGGTTAAGAGGAAATGACGGTCTGGTCATCCGTGGAGCTGACAAGGGTGGCAACTTAGTCATAATGTCGGCTAATCAGTATAAACAAGAGGCCGAAAGGCAATTAAACGACACAGCCACCTATAGTCCGCTCGCGGCTGACCCGACCCCGAAATTCCAGAGCAAGCTCAGGAATCTAATGGAGGAGGGTATGGAGAAGGGTTTTTTGTCAAAAAGATTGGCCTTAGACCTAGTGCCCCCCTTCCCGAGACGCCCTGTGTGGTACCACATCCCCAAGATGCACAAGTCTATGACCGCGCCACCGGGACGTTCCATAGTCTCAGGCTGTGGATCTCTCACTGAGAGGTTGTCCAGATACCTCGACCATCTCCTGTGCCCCCTATTGAGAGGAGTGCCCTCCTATTTGAGGGACACGGTGGAGGTGTTGCAGATGTTGGAGCGTGCCACATGGGTCCCAGGAGACAGGCTGGCCACCATTGATGTGGTCAGCCTGTACAGTCGTATCCCCCAGGACATGGGGGTGCTAGCGGTCATACAATTTTTGAAACGTACCGAGAAGGACGACGACTATGTCGATTTTCTGTGCAAATGTTTGGAGTTTGTGTTGAAACACAATGCGTTCCTATTTGATGGGCGCTGGTTCCAACAGACCGCTGGCACCGCCATGGGGACCCCTGTGGCATGCTCCTTTGCTAACCTCTTCCTCGGGGCGTGGGAGGAGTCTGCCGTGTTCTCCGAGAGGAATCCATTCAGGAGATACGTCAGACAATGGTCGAGGTATGTGGACGACGTCCTGGTGGTGTGGTCGGGTACTGACCATGAGTTTGACTCATTTATGAGGTATTTGAATATCAATGAAATCAATATGGAATTTACTGCAGAGTTAAGCCATACAGAGGTCACGTTTTTAGATCTAAGACTGGTTGTTCAGGACGACGGGATCCATAGCAAGGGCTATAGAAAACCGACAGCCACAAACGCAATTTTACATGCCAATAGCTTCCACCCGAAACATGTACTTAGGGCAATCCCATATGGACAATATTTAAGATTAAGAAGGAATAACAAGAAAGAGTCAGATTTCGACCGACAGGCAGACGAGATGACAGTAAGGTTCATTAACAGGGGCTACGACTCTGTCCAATTAGAAACAGCTAGACAGCGGGCCAAAGAGCAGGACAGACTTGATCTGTTAAATCCCAAAATAAGAAAGGACTCAGATACAAAAAGGATGACTTTTACATTTGACTACACCCCTCTGGCGGACAAGGTTAGAAGGACGGTTTTTAGGCACTGGGACGTCATCATGAAAGACGAGGACCTGTCGAGAAAGGTGGGTGGCTTGCCGCGAGTAGCTTTCAGGCGGGCACCCACCCTGAGGAACATGCTCACCCGAAGCGAGTTCATTTCCCCCAGGAAAACAAATTGGTTGAATAGAAATATTCCAAAAGGGAACTTCAGGTGTGGGCGTTGTGTCCATTGTCCCCACATGCTGCTCCAGAGGAGCACACAGGTGGGGAAGGAGATATTCCAGGCCAAGGCTTTCTTTTCTTGTATCACTGACTATGTCGTTTATGTTATGTTCTGCCCGTGTGGCCGATATTATATAGGCCAAACAACTCGCCCGTTAAAGGTTAGAATAGGAGAACATTTAAGCTTGGTGAAATCCGGAAAAAGTGGGACAAGATTGGTGACACATATGCATGAGGCACATGGGGGAAACGGTAGAGGCCTAAGGTTTGCTGTTTTGGAAAGAATTGAACCACAGAGACGTGGAGGCGATAGAGAGAAAATGCTACTGAGGAGAGAGACATGGCTGATCCTGCAGACTAATGCAATGGGCCCCCTAGGTTTAAATGATAAGATAGAACTTTCATGCATGTTAGACCCCTGAGATGCCCCTTTAGAAGAACCCTGACCCCTAAGAAAAATCATCCCCTTTTCTTTCCCCCCTTTTCTTCCCCCCTTCCCCCCCCCCCTTCCCCCCCCCCCCTCCCCCAGTGTCAATATGTGTGGCCTTTGTGGATTGTATTAAATATAGAATCGTAGATTGAAATCTCTTAAGGGATATTGAGACCCTTTTCCTCTTTTCCTCCCTTTCCATCCACTCCTCCCCGTTTGTCTTGGATGTGATGGCGCTATCGCGCAATATTTCCCGCATCCTCGATAAAATGTGGTCAGTAATTTACATAGTGATGTTTAGGCATATTAGGCCTTCCGGGACATTTATAACTGTTTGGTCTCCATCCTTCTCTCACTCCGCTCCGGCTTGTATTGATTTTAGTCACTGTGTGGAATTGTGGTTACACTTTACATTGTGCACTAATTGTATTGGCCGCAGGATGGCGCTTGGTTCATGGGTGTGCATGAACTAAGGGACCAGGAGGTATGTACCGTTTGGACATATCTGGAGGTGGTTTCACTTCCGCATATGCGCAGAACAGGGTGGCGTGTTGTATAGGGATACGCCGCAACCGGCAGACTTGAAGTATACATTTTTGCTTTTTGGTCTGTCATGCGACCTGTAGGTCGCATCTGTTGCGCGTCACTGGCTCCCGCATGCGCACTGTGAGCCAGGCCCCCTCTGCCAGCCGACCAATCACCTCCGAGGATGGGTGCCGTCGGAAGGGGCGGGGCTTTTCCCCGTCATATGCCGGTCCCGCTTCGGCTGCCTTTCTTGTGGAACGCAGCGTGACCAAGCGTCCTGGTGGACGCGAAACGGCCGTCGCCGACCCTTCTACAGCCCTGAGCACCCACCTCCAACCCACTCCACATACGCCATGGAATACCAGGTGACAACTATTTGACTTTGTACACTGTACACTGTACAAGCGTTTTTACAATAAATAAGCTGAATGACGGATGGTGCCCAGATCTGCTTCTTGTTTACAATGGATACATGATTGCTTTCTTCTTGCCATATATGTGAGGCACACGTCAGTGGCTGAGTATCAAATAGTGCTGATATCGCTACAAGCAGGAGTTTTTGGGATATAACTTTTCTCAACCCACAGATCCTTTCTGATCACAGCAGGAGTGTCACACTCACTTTTTCTTTTGACAACATGATTGACTGTCTCACACACACACATATATTGTATGCAACAATTATGACAGCTTTTCTAGAACAACATTTTTTTTTTAAAGTTCTCATTGCAAGTGCATACACACAGCTTCAACTGTATGATTGCCACCGCACACAATTTTCAGCACCCTTCACAATGGTCTATATAACACAGGTGATGGCTACAATCTACAATACTTTTTGAGAAAGGGTTGACCTCTTGTTCATCAATGGTGACCTGTAAATGGAGCAGAGGTTCGGTTTTCCCCAGCTAAACAACTGGTATCAGTTGAAAAAAGCGCCTGAGCCATCTGTGTAAAGTGGACACCTTTATAGACTTCAGAGTTATTTTCTGAAAATCATGACTACAAGGTGGTGTTGGTGAAAAGAGCACCCGAGTTTTTTGATTTGGCTACAAAAGAGCTCCCTCTTGCATCTGAGACTTTTGATTCAGCTAAAAAAAGGACGCCCTTCTATAGCCGAGATTTTTGATTCAAGGTTTTTCATTTGGCTATAAAAGAGTGCCCTTTTATAGCAAATATTTTTTCAGCTGTTAAAGGTTGCTGGATATTAGAGATGGCTCGAACCTCCGATTTTCGGTTCGCGAACCTCGAACTCGAATTTCTGAAAAAGTTTGCGAACCTGCGAACATTTCGAACCATACTAGACTACAATGGGCAGGTGATCTTGAAAAACTACAAACACTGTTTCTGGCCACAAAAGTGATGTAAAAGATGTTTCAAGGGGTCTAACACCTGGAGGGGGGCATGGCGGAGTGGGATACATGCCAAAAGTCCCGGGGAAAATTACGGATTTGCCGCACAGCAGGGTTCTAATACCTAAAAGGCAGAAATCACATTGCATTGCTAAATAAAGTGCTTGAAAACATCTTGTGTGTGTGTACATGGATCAGGTAGTGTAAGTAGTGTACTGCTTCACACTGACAGACCAAACTCACTGTGTAACGCACCGCAAACAGCTGTTTGTGTAGTGATGGCTGTGCTGGACTGGTGTGCACGATGGCGAGAGTGCGGGCGATGGCGGTTTTCAAGCCCATATGGTCGGGCTCAGGTAGCTCAATGACAGAACAACTGTCCACAATGAAGCAATGACCTTATCATCTTGGGTCAGGTGTGCCCCCCAACACACTCATATAGCCAGTCATTGCTTTCATTGTGATATGCAAGCCCCTTCACTGCGGAAAGGTAACGATCACAAAGGGGAATTGACACATGTATATGCCTTTTGTTTTGTTGTTGCAGCCGCAGTGCAGCCAGAAAAATTAGGCAGGCATGTACACACACCAGAAAAAAAATATTATTGTGTTTGGTAGCACAATAGGGGGCGGGCCTTAAAAATTCAGGAATCCACCTGGGTCCTGGTCTGGACCCTGTTGGTGGTGGCGGAGAAGGCAGTCAAGTGGCCTGCAGGCAAAGATGCTGTGTGGGGACTGACTTAGTCTTTGGGCAGGCATGCAGGCAGAGATGCTGTGTGTGGGGACTGACTTAGTCTTCGGGTAGGCAGTAGCCCTCCGGGATTCATGCCTCATTCATTTTGATAAATTTTTGACCTGACTGCTGGTGGTATAATACAAAATGCAGTCACACAGTCACAGAGGCAGTGAAAGGTATGCACTGAATGTGCTGGGCCTGGCACAGTAAAGCAATTAGCAAGGGCCAGCTGCGACAGACAGGGCTGTATATGCAGTGTCAGTGGCACACACACACAAATAAAAACACATCAGAAGAATATTAGCTCTCAAAAGAGCAGTTTTGAGGGTGCTTTTCATCAACAAATATCAGCAAGGAGCAAGCTAACCAATCTCCTAACTATTGCTTTCCCTATCTCTCCAATGTCTCTCCCTTCTCTCACTAATACAGCAGCACACAGAGTGAGAACATTGCCGATGCTGCTGCCTTTTATAATGGGGAAGGAGGCTCCAGGAGGGAGTGCAGCCTGATTGGCTGCCATGTGTCTGCTGACTGTGATGTAGAGGGTCAAATTATGTAGTACAGGGGGCGGGTCGAACTCGCAAAGTGTTCGCGGTTTACCGCAATTCAAACCAGCTAAGTTTGCGCGTGCAAGTTGTCCCGCGAACCGTTCGGGCCATCTCTACTGGATATAGCCACAATTTTTAGGCTATATAAATGTGACTACAACATCGGTTATATCAGCAGGTGACTAAATTAGGATATAACGGTTAATTTGGTTATATCAGTTCATTTGATTATTTCAGTTTAAAATAACATAAATGCTTGACATGAAATGTGACTAAGATTGTGCACCACCATGGGGGATTAAGGTTAGGCACCACTGGGGGAGGGGCTTAGGGTTCGGCACTATCAGGGGGTTCTTAGGGTTAGGCACCACCAAGGGAGGGTTCCGTGCGAGAGTAGGAACAAGTTAGGTCATAGTAATCACCTTTCTTGGCTATATCACTTTTCTTGGCTATATCCAGCACCGTTCTATAGCCCAACTAGTTTCGGCTGTAACTGCACCCTTTTATAGCCCAACAAATTTCAGCTATAACAGCATCCTTTCTTGTAAACTAAAACCAGCTTTTTAGCTACACCACGTGCCTTTTGTAGCCAGATTTGGCATCTCGACTTCACCAGGGGACTTTTGTAGCCAAATCTGGCTTTTTTTCTTCTATATTAGACACCCTTTTTTCCAGGTGCCCTTTTCAAATGAATGTCAACAACTACCTCACTTCCTCTTCAGGAGGACACAAAGGTGGCCAAACCATTTCCCAACCACAGGTTTTTTTCCCCTTAAAACCAGGGCAATTTTCACATCACACTCCTCCCATTCATTCGCCAATAACTTAGTCATTACTTATCACACCAAAATTATCTTTTTTTTTTTTTTTTCACCACCAACTACTAAGCTTTCTTTGGGTGATACTTTTTTTCTAATAATTATTTTATTTTGTATGCATTTTAAAAAGAATAAGAAAAGATTATTTTTCAGCCATAAGGCTGGGTGCACACATGGCAGAAATGCTTACAGAGTGTAAAACACTGCGTTTTATGCAGCAATGTTAATCTATGGAATGCAAAAGGACCAGCGTTTCACCTGCGATTTACAGTAAGCGTTCTGCAGACGCTTGCAGTGTTGCATAATACGCAGGCTGGCTGCCAAAACGCACATAATGAAAGTCAATGGAAACGCATATGCATAGCATTTTCCACGCGTTTTATGCTGCATTTTTAATTAAAAAGTAAAGATCTCAGACATGTTTCAGCTTCCTGTTGTCTTCCTAATGATTTGCATATATTTAAATTTGAAAACGCATAGAACATGCATATATTAGCAACCACAAACGCGTACAAACGCGCGCCAAGCACATAACAAAAATGCATCTGTGTAAAAACAAAATGCAAACGCACCAAAAACACTGTAAAAACGCATTAACCTAATGCAAATGCACCTGTGGAAAACACCAGACTTTCACGCTATGCTATATGTGAACCTAGCAGTATAGTTTTAAAATTAAATGTGCTATTGTATTTGTCCCAGTTATTACAACATTTAAATTATGTCCCTAGTATAATGTATTGGTGATAACATGTTACTTGGAAATAAAGGTGTATTTTTTTCTGATTAGTGTTTTTAATACTATATCGATTATTACAAGCCTTTATTTGCAAAACTAACTGTAATATAACCTCATGACATACATATAAAAAAAGTCCCTAAGGTAACTATTTATGTATATATATTTTTTCAATTATATTTTTTTTTCACAAGTGTTTTATTTTGATAACTAAGGGGCAGAGGTGAATGAGGTTAAAAACTAATAAAAATGTATTAATTGTTATACAGGTCCTTCTCAAAAAATTAGCATATTGTGATAAAGGTCATTATTTTCTGTAATGTACTGATAAACATTAGACTTTCATATATTTTAGATTCATTACACACAACTGAAGTAGTTCAAGCCTTTTATTGTTTTAATATTGATGATTTTGGCATTCAGCTCATGAAAACCCAAAATTCCTATCTCAAAAAATTAGCATATCATGAAAAGGTTCTATAAACAAGCTATTAACCTAATCGTCTGAACCAACAAATTAACTCTAAACACCTGCAAAAGATTCCTGAGGCTTTTAAAAACTCCCAGCCTGGTTCATTACTCAAAAGCGCAATCATGGGTAAGACTGCTGATCTGACTGCTGTCCAGAAGGCCATCATTGACACCCTCAAGCAAGAGGGTAAGACACAGAAAGAAATTTCTGAACGAATAGGCTGTTCCCAGAGTGCTGTATCAAGACAGTGGGAAGTCTGTAGGAAGGAAAAAGTGTGGCAGAAAACGCTGCACAACGAGAAGAGGTGACCGGACCCTGAGGAAGATTGTGGAGAAGGACCGATTCCAGACCTTGGGGGACCTGCGGAAGCAGTGGAATGAGTCTGGAGTAGAAACATCCAGAGCCACCGTGTACAGGCTTGTGCAGGAAATGGGCTGCAGGTGCCGCATTCCCCAGGTCAAGCCACTTTTGAACCAGAAACAGCGGCAGAAGCGCCTGACTTGGGCTACAGAGAAGCAGCACTGGAGTGTTGCTCAGTGGTCCAAAGTACTTTTTTCGGATGAAAGCAACTTTTGCATGTCATTCGGAAATCAAGGTGCCAGAGTCTGGAGGAAGACTGGGGAGAGGGAAATGCCAGAATGCCTGAAGTCCAGTGTCAAGTACCCACAGTCAGTGATGGTCTGGGGTGCCACGTCAGCTGCTGGTGTTGGCCCACTGTGTTTTATCAAGAGTAGGGTCAATGCAGCTAGCTATCAGGAGATTTTGGAGCACTTCATGCTTCCATCTGCTGAAAAGCTTTATGGAGATGAAGATTTCATTTTTCAGCACGACCTGGCACCTGCTCACAGTGCCAAAACCACTGGTAAATGGTTTACTGACCATGGTATTACTGTGCTCAATTGGCCTGCCAACTCTCCTGACCTGAACACCATAGAGAATCTGGGGGATATTGTAAAGAGAAAGTTGAGAGACGCAAGACTCAACACTCTGGATGAGCTTAAAGTGAACCTCAGGACTTGTAATATGGGGGTTTCTCTTTTTTATGTGCTACTATTTTAATTTTTTAATGTGTTAAAATAAAAACTTTATATTTTTTTATAAAAAACTTCATGACTCATTGAGTGTTTTGATTTGCAGACCCTCGTCTGCTTTCTTTACAAATTCTCAGTTCTCAAACCATTCTGAGTCATGTTACAAACGGATTAATGCATGTTATATTAGTTTGTGGTGATTGATGTTGGTTGGAGCCCACTCTTTATACTAAACTTGTATCTGGGTCCACGTGACCCTGCCCACACAAGTGAGCTCCACCCACTCACCATATATATATATATATATATATATATATATATATATATATATATATATATATATATATATATATACATAATTGGATAATTCCAGTATCTTTTGATTACATTGTTATTTGGCGCCCTGGGTTTGTTGACGGTTGTGGGGCCCTTCCGTCCCTCTGGACAACAACTGTTCCCCTTTTCCCTTTTTCCTTCTTTCCCCTTTCCCCCCCTTTCCCCTCATCATGTTTCAATGGGATAACTTCATACAGAATCTACAACAACATAGAGAAACGACCCCTTCAGGTCCATTGACTGATAGGGACATTCTGTACAGCTTCAATCGTTTACAGCATTTGCTGGAAGCAAAATCCAGGAAATACTGGGAGTTAAAATATACTGATAGGTACCTTGATGAAAAAATAAGTCCATATAACATGAGAATGTTGGCCTGTTGGCCATATTGAGGGGGGAATGAGAACCTGACCCGTTTGGAGGGGTCCGGACCCGAACGGGGCCGGTATTACTGCGGGAGCCATGGCGGAATGAACGGGAGGGCGTGGATTGCATCCTCCATGGATCTGGATTATGAAAAAGTATTTAACTTTTTTCACATTTGTGGCCTCGGAAGTCCTTTAAATATTGTTTTCTGCTATCTTTTTGACATATCCTGCAAATTTGGTGTTGCTAGGATGTAAGGGGCCTTTGCTATTAACTGCTAAAGTCGGCGGGTGATAACCAACCAGAATTACAGGGGTGCAAAAGTGCTAAATTCTGCCATTGACCTTTATGGGGCTCCCTATTTCACTTTCAAAAATCCCAAATCTTGTCAAAGGACTATGGCTCAGCAGTGGCACATTTTCTAGCATTATAGGGACTGTTAGGGGGATCATAACTGGTGAGTTTTGGGCCCCTAGGCCAAAGTGGTCATAGCCTAGGGTCACAAAAACCTGTTTATTTGGGCAATGTTAATGGTGGAGATTCTGACAAACATAAATTGCAGCCATGGCCGTTAGCAAAGTCTGAATCTCACAACATGTCTCATGCAGGTAGAAGGCATATTGTTGTACTTGGACTCCAATGTTGGGTTCCCTAAATCTCTGCAAACCAGAGTTATGGGGGTGCAAAAATGCAAAATTCCCCCATAGGCTTTCATTGGGCCTCCTATATCACTTTCCAAAATCTCACATTTCAAAAGGCGATGGTTCAGCAGTGGCAAATTTTCTAGCATTGTAGGGACTCTTAGGGGGATCATTACTGGTGAGTTTCGGGCCTCTAGGCCAAAGAGGTCATAGCCTAGGTCACAAAAAATGTTTACTTACGACCGGAGGGCCCATCCGTGTTGTTCCATTTAATCTCACCCCAACTGAGCGTAATGCCCTTAGGGATTTACAAAATAACAAATCCATTGTCATACGTAATGCTGACAAGGGGGGCTCCATTGTAGTTTTGGATAGTGACACTTACCGTGATGAGGCCCTCAGGCAATTAGGGGACACTGACACTTATCTGAATTTGAGTACAGATCCCACTCCTGAATTTCAGAAGAGACTATGCAGTCTCCTATCATATGGGGAGAGTTTGGGAGTCCTCGATTCAAGATTAAATAATTTTTTGGAAGTTAAGTGCCCTATTGTCCCAGTGTTTCACCATCTGGCCAAGATCCACAAACTGGGCTCTCCCCCAGAGGGCAGGCCCATTGTGGCTGGTATTGGTTCTCTGGGGGAGCGCCTGGGATCTTGGGTTGATTCACTACTACAGCCCCTGGTTACACGCCTTCCAGGTTATGTTAAGGATACAAAACACCTTTTGGCGAGTTTGGGTGGTCTGAGGTGGGAACCTGGATTCTCATGGGTCACAGTGGATGTTAAATCCCTCTACTCCTGCATCCCGCATGATCTGGCATTAAAGGCGCTCGAGTTTCACCTCACCAGGTATTCAGAATACTCTATTGATCTTCAGATGTTTATCCTTGTGGTCGTCGAGTACCTCCTAGCCCACAACTATTTCATGTTTGACGGCAGGTTTTTCCTCCAGAGGCGGGGAACCTCAATGGGCGCCAAATTCTCACCATCCCTTGCGAATTTGTATATGGGGTGGTGGGAGGAGTGCTATGTATTTGGGGGAACCTGCCGTCTACTGGAGGATGTTGTGTGGTATGGGAGGTACATCGACGACCTTTTGGTTGTCTGGAGGGGTGATCCTTTGAGTGCAGTGAGTCTGATTGATTATTTCAATACCAATGATTTGAACCTCCAGTTCACATACACAGTCAACACGACCTCTATTAGTTATTTAGATGTCATTCTGAGAGGTAATGTTCATACAGGGGCTGTTGACACTAACACATACAGGAAACCGTGCAGTGGCAACACTATATTAAGAGCAGACAGTTGCCATCCAGCACATACAATACGCAGTATTCCTGTTGGGGAGTTCATCAGGGCAAGGCGTAATTGCTCTGATGAAGCCATTTTGCAGGATGAACTGGATATCGTTGAGAATCGTCTGAGAGCCTGGGGCGATCCCTCATGGTCTATTCAGAGGGAAAGGTCCAAGGCCACAGACAAATCCCAACTAGAGTTGCTGCAATCTGTAAGGCAACACAAACATGGTCAGCATAGACCCACATTTGTAACCACACATTCAGTGGAATACAAGAAGGTAACCAACATAATCACGAAATATTTGCCAATATAGAAGGAGATGCAGGTCTTTCACCATTTCTTAAAAATGGAGTCAGATTTTCTAGCAGACGAGCTCCGACTCTAGGGCAGATTCTCTCCCCTAGTCTCTACGACTCTGGGTCCACTCCAAAAACTTGGTTATCAGTAGTGGGGTCTTTCAAGTGTGGCACTCCCACATATAGGTACTGCCATGCACACCGGAGATCGAAAACGGTTGTCTCTGCCACAAACGGTTGTTCTTTTAGTATTAAGCAATTCATTAATTGCGGCAGCAGATACGTTGTTTATCTTGTGACCTGCAGCCTTTGCTCTTTACAATACATGGGTTGTTCCACGAGACCCGTGAGGCAGAGAATAGCCGAACATTATCTGGGTGCGGGATGGTCCACTCTTAACATTTCTAATGTGGCTAAACACTTCAGAGACATGCATAGTGAGGATATGACGGGGTTTTTGTTCCAGGGGATTGAAAGAGTTATGCCCTCTAGGAGGGGTGGGGATCTCTATAAAAACCTTTTGAAGAGGGAAGCCATGTGGATCCATCGCTTGGGCACTAGGTTCCCACAGGGCTTAAATGCCAAATGGGACCTGTCGCTCATCACTTGAGATTCCTCAATTTTTGGTCTCTTTTCCATGGTTTTAGGGTATTTCTCATTTTGAGTATTCTCTTTTCCTTCACATATCGTCCTAGGGATCTGTGGTGTGTCACTGTCATATTTCGAATGTACTAGTTTGTCCCTTGGTATTCTTATGGTTTTACATTTTATCGAGTTTTAATTCCTTTGTTGTATGTATTTCCATATTGTTGGATAGGAGACATTTACCTCTCCTTGCACCCTAACGACCATTTTACCCCTCCTTTGGGCGGGGTTTGGAGGGACAGGTGCATGGACGTCCCCCTATATATGGGGGCCTTCACCATTGTTTGATCAGCTATGATTAAGAGCTAGTATAGCTCGAAACATGTTAGCCTTTTGATACATGTGTTATTATTGGATATGTCCTAAATGAAGAATCGGAACCTTGAACAAGTGCAGACTTTTTGCTTTTGTACTTCACGTGGCCCTTGCTGACCTGGTCGTGCACTGTCAGAAGGACTGGTGGGTTGCAGCGGTGTACACATTACTTTTTCCTAGGTCACAAAAACCTGTTTATTTGGGCAATGTTAATGGTGGAGATTCTGACGTACATAAATCGCAGCCATGGCCGTTAGCAAAGTCTGAATCTCACGACATGTCTCATGCAGGTAGAAGGCATATTGTTGTACTTGGACTCCAATGTTGGGTTCCCTAAATCTCTGCAAACCAGAGTTATGGGGGTGCAAAGGTGCTAAATTCCCCCATAGGCTTTCATGCAGTACATAGGAACTCATTTTTCACATTGAATATTTAATAGCTGCACATACACTGGTAAATTGATGCAATTTTTTTACACATTAAACGTGAATATTAGGCCTAATTATGATTCACAAGCATAGTGTGCCGAACATAACGTAATCGCAATTACGCAATGCGTAAATGTGAAAAAAATTATGCAACATTTTGCGTAATTTTAATTGACTTATTACAAACACTACTAATCGAAAGGGGATGCCAGCTACAGATTGGGATGAGGTTCAATCCTTGGTTAAAGTTCCTCTTTACATTTAAGGGCACATACTGTGCAATTGCTGCTCCAGCACAAATACAGCAGGAGCTGTGATCCCAAAGAGATCACACACTGAGAGCTTGTTCACACTATGAGCATTTGTGGTTTTCTTTAAGTGTTAATGTGATTTGAGAAATCGCCCTCAAAGCGCTTGTGCAATGATTCCCTATGAGAGTGTTCACATGTGCGCGTTGCGATTGCGTTCTGTTCCCCCCAAAATGCTGTCTGTACCATTTTGTGGTTGATTTGGCTACAAAAATATATTGATTTCCTGGGCGCTTTCATGAATAAATACATTGAGCTTGATTCACAAACGTGTGATAACTCAGTTATCACGCCCAAAAGCTTTGTACGTGCAAACTAGGGTGCTAAGTATTTAGCACGTGCAAACTAGGGTGCTAAGTATTTAGCACGTGCAAAGGTGCTAAGTATTTAGCACGTGCAAACTAGGGTGCTAAGTATTTAGCACGTGCAAACTACTTAGCACCCTAGTTTGGACGTGCAAAGCCTTGACATCAATGGAGCTTCGCCCGCACAGTAAAATAGAGTATGTTAATGTAATTATGAATGGTGGTTACATTAACATGTGCGGTACTGTAAAGCGGCGCGCACAAAGTCTTACGCGCATGTTAGCATGGGCAAAGTGGCTTTAACACTTTGCACACTTTAGTGAATCAAGCCCATTGTATTTATTAATTTTCGGGTGAAAGAGTTCACTTCCTGACTGACGTCAGGAAGTGCAAAAAAAGTATTGCTCTGCAAAAGTGCTTAGAAAAGCGCTTATACAGCGCAGGGAAATCTGATTTAAAAAATCGCAATAAATCGCTCAGCACTTGCCATAGCGCTGGCGATGTGTAATGTGAACATAGCCTTACTGTAGAATTTGAGCTTGAGAGTTTGGTTAATTATGAGCCCTTAGGGCTGATTCACACTACAAGAGCTTTTTAAATGCTAGAGATTTTAAAAGCTCTTGCTAATGCAATGCTATGGGGGATTTTTACAAAATTACATCGCTCCAGTGTGAACATACACATAGGATAACATTAGCTGGAGCTTTTAAAATCACAAAGCACTCAGAAAAGCTCTTGTAGTGTGAACCAGCCCTTTGTGTTTCCTTGATGCAAGTTTAAAGTGGACCTGAACTCAGAACTCCGCTCTGCTCTAAAAGATACGCAACAGCATAATAAGATTTAAACAAAAAACATTTATTTGTTACAGCTGATACAAATACTAAAATAAATTTGCAAAGCTTCTACTTCCTGATTCATGGAAGCAGACATATTGTTTACAGCCTGTACTATCAGATGGACGTATCTGCTTATCTGCCATAGGCAGTCATGTGACACAGGGAAAACTCAAATTACAACTAGTGATTAGACAAGAGTGAGGAGGAATTAGACAGGCTAAACCCTTTAAATACATACAGGGTGCATTTCTGTTATTCCTTGTTTTTCCTTGTGTCCTGTGCAAGAGTTCAGGTCCACTTTAAATATGGAAACCTGGCTCATCTACCTAAGATGGAAATTAAGAAAGAGATCTTAGTAGCCAAAGTATTAATATTGAGCAGGCCCTAGAATAAGGATGTCACCTTAAATTAATTAGTTTAGTGCAGAAGCTGTATTTATGTATGTTAGAATGTCAGAATGTTCCTCTTTAGTAAAAACATGTTTCTGCTGCTGTACAGTCTTTGTGATGAAACCTGTAGAAACACAGTTACTATTTCAGTACAAGAAGGCATGTTTGTTCCACACACCATTAGTAAAATCAGCACAGATTCCAAGGTAAGAAGAAACCAGCACATTTGAATGGGAGCACAGCACTTTCCCATTTAAAGCAGCCATCATTTGCTTACAGTTTTTTAACTGTAAAAACCAACCATCAGAAAATAACATCCACACAGCGGTGCTGTGTCAAAAGGTTTAAAGAGACACTCCAGCTAAAATGCAAAAACAAGATGTATTGAACATTGAACCCAAATGAAGACATATACAGTATGTATATATAGACATACTAGCCGACCCGCGGCGTAGCATACGCCGCATAAGAGGGTAGAGGGCAAGAAGGGGGTATTGGGCACAGCGGTGGGGAGGGGGGTTGGAACCCCCCCTCAACTGGGTCCCCCATGTGTGCTCTACCTCCAGCTTAAGCTCAGCAGGAACCCCCCCCCTCACCTGGGTCCCCCATGTGCCCTCCCCCTCCAGCTTATGCTCAGCAGGAACCCCCTCCCTCACCTTGGTCCCCCATGTGCACCCCCCATCCTGCTTAAAGAGAACCCGAGGTGGGAATTACTTTTACTATTGGGGCACAGAGGCTGGTTGTGCGCACTAACACCAGCCTCTGTTGCCCCATCGTGTGTCTCCATGTCCCCCCTGCTCGCCGCTATACCCCCCGCATTGCTGGCGACACGCAGCGTGTCGCCAGCTCAATGTTTACCTTGCGCTGTCAGTCAGCGCTGCTCCCCTGCCTCCTCCGCATCGGCGCACCCACCCGTGTCCCTTCCCTCCCGCTGATAGGAGGGAAGTGACGCGGCGGGTGGCGCCGATGCGGAGGAGGCGGGGGAGCGGCGCTGACAGACAGCGCAAGGTAAACATTGAGCTGGCGACACGCTGCGTGTCGTCAGCAATGCGGGGGGTATAGCGGCGAGCAGGGGGGACATGGAGGCACACGATGGGGCAACAGAGGCTGGTCTTAGTGCGCACAACCAGCCTCTGTGCCCCAATAGTAAAAGTAATTCCCACCTCGGGTTCTCTTTAAGCACAGTAGAAGCCGCCACTATTAGTAAGAGGCAGCGGACGGGAATGACTCACCTCTACCGTATTCCATCATGCATTCCACTGTCGTCACTTCCTGCAATGCCACACACTGTATTGGTGCAATTTGACTTTTTAAAACAGAAGGAAATCTGCAATAATACAGCTATAAGTGAACATTTGTGTTTACCCATAATGCACTGCTACTAAATATGAAAATTACCCCTTTTCCCCCTTGGTAAGCCAAGCAAGCATCCAGAGCTGCTGGTGTATAGCAAGCATATAGCTTTAAATTTTACACAGTCATATCAAATCCACATGTAGACAGCCTGTTTCAGACATTTGGTCCTCATCAGTACATGGCAGGGATTGATACAGCTGTATGAGATAGGGCTTGGACCAGTACAACAGAGTAACCAAGCAGCTCAGGGTGACCCAAACCACTCGGAATGTATAGGGGGATAAAAGGGACCAAAAAGACCTTCTACTAAAAAAAACAAAGCTTGGTGTAATTTGCCTTCCTAAAACAGAAAGAAATATGCAATTATTCAGCTATAAGTGAACATTTGTGGTTACCCACAATGCACTGCTGCTAAATATGCAAATAATTCCTTTTTCCCCTTAGTAAGCCAAGCAAGCATCCAGAACCACTGGTGTATAGCAAGCCTATAGCTTCAAATTTTACACAGTCATATCAAACCCACATGTGACAGCCTGTTTCAGACTTTTGTTCCTCATTAGTACATGGCAGGGATTGATACAGCTGTATGAGATAGGGCTTGGACCAGTACAACAGAGTAACCAAGCACCTCAGGGTGACCCAAACCACTCGGAATGAATAGGTGGATAAAAGGGACCAAAAAGACCTCCTACTAAAAAAATCAAAGCTTGGTGTAATGTGCCTTCTTAACCCATTCAGGTTCCGTGGTTTTCACGAGAGAAATGTTCACCTCCCATTCATTAGCCTATAACTTTATCACTACTTATCACAATGAACTGATCTATATCTTGTTTTTTCCGCCACCAATTAGGCTTTCTTTGGGGGGTACATTTTGCTAAGAGCCACTTTACTGTAAACGCATTTTAACAGGAAAAATAAGAAAAAAATGGAAAAATTCATTATTTCTCAGTTTTCAGCCATTATAGTTTTAAAATAATACATGCCTCCATAATTAAAACTCACGTATTGTATATGCCCATATGTCCCGGTTATTACACCATTAAAATTATGTCCCTATCACAATGTATGGCGACAATATTTTATTTGGAAATAAAGGTGCATTTTTTCCATTTTGCATCCATCACTATTAACAAGTTTAAAATAAAAAAAAAATATAGAAATATTTCATCTTTACATTGATATTTAAAAAGTTTAGACCCTTAGGTAAATATTTACATGTTTTGTTTTTTTTTAATTGTAATGGTTTTTTTTATTTATAGTAAACATTTTATTTGGGTAGTTTTGGGAGGGTGGGGGGTAAACAATAGATTTATAATGTAAATGTGTGTTGATTTTAATTCATTTTTATTTTCAGGTGTAGTATTACTTTTTGGCCACAAGATGGCGGCCATGAGTTTGTTTACATGACATCACTCTAAGCGTAACACACGCTTAGAGTGGCGCATCAGGAAGTGAATGGCCAGAAAAGGCGCAGCTTCCGAGAGAAGCTGTCGCTTTTTCAGCGGGGGAGAGGAATCGGTGATCGGACTTCATAGTCCGATACATTGATTGCCTGACTACCGAATCCGCGGCCGGGAGTGCGCGTGCACACGCGCGATCGGCCGCGGGGGCGCGCGGTAGCGCACATGGTTTCTGGACGTAGTTTCTACGTCCAGAAACCAAAACACGTTAAAGGACTTCCGAGGCCAAAATCTGCCCCCAAAACGTAAAAAAGTTAACTACCTGCATGACTTTGTAAGGCAAGGAGGACGCCGTCCGCGCCCTCCGTGCCGTTCCACCTGGTCCCCTCTGCTCAATAGCCCCCCGAAAGGCTGCGACCCCACGGTCCGGGTCTGTATCTGCAGCCTGCATAAAGATGGCCGCCGGAGCTGGCCACGGCTGCGCAGTCCGTATAGCCGCTACTGCGGCTGTGCAGCTCTAGGGCCAACCCCCCGATCTACGTCACAGGCAGCGTGGATCGGAGGGTTGGCCCTAGAGCTGCGCAGCCGTGGCCAGCTCCGGCGGCCATCTTTATGCAGGCTGCAGATACCGACCCGGACCGTGGGGTCGCAGTCTTTCAGGGGGCTATTGAGCAGAGGGGACCAGGCGGAACGGCACGGAGGGTGCGGACGGCGTGCTTTACAAAGTCATGCAGGTAGTTAACTTTTTTTACGTTTTGGGGGCAGATTTTGGTCTCGGAAGTCCTCTAAAACAGAAGAAACTGCAATAATTCAGCTACACGTGAACATTTGTGATTACCCACAATGAACCACTACTAAATATGCAGATTATTCTTTTTCATCCTTAGTAAGCCAAGCAAGCCTATAGCTTTACATTTTACACAGACATATCAAACCCACATGTGACAGCCTATTTCAGACCTTTGGTTCTCATCAGTACATAGCAGGGATTGATAAGGCTGTATGAGACTGGGCTTGGACCAGTACAACAGAGTAACCAAGCAGCTCAGGGTGACCCAAACTACTTAGAGTGTATAGGGGGATAAAATAGACCAAAAATCCCTCCTACTAAAAAAAGCAAAGTTTGGTGTAATTTTCCTTCTTAAAACAGAAGCAAATCTGCAATAATTCAGCTATAAGTGAACATGTGTGGTTAACCACAATGCACTGCTACTGAATATGCAAATTATCCCTCTTTGCCCTTGGCTTGATATGACACTACTTCTTCTTCTTGCTTGGACCAGCCCCTTCTTCTTGCTTAGACCGGCCCTGGGGGCAGGGCGCTACTTCGTCTTCTTGTTTGAAGGTTGAGGCACTTACTCCATTATATATATAGAAGATCCTCAGAGTACTTGGGCTCCTAGTGTGTGGGGATCACTCAGAAATTCCATTCTTTTTCAGGGAACTAGCAAAACATATTGATGCAGGACACCAATACATGTAAGGGGAGTGTTGCACAACTTTTGGCCAGCTATTTGAAGGACAACTGTAGTGAGAAGAATATAGAGGCTGACATATTTATTTATTTTTAAATGATACCAGTTGCCTGGCAGCCCTGCTGATCTATTTGGCTACAGTAGTGATTGAATAATACCAGAAACAAGCATGCAGCTCATCTTGTCAGATTTTACAATTTTAGAAACACCAGAAACATTCTTGTTCAGGGTCTATGGCTAAAAGTATTAGAGACAGGGGATCAGCAGGACAGCCAGTCAACTGGAATTGTTTAAAAGGAAATGAATATGGCAGCGTCCATATCCCTCTAGCTTCTGTTGTCCTTCAGGCCTCAAGTTGCACAGTTTTTGGGAAATTCCCTGCAGTGTTTTGCATCAATCTGGTTCTTGATCATCAAGGTTTCCTCCTTGGATTTGTGATTTAAAATGTGCCTACAATGAAAAAAAACCTGGGGGGTACTCACCTCGTGAAGGTAAAGCGTAGATCCTAATGAGGCTTCCCCCGTCCTCCTGTGCAGCCCCGATCCAGCACTGACACCCCCTGAAAATCCACCAGTAAGCTTGTTGGCGGATGTACATAGGTGGAAATAGCTGAGCCCAGTCGGGCCCGCTCTACTGCACAGGTGGATGATATAGAAGTGGAGTGGTAGGCTAGGGGAAGGCTTCAGGGCCGTAACAATAGACCCTGCAAGGGATGCCTCCGCAGGGAGGCCCAGAAACCACAGGGGGCCCGTGGGGGGAAAAGTTTGAGTGACTGACAGCTAAGGGCATGGAGTGAAAAAAGCCTATTCTGTTCTCGCACCATTGTTAACTCATACACACTTTGGAATTTGTACACTGCTCCCTAGGGTTCGTAAAAAACATCTGTCTCTCACTGCTGCAAAGTTCTGATGACTTCATGTACAACCTAAAAAACAAAAGAGTCACATTTTGAAAAAAAGTTGTAGACTTTCCCTTTTCAGCAATTAGTTCAAAAGGATTTCTAGATTATTATCACACACAGGGCTAATGACCTTATGGCCACTAATTACTTTTACAACACAATGGAGTAGAGATTGATGTCTTACTGTTGTTGTTGCCTGATTGAGAGCTTGTTGTCTCAATGAATTCCAAGATCTTGTAATAACAGTATCAATCAGTGACATTCTGAATGTTTTGCCAAAGTTACATTGATACTATATCTTATGTTCAGCATGTCATTGTTGTTCCTCCATGTAGCATGTGCTCTCATGTAGTAAAATAATACAGCTGTGTGTGTATGTGTGTACTGGGAGCAGAGCTGCGACAAGGGACTTGTCGGCTGCAAGGGGCTGGAGGAAGCCCCGGGTAAGTAGATCTGGGGATAGCATAGATTGCCTGACGTTTCCTTTAAGTCTAAGTGTTTTTATCTGCATGGAGAAAACACATTGGTCCTCAGTTTTCCTGTGCAGAAAGCGAGGGGGGTGGGGGGCCCCATCCAAAGTTTCGCGGGGGAGGGGGCCCCATCCAAAGTTTTGCAGGGGGGGGGGGCAGTGATGTCTAGTTACGCCCCTGGAAGGCTTCCTCCAATTGGCAAACAAGGGCTTCCTACAACTCCCTCGTTCACTACTCCTGCTATCTGGGAGTCCAGCCTCCCCACACTTGAGGGTCGAGAATGAGGGTGACTCACAGATTATCCATTGCCTTCAGCTGAACCACCCATGATCCCTGAAGAGGCAGCGCAGCATATGACCAGACATGGAGAAAATGTGGGCCCACGGATGCACACCCTCGTTGCTGGATAATGCCTCATCATCTTCTTACTCCTGCTGCTTCTGCTGATGCCGCTCACTCTCCGGATTCTCCCAACCCAGAGCACTGCCGCTGTACTTGGATGCTCCCCTCTGCAGCAAGGTTAGGCACCTCCACTTTAATCTCTTCCCCCTGCATTTCTTCTTCAGAGGGAGCTTGCTTGCCTCCATGAGCCCTTACTTGATCTGGCTCTTCCAGGGGCAGCCTCTCCCTGGTCGAGCAGATATCACACAGTGCCCTGTCCAGCAAAAAAATCATTGGGAGCATGTTACAGATGGAAGCGTTCTTCCTGCTCACCAAGTCGGTTCCATGCAGGAATGAGCCAATACCAGGCAGATCTGATGCATCTGCCATCCCTTTGCAGAAGTCAACATGCAGAGTGTTGTTGTGAGGGTGGTTTTCTGCTCCGGGGTGTACTTGGACAAGTCTTCCTGTACTAGCACAATTGCTCGAACATAGAAAGCATGGAGTTCACCACGTTGGACAGCCACCCATGAGCCTGTGGGAGGGCAGGGCTGGAACTGCTGCAGGTCGGACAGCAACTTGGTAGCAATGGGTGAGCAAAGGAAATGGGCCACAGGTTTTCATGCCCTTTGCAACACAACAGTTATCTCTGTATGGGTCCGGAAGAACATCTGCACTATGAGGTTTAGCACATGTGTGAGACAAGGCATGTGGCTGAGGTCTCCACCATAGAGGGTGAATAGCAGATTAGCACCCTTGTCACAAACAACCTGTCCTATGTGGAGGCCTCGGGGGGTCAGCCACCTTTGCACCTGCTCCCATAGAATAGCCAGAATGCTTTTTCCCATCTGTCAATGGGGCCCAAGGGCTACCAATTGCAACAGTGGTTGGGAATAGTAGTGTTCCACTGCTGATGTGGGCATGCTTGCAGGGTGTGCCCAGTGATTGCGGAGGGACCGTGATCAGAGGAGTCTGCGGATGGCTTTCTCCTGACCCCGCAGGGTGGCATCACCAGCTGTGCTGCTGCTGTATAGGGATAGTCGGAAATGCCAATTTCCGCTTCCTCGAAAAAATCCGATTTACGCCATTGCCGATTACCACTACCGATTCCGCTTTCTGCTACCGATTTCCGCATTCCGATGTGGATGTTCGCAGAAATTTCCACCAACTTTGACATCAATTTTCTCAAAAACTACAACGCCTATTTGAAAAAAAAAATCTCTCTTGTCCCCACTCTTCTGGTTAACATACCCTGCAAATTTGGTGAGCCTAGCACCTATGGGGGCTTTGCTATTAACCGCTAAAGTCAGCAGCTTTGGACTGTGGATGGTTGGCTGTGTTTCCTGCTGCTGGCTGGCTGCTGATGCTAAATGTGCAGGAGGTTGTGAGGGTTTAGCAGAAAACGGCACAGTGGTGCTGATGCTCTGACCAGTCTGCTGCTGCCTGCACCCTTCAAACTCTCTACAGTGGTAGTTTTTCAAGTGGGAATTAAGGCCTCCAGTTCCCAGCTTTGAAGACAATTTTCATCTCTGCAACTTCAAGTGGCATATCTTGCATATGGCGATGCAAACATCTGTGGTGGACTGGTCAAAATACTGGCACACAGGTGCAGTAAAAAACGTGTGACTTTGTTTACAAAGGGAAGTCTACTTCCCATTGGCCACCGTCGTGGAGGCGTACCTCTGTTTCACCTGCAGTGGTTAGCGGAGTTTCTTCTGCATCCACTAGTCGTAGTCAGGGTAACGTGGGAGGCGGCGTGTAGTCACCGCCCACCCCACATCACGGTGGCAAGTTACCCATCAGGTCCGCTTGGTAAGCGGCCTGCTGGGAGTGACAGCCATGCGTCTCCTGACTTAGAGGTGCTCCCTCACAGCGCTGGTCATTGGTGAGTGTTTGAGAGGTGGGTGGTTTCATATTCAAATGTGCCTATTGAGAAGTAACGAGAAGTTGAGAAGTGTAGTTCCCCATTAGGTCCGCTCCGAGGACGGACCTCAGGATTGGATGATGTGAGAGAGCAATTATGATTGGTTATTTTCTCACCATGTTCAGGATACAAAGCGATGTGATGTCAGTATGAATTTGATGGCTAACAGCTCAGCTTGACAAAGGGGCGGCTGCCCTGAAACATTGTGATTACAGCTGTGGATTGCCAATAAAAGTGCTCATATCTACTAGATGGTGCCAATTTCATCTCTACAGATTGTGTTGAGCTGCAGCATGTCATGTGAGAACATTAAATGAAGCAGAATTGTCGGGTGCTGTGCGATCATTCCATATTGGGGAAGGGGAGGGGGGGGGGGGCATTCTCACAAGTTTGCCTCAGGTGGCCTGGTAGGCATTCTTATAACCCCAGGGTAGGGGAGCAATACAAGCAGCCATTATATAAGTCAGGAGCTGCTTTGTTATGAGCACATACCATGCTACAGTACGTCTTTGTGACAGAATGGTTAAATGTGCCTCTTGTAAACCTGGCAGTAGCAACTGACAGAGTGTGTTCTTTCATTAAGAAAACAGGTAACTAAAGCCTAGACATGATTTGCATGCCTCCAGCCGTACTTATGGACTTGTTATCTATCACAAATCACAAAAACCTACAATTAGATTCTCAAGAATGTCCCAAATAAATGTGGCTGAAGCTGCCGTGATCACTGCAACAATAAATAGTCTGGGAATGATAATTTCTATAACTTTAAATACTTGCATTCTGTTGGTCATCTATGGAAATCTAAAAGGGCAACACCTCCCAACAGAAATGATTTACTTCTTCAAAGGACTGGTAAACCTATCTTTGCAGACTACTATTAGTGTTGAGAGTATTTTGTTCAGCTTCTTCCCACATTTGATGGCTATCAAAGAAGTCTATTTGACTTTATTTGTCCCCACTTTTGGTTTGATGTACTACAGCTCTTACCTCACAGCCTGGCTCTGTGCACATTTCTGCATTAGTATTACAAACTTCAGCCATCAATTTTTTGTTTGGCTAAAAAGAGCCATGTCTTCTTTTCTGCTGCATATTCTGGTATTGTCAGCGGCTGGGCCTTTACTTCTAAGTCTCCTGTTTATATGGTACTATAATCTTGAAGTTCAAGAGTTTCCTCCAGGGAACAGCTCATCACAGGCTACAGTTACCATTGTAATGAGTTGCAAGAGTCTAGCATTCTGTGTTGGGAACATCCTTCTTGCAGGTTGTCCACCCTTCATTGTAGCTTTCACTTCTGCTGGAACTACCACAGTGTCTCTGTTGAGACACATTTGGAAACTGAAACAGAACATCTCGGGGTCGTCTTGTCCTAGTCTTCAAGCTCTCACCAATGCCACAAGAACGATGGTCCTATTGCTTACTCTTTCTCTAAGCTTCTACCTTTGTGTCTTTATGCTGTTTACAGGGACTGAATACAAAGGTAGAAGCAACATGTCAGTAGCCTGCTGGACTATAATCAATTTATATCCAACAGCAGAGTCTCTCATCATTTTCCAAGCCAGTCCTAGGATACGGAGAGGGATTCTGGGAAGGTTCTGCACTTGGAAATTAAGGAGCATGGGCAGTATGTTGACAGGCTAAAGAGGTTAAAACGATGTATACAACCTTGCTTGGTTTAAACCAATAGAACGTTTTAAAGTAGTACACCTAAAATGAGAGGTAAATGGAGACTGACATATTTATTTCCTTTTAAACAATACCAGTTGCCTGGCAGTCCTGCTAAAATCTTTGGCTGAAGTAGTGTCTGAATAACACAGCTGTGACCTGAAACAAGCATGCAGTTAATCTAGTCAGATCTGACAGTAATGTCAGAAAAACCTGATCTACATATGTTTGTTCAGGGTCTATGGTTAAAAATGATAGCAGAAGATGATCAGCAGAACAGCCGAGCAACCAGCATTGTTTAAAAGAAACAGAATAGGTCCATGCCCCTCTCAATTCAGGTGTCCTTTAAATAAAAAAATACACAAATACAAATCAGGGCTAATGCTGACTAGTTTAGCACTATACTGCATCTCTTCCCAGAATAGGCTGCTGTTTTTTTTTTTTTGTTTGTTTTTTTGTGTATGTAGGTAAGGTGTATGTGTCTTTTTCCTCTCCTTGCTTACATCTGGCATAAATTACAGTTTTTTTCTCACATCCATCTGGTCCAAACTTCTGTTTACCCATGTCAGACAATGTATGCCCATGCCTATTTATCACTACATAAAATTATGTGTTCACTTTCCATGGAGAAAAAAAATCCCATCAGGGTCCAGTGATTAGAGCAAAGACTCTATATTTTAACAGCCTACCTTACATTGTGATAAACCACCATTACCCTTAATTAAAACTCTTAAGGTCAGGTCTAGACTTTTTGTTGCCGGAGTTAAACTTGAGAGAATGCGCCCCCGCCCCCCCCCCCCCCTTCCCAACCCGACCCTCCAATCCACCCGATGTGAAATGATCAAACAGCAACCGACATAAAAAAAAAAAAAAACACTTGGTATAGCCAGGTGTAGGTGCCCCAATATAGGTAGCCAAGTATAGGTGCCCCCAGTATAGGTAGCAAGCTCTAGCTGCCCTCTGTATATGGCACTGGCAGTCTCCATGTACCTCCTGGTGGGCTCTGAGAGGCTTTATGGTTTCCCCTTTGCACAGAATCTGGCATGCCATCTGACCTGCATCGAGTAAGGTGATACGCCGGCTTTCGTACACGGATGCTGGAAGCTGCTAGGAGCTGGCGGGGAGTTACAGGGAGACTGCCAGACATCTCTGGAGGCTCAGTAAATATTTTACTAGCTGCCAGCACACACAAAAAGCCCATTATCCCTCAGGCATGCCGGTTAGTAGAGACTTCCAGTTGCCCGAATTCTGGATAACGAGGACTTTGCTGTAAAAGCATATTCCCCCATGGCTATGACAGGAGGGCTGGTCTCTTAAACAGGAGTCTCCACTGCACAAAAATGACAACCCTACATGGTTTGTAGCAGTAGCAATACTCTGCAAAATGAGGGTGGAAATACTCCTTTTCCCCCACCCAAACTTGTCTATTTTTTCTTGAAAATGTTTTCTTAACATGTAAATTTTCGATTTCAACGGTTTGAAGAATTTCTTATATTAGACAAAAGATAATATATAAGCAGGTCTGTAGTATGGAAGGTCAGGACAGGAGTATGAACAATTTACTTTAAAAAGCAAACTAAAGACTTCTTGCTATGATGCTCATTGCACATGCACAACCACTTTCTTAAAGAGAGTCTGAAGCGAGAATAAATCTCGCTTCAGACCTCATACTTAGCAGGGGCATGTGTGCCCCTGCTAAAACGCCGCTATCCCGCGGCTTAACGGGGGTCCCTTCACCCCCAAACCCACCCCCGTACTTTGCGGAATCTCTTCCGCATAGAGACAGGGCTAACCGCCGCAGCCCTGCCTCATTCGTGTCTATCAGACACGTACCTCCGCCTCTCCCCCGCCCCTCTCAGTCTTCCTTCACTGAGAGGGGCGGGGGAGAGGCGGCGATGCGCGTCTGATAGACGCGCTGAGAGGCAGGGCTGCAGCCGTTAGCCCTGCCTCTCGGAGCAGCAAAATCTACGACCAATTTGGTAGTTGATTTTGCGGGGGTGGGTTTGGGGTGAAGGGACCACCATTAAGCCGCGGGATAGCGGCATTTTAGCAGGGGCACACGTGCCCCTGTTAAGTATGAGCTCTGAAGTGAGATTTATTCTCACTTCAGAGTCTCTTTAAGAATACACTTGGTTGTGAGTCCATCTCTGAAGTGGACCAGACTGAACTTTTATGAAACAAATGTTGTGTGATTACTTAATTAAAGTACTTAGTTTAAGCCTATGGTTTCATCTTCTTCTTAGACCACCAGTGGTGATGTTATTAAAGGAAACCTGAAGACTATTAAAAAAAAAAAAGTTTCACTTACATGGGGCTTCTGCCAGCCCCCTTCAGCCGCCCTGTGTCTGTGACGTTACCAAATGATCCTCCAGTCCCTTGCTGTGGCTCACTTTTGCTTTCTTCAGTCGCCGTCCACTGCCCCTGTGCGGCCCTGGCTTCTCGCCTCCTTCTTTGCGCAGTAGAGATGTTCTTTGTACCGTGCCGGCACAGGGAGTGCAGGTGCAGTGAACGTTCACTTGCAAGTTGGTGAGAAAGAAAGTGAGCCATGGCGGGGGACCGGAGGATCGTATGGTAATGTCAGGAACACAGGGCGGCTGCGGGGGGCTGGCGGAAAGCCCCAGTTAAGTAAAACTCTTTTTTTTTATAATGGTTAATGGTGGCATCTGGGAATCCTCTTTACGAAGGGAATCCTTAGATGCCTGCCCCCTCCCAGGAGAAATGAGTATAGGAGTACAACCTACCCCTTACCCATTTCCATAAAGGGTTAAATGAAATAAAAACACTTCCACAAGAAAAGTCCTTTATTGTTCTTACTTAACCAGAAATACTTAACTGTAGTTTTAATAAAATGTTCCCATGCCAATATCCTTGGAAAAGGTCCCAAAAGGGATTAAAAAGGCTTGGGAGGGGGGACCCCACTTCATTTTTTAAAACATTTCCCACCCTCTGAACATAAAAAAAGTTTAAAAAAATAGGAAAAGATGCCAGGGATCTTTATACAGCAATATTGCAGCTGTATAGCGATCCCTGGCCAAAACATTGCATACGGACAATGGTAAACTTCTAAAAAAATATGCTAGTAGCAAAGCTATAAATACATGAAAAAGTGTTTAACCTCCTTGGCGGTAATCCCGAGCTAGGGTCGGGACGGAAAACCACAGCTAAGAGCGGTAATCCCGACCTCTGCTCGGGGTAGCCGACGGAGGCTGAATGCAGAGCAATGCGCTCAGCGGGAGCATTTCTACATACCTCCCGGGGATCCCGACGTCGGCTGGCATTGTTCTTCCTCTCCTCTGGGGCTCTGCTTCCTGCTGGTGAAATCGCCGACTGTCGTAATGACGACAGCCAGCAATTTCAATTTAAAGTTGCATCGCCACCTGGAGGATGGAGGCATAATTGCAGCGATGGAGTCAGGGAGGTGAGTGATTGAAAAACTGCTGCAGCTCTCCCTGGCAGCATGATTTTTTTCAGGTTTTAGGCTCTGAAAGGGTGCAAAAAAATTGCACGGCTTTTAGACCCTAAAATCTGGAAAGAATCATAATGCCAAGGGGGTTAAAAAAGATATGTAACAACATATAGTAGAATGCATTAAATTATTCAGCACACCTGCTTTTACCACAAATATCTGGGTTCCAGCGTCAAAAATATTTCCCATAGGTATGTTTTGCTGTATATTGGTATGCAGCCCCACCCTTCCACTGAAGTTTAACCTAGGCTGTTTACTATGCAGAAATAATGTTCCATGCCTGCCAGTAGTAAAGATGATTACGTGCAGGCTGATTGTGGAGGTAATTAAATGAACAATTTACATGGTGAATATCAATCCTTTCTTTCTTGGTCTCTCTTCCATTCTTGATCTCTCTTCTCTGAAGGTGTTTTTATTTCTTGTTGGAGTGTTTTGCAAATGAACAGTAGATGTTTGATAATGCAAGGCCTATGACAACAAAAAAACCAAAAAAACAAAAGGTTATTTTTTCCCATGTATTGCTGGAAAAAATATTTATGGAAAGCATGCAAGGCCTTTAAGAAAATAGGTAACCTTAGAATTATTTGCATCATATGGACCAGGCATGTATTGTAGATCTGTCAGCTGTTTGGAAACACACAACATCAAGCAGCCTCCGTGACAGCACGTCTTACCATGGTGGCTCCTGCTGCAGACATTATATATGTTGCATTGACCAGTGCAGAATTTATAATGGGGACAGCCTTAAATATTTTCATCCTCAAGGTTACCATTCAAAGCCTGAAGAAAAGACAAAATCTCACTGAAATAATTTATTTTTTCATGGGTTTAGCCAACTTCGGTCTGCAGGTGATCATGACTGCTCAGTCAGAAATGATTCACTTTTGGCCCTACATAGCTTTGATGAAGCAATATTATTTGGGAGTTGCTGTGGTTTTTTCAGGCCTGATGTACTACAGTTTTTGGCTCATGGCCTGGCTGTGTGCCCACTACTGTGTCAGCATCGTCTCCGGCAATCACCGATTATTGTTTTGGCTAAAGAGAAATCTTTCTGCTTTGTCCTTCCATGTCTCCCTGTTGTCTACAATGGGTGTGATATTCATAACTTTCCTGTCTGTCTTATTGTACAACATTGATTTCCATGCTCACCCCACGGAAAACTGCACATCAGAGTCTATGGTAATCAGTGAAATAAATGCTTATTTTCAGAGCCCATTTTATATTTTGATAATGCTTTTTCTGGGAAACTTCCTACCCTTCTGCATAGCTCTTATCTCCATTGGAATGACAACAACTTCTCTTTTAAGACATGTTTGTAAGATAAAACAGAACATTTCTGGGGATGTTGGTCCTAATCTTCAGCTTTTGACAAATGCTACTAGAACTATGATCCTCCTTTTAGCTACTTCTATAGCTTTCTCCACTGCACACATCTTACTTTTTGTAATTGGCACGCTCGACCCTTCGGGCACCATGGGATTTAACACCTGGGCGTTCATCACTCTTTATCCAACAGTTGAGGCTGCTGCCATAATACAGTCCAGTTCCAAGATGAGGAAATTATTCCTGGGAAATATCTGCAATGGCAATGCCATACACATGAAGAGAAGGAATAACACTTAAACATGTAAAATAAGCTTTTTAAAGGATGCCAGAGCCAAAAGGGTTATTAACCCCTTCCTGACTGCCTAAGACCGTTTGGTGTTAGGAAGGTGGCTCCCTCTGCCTAATGCCAATGGGCGTCAAGTCCTGGGGGCGGAGAGTAGCAGGGATTGCGCACGCAGACCCGTTGAGTTACGGAACCTGGGGCTTCTATTGGCTTCCTGCAGCTGAAATGTCCCACGCCGTCCTCCTCCAATGCTCCGTTGCCCACCGCCAGACCCGTTGTAATAATTGTCTAACAAGACGAATAATGCTTGCTCCCGCGTCATCGGGAGCTTACTGCGCAGGTGCAGTATGAAGTTTTCTTGTACTGCGCCTGCGCAGTAAGCTTCCAATGACGCGTGCGGGAGCGAGCACGCATGCGACCACAGCCACGCAACTGCAATCTAATCAGACGTCTAATTATACCAGGACCGGTGGCGGGGAGCGGAGGATTGGAGGAGGACAGCGCAGGACATTTCAGCTGCAGGGGGCTGATAGAAGCCCCAGGTAAGTGGCAATTTTTGTTTATTTAAACAGTCCACAGAACTCCTTTAAGAACTTTTTTTAAAAGTACATCTAGCACCAAACAAATTTTTCTAATAAGAACACCGAATACACAGGAGTCTAGTTCAGCATTTTGCAAGGCTATGGAAGGTTATGTGCAGATTTGAATAGTTATTTAGAGTCTACTACCAGTTTATTTTTATATTACAGTATCCACTTTTGTAAAATCGCAGCTCTTAATAAAAATAAATACAAATAAAGATACAATTCTTTGACTGATAACTATAGCAGACAACAAGCTGAAATATTGAAGAAAGTCCTTGTTTTCCAATTAGTGCAAGCAAGGTTAAAAAAATAATAATAATAATAATTGTGACAAATACAAAGTCACCCTTCAGTAGTGTTGGGCGAACAGTGTTCGCCACTGTTCGGGTTCTGCAGAACATCACCCTGTTCGGGTGATGTTCGAGTTCGGCCGAACACCTGGTGGTGTTCGGCCAAACTGTTCGAGTTCGCCCGAACTGCTGAATGCCCGGCCGAACAGGGCCCCTGTTCGTCCGAACAGGGACCTGTTCGGCCGAATACGGCCCCCCTATGGGGTCGCAGGCATAAGGGGGGAGCATGCCCCGATCGCGGGGGGGGGGGGGGGGTCGGAAATTCCCCCCACCCCCTCCGCTAGCGCTCCCCCCTCTGCCCGCTTCCCCATACAAAAGTTTGACGAAAGTAAAATAGTACCGGTGGTGGCGGCTGGCTGCTGCAGTGGCTGGCTGGCACTATGAAGTGACTGAGGAGGAGGAGTCGGAGTAGGACGCGTTGAGGGAGGCCGGGCAGCGGGCGGTTCAGCGGTAGTACCCTTGTGGTACTTCCGCCCTTTCTCTGACCTCACGTCCTCTGCGTGATGACGCATACGAGGGGAAGCGTGACGCGTACCCTCGTATGCAGAGGCCGTAACAAAGAGATGGTTCTCCCACCCTTGGCAATCTGACCTCAGGCTGCGGTCTGGCCCTGTTGTCTTAGGAACTGAGTTTGGTATTTTCTCCATGGATGCCAAACCTCAGTGGATATCGGACATATGAATAAAAAAACACATTTTACATTCAGTCATCATGCTTTGAACCCATAGATATCAAACTTGTTTGGGGTGACACCTCCTCTGTCTTAGGAATTGATATCTCAGGCTGGGAACCCACTATAAGCATCATTTGCCTCTGCAAAGATTCATTGCTTTTGGCGTATAACACACTGTGAATTAGTAATGACTGCGCAAAAGTGGATCCAAATTCTTCAAATTATGACACCATGTGGAATTAAAAATATATCTCAGTCTAATTAAGTGACATTATATGGTAGAGGAAGAAAGTCCTTAAAAAATAGCACCTCCCACAGCAAAATTTGAAAAAGTATAACAAAAATCTGTATTCAACATTAGGTATAATAATCACAGTACTGATGATTCAATAAAGAATAAAACCATTTAAAAAACAAGCAAATATTCCAACATGATCCCTGCTGCATATGGAACAATCACTCTAAATGCAATATATTGTATAATGACAATGCTGCTGTCAGATATAAAACCCACAGTAGGCTCAATATTGAGCCCAACAGGGGGAGAACCCGGGTTCAGTATACAACCTAGTGTGATGCAAGACCAATAAACAACACCTGTGCAATAAGACCTAAAAAAAAAAAAAAAAAACATGAAGAAATGTTGCATATATAAGATTATAAAATAAAGTGCACAATTGTTATCCAGGTATACAGTATTACTAGTGATAAGATGCCTAGTAGAAAATTAAGGCAAAGGAGCAGCCCATAGGAAAAAGAGCATAAAGTGGAGTAGTGCAAAAAATAGGAGATACTTATCCCAGAAATGGTGAAGTCAATCTCAGCAGCACAGCAGGGAACAAGGAATCCCCTCAGAGGACAAGATCCCACTAGTTCCGCGAGAGTCACCTCGCTTTATCAAGGAGAGAGGATTGGCATTAGGTTTTATTGCACAGGTGTTGTTTATTGGTCCTGCATCACACTAGGTTGTATACGGAACCCAGGTTCTCCCCCTGTTGGGCTCAATATTGAGCCTACTTTGTAATGAGATGATTAATACCAGTGAGCAGTGAGCACAGTACAACGTAACTGAAGGGTATCACTGGGTAATGAGATGAATAATACCAGTGAGCAGTGAGCACAGTACAACGTAACTGAAGGGTATCACTGGGTAATGAGATGAATAATACCAGTGAGCAGTGAATTCAGTACAACGTAACTGAAGGGGATCACTGGCTAATGAGATGAATAATACCAGTGAGCAGTGAGCACAGTACAACGTAACTGAAGGGAATCACTGCCAAATGATTTGAATAATACCAGTGAGCAGTGAGCACAGTACAATGTCACTCAGGAAACTTACTGAATGAACAGCACTGGCAGTGGCAGTATGACTGTCTGTAATAGTAACTGAAGTGTATGACTGACTAATGAGATGAATACAAGTGAGCAGTACAATCAGTCTGAACCAACCTGCCTGCACTAAACACACTAATCAGTACACTCTCTCACTACTATGACTACTCTGACTGACTACAGCTAACTGAAGTAAAAACTCACTAATAGGCTAGCTAGCTAAATAAAACTTAAAGTACAGTATCACAGCAATGTAAGGACTGAAAACGCTGGGTTTAGACACAGAAAACGTGCTTGCTGAAGCAACAATGGCCTGGAGATGATTCTCTCAGTGCCAGAGTCTAGCAAGGACGGAGCTTTTCATCATGGCCGCCGCTTTTTATAGAGGAGCGCAGGGCATAGCTTCCCCTCCTATGATTGGTTGCTAGGGCTTGGCTGGCGGCCTCTGATTGGCCCAGGGAAATCACTTCTGCCTACTTCCGCTTATCACGACCTAACCACAGCTTCTGTGCCATTTTCACGAACGTGAATGCGTTCGGATGTCTAGCACTCATGGTCTGCCGCAGCAGATTTTAGTGATTGAAAATTGATCCACGGCGACGAATACCCATGGCGGATAGCAAAAAAAATGGTTGTGAAATCACGGCAAATGGTGATCATGACCTACATCCGAGCACCATTGATCTGAACTTACCTGGGGCTTTCTCCAGCCCAATGTAGGTCCCTCTGCGTCCTTCTGGCTCCTCTCCCAGTCCATCCGCAGAAATAACACCCGGCAGCTCCCGGCGACACCGGGACCAAATGTCGGGCTCCGTCTTCCTGAAAGATGACATTAGTCGTCATCACGCCGGCCGCCTCGCGTCATCACGGTTTAATCACGCATGCGCAGTACTGTCACGCCGGCCGTCGTGATGACATGAGGTGGCCGACGTGATGACGACTAACGTCATCTTTCAGGAAGAGGAACTCTGTCCCGGTGTCGCTGGGTGTCATTTCTGCGGAGGGACCTGGAGAGCAGCCAGGAGGACGCCGAGGGACCTCCCGACCTACGGTGGGCTGGAGAAAGCTCGAGGTAAGTTCAAATTTTGTTTTTAATCACTACTTGGAGTCCCTTTAAAACAAGTTAAGCATTAAAGGGGCACTCCAAATCATATTTTTGTGTGCAATTTTCATGTGATTGCAATAGTAGTACAGAGACGGCAACAGGGTAAAACAATATTTCTTTAAAATGGATGAAATGAAGTAGGTAGCGGTGGACTTACCCCTCCAAAATAGACACAAAAAATTGCACTTTTAAGTAAAAATCAGTTTAATAACATTACATAGTGCGAACAAGGTGCAATGTGTTTTGCGGGTATATCCTACTTCCACAGGCAATAAATAGGAGCATATCACCAATGCGGTCTGGTACATACCCTGGCGCCTCTGTCATGTGATTGCATGGATAGCGCCATCAAATCCGTGACAATAATTTTTTGTGTTTATTTTGATAAATAAAGGGGGCCTGAGATTTAGTAATGCATCAAGCTGCATTCTTGCTTCAAGGGCAACCTATCATGCAAGAGAACAAACTCCAGTTCACTGGCCTCTTAGCAATTCTCACTATTTTTTTAAATTGCTCAGTAAATGATGTTTTTTTTGTTGTGCTACCTAGGGTTTTTTTTTGCTACTTATTAAGCACAATTTGAATTGAATTTGTTTGTAATTTGTGTCCTTTGTTAAATATGGTGAATTGTGGATCAATTATTTACTTTTGGACAACTCAGGATTTTGACATATACTATAAACTATGTTTTGTGGCTGTTTTATAAACTATGTTTTGTGGTTGTTTTAAATGTGCTTTAAAAATGTTTAAAAATACCAATAACAATGTATGCAGTTCTGTAACGTTTAAAATAAAAAATAAAATATAATAAAAAATATTATTGCCTATTTTGTACCTTAAGTGAAAAAAAAAATGTAGAGTTACATGAATATATACAAATAAGTTGCCATGGACATGGAACAGAATTATTGTGCGCGACCGCACATTTTCGTGCAAAAACGATATCGTTATCGCACGCAATCGTGAATTTTTCCACAAAACAACATTGTTTTTGCATGAAAATTCAGGATTGCACGTGATGATTCACGATTGCTCTCGCAAATTTGTGAACTTACGCAAAAATGCACGTGAAAACGGCCGTGATATGACTTATCACGGTTTAGTGAATCAAGCCCATGGTGTGTTGTAAAATACACTGAAAATATGAAGGCCCGCTGTGCCTATCTCATGCGTATTGCAGTACTGCTGCTTCCACATCTCCAAGGAAACAGCAGTGCTGTGATATCCATTAATAGAGATGGCTCAAACCTCAGATTTTGGGTCCGTGGATACGAACTTCTGCAAAAGTCCGCAAACCGGCGAACTCGGCAAACCGCAATATTCTTCAATGGGCAGGCGAACTTTAAGAACCACAAACACTTTTTCTGGCCACAAAAGTGATGGAAAAGATGTTTCAAGGGGGCTAACACCTGGAGGGGGGCATGCCGGAGTGGGATACATCAAAAGTCCTAGGGAAAATTACAGATTTGATGCAGAGCAGGGTTATAATCCCTAAAGGGCAGAAATCACATTACATTCCTAAATTTGAGGCATAAAGTGCTTTAAAACATCTTGCGTGTGTACACATTGACAGACCAAACTCACTGTGTAACACACCGCAAACAGCTGTTTGTGTAGTGACGGCCGTGCTGGTGCGCACATTGGCGAGAGTGCAGGCAATGGCAGTTTTCCAGCCAAATTGGTTGCCGGGCTGTGGTAGCTCAATGACAGAACAACAATGACTGTTCAGCTCATATAGGCCATTGCTTCATTGTGATACGCAAGCCCCTTCACCAAGGCAAGGTAATGATCATGAAGGGAAATTGACACATGTACATGCCTTTTGTTTTGTTGTAGCAGCCACAGTGCAGCAAGAAAAATTAGGCATGTACACCCACCAGAAAAAACTATTATTCTTTTTGGTAGCGGCTGCTGCTAGCAGCGGCTATAAAAATTCTAGAATTCACCTGGAGTCCTGGGCCCTGTTGGTGGTGGCGGAGAAAGATTTCCCTATCTCTCCAGCAACCTCTCCCTTCCTCTTACTACAGCAGCATCAGCAGAGTGAAAACATGGCTGATGCTGCAGAGTTTTTATAGGAGGGGACGGGGGTCCAGGAGGGAGTCCAACCATGTGTCTGCTGACTGTGATGTAGAGGGTCAAATTTAGCCCAATGACGAGGTATAGGGGATTGAATGCGCCATGTGTTCACTACCCGCCCCGGGCAGGGGTAGCTGATATCTGCGTGAACTACCTGCCAGGCGGACCGTTTGGGCCATCTCTACCTATGAAACAGGCATGGCGGACAGACGGACTCCTGGCATTGATTCCTGGGTGAGTGCGCTTTCCTACTTTCAGAGCACTTTACCCCATGCCAAGTATACAGTTCACACAGGTGCGTGAAAAAAGGGCACCAGGAAAAAAGGGCCCAGCTGATTAACAAATGGGCGCCGGTGGATAACAAAATCTCAATAACGATAAACATTGTTAACAAAATTGGTTAACGATAAATACAGTTTTAAAACAGATAGGAGATGACAACGAAAAGATATTAACTTTAAAAATCATTACATAATTCAACTTACAGCTTAACCTAACCCTACTCTCACACAGAACCCTCCGCTGGTGGTGCCTAAACCTAACCAGCCCCCTGGTGGTGCCTAACCCTAACAACTCCTCCTGGTGGTGCCTAACCCTAACCACCGCCCCTGGTGGTGCCCAATCCTAACCACCCCCCTGGTGGTGCTCATGTAGTGCTCAAGCTAACCCTAACTACCTTCCCCGTGCACAAACACCCTTACACATAGAAATGATAACATATTTGATGACATAAAATCTGTACACACACATGATATATTGCAGTGTTTCTCAACATTTTATTGGTATGTACCCCCTTTAAAACACTGTACTCACCAAGTACCCCCTAGCATAGTAAACATTATCACAAGTACCCCTTGACAAATATATATTTAATTGAAGTACACAATAATTGGTTTTAAACCATTTCAAAGCATGTACTATTGCTTTTAATTAGCTAAAATACAAATTTTGTGTTGTTTAAACACTTGAGGACCACATTGTTAAACCCCCTAAAGACCAGGCTATTTTTTGCCAAATTGGCCACTACAGCTTTAAGCCGCACAACTTAGCACACAAGTGATCCCCCCCCATTTCTCCCCACCAACAGAGATTTCTGTTGGTGGGCTCTGATCGCTCCCCCAGTGTTTATTTTTTATACATATTTATGTTATTATTTTATTAATACATTTTACTTTTTTTTTTATCCATCCCCCCAGCCAGCCATCACGACGATCAGCTGTCATAGGCTTCAGCCTATGAGAGCCGTTTGCTCTCCTGTGTCCCAGGGGTTGGTGTAATTTGCCTTCTTAAAACAGAAGGAAATTTGCAATAAATCAGTTATAAGTGAACATTTGTGGTTACCCACAAAGCTCTACTGAATATGCAAATTATCCCTTTTCACCCTTGTTAAGCCAAGCAAGCATCCAGAACCGCTGTTGTATAGCAAGCTTATAGCTTTAAATTTTACACAGCCTTATAAAACCCACATGTAGACAGCCTGTTTCGGACTTTTGGTCCTCATCAGTGCATGGCAGGGCACACGGCTGTCCCCAGTACAGCACTGCCTTAGATTGCAGTGCTGTACTATGTTAATAGACGGCGGTTTCGCCCTCTAACAGTCCCCTAACAGGCAATCGCCGCTGGGAGACTCCAAGCAGGGATGCATGATCTCCTGCAAAACAGACCCACAGGACCTCACGCATGACGCGGTCGGCTACTAGTTAAAGTGAACCTCCAGACTAAAAATCGACTCAGCAGCACTGAAAAGGCTTGGTGTTTCTTTAACAGTTTCACAGCATCAGAACTTTGTGTCTCTTATATAAGACTTATTTTTAGCTGCACAGAAGAAAACTTCCCGGGCATTTTTCCCCTGATGCTCTGCAAAGCATGATGGGATTTCTGATGTTGTTGCTCTCGTTCTGCTGTTTTGGTGCAAATTTTTTTCTCTTACAATTTGAATTTGACATTTAAAGACTAGTGCGTGCAGCTGAGAGGGGTGCTCAGGACACAGGACAGTTGGAACTGTGTCTCCTGCTCCCTGTCACCTCCTTTCATGACAAAGATGGCAGCCCCCATGAATCACAAACATTTGCCTGTTCTTTTAAAACAGGGTGGGTAAGAGATTATATTACCTATCTATTCTAATTAACATAACTAATGTAACTTAATGACAGTATGATTGTTTAGGCGGAAGTTCCACTTTAAATAAGATTTTGCATTTTCTAAAACTCTAAATTTGTTATTATTGGTTAAGTATATCAAGCTCAAGTACCCACTGAAACCCTCAGAAGTACCCCCTGGGGTATGCGTACCACAAGTTGAGAACCTAGGATATATTGTGACAAAAACTATAATATTGCAAGTTTCTAAAACAAAAAATATTTCAAAATTATTTATGTTCTAATGTTGTTAACAACATTTATTGGGTACTCTTTTTTTCTGCTTTGGACACCGTATTAATGATAAATGCATTAGAGTCTATGGCAGCACCCTTATCATCACCACTAGCCGCTGGCGCCCTTTTTTCCTGCTACTGTTTACCGTCCTTGCTGCAGCATACCTATAGATGGACCTGGCATATTGGTGTGTTTATAATAGCAGTATCTCTCAATTCATATTTCGCACATAAAGATAACTTTGTATCTCTTAAACCTTCTAACAATGACAAATGGAGCAAGGCACACTGCAGGGATGTCCTGTGGTCCTAGCATATTGACCAGTTTTCAGAGGCCAAATACCTTGAATTCACAAAATGCCACAGAAGTAGTTTGCTGGCTTACACAGCAGCACACCCCATCTTTTACTGCTTCTGCTCAGAACCTTGCCGCAACATCCTCATCCTCCACTGCTATGGGCACTTTACAACATGATTGAACTACCTCAACCCGATCATAGGGGCTGAAAAAAGCATAATTGCCTGCACTCCCACGAACGTGCGCACAAGCACAGCGGCCATCACCACTACACAACATTTGCCGCCCAGAGGAATAACATTTTCGTCCTGGAGGTCTCAACTAGTAAAAACAATAATTTGCTCATCTGACGTTATCACTAAATCTCTTTACGGTTGTTTGTGGTGCGCTAAATGTGGTGTTTCATCTGTCAGTGTGAACCGGGTCTAAACCCTGGTCAACTTGTACATACGCCAGACGCTTTAAAACACTTTACTCCACACATTTAAGAATGTAATGTGATTTCTTCCCTTTAGAGATTAAAACATGATTCTTGGTCAGCTATGTAATTTTGCCCCCCTCTGGATCCCCCTCTGACATGCCTCTGTCCAGGTGTTAGGCCCCTTCAAACAACTTATCCATTACTTTTGTGGCCAGAAACAGTCCCTCTAGGTTTTAGAATTTGCCTGTACATTGAAATCTATGGCAGTTTGCAGAGTGCACTGGTTTGCAGCAAATTTGCTTTTAAAAACCGAAAATTGCAAGTTTGCAACATCACTATAAATAAACAAATAAAAACACTAAATGAGAACCTGTGATTTTTACTGTATGTTCTTCAATATTCTCCATTCTTAGTAAACCAAATGTGATATATATATATAATGAGAAGAATGACACAAATGTAAATGAATAGCCATATAAGGGTACTAAAACATAATTGCCTTTATTATTGAAAGTAATATATGTATATATCAATAAAACTAAATAAACTAGGAAAAAAAGAGACTGTGAGGGTCCTTGTTTATCCCCCCCAATCCAAACAGTGTTTCATGGAGTGGGGTGTAACTATCTCCCAGGTCCCTTTAAGGATACCTTGCACTTTATACAGAATCTCGCCGTTTGGCTAGTCTGTGGTGCGGTGATCGATCAGGGAACTCAGGATCAAATCCACGTGCCTGTATGACCTTCCTACAAGGCCTGGGCATGCCGCTGATGAGGTTGCAGATTGTTTCCTGAGACCTTGACTAAAACATCCACCAACTCCAGGACAGTCTGTGGTGCAATGTGGTGTTAATGGATGGAGCAAGACATGATGTCCCAGATGTGCTCAATTGAATTCAGGTCTGGGGAATGGGTGGTCCAGTCCATAGCATCAATGCATTTGTCTTGCAGGAACTGCTGACACACTCCAGTCACATAAGGTCTAGCATCATCTTGCATTAGGAGGAACCCAGAACCAACCGCACCAGCATATGGTCTCACAAGAGGTCTGAGGATTGGTACCTAATGGCAGTCAGGCTACCTCTGGTGAGCACATGGAGGTTTGTGCGGCCCCCCAAAGAAATGCCACCCCAAACCATTACTGACCCACTGCCAAACCAGTTATGCTGGAGGATGTTGCAGGCAGCAGAATGTTCTCAACAGCGTCTCCAGAAATGCCACATCTGTCACATGTGCTCAGTGTGAACCTTCTTTTATCTGTGAAGAGCACAGGGTGCCAATGGTGAACTTGTCAATGGTGTTATCTGGCAAAAGCGAAACATCCTGCTCGGTATTGGGCTGTAAGCAGAACCCTCACCTGTGGACATCAGACCCTCATACCACCCCATGGAGTCTGTTTCTGACCATTTGAGCAAACACATGCACATGTGTAGCACACTGGAGGTCATTTTGCAGGGCTCTGGCAGTGCTCCTCCTGTTCCTTCTTGCATATGGCAGAGGTAGCGGGCCTGCTGATGGGTTGTTGCCCTCCTATGGCCCCCTCCACATCTCCTAATGTATTGGCCTGTCTCCTGGTAGTACATGCTCTAGTGCAGGCTTCTTCATGCTCTGGACACTGCGCTGACAGACACAGAAAACTTTCTTGCCATAACTCGCATTAACTACTTAATGACAACCTGACTAATAAAAACATCCTGCTAGAGCCTCTTAATGGCTCCTGGACGTTTTTATAAGTCAGACAGTGCTGCTGCTGCTGTGCGTGTGCACGTGCGCGCTCCCGGTGCATTCCTGTGCACGTGCACGTGAAAATAGTGAAAAAAAAAAAAAAAACACCAAAGAAGAAAATACACCTTTATTTCCAAATACTATATTGTCACCATACTGTGTACTAGGGGCATAATGAAAATCTTGTGATAACCAGGACAAATAGGAAGATAAAATGTGTGGGTTTTATGTACAGTAGCAGTGTTTATATTAAAACTATAGGGGATGAATTTGGAGAAATTGTGTATTTTTTCATTTTTTCCTTGTTTTTCCCTTTAACCACTTGCCGACCGCGCACTCATACCGCGCGTCGGCAAAGTGGCAGCTGCAGGACCAGCGACGCAGTTCTGTGTCGCCGGCTGCAGGCTAATTAATCAGGAAGCAGCCGCTCGCGCGAGTGGCTGCTTCCTGTCAATTCACGGCGGGGGGGCTCCGTGAATAGCCTGCGGGCCGCCGATCACAAAGTGCTAGCTGCTTGCAGCAAAAAAAAATTATCCAAATCGGCCCAGCGGGGCCTGAGCGGTGCCTCCCGGCGGCATAGCGCGTGCTCAGCACGGGCTTACCACCAGGGAGGTTAATATTATCATTATTTTATTTTTATTGGTAAATCTTTCTGCAGTTTAAATATTTCATCAAAATAAAAAGATGTCAGATATATATTATTGTTTTTCACAGACCGTTTGACAATGGCTATGTTGTTAAAAATGTTGTCACGGGTTAAAAAAAAAAAGTAAAAGAAAAATAGAAGAAAAGTAAAAGTGAAAAGGAGAAAATAAATAGCATAACAATAATACAAAAGAAACAAAGAAGAAAGTGACATTTTTCAGGGTTTGGTTTGAGGTTCATAATTTATAAGTCAGAAATATTGCACCAGGGGTACTCGAGTGTATAGAGGGGGGAAAAAAGAAAAAAAAATCTGCTCAAATAACAAAAGGTTAAATGTGTCTTTCATGTATGATCTAAAATTACTTTTGAAAAGGAGGTAGCCTGAGAGTTATTTGCATTGCTTACAGTTGATGCGTAGTCTTGTACTCTTGTTGTGTTGTATGTGGACACACAGCATCAAGCAGCCTTCCTGACAGCACAGCTTAACATGTTGTCTCCTGTTGCAGACATCACCTTTATTGCATTAACCAGTGCAGAATTTATTATGGCCGTAGCTTTAAATGTTTTTATCCTCAAAGTTAGCATTGAAAGCATTAAGAGAAGACAAAACCTAACTGAAATAATTTACTTTTTCATGGGTTTGGCAAACATATGTCTGCAGATGGCAGCAACTGCTCAGATGGAAGTTAATCATTTTTGGTCCTATTTAGCTGTTAATAAGGAATATTATTTGGGAGTTATGATAATGTGTTCAGGCCTGATCTACTACAACTTTTGGCTCATGGCCTGGCTGTGTGCGCACTACTGTGTCAGCATCGTCTCCAACAAGCACAAAATGTTGCTTTGGCTAAAGAGGAATCTTTCTGCTTTGGCCTTCCATGTCCCCCTGTTGTCTACCATGTGGATCATGTTCATAAGCCTCCAGTCCATCTGGTTGTACAACATTGATTTTCATGCTCAGTCTGCAGGAAATGCAACCTCGGAGTCTATGGTGATCAGGGAAATAAATGTGTATTTGCAAAGCCCACTTTATATTGTGATAGTGTTTATTTTGGGAGGCTGCCTACCCTTAAGTATAGCTCTCGTCTTCATTGGAATGACTGCAATCCCTCTGTTAAGACATATTTGTAAAATGAAGCAGGACATCTCAGGAGCTTCTAGTCCCAATCTTCAGGCTCTGACCAATGCTACAAGAACTATGATACTTCTTATTACACTTTCGGTAGTTTTCTCTATTGCTCATAAGTTATTTTTTGTCTTTGCCACCACCAACCCTACAGGCACCTCGGCATTTGCCACCTTAGTTATAATCTCATTTTATCCAACAGCCGAGGCCAGTGTCATTATCCAGGCAAGTGCCAAGATGAGGAAATTGTTCCTGGGATGTTTCTGTGTCGGGACATTCCATAACACCACAGACACTAAGAGGAAGAATAAATTGTGAAAACTTTTTGAATTTCAATATTAGACTATAACTACTTTAGCCTTTTGGACGTATCTGCTATGTCCAAAAGGCTGCTGCTGCACTGCTGCGTGCTCCCATGGCCGATCGCACGCGCGCCCGCATGCTCCCGTCCCGCCGCCTGTTCCGGAGATCAATGAATGGGAACGCAGTTTCCATTCATTAATCTAAGTCTCCATTAGAAAGATCATAGACTTCTATTAGAAGCCGCATGTAATGATCTGCTCTGCTGTCTGCATAGGCAGGCAGCTTTTTGACCATTTTTCAGGTCAGCATGCTGCAGGTCCCTGGAAAGGAGACCTGTTTTCACTCTGCAAGTTTCAAACTTGCTGTTCTGGGGAGGGATTTGCATTCACTCATCTGGTTATTGATTGCTCTGCCTCTTTTGAAGGCTTGCAGTATAAATGCCATTTCCTCCCAGAATTCCCTGCTGGTCATAAAGGTTTGGTTCTGCTGGACTTACCTTGAGTTTCAGCCCCTCTGCTAATTGTTTGCTAAATATTGTCTTAGAGTAGTTATCCTTTGGAGTGCACTAGCATTCCTTCTAGCGCAGTCAGGTGTTTTACTATCTGTATTGCCTAGTTCTGTCTTATTTGTTGCGATTGCACTTTGTTGCGATCGCTCTGTCTGTTTGGATCGCATTCGCCCTAGCGGTAGGGGCGGTGGATCTTTTAGTATTCTGTCTTAGAGTGTAAGCCAGAGCAGTGGTTGATACTGGTTGCTCCATCTGTCTGTGTGTTGGATTTGCATTTGCCCTAGCAGTAGAGGTGGTGGATCTCTCGGTACTCTGTCTTGGAGTGTAGCCATAGCAGCGGTTGCTACTGGTTACTCCTTCAGTCTGTCTTGTCTAGCACAAACTGAACGCTTGCTGTTGTCTGGTGTGAGGCAACCGATTAGCAAGCGTTTGCGTTATTTGTCTGTCATCATTTTCTGTGTTTCATTTGTTAGTCAGGGTTGGTTCGCTTTGTTGCTGTTGCGCTTAACGTGCAGTGACCTGCCTTGCTCGCGGTTTGTCGCTATTGCGCTTAACGTGTGGTGACCGCGTGTAGCTAGTCCTGTCTGTTCCTTTGTTCTGATTTTATTCTTCCTATGGTCGGTCTTTACTCAGTCTGGTGTCTCTATTAGCAATCGCTATTCTTGCGATTGCTTTCTCACTTGGTCTTCACTGTTGTATGTCAACCATCGCCGGGTGGCAACTAGATTGGTGGACATACATACATTCTGTCTCTGTGCTCACTCTCTCGAGAGAGGCTATCTTGCTCTGTATTGCTTCAATTCGTACAATTTCTATCTGGCATCTGTGGCTGTGCAAAGGGTTTATTCCTCTGCACTCCGCAGCTCCATCTGCCGGTTGGAATTCCTCTCTACAGGTGCATTTGCACCAAAGCTGGGTTCCCTTTCCTAGCGCTTGTGGAGGGTTTCTGCAGTGTCAGCGCACATGTTGTGCGCTGACCTTGGAGATAATTCCACAATTGTTTCACCACAATCTTAATATAGAAAAACAAGTTTCACATCCTCCCTACACTTCCTGGAAGCGAGAGTGCTCACTTACAGAAACAAAAAATAATTGAGGCCATCTTGTGGCCAAATAGTAAAACTACATCTACAAACATTCTTTTTTAAAATACATTCACATACAATTACATTTAAATTTAACTATTTACCTCCCACACTTCCCCCAAAAATACACAAATAATATTTTTAATAAAAAAAACATAAATAATTACCTAAGGGTCTCAACTTTTTTACTTTTATAATATGCATATCAAGAGGGTATATTACTAATATTTTTTTAATTATAAGCTTGTAAATAGTGATGGACGCAACACTGTAAAAATGCACCTTTATTTCCAAATAAAATAATTTAAATGGTATAATAACTGGGGCAAAAAGACAAATAAAATACATGGGTTTTATTTATGGTAGCATGTATTATTTTTAAGCTATACTGGCTGAAACCTGAGAAAACTGAGAAATAATGAACTTTTTCAATTTTTTTCTTAAAAAATAAAATGCATTTAAAAAAATTTCTCAGCAAAATGTACTATCCAAAGAAAGCCTAATTGGTGGTGAAAAAAAACAAAATATAGAACAATTCATTGTGATAAGTTATTGGCGAATGAATGGGAGGTGAAAATTGCTCGGTGAAAAGCGACTGAAGGCTGAACTGGTTAAACGGTTAAACCAATCAGTATCACATATTTAGCAGATTTATACAAAGTCAACATGCACTAATCCAATCACTTCATTTTAAAATAAAAACAATACCACCAAATTTGCAGGTTATGTGGAGGAGTACAGTGGGTACAATATATATGTGTATATGTTCAGGACATGGGAAATATATAATAAAATGATGTGGGGTCCCCCTCTCAAATGTCTTTAACCCCTTGTCTCCCATACAAGCTGGGAGAGTCAGATTGCGGAGCCCCATCAATGTGGGGCTTCACACCCTGAGCTATACCATCCCACATGGTCCATGGTATGGGGGGCCCGGGTGGGAGGGGCGGTCAAGCCTCCCCCTCTCCCTCAGAGCCCTTGTCCAGCCCATGGACAAGAGGCTCTTCCCCACCTCGGTGTCCCTGGAGGAGTTGGGGGCTACTGACGTCCTGGGGGGTGGTTCATGATGGCATCTGGGAGTCCCCTTTCAGAAGGAGACCCCCAGAGCACGTAAGGGGGCTTTGCTATTAACCACTAAAGTTGGGGGCTATTGAAACATTTACCACACTCAGAATGAGAAGTTTAAAATCAATTTTCTCAAAAACTATAAGGTCTTTTTGAAAGTTTTATTTCCTTTGTTACCCACTGTCCTCCTCCACATAACCTGCAAATTTGGATTTTCAAGCTTGTAGGGGGCTATTAACCACTAAAATCGGTGACTAGGGACTTTAATGGATAATGCAAATGCACATTTTTTACAGAAAAATTTGCATTGAATTCGAATGGCGAACAGCCCATTAGTGGTGAGTGTGACCTAATTACAATTACGCAGAATTTAGAATTAGAATTTCATGTACTGTAATTTGCAAAATTATGATTATGGCTGTAATCGAAATTTCACATATTTCATGAAATTACGCGTTTATGGGGAATTTCGTAATCATGATCGTTTTTCGTAATTCCAATTGTTTACGTAACACAAACAAATCAGAATTTTGTGTTTAACATGAAAATTTATCCGTTCCCGAAATTGTGTTCCAGTCCAGAGCCTCCTGATACATTTAAAGCGACAGAACTTGCAGGTACCTTTGCATTACCAGATATTGCAAGGCCCAAAACCAAGTGTCTTAGCATACATAACCACTAAGTGCACCTTGACAAAGAGCACTTGTATTAGAAGTAGCTGCAGGTAGAGCCTCCTGATACATTTAAAGCAACAGCACATGCAGGGACTTTTGCATTATCAGATATTGCAAGGCCCAAAACCAACTGTCTCAGCATGCATGACTGCTAAGTGCACCTTAGCAAAGAGCACCTGTCTTAGAAGTGGCTGCAGATAGTGCCTCCTGATACATTTAAAGCGACAGTATGTGCATGGGCCTTTGCATTATCAGTAATTGCAATCAACGAGTGACTTTCCTGAGTTTAGTTATTACCTAAATGTGCATATTTACTATTGGAAACAAAATTACGTCCATTAACTAAAATAACTTTGTTTCTATAGAAAACATGAAATTACGAAATGTCACGTTAAACACAAATTTGCGACGAAACACGAAATTACGAAACCGTAATTTTGCTTACGGAATTCCGAATGATGGTTTTCATGGCAATTACAAAATTATGAATTTTGCGTCCGTAATTAAGGAAACACGGAATTACAAAAATTTTGGCTCAACAGTACAGCCCATGCTCGCCAGGAACTGTTCAGGCCACCTCTAGTTATAAATCTAACAAGTTGAAAAAGAGGATGGATTATCTTCTTGTATAAACTGTGGAATGAAAGAGGAAATTCTTATATCTGCACATAAAGTTGGAAGATATATTAACCACTTTATCCACCACTACACTATATCTACCTCCTCTGTGACTTCATCTAAGTCACAAGGATGTAGATACTGTATATGTCTTGTAGCAGAAGCAGTGCTGTGCAGGATTGGGCTTCTTCCTGTGCACACCTCTGGCACTATCTGATGCAGCACTAATTGATGAAAGGGAGTATATGTTACCTAACCCAATAAGATTGATTTTTAAAATTAAAAATACTTTTATTTTCTCAGTTCATAGTGAAAAATACACACTGCAGCATCGTTTCAGAATCAAATATCTTCACCATGAATTGTGAGTGTGACAGGAACATAATCTAAGTTTTGTGATAAACTGTAGAAATAGCCAAACAATGTTTGTGTTTTTTTTATCTACAGTAGTGCTTTTTATTTTTAAACCAGAATTGGTAAAACTGCGAACAAAATAGTTTTTTCTATTTTTTTTCCTATTAACATATAAAAATGCCATATCATGAAAGTTTTGTTTGTTGTGAATAAAAAAATATATATCACATTTAGGTGTCATAATAACTAGGGATAAAGCTATTGCTGATTAAATAGAGACATAGCTAAAATGTAAAAACTGTGCTGGTCAATATGGGGAAAACAAGGTCTGGATGCAAAGGGGTAAGTGACTATAGAGGAGTGAGTACCAACATTTTGGGGGGATTTATGGACGATTTTAGCATGTGCATTGTTTGTTTTTTGTTTTTTTTTCCAGAGGGGTCCTTCTGTGGGAGCTAGTAAAAAAGGGTGCACAGCGATAGTGGACAAAAAGGGCGCCGCCATAGACTGCAATGCAAAATATCGGCTATTCGGCGCCCGACAGAAAAAAAGGGCGCCCGAGAAATAGCGGTTACAGAGATCGTGGTAACAAAAGTTTTCGTTTACAGGATAAGGTTTATAACAAATATCGTTTACAAGTTCGTTTTGACTTTGTGTTATACTTATTTTTTCATTTTTAAATTTCGCTTATATGAGTTTTACGTATTTTTTTTCGTTTTAAAATTTCGCTTACAAAACTATAACAACCAAATTTTCGCTTATACTTCTTTTATCATTTAAAATTCGTTTTAATATGTATAATGCTCAAATACCGTTTCTCAGCCTGATTGTATTAGAAATACATCGCTTTTGGTATTAACTTTGTTTTTACACTTATAATGCGTTGATTTTAGTTCCTAAAATATCGCCTTTAATATTACTGTTATTTTAAGATTTCTAATGCATACGTGATTGTAAGGCTATCTATTGTATGTATATATATATGTATGTATATATATTAGTGTTGGGCGAACAGTGTTCGCCACTGTTCGGGTTCTGCAGAACATCACCCTGTTCGGGTGATGTTCGAGTTCGGCCGAACACCTGACGGTGCTCGGCCAAACCGTTCGGCCATATGGCCGAACTAAGAGCGCATGGCCGAACGTTCCCCGAACGTTCGGCTAGCGCTGTGATTGGCCGAACGGGTCACGTGGTTCGGACCCGAACGCGCTCTGATTGGCCGAACTGTCACGTGGTTCGGGTAAATAAATACCCGAACCACGTCATATCTCCGCCATTTGTCTGTGGGTTTAGCTTTGGGTAGGCAGGCAGGGTAGTTCGCGCTCCAGCCACGCTAGCCAGGGTCCCCCCCAGTCATTGTGTGTCGCTGCTGGGAACAGTAGTACACCGCTCGTTCAGCCACACTATATAGCATTCTGTGTACTGTTCTGTGTCTGCTGGGAACAGTAGTACACCGCTCGTTCAGCCACACTATATAGCATTCTGTGTACTGTTCTGTGTCTGCTGGGAACAGTAGTACACCGCTCGTTCAGCCACACTATATAGCATTCTGTGTACTGTTCTGTGTCTGCTGGGAACAGTAGTACACCGCTCGTTCAGCCACACTATATAGCATTCTGTGTACTGTTCTGTGTCTGCTGGGAACAGTAGTACACCGCTCGTTCAGCCACACTATATAGCATTCTGTGTACTGTTCTGTGTCTGCTGGGAACAGTAGTACACCGCTCGTTCAGCCACACTATATAGCATTCTGTGTACTGTTCTGTGTCTGCTGGGAACAGTAGTACACCGCTCGTTCAGCCACACTATATAGCATTCTGTGTACTGTTCTGTGTCTGCTGGGAACAGTGGTACACCGCTCGTTCAGCCACACTATATAGCATTCTGTGTACTGTTCTGTGTCTGCTGGGAACAGTGGTACACCGCTCGTTCAGCCACACTATATAGCATTCTGTGTACTGTTCTGTGTCTGCTGGGAACAGTAGTACACCGCTCGTTCAGCCAGACTATATACCATTGTTTACTGACACTATATAGCAGACTATATAGCATTGTGTGTACACCGCTCAGCCAGACTATATACCATTGTTTACTGACACTCTGTGTACACCGCTCAGCCAGACTATATACCATTGTTTACTGCCACTCTGATTCTGCTGGGAACAGTAGTACACCGCTCGCTCAGCCAGACTATATACCATTGTTTACTGACACTATATAGCAGACTATATAGCATTGTGTGTACACCGCTCAGCCAGACTATATACCATTGTTTACTGACACTCTGTGTACACCGCTCAGCCAGACTATATACCATTGTTTACTGCCACTCTGATTCTGCTGGGAACAGTAGTACACCGCTCGCTCAGCCAGACTATATACCATTGTTTACTGACACTATATAGCAGACTATATAGCATTGTGTGTACACCGCTCAGCCAGACTATATACCATTGTTTACTGACACTCTGTGTACACCGCTCAGCCAGACTATATACCATTGTTTACTGCCACTCTGATTCTGCTGGGAACAGTAGTACACCGCTCGCTCAGCCAGACTATATACCATTGTTTACTGACACTATATAGCAGACTATATAGCATTGTGTGTACACCGCTCAGCCAGACTATATACCATTGTTTACTGACACTCTGTGTACACCGCTCAGCCAGACTATATACCATTGTTTACTGCCACTCTGATTCTGCTGGGAACAGTAGTACACCGCTCGCTCAGCCAGACTATATACCATTGTTTACTGACACTCTGTGTACACCGCTCAGCCAGACTATATACCATTGTTTACTGCCACTCTGATTCTGCTGGGAACAGTAGTACACCGCTCGCTCAGCCAGACTATATAGCATTGTGTTTACTGCCACTCTGTGTACACCGCTCAGCCACACTATATAGCATTGCGTACTCTGCCAGTCAGTGTGTATATTGCTGGGATCAGTAATACTCCACTCACCGTCAACCACTATATGAGCTCAACATGAGTTCCCCAGAGACCTCCGCTGTGAGCAGCACTCCCAACAACAGCAACAGCCAACGCCCCACGCAAGCTATAACATCCACCCCAGCAGCCAGTGGTCAGCAGCAGCCCTCCCCGGAGGAGAACGTTGTGTCCATCAGTCCGTCGCCAGAGCGATTAATGAGGGCTGCCATTGAGGAGATGATGGGGCCTGATGTGGAGGAGGAGGTCTGGCTCAGGCCAGCATCCCAAGTTAATGTTGAGGACGATGAGGGGTCTGTGTCTGGGGATGTTGGGGTGGCAGAGGTGGTGGGTGGGTCAGACTCAGGAGAAGAGTTGTATGATGAGGATGATGATCGGGACCATCTGTATGTGCCTCAGAGTCCGACCCCGGAAAACATGTTGTATCGTGTGTTTAGGTACTAAAATCTGCGATCCCTCCCAGTAGTGTTGGGCGAACAGTGTTTGCCACTGTTCGGGTTCTGCAGAACATCACCCTGTTCGGGGTGACTATATAGCAGACTATATAGCATTGTGTTTAATGCCACTCTGTGTACACGGCTCAGCCACACTATATAGCATTGTGTTTACTTCCACTCTGTGTCTGCTGGGAACAGTAGTACACCGCTCACCCGCCACTGTATAGCATTGTGCTCTGTGTCACTGCTGACAATAGTGGTACACCGCTCACCCACCACTGTATAGCATTTCTGTACTGCCACTGTACTGCTGCCAGTCAGCGTGTACTTTAAGGATAAGTGAAATGAGGAAGAAATCCGGGTGAAAGAGGGAGGGGCAAGGGAAGAGGTGTTTCCCCTGACGGTTCACGTACAGGCCACAGGGGAGCACCCAAGAAAACCCACTCAATACTGCCCATGTTGTCCAGGACAACAACCCTCACAGATCCAAAAGAACAGGACCAGATAATTACTTGGATGACCTCTCAAGCGTCCAGCAGTGGGTTAAGCAGCACCAGCACATCACGCACGAGGTCCGAGTCCTCAGCCAGTTAAAGTCTGGGCTTTCTTTGAAGACTGCACTGAGGATGTTACCATGGCGATTTGCAAGGTGTGCAAGACCCGCCTGAGCAGGGGGAAAAGTATTAACAACCTCTCCACCACCAGCATGAGCCGCCACATTCTATCCAAACATCCCACTCTGTGGGCAAACGCGGCAGGACAGGGTACCACCGTACCACCAGCAACACTGCCTCCCTTGGGTTCACCAGACTCACCACCAGACCCGCCTCAGCAGCAGCAGTAGCCCAGCCATTGCGTGGTTCACAACATTCACAAACATCAGACGATGCTGACACTGTCACTTTCCGGACTAGTGCTCTTGAGGTCTCCCAGTGTTCATCAAACACAACAACCAACAGCCCTTCGGTGTGCAGCGCTACGGTTGAGTTGTCTGTCTCTGAGATGTTTGAGCACAAGAGGAAATTGCCAGCAAATGACCCCCGGGCCGTGGCAGTAACAGCCAGCCAGCATAGCCAAGCTTCTGGCCTGCGAAATGCTGCCATATCGAGTGGTGGAGACAAACAGCTTCAAGGGCATGATGTCAGTGGCCATCCCACGTTACGTGGTTCCCAGCCGCTACCACTTTGCGCGCTCTGCAGTGCCTGAGTTGCATGAGCACGTGGTCAGCTAAATAACCCGAAGCTTGAAGAATGCCGTTGCCTGCAAGGTTCACCTCACCACTGACACCTGGACGAGTGCGTTCGGCCAGGGTCGATACATCTCCCTTACCGCGCACTGGGTGAACCTTGTGGAGCCTGGCAGCGATTCCTCACCTGCTACGGCGCGGGTGTTGCCCACGCCGCAAACAGCTGCACCGCCGTCCCTCCCACTGGATAACAACAGCAGCACCTACCTCTCTGACTCCTTCTCCTCCAACGCATCTCAAAGCTGTACCTCATCCGGAAACGCTAACCCAGCACCAGCAGCAGTAGGATCGTGGAAGCAGTGCAGCACAGCTGTTGGCATGCGTCAGCAAGCGTTGCTGAAGCTGATCTGCCTTGGGGATAAGCAGCACACAGGGGAGGAAATTTGGAGGGGAATAAAGGAACAGACGGATTTGTGGCTGGCACCGCTGGACCTGAAACCGGGCATGAAGCTAGACACCTGGCACGAACTGGCAATGTACGCAATAGAGGTGCTGGCTTGCCCGGCAGCCAGCGTTATGTCGGAACGCTGTTTCAGTGCTGCCGGAGGCATCATCACAGATCGGCGTATCCGCCTCTCCACAGAAAATGCAGACCGTCTGACTCAAATTAAAATGAATCAATCCTGGATTGGAAACGACTACGCAACACTCCTGGACCCCAACCAAGTAACATGACCGATGAACATCTGGGATGGTTTAGCGTTTCCGGTCCCTGTTTATTGAACCTCTCATCTGTATTACATTTATGACTGCATGGCGGCAAAAAGCATTGCTGCTATATCCGCACGCTTTTTGTCCTCATGCAAGGCCTGGGTTGTTGTGTCTCACAAAGCGTGGCCTTCTCCTCCTGCGCCTCCTCCTGTTCCATCACGTGTGCTGCTGCTGCTGCTGCTGCTGGGTTACCGTTGCCGGTCCCTGTTTATGGAACCTCTTATCTTTATTACATTTATGACTACATGGCGGTACAAAGCATGCTATCCGCACGCTTTTTGTCCTCATGCAAGGCCTGGGTTGTTGTGTCTCACAAAGCGTGGCCTTCTCCTCCTGCGCCTCCTCCTGTTCCATCACGTGTGCTGCTGCTGCTGCTGCTGCTGCTGGGTTACCGTTGCCGGTCCCTGTTTATGGAACCTCTTATCTTTATTACATTTATGACTACATGGCGGTACAAAGCATGCTATCCGCACGCTTTTTGTCCTCATGCAAGGCCTGGGTTGTTGTGTCTCACAAAGCGTGGCCTTCTCCTCCTGCGCCTCCTCCTGTTCCATCACGTGTGCTGCTGCTGCTGCTGCTGCTGCTGGGTTACCGTTGCCGGTCCCTGTTTATGGAACCTCTTATCTTTATTACATTTATGACTACATGGCGGTACAAAGCATGCTATCCGCACGCTTTTTGTCCTCATGCAAGGCCTGGGTTGTTGTGTCTCACAAAGCGTGGCCTTCTCCTCCTGCGCCTCCTCCTGTTCCATCACGTGTGCTGCTGCTGCTGCTGCTGCTGCTGGGTTACCGTTGCCGGTCCCTGTTTATGGAACCTCTTATCTTTATTACATTTATGACTACATGGCGGTACAAAGCATGCTATCCGCACGCTTTTTGTCCTCATGCAAGGCCTGGGTTGTTGTGTCTCACAAAGCGTGGCCTTCTCCTCCTGCGCCTCCTCCTGTTCCATCACGTGTGCTGCTGCTGCTGCTGCTGCTGGGTTAGCGTTGCCGCGTGGTCCCTGTTTATTGAACCTCTTATCTTTATTACATTTATGACTACATGGCGGTACAAAGCATGCTATCCGCACGCTTTTTGTCCTCATGCAAGGCCTGGGTTGTTGTGTCTCACAAAGCGTGGCCTTCTCCTCCTGCGCCTCCTCCTGTTCCATCACGTGTGCTGCTGCTGGGTTAGCGTTGCCGCGTGGTCCCTGTTTATTGAACCACTTATCTTTATTACATTTATGACTGCATGGTGGTACAAAGCATGCTATCCGCACGCTTCTTGTCCTCATGCAAGGCCTGGGTTGTTGTGTCTCAAAGCGTGGCCTTCTCCTCCTGCGCCACCCTCCTCCTGTTCCATCACGTGTGCTGCTGCTGGGTTAGCATTACCGGTCCCTTTTCCTGGAACCTCTTATATGTATTACATTTATGACTGCATGCCGACAAAAAGCATGTTACCTGTGCAAAGAAAACAGACATTTCCCGCATTTAAAAGACAGTTTTCCCTTTGAAACTTTAAAATCGATTTTCTCAAAAACTATAAGCTCTTTTTGCTAAATTTTTTTTTCCTCTTGTACCCACTCCCAAGGTGCACATACCCTGTAAATTTGGGGTATGTAGCATGTAAGGAGGCTTTACAAACCACAAAAGTTCGGGTCCCCATTGACTTCCATTATGTTCGGAGTTCGGGTCGAACACCCGAACATCGCGGCCATGTTCGGCCTGTTCGGCCCGAACCCGAACATCTAGATGTTCGCCCAACACTAATATATATATATATATATATATATATATATATATATATATATATATATATATATATATATATATATATATATATATATATATATATTTATATATATATATATATATATATATACATACACCTTTTTCTACTTATAATATTATTAATGTATACGTGATTTTAAGGCTCGTTGTTCTATTACAAATATATAAATTATTTTATTCATGTTATTTGTAGTGAAATCTTTTAAGGATTAAATAAATTATTGTTTATATGTGTTTAGCGTGTTTGTGCAGTGGGGATGGTTAGTTTTAGGCACCACCAGGGGGGTCTTAGGTTTAGGCACCACCAGGGGGTCTTAGCTTTAGACACCACCAGGGGGGTCTTAGGTTTAGACACCACCAGGGGGTCTTAGCTTTAGGCACCACTAGGGGGGTCTTAGGTGTAGGCACCACCAGGGGGGTCTTAGGTTTAGGCACCACCAGGGGGGTCTATGGGTTAGGGATAGGTACAGAGAGGGTTAGGTATGGTTACAGTGCAATATACACCACCAGGGGGGTGGTTAGGTTTAGGCACCACCAGGGGGGTGGTTAGTTTTAGGCACCACCAGGGGGGTCTTAGGTTTAGGCACCACCAGGGGGTCTTAGGTTTAGGCACCAACAGGGGAGTATTAGTTTTAGGCACCACAAGGGGAGTCTTAGGTTTAGGCACCACCAGGGGGTTCTTAGGTTTAGGCACCACCAGGGGGTTCTTAGGTTTAGGCACCACCAGGGGGGTCTAGGGGTTAGGGATAGGTACAGGGAGGGCTCTGTATGAGAGTAAGGTTAGCTATAGTTACAGTACAATATATGTAATATATACAATTTATTACATTATATGTATTTACACAAAGGGAGTTCTAGGTGTTAGGGATAGGGCTAAGGAGAGATATCTGTGACCCTAAAGTTAGGTATAATTGCAGTAAAATACCTGTAAAGTCTACCATTCTATTACTATGCTTAATACATGTGTAAAGATCGTTTTTCTTATAAACGCTATTTGACGTTTCATTTCAGAATTCGTTTGTTCTTATAGACGGTATTTTGCCATTTCATTTACGTTTATTTAACCTATTTAGCACTACATTATCGTTTATAACCTCTTAAACGAAAAATATGGTTTTGCATTCAAACTTACAATTTCGGCTACACCCCACGCCCTTTTTTCCAGGTGCCCTTTTTTGATACATGCCCTTCTGTGGGTGAAAGAAGAGAGTAAATGCTATATGGTTAGGATTGTTGTGCAGCAGTTTTTTGATAAATACTAAAAGCAGTAGAGTGTAGAGTTGGGCCGAACCTCCGATTTTAGGTTCGCGAACCGGGTTCGCGAACTTTCGCGGAAGGTTCGGTTCGCGTTAAAGTTCGCGAACCGCAATAGACTTCAATGGGGATGCGAACTTTGAAAAAAAAAAAAAATTATGCTGGCCACAAAAGTGATGGAAAAGATGTTTCAAGGGGTCTAACACCTGGAGGGGGGCATGGCGGAGTGGGATACACGCCAAAAGTCACCGGGAAAAATCTGGATTTGACGCAAAGCAGCGTTTTAAGGGCAGAAATCACATTGAATGCTAAATGACAGGCCTAAAGTGCTTTAAAACATCTTGCATGTGTATACATCAATCAGGGAGTGTAATTAAGGTACTGCTTCACACTGACACACCAAACTCCACTGAACAGAACAGGTATGCAGTGGCGGGTTCACTGAACAGAACAGGTATGCAGTGGCGGGTCCACTGAACAGGTATACAGTGGCGGGTCCACTGAACAGAACAGGTATGCAGTGGCGGGTTCACTAAACAGGTATACAGTGGCGGGTCCACTGAACAGAACAGGTATGCAGTGGTGGGTTCACAGAACAGGTATGCAGTGGCAGGATCAATGAACAGGTATGCAGTGGCAGGATCACTGAACAGGTATGCAGTGGCAGGATCAATGAACAGGTATGCAGTGGCAGGATCAATGAACAGGTATGCAGTGGCAGGATCAATGAACAGGTATGCAGTGGCAGGATCAATGAACAGGTATGCAGTGGCAGGATCAATGAACAGGTATGCAGTGGCAGGATCAATGAACAGGTATGCAGTGGCAGGATCACTGAACAGGTATGCAGTGGCAGGATCAATGAACAGGTATGCAGTGGCAGGATCAATGAACAGGTATGCAGTGGCAGGATCAATGAACAGGTATGCAGTGGCAGGATCAATGAACAGGTATGCAGCCAGGGACAAGCTAAGGCTAACTAATCTTTCCCTATGAGAGACTGCAGTAGCTCGCCCTACTCTAACTAATGCAGGCACACGAGTGGCCACGGCCGCCGCTGCCTGCCTATATAAGGGGGGGTGGGGCTCCAGGGGCTAGTGTAGCCTAATTGGCTACACTGGGCCTGCTGACTGTGATGTAGAGGGTCAAAGTTGACCCTCAGTGCATTATGGGGCGAACCGCAATGGGGCGAACTTTTCCGCAATAAAGTTCGCGTGCGGTACCCGCACGCGAACCACCTAGGTTCGCGCGAACCAGGTTCGCCGGCGAACCGTTCTGCCCAACTCTAGTAGAGTGTTGTACCGTGTTAGCCATCAGTAAAAGCAAGGAGTTTTGAATCAGAATGATACCATTTATTGGCTAACTTAGAGATGAGTAAACAGTGAGCTTTCGGCTTATAAAAAGCCTTCGTCGGACTGGTTCCTAACAAAAACTGAAAAACACAGCTTATATACATACACTGACATACAGAGGAGAAACATCCTTTAGCAAACATAAATGTAATTAGATGCCTTAACTGCCAATACTAAAACATTGTTCTCTCCCTTGGGGCATGTCTGTTTAAAGGGAAAAAGTCCTGTTATTTGTTAAACTACAAAAATGTAGATGAATTTATATGAATATAGAGTAGAAAATAATATGAGCAACAAATTTGAACTAAATTGTATTTAACTGTATGCTTTTAGGTGGCAAGAAGAACTAAGGTCATTTATTAGGTCATAACAACTTATTGGGGTTGCTAAAAGCTTATAAAAAAATCTAGGTTGTTAAGTCTTTTGGCCATAACTCCATTAAGAACTATTTTTTTATTTTTAAGTACACCTTGTGGATGAAGTACTTTTTCAAGTAAGAGTAGTGAATACACAGGAGGCCGTATTAGTATTACTCAAGGTTACTTACAGAAGATATTTTTTTCAGGATGTACAACCACTTCTTGTTTATATCACAGCTGTTCAGAATGGACTGAGGCCTCCCTTCTGCAAACAGAAAATTCGTTTTAAAAATAATTTAAAAAAATACATGATGGCAATGTTAACTGCAAGATCTTACTTAAAGCGGAATATAACCCAGCATTTCATCTTTGCTCTAAAACATTATTTACAGCATATTAAATGCAACCAGCGTTTTTTTTTTCTAAACCAGCATTGGAAGGGTTACACACAGAGCTTGAAAGTTCAGTGTAGTGAAATGTGGACGCATCCGAACTTTAGATAATATTATCTTGTGTTTACTTAAATGTATCAAGTGAGGAATGTGACACATTCTCTGACTGTGGAGAAGCAGCTCAACACAGATAGAAAGTCAAAGCATGTCTTGCCTTCACTACATAATGAATAAAACCAGTTATTAATGAAATCAAAAGTCAGCTCACAAAGCAAAAACTGTACTTTTGGGAAGCTATAACTTATAAATGAATAATACTACTTATGCACAAATGCAAATATGATAACTGTATGGCATATAGAAAGTAGGAAAACATGTTTTTATTGAATATTATGTCAGGGTTTTAAACCACTTTAAAGTGTACCTGAGGCACCGCAGGGTTGGCAGATGGGACACAGAGGCGTGGTCCCTGCTCCATGACATGCCTCTGTGCTGCCTAACCCCGCTCCCCCTCCCCCGTGCCGCTCTCTGCCTCCAAGTCCCACACTGTAGCCTCCCAAAATTGGTGACAAGCAGATTGTTGGTAGTTAGCAAGGGGAAGAGGGGTCTCTTGCAGGAGAGGCACTGCTGCAAAACGCTCACGCTCACTCACGCCCATTTCCCAGCTCTGATTGGGCAGCTCTGCTTCTCCCGTGCCACTCCTATCCCACCTTCCCTTCCTGCTCTGTGCTCTGTGATAAGCAACTCCGAGCAGACCTGCAGCAGCGCACAACATAGGAGCTCTGTCAGGGGAGGGACCTCTGACTTGCCTGTGGTTCGACATTGGTGCACAGCAGGTCACAGAGACACAGATCTTAAATAGGAACTGTAACGACAAAACGGCCCCTGGGGGGTACTCACCTCGGGTGGGGGAAGCCTCCGGATCCTAATGAGGCTTCCCACGCCGTCCTCCATCCGTCAGGGGTCTCGCTGCAGCCCTCCGTGCAGCGGTGACGTAATATTTACCTTCCTGGCTCCTGCGCAGGCGCTCTGATGGCTGTCGGCGCCGAAGTAGGCGGAAATACCCGATCGCCGTCGGGTCTGCTCTACTGCGCAGGCGCAAGTTTCCGGTGCCTGCGCAGTAGAGCGGACCCGACGGAGATCGGGTATTTCCGTCTATTTCCGTGCCGAAAGTCGCCACAGCGCCCCCGCTGGAGCCAGCAAAGGTAAATATTGAACTGACAGTCGGCACAGTCGCCGGCTGTTCGGAGGGCTGCAGCGAGACCCCCGTGGGACAGAGGACGGCGTGGGAAGCCTCATTAGGATCCGGAGGCTTCCCCCACCCGAGGTGAGTACCCCCCAGGGGATCTTTTTAATGTTACAGAGTCTCTTTAAGTTTATGGTCATTGACCATATTCCTAAATCAAGACATGAAGGAGAGAGGGTCCTCCTCGTAAGAAAGAAAATATATGGAGAATATTGGTTATGATGCTCATTGGATGGAACAATTGGACCCAGACTGCATGATTTGGAGTATGGACTCTTTTGTTTAAGGTAAGTGTGGAATTAACACTTGCATTTTCCTGTACTGATAGTTGATTACCCTATTATCATAATGTCATATCCTGTCTGGACAGATGTAAGTGATTCCAACACTATGGAACTCCCTACCTCTCCCCATTAGGGTTTCCCCCTCCTTTAACATCTTCAAGAAGGCCCTCAAAACTCAACTTTTCACTCTGGCCTACCTCCCCTCACTAGAGCTCTAAACCTGCAGCCGAACTCTGATCCACTACCCCCCATGTCCCTACCTCTCCATCTAGATTGTAAGCCTTCAAGCAGGGTCCTCCTCCTTATGTCTCCTAAGGGTTCATACACCTCTGTTACTATACACCTATCCTATGGATCTGAGTGAACTCTTGAGGGACTCGACTTGCCTAATCTCCATGTTCCCATCCAGTGACTGACTAAGCATTACCTTGTACTCTGCCTGGTTATCTGGTTTGCATGCATTCCTGTATTGTCTTATTGCTGTATTTCACCCCTTAATATTGTATGTAACCTTAACTAATGTCTAGTGCTGTGTAATATGTTGGAGCTTTATAGATACAACAAATAAATACATTTGATTAATTTGTTTGTTGTCATTGATAAAGGTTGGGGACAACCAAAAGTGTCTGCCTGTACAATATATGGCATTGATTGCACAATAAACAAGAGCTGTGTGCTGCAACCACATGCTTAGGACTTGATTCACAAAGCGTTGCTAACCTACTTAGCGTGCCTAAAGACTTTGGGCGTGCTAACCAGGGTGCTAAGTAGGTTAGCACCGTATTTTGAAATCAGATCGCACACAAAGTCCTGCGCGCCAAGCCCTCTATCACGCCTAAAGTCATTTAGGTCGTGAAAATCAGCGCAAAGTCCTGCATGCAAAACATTGCGCGCACACAGCGTGGTGCACGCAAAATGTCGCATCGCGGTGCGACGAAAACAGTGCACCCGATGCACCTATAAGGTTGCACTGGGTGTGACTTTAACACCGCACTATGCGCTGTTAAAGTCGCATCCAATGTGACATTATAGGCGCATCGGGTGCACCGTTTTTGTCGCAATGCGATGTTTTGCGTGCACTGCGCTGTGTGCTCGCAAAGTTTTGCATGCGGGACTTTGCACTGATTATCACGACCTAACTGACTTTAGGCATGATAGAGGGCTTTTCACAAGCGTGCTAACAGTTAGCACCACTTTGTGAATCAAGCCCTTTGTTCTTATATGTGTATATGTGTGTGTGCATTGGATTGCCCTGAGTTTATTCATTTCAAGTAGCAGTAGAGTATTGAACTGTGTTAGCTATGCATGTTGAGTTGATAAGGTTCTTTAAAATTTATAAGCTATAGGCTTGATAAACACCAGCGTGTCTGGGTGAGTGCCTAGCTTCAGGGACAGAAAGAGATTATTTGCATATTCAGGAGTGATGCATCATGGGAAACCACATTTGCTCACTTAAAGAAAACCTGAACTGAAAATTAAAAGTCAAAATAAACATACACAAGTCATACTTACCTCCTGTGTAGTCTACTCCTCAATTTATTTTTTCCTCTCCTGCATCCTGTTTGTCCACTGTGATCAAGGGAATTCTCCGTCCTCCATTTTGAAAAAGGCTATTACCCCAACAGCTTCCTGGTCAGCACACTGTTAAACTGTAACATCGCCCACTTGAGCCATAGGGGAACATGGACACATCAGTTCTCCTCTCAGTTGTAACTGACAGCAACTGATATATAACTGACAGCAACTGATATATTTCAGTTCTGACAAAATCTTGTCAGAACTGGAAGGGATCACTGTAAGAAGAAAATGGTGAGCTTCTGAGAGGAACTGATGGCAAGGTAACTATGTAATGTTCATTTGAAGTTCCCTCATGTGTTTATTTTAAATAATTTTACTCAGTACAGGTTCTCTTTAAAGCTTAATTATTACAGTTACCTTCTGTTTTAAGAAGGCAGATTATATTGAGTGTTGCTTTTTAGTAGGCATACTTTTTGGTCTCTTTTAGCCCACTATACTATCCAAGTGGTTATGGGTCACCATGAGCTACTTTGGTATTCTCAAATACTCCCAAGGCCTACTTTCACTGTATAGACAATATTTCTGGTTAGTAAGTGAGGATGATTTTCTCCAATTCCCCAATAACTTTGGTGCCTTTCATCCCACTATCAAACTGAGTCTAAGATACTCTCACCCTGAGATTAACTTTAATGACACCACCATACACATCAGGGACAACAACATACCTGAGGTATGACAGTTTTCACCCCAAGCACATAAAGAACTCCAAAATTTAAAGCCAAGCTATAAGATGCAAATTGATCTGTTTGGACAAGGTGGGCAGAGGCAAACACATGGAGTACCTGAAGAAGAGCTTCATTGTACAAGGATACAATCCCCTAATGGCTGCAGCCCAAATTAAGTAAGCTAACATCATCCCTAAGATGCCAAACCTGAAATATAATTAAAACCAGAAAGAAGACAATGTCTCACTGTTTGCCACCAAAAACCCACATCTGGAAATCTGAAGAAAGATTTCTAAAGACCTTAGGATTCTCTCAGATGGGCAGCTGTCAGTCATTGAGTTCACCTCCTCTCAGCTTCTCTCTTGCACCGACAGGGCACTTGTTAGCACTTAGTTTCAGTGCTTAATTCTTCTCCATAGCAGTGCATTATAAAAAAATCTTTCAGTTAAAAGTGTATTGTGTGAACTGAGCCATTGGGAAACATGGACATTGCTTTGAAAATCAGTTGTCCTTTTAGGTATAACTGAGAGCAGCTGATTAAGTGTAAATGGGGCCTTAACGTCAGTTTGTTATCGGCAGAGTCACCTGTTTTGTCACTGTGAGCAATTCTGAGAGTTGTGACCTGCTGCCTACCAAAGTAGATGGGTGGCTTTGTTGAATACTCATAGCCATCTAGACTCTACTCCTTGAGAAAGCATACACCTACCACCAGTGGAAGAGTCAACAGAACCTGCTTATACCTAAAAGGAAGAGGTTAGTCTCCCTGCCTGCTGTGCTGATTTCTGGAGAGGGGATGAATAGAAAGGTTAGGGATAAAATGAAGAGGAAAAAGAATGCCTATAAGGTCCTAAAACAGGAGGGGACCGAGGCTGCACTAAGCAATTATAAGGAGTGCAATAAAAATTGTAAAAAAGAAATTAGGCTGGCAAAGATCGAAGCTGAAAATCAAATCGCTAGGGATATCAAATCTAACCCAAAAAAGTTTTACAAGTACATCAACTCTAAAAAAAGAAAGGTTGACTGTATAGGAATCCTAAAGGATGAGGGTGGGAACTCAATGGTGGATGACCAAGGTAAGGCAGAGTTATTAAATGCTTTCTTTGCTTCTGTCTTCACAAAGGAAACAGCACTGTTGCAAATTACAGAGGCAGAAGAGTCTCAATCTTCTAACTGTAATATTAAATACTTAACGCAGGAAGAAGTAAAGGCAAGACTAAATAAATTAAAAATAGACAAGGCACCTGGCCCGGATGGCATGCATCCTCGGGTCCTAAGAGAATTAAGTTCAGTTATAGCTAAGCCCCTTTATCTTATCTTTTGTGACTCTCTTGCAACTAGCAGAGTCCCAGTGGATCGGCGTACAGCCCACGTTTTCCCATTATTTAAGAAGGGCAAAAAATCTGATCCAGGAAATTATAGACCTGTAAGCTTAACATCAGTTGTATGCAAACTATTTGAGGGGTTACTAAGAGATACTATACATGACTTCATAGTAGAAAATAATCTTATTTCTCAGCATCAACATGGGTTTACTAAAGACAGGTCCTGTTTGACTAACATGCTCAGCTTTTATGAGGTAGTGAATGCTAATATGGATATTGGGAATGCTGTAGATGTGATATACTTGGACTTTGCAAAGGCCTTCGACGCTGTTCCCCACAGAAGTCTGGTGCAAAAGTTGAGGATGCAAGGACTGGGGAAGAGTTTGTGTGCATGGATAGGGAACTGGCTAATGGACAGAAAGCAAAGAGTTGTGGTCAATGGATCGTACTCAAAATGGGAGACTGTTAGCAGTGGGGTCCCACAGGGGTCTGTACTGGGTCCAGTGCTCTTCAATTTATTTATTAATGACCTAGTAGATGCAGTAGTGAGCAATGTTGCTATTTTTGCAGATGATACAAAATTGTGCAGAATCATCAACTCTCAGGAAGATAGTGCCATATTGCAACAGGATCTGGATAGGATGGCTATATGGGCACATACATGGCAGATGAAATTCAATGTTGACAAATGTAAAGTCATGCATTTTGGTCGTACCAATGGTCTAGCACCATACAAAATAAATGGGATACAGTTGGGAACATCAAACTTGGAGAAGGACTTAGGAGTACTCATCGACAACAAGTTAAATAATCGTACTCAATGCCAAGCCGCTGCAGCTAAAGCGAACAAAATTTTGGGATGCATTAAAAGGGAAATAAAAACTCGAGATGCTAGCATAATATTGCCCCTGTTTAACTCTCTAGTAAGGCCACATCTGGAATATGGAATTCAGTTCTGGGCACCACATTACAAAAAAGATATTGCAGTTTTAGAGCAGGTGCAGAGACGAGCTACAAAATTGATACGTGGGATGGAAGGTCTCGCTTACCAAGAAAGGTTAGATAAACTGGGTTTATTTAGTCTAGAGAAAAGACGCCTTAGAGGAGATCTAATTAACATGTATAAATACATTAGAGGGCAATATAATAGCTTGGCGGATGAGCTTTTTGTCCCTAGGCCTTTTCAAAGGACTAGAGGACATGAGCTGCGCATGGAGGAAAAACGTTTTAGCCATTTATTTAGGAAAGGGTTCTTTACAGTAAGAGTGGTTAAGATGTGGAATGCATTGCCACAGGAAGTCGTTATGGCAAACTCTATACCTGCATTTAAAGGGGGCTTAGATGCTTTCCTTGCGTTGAAAGACATCCATGGCTACAATTACTAGGTTATGCCTAATGATGTTGATCCAGGGATTTTATCTGATTGCCATCTGGGGTCAGGAAGGAATTTTTCCCATTTGGGGCTAATTGGACCATGCCTTGTAAGGGTTTTTTCGCCTTCCTCTAGATCAACAGGGGTATGTGGGGGACGGGCTGGAGTTGTACTTTGTACTGGTTGAACTCAATGGACGTATGTCTTTTTTCAACCAAAATAACTATGTAACTATGTAACTATGTAACTATGAAGGGGACCCAAAGTGAAGGAGGTGGGAGTCAGACCCCCCCTCCCTGCAGCTGTGCACCGCTGCTTCCCCTCCTGTTCTGTGCCACACCCACCCCTAAAAATGGTCATAGGTGGGCACCAGACCTGCCAGGCTCACCCCAGGATTCACCCCCCTCCCAACACACACACACACACACACACACACACACACACACACACACACACACACACACACACACACACACACACACACACACACACACACACACACACACACACACATAGTTGCATCCACTGCAGGGTTGATTGTTACATCCCTGATTGCAGCCCTTATTGTTACGTAACGACTGACCAGTATATTGGGGCATGGGCTATCATAATGGTATTTTTATTACAGAAAATAAATGTGTGGGAAGGTGTGAGAATCTGTAACTGTGGTGATTTGGTGTAAATATTATATGTTTAAGGCTTTCACAGGTTAAGCTCATTGCCTGATTGCATTTTAAGACTAAAATTGAATGTTGAAAACATGGGCGTCCCTACGTCGAGCAAAATGGGGCATGCACACTCCCCTGGCCAACTGCTGCCCCCCCCCCCCCCCCCCAGCCATCCGAACATGGAAGTGGCTGGCCCACCCACCCTGGGGTAGCAGTGGAGAGAGAAAAGGGAGCGTGTGGACAGCAGTGGGGAAGGGGGGGGGGAGTCCCCCCTCCCTCAACTTTGGGGCTCCCCCTCTCTCTCGCTTTCCCTTTAGAAATCAGCGGTGCAGGCAGCATTTACTCTATCCTCCGGCGCGAGTGACTCTCTCTCTCTGTGCGCCACTGCTCCTGTCTGGACTAGACCAGAGCAGCAGCGCACAGATACAGAGCTCACTCGCGCCGGAGGATAGAGTAAGGGTGCGTACAGACATGCGACTATAGTCATTTGAAACGATCGTTACCGACGGCATTGCCCGACGATCGTTCGTAAAAAGTGCACAAACGATCATTAAAACGACCGACCAACGAGATATGTCGTTGGTAAAGAACGATCCATTCTGCCAGATCTTTTCCAACGACCATCGTTCAAAAAGTAATGTCTGTACAACGATCGGTCGTTGATCATTTGTTCTCAAAGCTTTGCACATGCTCAAACAGTTCTTTTTGACACTTGTGTTTGAAATCAGTTTATACATCATGTTGCGCACGCAACGCTCGTTCCAAGATCGTTCGTACACGAACGATGTTCAAAGTAGCCTTTCTTCAAACGATCATCGGCCGATACCTCCTTTAACATCGTTCGTCGTTCAGAACGAACGATCGTTATCGTATGTCTGTATGTACCCTAAGTGTCCCGCCGCTGCCGCCCGCACCGTTGAACCTGGGGGTCCCTGTCACTACCTAACCTGGGGGGCTCTGTCACTGCCTTACCTGGGGGGGCTCTTGTCACTACCTAAACTGGGGGCATCTGTCACTACCTAACCTGGGGGACGCCTGTCACTACCTAACCTGGGGGGTCCCTGTCACTACCTAACTTTGGGGGCTCTGACACTACCTAACCTGGGGGGTCCCTGTCACTACCTAACCTGGGAGGTCCCTGTCACTACCTAACCTGGAGGGTCCCTGTCACCACCTAACCTGGGGGGTGTCTGTCACTACCTAACCTGGGGGGTCCCTGTCACTACCTAACCTGCGGGGCTCTGTCACTACCTAACCTGGGGGGTCCCTGTCACTACCTAACCTGGGGGATCCCTGTCACTACCTAACCTGGGGGGCGCCTGTCACTACCTAAACTGGGGGCGCCTCCCACTAACTAACCTGGGGGGCTCCTGTCACTACATACACAGGGGGGTCCCTGCCACTACCTAAACTGGGGGGCACCTGTCACTATGTACACTGGGGGACTCCTGTCACTACCTGAACTGGGGCGTTCCTGTCACTACCTGAACTGGGGGGCTCCTGTCGCTACTTAAACTGGGGGGCCCTGTCACCAGTGGTGCTCATCCAGAACTCGGATATCCAACCTTTTTTCAGCTTTCTTCCCGGATTCTGATTCCGGATACCTGAGCCCAAATCCGCATTGCACTATGCGGATATTTGGTCGCATACCCGGATATCTGCGGATATCCAAATCCGGATACTGTAACTAAGGAGATGTCATCCCTGACGTCATTGAGCCAATCAGAGGGCTCCCAGCCTAAGCTCTAGCACCCAATCACAGAAAGGAACCCTGGCCAGGCCCCCCTGTATAATAAGGAGGGCTGCCATGATGAGAAATTTCGTCCTTGCTTGTGAATGCTCCTTAAGAGACATGTTCCAGTGCTGCTGGCCTAACAGGTGCTGTATACAGTGATAAACCTAAAGCTGTTCAGTGAATAGCCCCTTCACTATCACTACACTATTGTTATATTGTTACTTAGGTAGCTAGCTTGATTTCATTCAGTGACAGTCAGAGTGTGTGCTGCAGGGCTACTGCAGGCAGCTGCTATGTGTCTGTGTGTGTGCTATGCACAGACCTGGCCAGCTGCTGGCCTGCTATTAACCTTAGCTACAGTATAGTTAGGGAATATGATTACTGTGTTATTGTGTAGTTAGTAGTACTTCAGTCAGTGCTAGTTAGTTGTTAGAGTGGTAGTACTACTGTGTTAGCTTACTACAGAACTGCTGTGCTGTGAGCAGTGCCATTGTGACAGTTAGTGTCTTCTCCTCTGCTGTCTGACTGTCACTTATCATTTGGCACTTGGCACATGGCATTTGGCACTTTTGCACTTGGCACTTTGCACTTGGTTCTTTGCACTTGGTACTTTGCACTTTGCACTTGGCAATTGGCACTTGGCACTTGGCACTTGGCACTTTGCATTTGGCACTTTGCACTTGGCAAGTGGCATGTGTCACGTGGCACGTGTCACGTGCCATGTGACACGTGACACGTGCAAAGTGCCAAGTGCAAGTGCAAAGTGACAAGTGCAAAGTGCCAAATGCAAAGTGCCAAGTGACCGTGCCACTGCCTAGTGCAACCTCCGGCATGCTCCTGGCAGATGTTACACATGCTGCTGCTGCATTGCCCTGCTCCTGCTGCCTTTGCTTCTCCCACTGCCAGGGTGCCACACTGCTGCTGTGCTGATACCACCTATATTTAACCCAAAACACAATTGCTGTGTAATTTTTGGGAGGTGAAAACTGTCATGTCCCAGGTGTGTGGTTGGACTTTGGACACAATGTGGGTTGCACGACCACTGTCTGGAACCTAGTCCTGATGTTTTGTTTTTTTTTGGGAGGGGGGGGGGGTTTAAGTCCCCACATCATCCATTAGTGTTTCCCTTTAAAAAAACACATAATGCTACATGCCTCATTTACCCTAAAAAACGTTTTAAAAGCAATTTAAAGCCCACTTTCGAGTTTTGTATTAGGATATCCGAATCTGCCCGGATAGCCCGGATAATGCGTTCGGATATACGCATGTACGCGGATATCTGAAAGTTCGAATTCAGATATCCGATCCGGATCTGGATATCTGGGTATCCGGACCCGGATCAATTCGGATTTTTAAAAGGGGTATCCGAGGACCCCTGCCTGTCACTACCTAAACCGGGAGGCTCCTGGCGCTACCTAAACTAGGGAGCACCTGTCACTACCTAAACTATGCAGGCCAGCCAACCCAGCATCACCACCAGCCAACCAGCCCAGAAACACTGTCAAAAAGGCCACAGCATCACCGCCAGCCCGGCCACAGTATCACCGCAAGCCAGGCCACAGCATCACTGCCAGGCCTTTCAGCCCACACATCATCCCCAATCCAGCCAAAAACAGTATTGCCAGGCCAGCCTGGCACAGCAGCCAGTAGAGGAGAATTCAGAAGCCAGGTGAGAGGTGTCTACCATATTAAGGGGGCATTCTGACTATTTATGTAAAATGCTGTCTATTTATGTGCCTCATGACTGCTGAATTTGTCTTGTTGGTGGCCTCATGATTGCTGAATTTATCTTGTTGGGGGCCTCATGATTTATGAATTTGTCATGTTGGGGGCCTCATGATTGCTTAATTTGTCTTGTTGGGGATCACATGATTGCTAACTCATATGAGACAATAGCATTAAACCTACTTTTTTAGCTTTTTAAAACAGAAAATAAAACTGGAAGGTACTAAAAAAATGAATACATTTTTCAGAAGTAGGATGGATGAAATTGTTTATCTTCACAGTTTACTTGGATTTTCCATAATGTTCATCTATGAGGGGTTTATATGAAAAGGGCGCCTGTAAAAAAGGGCGCCTGGTGGAGCCCATATATACCAACTTCGGCTACAAAAAAGGCGCCTGGTGTAGCCCATATAAAAACTTTGGCTACAAAAAAAGGCGCCTGGTGTAGCCCATATAAATACTTCGGCTACAAAAAAACTCTGGGATGTGTAAATTACTATTCCCCCTCCAGGGCGCCATGGATAGTGGGGGAATGAAATAATTCGGCTTGCAGTGCTTGTAGCCCATATAAAAACATAGGCTACAAAAAAAGGCAATAATATTGTAACGATTGTGGAACTTTCTCCGTGATCAGCGCACAACACGTGTGCTGACACGGCGGAAATCCTCCACAAGCGTATATTTGCAGGCACCCAGCAAAAGGTGCTACGCACCTGTAGAGGGAAATTCCTGTCGGCAGATGGCGCTGGGGAGTGCAGAGGAACCAATCCTCTGTACCTCCACAAGTGCCAGACAGGAATTGTACGAAGCGCAGAACGCAATCGCAAGAGAGGCGATTGCAAATGAGATTGAGCAAAAGGGATAGGTTGTATGTGTGTGCGCCAATCCAGTCGCCACCCCGCGACCGCGCACACACAACAGCAGATACGAAATAGGAACGCGATCGCGAGAGGTGCGATCGCGAGACGTGACACAAGGCAGAACAGAATAGAATACGAGGGTAGCAAAGGCACAGCAAATACAATAAGAAGATACGGAAAACAACAACCGCTAGCTAACCGCGAACACCGCACTCATTCGCAACAGTGCACACGGTTATGCGCGATCTCCACGTGATAAGCACAATAGAGACAAGCACGCCTAACTAACCATAAACAGACAAACATGAAACAGGGGACGCGAGCGCTTGCTTAACGGTTACCTCACCGAGCCTGTTGCAAGCGCAGCGGACAAGACAGACACACGAAAAACAGGAACTAGGCAGAAAGGATCCACCGCTCTTCCGCCAGAGCAAGTGTGATCCAAGCAGGAACACAGATCAGAAAGATCCACAGCCGCTAACGCTAGCGGCTAGTGCGATCTAAACAAGACAGAGCGATTCGCTATCAACCGCCGCTGGTGACAGCGCAATCGCGACCGACAAGACAGAACAGAAAGATCCCCAGCGCTACTCTCGGACCTAATCTACACATTCATCTATACTATGACCAATGATTAATTTCTGTACACTAAACACCAAGGGCCTGAATATACCGCAAAAAAGGTCATCCTTACTACGAGATCTTAGAAAACTTAATGTAGACCTGGCTTTCCTGCAGGAGACCCACCTAACTTCTAGTGACTCCATACGACTCACAAACAAACATTATCCAACTGCACACTTAGCATCAGGACCTAAAAAACGTGCTGGCCTTGCTATTTTGTGCCAGAAAGACCTCCCGCTTCAGATTGACAAGACTATAAGCGACCCACGAGGTCACTTTCTGATTTTGGTCGGATCCCTAGCGGGAAAGCCAGTCACATTGGCCAATGTATATGTACCTAACTCACAGCAAATCACTTTCCTCACTACATTTTTTGTCAAACTTTTTAAGGTACTAAAAGGCACCCTTCTCTTGGGTGGTGACTTCAACTTGGCTTTCTCATCCTCAAAGGACAGAAGTGTCTCTCACACCCCCTCCTCCCAAGCCTCTCATGATAGAAACTCACGCAAATTTAGAATTCTCCTCAGGAAATACAAACTCTTTGATCTATGGCGAATAGCTAATCCTACTATTGTAGAATACACCTTTTTCTCCCCTCCACACGCATCGCATTCTAGGATCGACTACTTTTTTGCTAATACCCCAGTTCTTCCCATCCTCATTTCCTCTAATATTATACCAATGGCCTGGTCTGATCACCATGCTGTCACTATTGAATTAGACTGGCTTTCTACACCTCACAAGCCCTTACATTGGAGGCTAAATGAGTCGCTTTTTAGAGACAAAACATTACTATCCAAATGTGCAGATGAACTCCAACACTTCTTTTCCACAAACCTGGACTCAGTATCCTCTTTCGGCTTGCTTTGGGAATCCCATAAAGCCTTTATAAGAGGTTTCTTCATTGCCGAGAGTTCTAAACGCAAACGTTTCTCTTCTCAGAAGCTGACTCAGCTCAACTCTTCCCTTACTAAGGCCTTCTCCACTTATAAAAGCTCTCCCACCCAAACCCACTTTTCCAACATCCAACGAATTAAATTAGATATTAAATCCCTCCAGACCTCTCAATTAGAAAAAAGTTTAAAGTGGACGAGGCAACTATTTTTTGAAAGAGGGAACAAACCTCACACTATCCTAGCCCGCAAACTAAATCCTAGGAGCTCCTACCAATCTGTCCATTCTTTAAAAGACCCCCAAGGCACCCTGCACCATGACCCCTCAAAGATTGCTCAAATCTTTACATCCTTTTACGAACAATTATATAACCTCCCAGACCCCTCTTCCTCACCCGAATATGCCTTAAAAGTCCTATCATTCCTGACCCCACTTGACCTCCCGAAACTCACAGATCAGGAACGCTCTGCTCTCAACTCTCCTATAACCATAGATGAGATTACAGAAGTACTCAAAACCCTTCCCTCCTCTAAGTCCCCAGGTCCTGATGGCCTCCCTTACTCATACTATAAAAACTTCAGCTCCATCCTTGTCCCACACCTTGTATCTCTAGCTAATAAAATTATGAATGGGGACTCACCCCCTAATTCTATACTTTCCTCACTTCTTACAGTTATAGCAAAGGAAGGAAAGGATCCCCACCTACCACAAAGCTACCGCCCCATCTCCCTTCTTAACTCCGACCTTAAGATAATCACGAAAACTCTAGCCAATCGGCCCAACCCTATCCTCACTAGAATAATTGATAACGACCAAGTGGGTTTTATCATGGGGAGACAAGCAGGAGATAACACTCGTCGAGCTATAAACCTCATATCTATAATGAACAAATCAAACCTCCCCTCTGTGCTCCTTAGTTTAGATGCAGAGAAAGCTTTTGACAGGCTCTATTGGCCTTTTCTATTTCATGTCCTGAATCACCAGGGTTTCTCAGGTCCTTTCCTCTCCATGATAAAATTTATTTATTCATTCCCTTCAGCCTCAATAAAACTTCCCTTCGCCCCTCTTTCCTCATTCCAAATCCACAATGGCACTAGGCAGGGTTGCCCATTATCCCCTCTCCTATTTGCCCTAAGCATAGAGCCATTAGCCACAGCCATTAGAAAAAATACTAACATTAAAGGAATCTCCCTCGATAAACGTGAATACAAGATCTCACTGTTCGCTGATGACATACTCCTAACACTTTCTAGCCCACTTACAACTCTCCCGGCCTTACATGACACACTAAAAATTTTTGAATCCCTCTCAGGATTTAAACTCAACCAAGATAAAACCGAGGCTCTCCCCATTAAAATTCCCCCTCAACTCCTTGCTTCCCTACAATCTTTTTTCCCCTACAAATGGCAAACCCGCTCTTTAAAGTATCTAGGAGTCTACCTCACCCCCTCATATAAGTCACTCTACACGTCTAATTTTCCCTCCCTAATCCAAAAAATACTACAAGATCTGCACAAATGGACAGCTTATAAGATCTCTTGGTTAGGTCGCATATATGCCCTTAAGATGAATATTCTCCCCCGTCTCCTATATTTATTCGAGACTCTCCCTGTTCTAGTACCCACCTCACAACTGTCCGCCCTACAATCAGCTTTCTCTAAATTTATCTGGAATCACAGACCCCCGAGGGTCCTACAATCCATCCTTCTTTCGCCTAGGGACCAGGGAGGTCTAGGAGTCCCCCACCTACGGTTTTATTACCAAGCAGCACACCTGAGGCAACTAACAGAATGGTCCAATTTAAAAGTATTTACTAAATGGGGCCTTATAGAGGCGACTAGCATCCTCCCTATCTCACTTGCATCACTCTTATGGACACACCCCTCTCCAAAAATCAATGATCAAAACTTACTCCCCACCATCAAATTTACTCTACAAATCTGGAAATCCTCTGTCCATATTGCCAAGTTGAGGTCATCACCCTCCCCTCTCTGCCCAATTTTGGGAAATCCTCATTTTCCCCCTGGTCTCTCCAGACCTTTTATGACTAAATGGTACGGTTTGGGATACTTCAACCTTAATGACTGGCTCAACCCCCTCACAGGGAAGGTTCATCATAAATCACATCTGGAAGAAAAGATTCCCTTTACGCCCCAAACGACTATGCAATACAATCAAATTTCCCATTTTTTACAATCTCTACTAAAAAACTCAAGCCACACAAAATCTCAATTTGAGAGGATCTGTAGCCAAACTGGACACCAAAAAGGTCTGATATCCCAGATCTATGCCATTCTACATACACGATCCGGAACACGGACCCCAAACCACCCCTATATGCACAAATGGGCAAACATAATACCATCCCCTATCACGTTAGAAGATTGGTCGGAAATATGGAACAATGCCAAGCACTCTTCACAATGTATCCAAATCCGAGAAAACATATATAAGATTATTTTTCACTGGTATCTTACACCTGATAAACTAGCAAAGATCTATCCGGGCTCATCAGACCTCTGTTGGAGAGGCTGTAATAATAAAGGAACTATAGACCACATTTTCTGGTCCTGTCCACTAATAGTTCCTTTTTGGTCCAAAGTTCAGGACCTTATCAAATCAACAACAGATCTTAGGGTACCTCTTGACCCCCTTTTTATGATTCTGGGTAGACCTTTGAAAAAAACTAATAAGTACACTAACCGCCTCATCACCCACATCCTAACTGCTGCTAGACTAGCCATAGCCTCTAACTGGAAAAAAATAGCCCCCCCAGATATCTCAGAGGTCATACACAAAACAGACTGGACCAAAAATATGGAACAACTTACAGCCTCCCTTAGAGATACTGAGTTAAACTTTCATAAAATATGGGACGCTTGGCCATACGCTTCACCTACTTATCATCCCCCCTGAAAGGCCACATAATACCTCTTCTATGCCCTCTTACCCCTCACCACACAATTGTTCCCCCTATATTTGACATCACCACCCCCCCTTCCCAAACCTCATGCCATCCCAGGCCCTTGGTGTCATAATATCAGATTGCCCTTTTAACATTCAACATGGTCCAGAGAAGTATCGATGTGGTCCTACACCTATAATCTTCTACTTAGGAGATATCTTTATCCCCTTCTACTCTCCTGTCTAACCTACTCTTCCATACGTTCTTCTCTCTTTTTCTGCGTATGCCCCCCCCCCCCCCCTTCTCTTCTTTCTCCCCACCGTTCTACAGGGGGCTCCCCTCCCCCCTTCCCTCCTTTTCAGCAGGTACTCCAAGAACGCATAACTGGAAACACATGGACATTTCTCCCTCCAAAACCTCCAGCTCTCTATCTTGGACTTGTCTGAATCTATCTCACTGAGAATGGACTTGCCCTCAATTCTAAACTAAATTGGAGATTCTCCAAGAAAGCTACCGGTTATTATTCTGTTCTAGACTACACTTTATTCTTCATATACTGTATGCTATGGGTATTTACCTATCTGTAATCTTTCTATAACCACATGTTTGATTGTTTTACTTGACACTACTGTTATATGACTTGTGAGAACTCATTATTTTTCAAAATAAAAACAAGTATAACAAAAAAAGAAAGATCCCCAGCGCTCGCACAAAGTAGCTAGCGCGATCCCAGGAGACAGAACAGAAGGATCCCCAGCGCTAGCACAAAGTAGCTAGCGCGATCCCAGAAGACAGAACAGAAGAGATAGCTGGTAGCAACCGCTGCACCAGCTATACTCCAAGAACAGAGATCAGAACCATTTCCTGTCAACCACCATAGGGACAGGACAATGGCAAACAGGCAAGACAAGACAGAACAGGCAATACAGATAATACAACCTGACTGGGCTAGAAGGGGAGCCTAAAGCAACCCCCAGGAATTAACTATACTAGATAGCAATGGCTGACACTCCAGCAGTGTCCATCAGGAACTGAACAAGGAAGGGAAATGTCCAGCAAAGCATTCTGGGAAACATAAAGCTCTTATAGTGCCAGTCATCAAAGAAGGCAGGTAGGGGATTTGCATAACGAATGTATGCAAATTCCCCAGCAAGAGAACAGAACAGAAACTTGCAATGGAAAGACAGGTCTCTGTTCCAGAGACATGCAGCCCACAGACTAGAGGAATGGACAAACAGCTGTCTGCCTGTGCAGCCAGCTGAGCGGATCATCACAAATATGGGCTACAAAGGGGCACCTTACTGTAGCCGAAAACCTTGTAGCCGAAAAAAATATGGGCTACAAAGGGGCGCCCTACTGTAGCCGAAAACCTTGTAGCCGAAAAAATATGGGCTACAAAGGGGAGCCCGCTTGTAGCCTATATCAAAACTCGGGCGCCCTTTTCTACACCTTGTAGCCCATATTTCCAGAAATAACATTGATGTCTATGGCGGCGCCCTTTTCATACAGGCAGCTCGGGTGCCCTTTTCAACCGATACCTGTATGAGTTAAAACTTTTGTATTTAGTTTAAATTGCTGTTGGCACTTTGCGACAGATAAGTGACTTTTGGGTTGCAGTTTGGGCACTCGACCTCCAAAAGGTTTGCCACCACTGTCCTAAGCTCATGTCCCACCATTGCTAAGTTCATGTAAATTTGTCTCCATCCATGCCCACACCCACATTCTAGTCCATGACCACACCCATTTTTCGCTATGCACGTCGCACAACGTAGCCCAATTTTTCAGCGCGACACACATCGTACCCCCAAATTTTCATTTTTGCTAAGAATTATTTTATTCTAAATTCATTTTAACAGGAATATTAAAGGGACTTCCGAGCACCTCATGGGCATCCCTTTAAAGGGGAACTGAAGAGAGAGGTATATGGAGGCTGTCATGTTTATTTCCTTTTAGACAATACCAGTTGCCTGGCAGCCCTGCTGATTCTCTGCCTCTAATACTATTAGCCATAGCCCCTGAACAAGCATGCAGCAGATTAGGTGTTTCAGTGGTTCAGACTTATAAGTCTGATCTGACAAGACTAGCTGCATGCTTGTTTCTGGTTTTAATCAGATACTACTGCAGAGAAATAGACCAGCAGGGCTGCCAGGCAACTGGTATTGATTAAAAGGAAATAAACATGACAGCCTCCATATACCTCTCTCTTCAGTTCCCCTTTAAGACTCTGACCAGTACTGCAAAGTACTTAAAGATGCATACCTTGCTGTAGCTTGTGCTCTCCTCTTTCATTTGATGCCTGAATTGGCATTCTACACCAAATAGTTTTCGTTCAATTTCAATTTAAAAATTGCGGCTGCCATCTTGGCTATGTTATAACTTCCGGATCACCCCTGTCTCCTCTGGTAGAGAAGTGCATCACTGAATGAAGCAGGAAGAGGAAGTGACATGCATGGCCATTGCAAGAGGCTCCTCCAGAGGGGTCATAGTATGACTTTGTCTGGCTTAAAGGCATGCCCATGAGAGGTGCTCGGAGTCCCTTTAAGAAAGAAATTGAAAAAATTCATTATTTCTCAGTTTTTGGCCATTATTGTTTGAAATTAATACATGCAACCGTAATTAAAACCCATGTATATTTATTTGTCCCAGTTATTACACTATTTAAATTATGTCCCTATCACAATTTATGGTGCCAATATTTTATTTGGAAATAAAGGTGCATTTTTTTTTCAATTTGCGTCCATCACTATTTACAAGCTTATAATTGAAAACATTATATTTACATCAGGAGTCTCAAACTCAATTTACCTGGGGGCCGCAGGAGGCAAAGTCAGGATGAGGGTGGGACACATAAGGGATTTCACAAAAAAAGTCAATCAGCAGCTCTCATCCCCCCCTCAACCCTACCCCCTTCCCTTGCATTGATTTTTATTTCAAAATCAAATTCACACTGAAGCAAACTATTTTGCCTATTTTACCTTATAGTTTGTTTCAGTGCTCCCATTACAAGTAATCCACCATGTCTCTGCCGCAAAACGAGGGCTGCAGAGCCCCCAAATCGCCCGGGGGCAATCCGCCGGCATTTCCTGGAAGGGGCAGAGCTTTCAGTTTCAGCTCTGCCCCTCCTGACGTCAATCGCGGCGCATCGCCGCCTCTCAACGCCCCTCTCTGTGAAGGAAGAGTGAGAGGGGCGGGTAGAGGCGGTGATGCGCCGCGATTGACGTCAGGAGGGGCAGAGCTGAAGCTGAAAGCTCTGCCCCTTCCAGGAAATGCCGGCGGATTGCCCCCCAGGCAATTTGGGGGCTCTGCAGCCCTCGTTTAGCGGCGGGGATGCAGCGGATTACCTGGGAGCACTGAAGCGAACTATAAGGAAGCTTTTGCAGGCGCGGGCCACAAAATATTGTATTGAGGGCCGCAAATGGCCCGCGGGCTGCGAGTTTGAGACCCCTGATTTACATACTCTCTTGACATGCATTTTCAGTAAGTTCAGACCCTAAGGTCTATGTTGTGTGTTTGTTTTTGTTGTTGTTGTTTTTTTTTATTGAAGTTTTTCAATTTTTTTTATTAAAATTGTTATTTGTGTAATTTTTGGTGTGGGAGGTAAACAGCTAATTTTAAATGTAAAATAATGTATTTATTTAATTAAAAATAAATGTGGGTGTAGTTTTACTATTTGGCCACAAGATGGCCACAGTCAAAAAGTCCTGGAAGCGATCGATCTCGCTTCCAGGAACATGAATGAGGACGGGAAACTTTTTTACTCAGAAAGACCGCACCCTTTCTGAGTCTCAGGAAGACTGCAAGAGGCTGTCAGTTTTTTCTGCGGGGGACTTCGATCAATGAATGGGAACTATAATCCCATTCATTGATCGCTGGGCTAACGGCAGGAGTGCACGCGGGAGTGCGGCAGCAAGTGCAGTCTATCTGGACGAGAATATCACCATGAGCTACTTTGGTATTCTCAAATACTCCCCAGGCATAATTCCATGTTATTGACAATGAGAAAAAGAGAGAACACCAAGAGCCCAATATAGTGTAGTATGTACTGGTAAGGTATAATTGATAGAGTAATAATATTAATTTAATACTCACAAACCAGGGTTACCAAGTAGGCAATCACTGTCAAAGCAGGTGGGGAGATTGTCCTGACCCCACTCAGGATTAAAAAGTCGCTCTCTGTAGTTGAAGAAGGAAGGGTACAACCCTCCACCAAGGGTGGACTTGATGTAGATAATAGGATAACAGAGGCGCCAATAGGATAAAAAACACTAAAATAACTTAAAAACCCATCTTGGTAATAGAGGAGGCAGTGGTGGACTCACCCCCTCCAAGCAGAACACACGACTGTGGATTTTCAGTCAAAACAATTTTATTGGATACTCCAAATAAAGTGCAACACATTTCACGGGATACAAACCCGCTTCAGTAAACAGCATCTGCCAGTATCATCAACACTGAGCGCCTCTGGGTGCGACAGAGGCGCTCAGTGTTGATGATACTGGCAGATTCTGTTTACTCCTATCTGTTATTGCCTGATGAAGCGGGTTTGTATCCCGTGAAACGCGTTGCACTTTATTTGGAGTATCCAATAAAATTGTTTTGACTGAAAATCCACAGTCGTGTGTTCTGCTTGGAGGGGGTGAGTCCACCACTGCCTCCTCTATTACCAAGATGTGTTTTTAAGTTCTTTTAGTGTTTTTTATCCTATTGGCGCCTCTGTTATCCTTTTATCTATGTTATTGACAATATTTCTGATCTGTAATTGAGGAGGATTTTCTCCAATTCCACAGGAACTTTGGTGTCTTTCATACCACTATCAAACTGAATCTAAGCTACTCTCACTCTGAGATTAACTTTCGTGACACCACCATACACATCATGGGGGAATAACCTACAAATGTCTATGTACCACAAACTGACAGACTGCCCCACATACCTGAGGTATGACAGTTTTCACCCATAACAGACAGCAAAGCTGTAAGATGCAAATGGATCTGTTCGGACAGGGTGGGCAGAGGCAAACACATGGAGTACCTGAAGAAAAACTTAATTAAACAAGGATATAACCCTCTAATGGCTGACTCTGAGGCCCAAATTAAGAATGCTAACATCATCCCTAGAATGCCAAGCCTGAAATATAATCAAAACCAGGAAAAGGGCCACGTCCCACTGATTGTCACCTACAGCCCACACCTGAAAATTTTAAAGAAAACCTGTAAAAGAAAAAAGTGCCCCTGGGGGGTACTTACCTCCTGGAGAAAGACCCTGTATCCTATTGAGGCTTCCCCCATCCTTCTCCGTCCCACAGTGGTCTCGCTGGGCCCCTTGAACAGCCCAGGGGCAATTTTTGTTAGAGTCTCTTTAAAGCGGATCCGAGATGAAAAACTAACTGTAACAAGTAACTTGTCTATATATCTTATCTAAAGTTTAAATTAGGGATGGGACGAATCCACAATTTCTTCGAATCCGAATCCGAATCCGAATCTAAAAAGGTTCTCGAATATCTCGAACCTTTCGAATCCCGAATCTAACGAATCCTGCGATCCGTGGAATAGTTACCCTCAGTATAGGTAGGCAGGCTAGGTGCTCACACTATAGGTAGCTAGGTAAAGGTGCCTTCAGTATAGCTAGCTAGGCATAGGTGCCTTCAGTATAGCTAGCTAGGCATAGGTGCCTTCAGTATAGCTAGCTAGGCATAGGTGCCTTCAGTATAGCTAGCTAGGCATAGGTGCCTTCAGTATAGCTAGCTAGGCATAGGTGCCTTCAGTATAGCTAGCTAGGCATAGGTGCCTTCAGTATAGCTAGTTAGGTATAGGTGCCTTCAGTATAGCTATCAAAGCATAGGGGCCTTTAGTATAGCTAGCAAGGTATAGGGGCCTTCTGTAAAGTTAGTTAGGTATAGGGGATTTCAGTACAGCTAGGTATAGGGGCATTCAGTATAGCTAGGTATAGGGGCATTCAGTATAGCTAGATATAAGGGCATTCGGTATAGCTAGTTAGGTATAGGGGCATTCAGTATAGCTAGTTAGGTATAGGGGCATTCAGTATAGCTAGTTAGGTAAAAGGGCATTCAGTATAGCTAGGTATAAGGGGATTCAGTATAGCTAGTTTGGTATAGGGGCCCTCAGTATAGCTAGTTAGGTATAGGGGCATTCAGTGTAGCTAGTTAGGTATAGGGGCCCTCAGTATAGCTAGTTAGGTATAGGGGCATTCAGTGTAGCTAGTTAGGTATAGGGACCCTCAGTATAGCTAGTTAGGTATAGGCGCATTTAGTGTAGCTAGTTAGGTATAGGGACCCTCAGTATAGCTAGTTAGGTATAGGGACATTCAGTGTAGCAAGTTAGGTATAGGGACCCTCAGTATAGCTAGTTTGGTATAGGGACCCTCAGTATAGCTAGTTAGGTATAGGGGCATTCAGTGTAGCTAGTTAGGTATAGGGGCCCTCAGTATAGCTAGTTAGGTATAGGAACATTCAGTGTAGCTAGTTAGGTATAGGGGCCCTCAGTATAGCTAGTTAGGTATAGGGGCCCTCAGTATAGCTAGTTAGGTATAGGGGCATTCAGTGTAGCTAGTTAGGTATAGGGACCCTCAGTATAGCTAGTTAGGTATAGGGGCATTTAGTGTAGCTAGTTAGGTATAGGGACCCTCAGTATAGCTAGTTAGGTATAGGGGCATTCAGTGTAGCTAGTTAGGTATAGGGACCCTCAGTATAGCTAGTTTGGTATAGGGACCCTCAGTATAGCTAGTTAGGTATAGGGGCATTCAGTGTAGCTAGTTAGGTATAGGGACCCTCAGTATAGCTAGTTAGGTATAGGGACCCTCAGTATAGCTAGTTAGTTATAGGGGCATTCAGTGTAGTTAGTTAGGTATAGGCGCATTCAGTGTAGCTAGTTAGGTATAGGGACCCTCAGTATAGCTAGTTAGTTATAGGGGCATTCAGTGTAGTTAGTTAGGTATAGGCGCATTCAGTGTAGCTAGTTAGGTATAGGGACCCTCAGTATAGCTAGCCAGGGTACCCCTCCCTCTGTGCGCCTCCTCTGCTCACCCCCTACATAGAAAAAAATAGCATCGGCTCACCTAACAAGGGGATCCAGCGCCGAATCCCACTGCATCCCCGCGCAATCACCGATCCCCCGCTCGTCCTCTTCCGACCCCCCCACGCCTCCTCCGCTCGCCCCTTGCATAGATGTGAGCATTGGCTCACCTAACACCTGCCCTGGATTCCCTACCTGCCGCCAGCGCAGAGCCACAGACCTCTTGCTTCCTCCTCTGTTCCCCCTAGTGATCGGCATTTGCATACGCGTCATCACTGAAGCGCCGGGCGGTTACTAGAGGGAACAGAGGAGGAAACAAGAGGTCTGCGGGTCTGCGGCTCTGCGCTGGTGGCAGGTAGAGAATCCAGGACAGGTTTTAGGTGAGCCGATGCTCACATCTATGCATGGGGCGAGCGAAGGAGGCGCGGGGGGGTTCGGAAGAGGACGAGCGGGGGATCGGCGGTTGCGCGCGGGGATGCAGCGGGATTCGGCGGATTCGTTAAGGGGGAAATGGCGTCGGGATTCGAATCCACAAATCTCGAATATTTCTCAATATTCGAGGGATTCGTGGAGTCGCCGGATTCGCCGTCCCACCCCTAGTTTAAATAGTTTACACAGCAAATCTAGCTGCAAACAGCTTTAATAGAATATGATTCTTTCTTCCTGTGATACAATGACAGCAGCCAAAAAACATAATCCCCCCTCCTCCTCCCTCCTCCCCGCTGCCTCTGAAATCTTTGGCTAGTAATACCTCCCCCCAGTGGTGCTCAGCAGAGCTCGAATATTCGAGTAGCTCGAATATTCGAGCTCTTTTTCAGCTATTCGAGCTCGGTATTCGAGCTCCGAATAGCTGGAGCTATTCGAATGGGCTATCCGAGTACACTCGAATAGCCCATTCACTATTCGAGCTATTCGAGCAACCCGGCGCTATTCGAGCTCGGTACCGAGCTCGAATAGCGTCATAGCCCAGATTGATGTCCTTAGAGCCAATCAGAGGGCTCCCAGGCCCTCTGACGGCAGCCAATCACAGAGGGGGACCCTGGCCAGCCCCTACCCTATAAATAGCGGCCGCCATGTTACGTTTCTCCATGCTTGCCTGAGACTTGTACAGAGAGAGAGTTGCTCCTTTGTGCTTTGGCTTAGCAAGAGCTCTATTGTGGTCATTTACCTAGCGTTTTTGCTCACATACACCTCCTATACACACCTATATTGTTGTTAGTTATTTAGACATTGTATTTTAGTTAGTAGCTTGTGTGTTACATTAGAGACAGGCAGCTGCTGCAAGCTTACAGGTTTAGGCCTCAGGGGGGCCTTGCCTCTGTGGGCAGCTGTCCTCTGTTTATTTCTCTCATCTATACCAGTATTTCTGCTGTCCTTTACTAATAGTATTGTAGTTATACTGTACTAGGAGTAGGACACTCACTGACTGTCACTGTTTATAGGCTACTAGCTAGCTCCTGCGTGTGTGCACTCACTCACTGTCTGTGTGTACACACACTCTATTTCCTTCTGATTACTGATAGATTATTGTTAGTTAGTTGTACTTACTTACTACTTACTCTTACTGTACCCGTAGGGACACTCACTGTCACTGTTCATATAGGCTACTAGCTCCTGCGTGTGCGCACTGCACTCACTGTCTGAGTGTACACACACAACACACACTCTATTTCCTTCTGATCGCTGATTGATTATCGTAATTAGTTAGTTGTACTTACTGTTACTACTTACTCTTACTGTACTAGGAGTCTAGGACACTCAGTCACTGTCCATAGGCTACTAGCTCCTGCGTGCGTGCACTCACTGTCTGAGTGTACACACACAACACACACTCTATTTCCTTCTGATCGCTGATTGATTATCGTAATTAGTTAGTTCTACTTACTTACTGTTACTACTTACTCTTACTGTACTAGGAGTCTAGGACACTCAGTCACTGTGTTCATAGGCTACTAGCTCCTGCGTGCGTGCACTCACTCTCTGAGTGTACACACACAACACACACTCTATTTCCTTCTGATCGCTGATTGATTATTGTAATTAGTTAGTTCTACTTACTGTTACTAATTACTCTTGCTGTACTAGGAGTCTAGGACACTCAGTCACTGTTCATAGACTACTAGCTCCTGCGTGCGTGCACTCACTGTCTGAGTGTACACACACAACACACACTCTATTTCCTTCTGATCGCTGATTGATTATCGTAATTAGTTAGTTGTACTTACTGTTACTACTTACTCTTACTGTACTAGGAGTCTAGGACACTCAGTCACTGTGTTCATAGGCTACTAGCTCCTGCGTGCGTGCACTCACTGTCTGAGTGTACACACACCCACACTCCATTTCCTTCTGATCGCTGATTGATTATTGTAATTAGTTAGTTCTACTTAGTGTTACTACTTACTCTTACTGTACTAGGAGTCTAGGACACTCAGTCACTGTCCATAGGCTACTAGCTCCTGCGTGCGTGCACTCACTGTCTGAGTGTACACACACCACCCACACTCTATTTCCTTCTGATCGCTGATTGATTATTGTAATTAGTTAGTTCTACTTACTGTTACTACTTACTCTTACTGTACTAGGAGTCTAGGACACTCAGTCACTGTGTTCATAGGCTACTAGCTCCTGCGTGCGTGCACTCACTGTCTGAGTGTACACACACCCACACTCCATTTCCTTCTGATCGCTGATTGATTATTGTAATTAGTTAGTTCTACTTACTGTTACTACTTACTCTTACTGTACTAGGAGTCTAGGACACTCAGTCACTGTGTTCATAGGCTACTAGCTCCTGCGTGCGTGCACTCACTGTCTGAGTGTACACACACCCACACTCCATTTCCTTCTGATCGCTGATTGATTATCGTAATTAGTTAGTTGTACTTACTGTTACTACTTACTCTTACTGTACTAGGAGTCTAGGACACTCAGTCACTGTGTTCATAGGCTACTAGCTCCTGCGTGCGTGCACTCACTGTCTGAGTGTACACACACCCACACTCCATTTCCTTCTGATCGCTGATTGATTATTGTAATTAGTTAGTTCTACTTACTGTTACTACTTACTCTTACTGTACTAGGAGTATGGGACACTCAGTCACTGTGTTCATAGGCTACTAGCTCCTGCGTGCGTGCACTCACTGTCTGAGTGTACACACACCCACACTCCATTTCCTTCTGATCGCTGATTGATTATTGTAATTAGTTAGTTCTACTTACTGTTACTACTTACTCTTACTGTACTAGGAGTCTAGGACACTCAGTCACTGTGTTCATAGGCTACTAGCTCCTGCGTGCGTGCACTCACTGTCTGAGTGTACACACACCCACACTCCATTTCCTTCTGATCGCTGATTGATTATTGTAATTAGTTAGTTCTACTTACTGTTACTACTTACTCTTACTGTACTAGGAGTCTAGGACACTCAGTCACTGTGTTCATAGGCTACTAGCTCCTGCGTGCGTGCACTCACTGTCTGAGTGTACACACACCCACACTCCATTTCCTTCTGATCGCTGATTGATTATCGTAATTAGTTAGTTGTACTTACTGTTACTACTTACTCTTACTGTACTAGGAGTCTAGGACACTCAGTCACTGTGTTCATAGGCTACTAGCTCCTGCGTGCGTGCACTCACTGTCTGAGTGTACACACACCCACACTCCATTTCCTTCTGATCGCTGATTGATTATTGTAATTAGTTAGTTCTACTTACTGTTACTACTTACTCTTACTGTACTAGGAGTCTAGGACACTCAGTCACTGTGTTCATAGGCTACTAGCTCCTGCGTGCGTGCACTCACTGTCTGAGTGTACACACACTAAATTTACTTGTGATTACTACTGATTATTGTAACTGCTAGTTGTACTTCCTGACTGTTACTACTTACTTACTGTACTAGGGGACACTCACTCAGTCACCTCACCAACCAACCAACTCACCTCATTAAAGTACCCCACTTTTCACCCGCCCTTTTAAAAAACTTTTGTCTATACGCCCAAAACATTGAAGATGTCTGGAAGTGGCAGCCAGCGCGGTTTGGGCAAGGGCAAGGGCAGCAAGGGAATCAGGAGGAGAGGGAGCAGCATTGTGGCAAGCCGCGGCCGCGGGCGCGCCACCATGCACAGTTCCGCAGCAGCAGCAGCGTCAGTGGCTAACATTCCTCCCATAGCCACTGGCCGTGGACGCCTTGGGCGCCGCCCAGCAGGAGCATCTGCAACTCACGCTGCAGAGACACAGCAGCAGCAGCGTGTAGCACCTGCTCCCATTTTCCTCCAGCCGGGTCGGAAACGTCCCATTGAGGAAAAGGATGCAGACACTGTGGTGCAACTCATGACGGAGGATGAGCAGCCCGCCATCAGCTCTGCATCCGAGGCCTCCACCCTCACCACCACCACCACCACCACCACCACCCCTGTTCGCAGCAGCCGCCCAGCAGGGCCTGGGGAGGAGGCCAGTTCACCGTCAGTTGGCGACCTGTCATTCAGCAGTCTTTTGACCCCAGGCATCATGAGTCAATTGTCTGCTGTTGTTGGCGATTTTGAGGAGGAGATGCTGATGGGCACTTTGGGGGATGAGGGATTGGACAGCAAGACTGTGGCGACAGTCAAGCAGCCCATCCATGCATCAGGAGAGGAGTTTGGGGGGTCCTCATCCCAGCAGGACATGTTTCAGGAGGGGGAGGATGATGATGACCCGGTGACAGACAGAGACTGGGTGCCACCACCTCCAGGGGATGTCGTCCTCAGCAGCTCTGAGGAGGAGGAGGAGGATGCTCTTGTGGGCCTTGCAAGGAGGCGCATCATTGCAAGCATTGGCAGCAGCAGTAGGCAGGTCCCACAGCCTGCTGGTGTCTCAGGCTCAGCAGCAGCAGCAGCATCTGCCAGTACCACCACCAGCCGCACCCAAGCCCCCCAAGCCCCCCCCCCCCCCAACCACCACAGGGAGACAGGCAGCAGCGCTTCCATGCCGTAGGGGGATGTTTAAGTCACCAATCTGGCGATATTTCACCATGCCCACTGTGTACAGCAAGTACGCCACTTGCAACCACTGTCAGCGGAAGTTGAGCAGAGGTGCAGACCCCTTAAAGTTCTGCACCAGCTCGCTCATCAACCACCTTGCGGCTAAACATTTCCACCAGCATGAGGAGTTCCAGAGGCTGAAGGCATCTGGTGCTGGCAGTGGCACCACACCCATCACTGCACAGCCTTCAGCAGAAGCAGCAGCAACAGCAGCCACCCGCCCTCCTGCTCCTCCAGCAGCACCAGCAGGAGTGCGGAAACGCACTGCTCCTCCCCCCTCTGCAACTCCTGCCGCCGACACTGAGGCCTGTTCTGGCAGCCAGTCCTCAGTGGCCTCCTCTGCTGTGTCTGCTGATTCCCGTGTCAGCAAAAGGCCACGCCAGAGCCTTTTGAGCGAGTCCTTCCAGGGGGTGGTTAGGGCTCTGCCTCCCAGCAGCCGTAGCGTGCGGCAGCTGAACGGCTTGCTGGCATGGGCCATGTGCTCCCAACTCCTGCCGTACACGCTCGTGCAGGAGGGGAGCGACATTCGTGCGCTGCTTGCTTGCGCAGCCCCAGACTGGCAGCTCCCCAGCAGACACTTCTTTGCCCGCAAGGCCATTCCTGCACTGCACCGCTTTGTGATGGCCAATGTGGAGCGAGGGCTGGAGCACGCGGTTGGTGAAAGGGTCCACGTCACCATGGACTCCTGGAGCAGCCGCTTCGGGACAGGCCGCTACCTGTCCTTCACTGTCCACTGGGTCAGCTTGGTGGAAGGGGGTGAGGATGGGAGAGCAGCAGCGGGCACAGCAGCAGCAGCAACACAGTGGGTGGTGCCACCCCGCAGGGTCAGGGGAACTGCAGCAGGTTCCTCCGATCCTCTGCCATCCTCCGGCACACCTGGCCAAACCCCCCGCCTCAGCAGCAGCGTGAAGGCCCGCCACTGCCAAGCGCTGCTGCACTTGGTCAGCCTTGGGAAGACCAAGCTGACGGCAACCCATGTGTTGGCCAAACTCCAGGAGCAGGAGAGGATTTGGCTGACCCCCAGAGGCCTCAGAGTCGGAGAGGTGGTGGCCGACAATGGGGCCAATCTGGTTGCCGCAATAGACAGGGGAAACCTGACCCACATCCCCTGTCTTGCCCACGTGCTGAACCTGGTGGTGCAGAAGTTCCTGCGCACCTACCAGGGGATGGGCGAACTGCTGGAAACGGCAAGGAATGTTGTGCGTCACTTCCGGCGCTCGGCTGCAGCCTGTGCGAGCCTGGAAGACGTGCAAAAGGAGCTGGATCTGCCACGCCATCGGCTGATCCTTGACGTTCCGACTCGCTGGAACTCCACCCTGGCTATGTTGGAGCGTCTGGTTGAACAGAAGCACGCTGTCAACCAGTACCTTGCCCTGGCCACTGTTTCCGCCGCTCAGAGAAGCGACAAGACCAGCAACATCCCGTCCATCGTCCCCGATGATGACTGGAGGCACATGCAGCAGGTGTGCTTTGTGCTGGCTCCCTTCCTGCAGGCCACAAACATGGTGAGCAGGGACCATGCTATGGACTGCGAGTGGGTGCCCCTGGTTTCTCTGCTGAACAGGGCCCTCGATGCTTTGCTGGAACAGGGAGCGGCAGCCTTGGACCAGCAGGAGCGGCAACCAGCTGCGCAGTCCACCTCTGAGGGGGAGGAGGAGGAGGACTTGGTGGAGGTCCCTGACCTGGCTGCTGATGAGGGGGATCAGCACAGCGCAGCTGAGTTGGTGCGGGGGTGAAGAGAGGATGAGGCGGCAGAGGAGGAGGATGAGGACAGCACTGACGTCGATGTGCCAGCAGATGTGGCCCGCCTCTTCCCAATGGCAGCGCACATGCTGACGTGCCTGCGCAGGGACCCCAGGGTGATCCAGATGAAGCAGAGGGAGGACATCTGGATCAGCATGATGTTGGACCCACGCCTCAAGGGGAAGTTGAGCCAGTTCCTGCCGCCTGCAGGAGGAGACCCAGCGCAACAAATAAGGAGCTTGCAGCAGGCCCTTGTTGAGCGCTTGGAGGAAGCCTTCCCCCAGCCTTCCACCCCCACTGTCCAGCAGCCAGCACAGAGGCAGCAGCAGGTGCCTGCATCCAGCAGCAGCAAGCGCCCCACAGACCTGCTGTCTCTCAGCCACGAGCTCTACAGGACTGTAGAGGCTCCGGCAGCAGTGACTAGAGAGGAGATGCATGCAGCAGCATCCTCCTCCGGTCACAGCCAGTGCCTGACCCGCATGGTGGCTGACTACATGGGGTCGTACAGCGGGCTTGACAGCGATGCCCCTGTTGATCCCATGGAGTATTGGGTCAAGCGCATGGAGATCTGGAGCGAGCTGGCGCAGTACGCCCTGGAAGTGCTGTCCTGCCCCCCTTCCAGCGTGCTGTCCGAGCGCTGCTTCAGTGCAGCTGGTGGCGTGGTCACCGAGAAACGCTCACGTCTGTCTCACAAGTCTGTGGACAGACTGACGTTTCTCAAGATGAACCAGGCGTGGGTGGAAGGCGAGTTCCTGGCCCCTGTTGTCGGCGAGAGGGGGACATGAACTGGCTGCCGGAACCATCGTTAATGTGCCTTACCACCCTTTACCACCTCCTGGCTCCTGCTCACTAAGCCAGCCTGGTTCACTTTGACTATTACGTCGCCTGCAGCCACACATTTTACACCTACAGTGGGCTGCTGTGTACTGCCCTTCTGCTGTCTGTCTGTGTTTCCCACTGCCAGGGTACACAGAATTACCTTCTTCTGCTGCCACTCTGCCACCAGCTATTACGTCAAACAATAGCTATATTGGTTGCAAAACCAAAACCAAACAAACCATTAAAAAAAAAAAAAGGTTTAATTTTTCTGAGGTGCCCGGGTTGAAAACTGTGTTGTCCCAGTTGTGTATTGGACACAATGTGGGCTGCACGACCGCTGTCTGGGACCTCCTGTTGTGTTTATTTACAGCCCTGGTATCACCGCTAGGTACCAGGGCTATTATGTCACGCTGCCTACCTGCTGCCACACTCACACTGCTCCTCCATACCTCCTCCTGCTGCTGCTGCTGCTGCTGTCTGTCTGTGTTTCCCACTGCCAGGGTACACAGATGATTTACCTTCTGCTGCCACTCTGCCACCAGCTATTACGTCAAACAATAGCTGCTCGCCTACTCCTCCATTCCTCCTCCTGCTGCTGCTGTCTGTCTGTGTTTCCCACTGCCAGGGTACACAGAATTACCTTCTTCTGCTGCCACTCTGCCACCAGCTATTACGTCAAACAATAGCTATATTGGTTGCAAAACCAAAACCAAACAAACCATTAAAAAAAAAAAAAAGGTTTAATTTTTCTGAGGTGCCAGGGTTGAAAACTGTGTTGTCCCAGTTGTGTATTGGACACAATGTGGGCTGCACGACCGCTGTCTGGGACCTCCTGTTGTGTTTATTTACAGCCCTGGTATCACCGCTAGGTACCAGGGCTATTATGTCACGCTGCCTACCTGCTGCCACACTCACACTACTCCTCCATACCTCCTCCTGCTGCTGCTGCTGCTGTCTGTCTGTGTTTCCCACTGCCAGGGTACACTACACAGATGATTTACCTTCTGCTGCCACTCTGCCACCAGCTATTACGTCAAACAATAGCTGCTCACATTACTCCTCCATTCCTCCTGCTGCTGTTGCTGTCTGTATGTGTTTCCCACTGCCAGGGACCGGGTACACAGAATTACCTTCTGCTGCCACTCTGCCACCAGCTATTACGTCAAACAATAGCTATATTGGTTGCAAAACCAAAACCAAACAAACCATTAAAAAAAAAAAAAGGTTTAATTTTTCTGAGGTGCCCGGGTTGAAAACTGTGTTGTCCCAGTTGTGTATTGGACACAATGTGGGCTGCACGACCGCTGTCTGGGACCTCCTGTTGTGTTTATTTACAGCCCTGGTATCACCGCTAGGTACCAGGGCTATTATGTCACGGCGAGCTGCCTGCCTCATTGACTGCCTGCTGCCACACACTCATCCTCCTCCTCCTGCTGCTGAATTTACCTCCTGCTGTCTTTGTGTTTCCACTGCCAGGGAGCACATACAATGGCGGCATGGCGCTTCCAACATGCGTGCGCCCACCAGCTATTTGTTACGCTCAAAAATAGCTGCATTTCTTTAAAAAAAAAATTGAAAAGAGAAATACGTGAAGAAGAAGAAGACAATATTGAAAAAGAAGGAGAAGATGAAGATGAAGATGAAGATGAAGAAGAAGATGAAGAAGAAGATGAAGAAGATGATGAAGAAGAAGATGAAAAAGAAGAAGAAGATGAAGAAGATGAAGAAGATGAAGAAGAAGAAGATGAAGAAGAAGAAGATGAAGAAGAAGAAGAAGAAGATGAAGAAGATGATGAAGAAGATGAAGAAGAAGAAGAAGAAGAAGAAGAAGAAGAAGATGAAGAAGAAGAAGAAGAAGATGAAGAAGAAGAAGAAGAAGATGAAGAAGAAGAAGAAGATGAAGATGAAGAAGATGAAGATGAAGAAGAAGAAGAAGATGAAGAAGATGAAGATGAAGAAGAAGATGATGAAGAAGAAGAAGAAGATGATGAAGAAGAAGAAGAAGAAGATGATGAAGAAGAAGAAGAAGATGATGAAGAAGAAGAAGAAGAAGAAGAAGAAGAAGACAATATAGAAGAAGAAGAAGAAGATATAGAAGAAGAAGATCTAGAAGAAGAAGAAGAAAGATAAAGAAGAAGAAGAACAAGTATATACAGTAACACTACTGAACAAAATTAAGGACACAACTTCTCTTTCCACATTTTTTTTTAAAGGAACATCCCCACATAATCACTTGCTGTTGTTACTTGGAAAAAAAGATGTTTCTTGCATCATTCACCCTCAAAACAAGTGTTGGAAGCTATTTAAGGCCAATTCGAATAGTCAGCTCGAATAGTGAGCTCGAATACCGACTCGAATAGTGAGCTCGAAGTCCGAGGTCGAATCGAATAGTAAAAATTATTCGACTCGAATATTCGACTGACCTCGAATAATTTACTATTCAAATTCGACCTAACTCGAATTTTGAAAAGGGGTATTTGAGCATCACTACCTCCCCCTCCTCCTGCCCAGACTGAACTCCCATGAGCCCTTGCTACTGTCTGAAAATGCCTTGGCTCTCTGAAAACCTGCAGGTGTGGCTTGTTTAGTTTATAGGGAATTAGAGTATTAAAACAAAAACAAAAAAAGTATTTGGCTTGAGGAATGCCCTATAAACAATAGGAAAGGAACACAATTATGCAATGAGTAAAAGTTCATCTCGGATCCACTTTAAGAAAGATTGCAAAAGAACTTCATCCCATTTTACAAAAGGATCACAGAATGACTGAGAGAGTTATACCCTGAACTTCCCCTCCTGGCATATTGACAGCCACCCTATATTAAAGGGACTCCGAGCACCTCTCATGGGCATGACTTTAAGACAGACGACTTCCAACAAAGTGGTCCTATGACCCCTCTGGAGAAGCCTCTTGCAATGGCCATGCGTGTCACTTCCTATTCCTGCTTCATTCAGTGATGCACTTCTCTAACAGAGAATACAGGGTTAACCTGGGAGTTATAACATAGCCAAGATGGCAGCCACAATTATTAAATTGAAATCGAGCGAAAACTATTTGGTGTAGATAGAATGGTGATTCAGGCATCAAATGAAAGAGGAGAGCACAAGCTACAGAAAGGTGTGCATCTTTAAAGAGACACTGAAGCGAAAAAAAAATATGATATAGTGAATTGGTTGTGTACTATGAATAATTACTAGAAGATTAGCAGCAAAGAAAATATTCTCATACTTTTATTTTCAGGTATATAGTGTTTTTTCTAACATTGCATCATTCTATAATATGTGCAGATTACACAACACTCAGCATTCAAAATGAGTCTTTCAGAGCAGTCTGTGAAGTAATGACCTCTCCTCTAGCAGAGGAAAAGTAAATAGTCCAGGAACAGTTGAGATAATAAAAGTCAGATAACAGCCCTCTCCATGACTAACTTAGTCGGAGAGCTTAATGGCTTGTTTGCATAGAGATAACAACTGGAGTTTCTCAACTCTTCCTGTACTGGAAACAATTAGACTGATGTATCTGATCTTAATGTTTTATTTCTTAGGTGTGCTACACATACAAATCATAATATCATCATTTTTTTTCGCTTCAGTGTCTCTTTAAGTACTTTGCAGTACTGGTCGGAGTCTTAAAGGCATATCCAAGAGAAGTGCTCGGAGTCCCTTTAAACATATGTTGGCACTGTCAGGAGTTCTTTGAATTGGGCAGAACAGGATGTAGGTGTGAGACCTGCAAACACATCCACTCCACTGACAGGATAGCAATACTAGGTTCACAAGAATGCAGAATACAAGGCACTTTTTTTCCTGTGGTTCTTCCAATCTGGTATATCTGATCATGGCCCATATGTAATTAACTTTTTTTCTCCTTTGTTTTCACCTAGGTGATATTTTCAAAATTATCAATATAATACCCTTTAAACCCCCAGTGAGCAAGACAATATTCAAAATAACTTTGACAGTGCTTTGTTTCACTTTTTTAGTACTTTTTCAATTGCAAAGTGCTAAAAAGTTATTTTAAATGGAAGATGATAAATTATCTCTCAGGAGAAAACGCAGGAGAAAAAGTTAATTGCCTATGGGCCCTTGTCATAACATGCCCCTGACACCACCAGCAAGCAAGAACATACTCTAAATAATTATGATAGCACTTTATCACCAACTTTTAGGTACTTCTTCATTTGTAAAATGCTTAAAAGTTTTTTTTAAAGAGAATATGAAAATTATCTCCAAGGAGATAACTCCTAATTTTATGTGGCCCCATGTGTGCAAAATTCCCCAAAGGATTTTTTTGTGAGAGAAACAGGACAAACTCTACCAACACAAGTTCACTATTTGCAGAGAGAGAGAAAAAACAAAACAAAAAACAATAATACCGTATATTCTGGTGTATAAGACGACCCCCCCAACTTTTTCAGTTAAAATATAGAGTTTGTGATATACTCACCGCATAAGACTACCCCTCTTCCAACGTAAACCAAATAAAAAAAAAAAATCATATACTGGTGCTGTACTGTATGTGGTATCCAGTATATAACAGTATATAGTCAATTGACTGGTTGGATTGTTGAACTCTCCCTCTCCCTAAGTGGATTCGTCAGCTCTCCCTGTCTATCAGAGCAGTGTGGAAGAATAAAATCGCGCTGTGCCCATAAAATACGCCTCTTTCACCCCTCTGGCCCACCCTTGTATCCTATTTACCTTCCTCTCAGAACTCACACATATGCACCTGCGCCGCTTCACTACAGTCCTCAGCAGCAAGATCTGAGAGATGGTAACAGGATAGGGGGTATCACCCAGCATCAATGATACCCGGCGTATAAGACGACCCCTGACTTTTTAGAAGATTTTCAAGAGTTAAAAAGTAGTCTTATACGCAGGAATATACAGTAATTATTTTGATCTCCCAGTACCTACACAGTTTTTTTTTTGCAGGGACATATGACACCCTGAAAAAGGTAAATTGCAAATAAAGGCTCTCAGTCATAATACATCCTCTGTCTTATGGCTAATGACAAACAATTCATTCAAACAAAATATTTTGTATAGTAAAAGGGTTTTCAATACCTACTGGTTCACGTTCCACAGTGTTTACCCCTTAAAGTGTACCAGAGACAAAGAACCCTTATGTATTTTACCATATATATCAGTGGGAACATTAGAGAAAACACCTACCCTGCTCCCTGTTTCATCCTTCACTGCTCATTCTGCTTGTTTTCAGCACTGATAAAATATCCGACTGAGCATTCAGTCTGGCTGTGCTCAGGAATCATTATAGCGGAGTCTTTCTTCTCATATGTCTTTTCATGCCCAAGCCTGCTCCCTTCTGGCTCTGCTTTCCTGTTCTGTATATTTGCAGCATCACAGAGAGTTGTGATTAGATGATAGGAGCTGCTGGTGCCCAGGAATGAGCTATAAAAAATGTTTTTTTTAATCTATATTTGTTAGTCATAAGAGGTTTTTTTAGAAATGGTGATTTTCATTTTGCAAACAGCCCACTAAATAATATGCTTTTCTGATGAACTGTGTTTTGCATGGAGTTTTAGTAAAAAAAACCACAAAAAACGCCACACCAGAGCGGCGAAAATGTCAGGTATAGTATTTCTTTTTAAAAATCTATTGGGGAATATGTGCATTTTGTGTCAAAGCGTTCATCTCTGGTTTCCTTTAAAGGGAAGCTTCAGGCAGCGCTTAAAAAAATAAATATCCAAATCCACTTACCTGGGGCTTCATCCAGCCCGTGGCAGCCAGGCTGTGCCCTCGGCGCCACTCTGCAGGCTCCCGGTGGTCTCCGGTGGCGAGCCCAACCTGGCCAGGCCAGCTGCCAGGTCGGGCTTCTTCTGCGCTCCACAATGCGGACGATGGATCGAGAGACGCTAGTCGTCCAGGAGAAGTCGGTGTATCCATCGTCCTTGTTGCTGCGGTGAGTATTCAGCCAAGTCAAGGCTTAAAGCGGATCCGAGATGAAAAACAAACTATAACAAGTAACTTGTCTATATATCACTCCGCAGGCTCCTGGTGGTCTCCGGTGGCAAGCCCGACCTGGCCAGGCCGGCTGGCAGGTCGGGCTTTTTCTGCGCTCCACAATGCGTTTCATTGGTGCGCGCTGACGTCATCCGACATCCTCCGGGCTGTACTGCACAGGCGCAGAACTACTGCGCCTGCGCAGTACAGCCCGGAGGACGTTGGTTGACGTCAGCGCGCACCAATGACACGCATTGTGCAGCCCTGTCTCTATGGTCGCAAATTTACGGTCGTCAATGACCATCATCCCCCTGGTTGGTTCCGTCAGGTTGCCGGGGGCAACGACACATTGCAGCAACCTGGCCTAGTTGTCCGGCCATGTAGCTTGGAGCTAACTACCAGGTGGGGAACTCTCCTAAGAATGCTAAGGAATTACCCCACCAGGCCAGGCCGGCAGTGTAGGTGCTGGCAGGATGATCTGGGAAGGTCATCCACCTGGCGCCAATTTGAAGGCGGAGGTGTGATGATATATTGTGATGATGATGATATGTATGGTAATATGCAGAACATAGCAGCCATGTTGTATTGCATGGAAGCCATATGTTTTATTTTTCTGCCTGTGTCATATGTATAAGTATGCTCAAAGCCAGCTGGCTTCAGGGTAATTGGACACCGGGCTGCTAATATGAGTTCCTTATGTAATTAGATAATGACCCCTCTTTTGTCCTGCATCCTGCAAAGGTGTTGCATTGCTTTGAACTCTGTGTTCATGTAAACAGCCACCTGCTCACCAACTATACAATCTGGACTACCGGAGTCTGGGAACTTCAAAGGGCTAACAGGAAGCTCTGGAATTTACATATGACAGCCTGCTGGAATGTTGAAAGCCTTGCTCAAAGTTGTCACCTATCACCTGGAGTAAGGCAGTCCTTTTGATACAATTTTACCTGTGGAAATTAGATTTATGGGGAGAGGGGAAATCTTCGCAAATATCAAAAGCTAAAACAGGAAAGCTTTGAAGTTTGCATATCACAGAAAGGATATGACAAATTGAACAATCTGGGAAGTTGGCTTATGTCTGGACTTGTACCCCCGGGCCACAAATCCGGCTATACAACCTTAGATAGGAGGGTTTAGAGTTGTAGTTCCTCGCAGATAGCAAAGACGCTAGAGCTGCCCCGACTACTGGTCAGAAGTTGCGTTCTCTCGCAAACAACGCTCTGTATACGCTGGTAATGTTTATTTCCCTTTTATTTCTGCAACCTGTCTTGTTGTGTACCTTTGTAACTTTTATTTTGTAATTTTTACTTTGTTTTTGTAAATCTTTTGTATATATTATTTTCTGCTGCTGTACTAAGCTAACGCTCATACCTTAGAAGAGTCTGCAGTGTAACTTGCGTTTCAAAGTGAGTGCCTGATTGTGCCTTGCTACTGTACGATTGTACTGTGTGTGTGTGTGCGTGGCGTTCCCGTATTCGGCCTAAAGCACAAAGCTGACCCGAATACTCGACAGCAGAGTGGAAGTGTCCAGCAACAGCTAGTGGTGGCAGTGAGAAGTGTTCTGAGGGGTCACAACCTTGTGTTAGCTCGACTAATGCTGCTTCCCCTCTCGATCTGGTCAAACCCGCAGTCGGGAATCGTATCTGCAGGCTTGCTGCGGGGCCGATTCCTGACAGCACGCATGTCTGAGTTGGCACTACAGGCCACTTTACTCCTCGGAAAGCTCAAAGCCGGTACAGCTCAGAGAGGCAGGCAGGTGAAAGAGCACTACATTTTTACTTGTCACCGCCAGTTCCCCTCCCGACAACTTATATTTCCAGCCAGAAACAGCAGCAATCAGAGACATGCTGGAGCACCGCCCCCGTCCTCCTCAAGCCAAAATGATGAGAGATCAGGGTGGGGGGCTACTCAAACAGATGCCGCTGTGAGAGACAGTGAGAGGGTAAGAGTGGTAAGTGTGCATTGCGTCCTGCTCAGCAGCATCACGCACCTACTTAACCTACTGCCCGCCCAGAAGCAGCATGTACCTACCCTCCCTCCCTACCTTCTGCCCACCAGCAGCAGCAGCCTGTATCTACCCTCTCTACCTCCTGCCCACTGCAATTACCTTCCCTACCTATCCCCCCCCCCCCCCCCAGCTGCAGCTACCTTCCTTCTGAGATCCCAGAGAGGTTCAACCAGGGTGGCATTCAAATGGGGGAGGAGCTGGATGCCAGGATGGAGTAATTGCTGCTCATTTTGTGGCAGTGGTTGAATCACTTCAAATGGGGGATAATTCCTGCATTTCATTTGTGGGCGGGACTGGTGCATTTTAAATGCAGGGTAATTGCTGTATTTTATTTGTGGCAGTGATTGATGCTGTTTAAATGTGGGGTAACTGCTCACTTCATGTCTGGGGGTTTACTGATGTATTTTAAATGTGGGGTAATTGCTGCAATTCATTTGTGGGGGTGATTAATGCATTTTCAAAGGTGGGATAATTGCTGTATTTCATTTATGGCAGTGACTGAGTGTAAATGTGGGGTAATTGCTTTATTTCATTGTGAGGTTATTGATGTGTTTTTAACATAGGGTAATTTCTGCATTTCATTTCATGGGGAGTGGCCTTTAGGCCCCTTATACACTGGCCACAGTGTGTCACACTGTGGTACTCTCACCCGCTGAAAGGGATATGCAAGTCTCGCACAGTTCACACAATGCAACATGATGGAAGTATCCACATTGCAGCAATGCTGACACAAAGGCTGCAGTGTGTTACCTACCGCACAGTTCATGCAGTAATGCAAGTCAAAAAGTGACGCAGCAGTGTGCACAAGCATGGTGAGGTGTGCATGTGCAGGCCCACGGGAATCCCAATGATGTACTTCCTGCCCAGGATGGCGTATGTCACTAAATAGGGGGCGGGTCTGTGCATTTGACCCACTTGCCTCACCATGGCGCAGGGTCTTATGAAGCCTTATTTCTGCGGCGCAATGCGTTGCTCGCACACCACTGTACCGCATCACACCCATCCAGTGTAAAACCATCTTCAATGTATGAGTAATTTTTTTTAAAACTAAAACACAGTATTCAGTATAAATTGGAGTGTTGACACTCCATGATAAATAAGTGGATTTTGGATGACAGTTTGGGCACTCGGCCTCTAAAAGGTTTGCCATTGCTGGCCTATAACAAATAAGAGATATATATTTCATTCATGTATCATCTAAAGATGACTTGCGGAAAGTATGCAAAACCATTATGAAAAGAGCTAACGTGAAAATAATTTGCATCCATCAGAGTAGCCTCGTAAACCCGTCAACCAACCAGGTGGACACACAGAACATCAGTCGTCATCCATCAGCACAGTCCAGTATGTACTCTGCTGCCCAGATCATCTTTATGGCAATAAGAGTTGCAGGATTGCCAGCAGGACCACCTTTAAACGTTTTCATCATTAATGCTAGCATTCAAAGTTTGAAGAGAAGGCAAAATCTAACTCATATAATTTACCTTTTCATGGGTTTGACAAACATATGTCTGCAGACGCTCTTGACTGCTGAGACAATATTAACAGTTTTTTGGCCATATTTATTAGTCGATAAGGAAGTCTATTTGGGGATTTCTGTGGTATTTTCAGGCCTGATAAACTACAAATTCTGGCTCATGGCCTGGCTGTGTGCTCACTATTCCGTCAGCATTGTCACAGGAAATCACAGATTATTGCTTTGGCTAAAGAGAAATCTTTCTGCTTTTTCCATCCATGTTCTTCTGTTGTCTGCAATGTGGTTCCTGAGCTTTAGCCTCCTGTATGTCTTGTTATACAACGCTGAACTTCATGATTGGTCCCGAAGAAACACCACATCAGAGTCTATGACAACCACAAACACTTTGTTATGTTTTCAGATCCCGCTTCATACTGTAATCATCTTTTTTTTGTCCAGCTGTCTACCCTTCTGTGTAGCTCTCCTCTCCATTGGTGTGACTGTAACCTCTTTGTTAAGACATATTTTTCAAATGAAACAGAAGGCCTCTGGCCTTAATCTTCAAGCTCTGACCAATGCTACCAGAACTATGATACTCCTTCTAACTATCGCTGTCATTTTCTCCATTTCACAAGACTTACTTATTGCCAGTGGTACATTCTTCCCTTCCCCCACCTTGGCATTTGTCACTTGGGGTATACTCACATTTTATCCAGTAGTTGAGGCCAGTGTCATCATTCAAGCCAGTTCCAAGATGAGAAAATCATTACTGGGAAGATTCTGTACTGACCAAAAATGTTATATTTAACCACTTGCCGACCGCCCACAGCCCATGGGCGGCGGCAAAGTGGACGCCTAAAGGACCGCAATACGCCTTCAGGCGGCGCGTCCTTTAGGCATGCCGGGGGAGCGATCGCGTCATTGATGACGCGCGCTTCCCCCGGCAACTGGCTCCGCCCACCCGCCGTAACATCCCGCCGGCCGTACGGAAGCGCCGGCGGGATGTTAACCCCGCGATCGCCGCATACAAAGTGTATAATACACTTTGTAATGTATACAAAGTGTATTATACAGGCTGCCTCCTGCCCTGGTGGTCCCAGTGTCCGAGGGACCACCAGGGCAGGCTGCAGCCACCCTAGTCTGCACCCAAACACACTGATCTGCCCCCCCCCCGCCCACTGATCGCCCACAGCACCCCTCAGACCCCCCCCTGCCCACCCCCCAGACCCCTGTTTGCACCCAATCACCCCCCTAATAACCCATCAATCACTCCCTGTCACTATCTGTCAACGCTATTTTTTTTTTTATATCCCCCCCTGCCCCCTGCCCCCTCCTGATCACCCCCCACCCCTCAGATTCTCCCCAGACCCCCCCCCCCAGACCCCCCCCCCCTGTGTACTGTATGCATCTATCTTCCCTGATAACCTGTCAATCACCCGTCAATCACCCATCAATCACCCATCAATCACCCATCAATCACCCCCTGTCACTGCCACCCAACAATCAGCCCCTAACCTGCCCCTTGCGGGCAATCTGATCACCCACCCACACCAATAGATCGCCCGCAGATCCGACATCAGATCACCTCCCAAATCCATTGTTTACATCTATTCTCTCCTCTAAACACCCACTAATTACCCATCAATCACCCATCAATCACCCCCTATCACCACCTGTCACTTTTACCTATCAGATGAGACCCTAATCTGCCCCTTGCGGGCACCCAATCACCCGCCAACACGCTCAGATTGCCCTCTGACCCCCCCTTATCAATTCGCCAGTGCATTAATTACATCTGTTCTTCCCTGTAATAACCCACTGATCACCTGTCAATCACCTGCCAATCACCTATCACCCATCAATCACCCCCTGTCACTGCCACCCATCAATCAGCCCCTAACCTGCCCCTTGCGGGCAATCTGATCTCCCACCCACACCATTAGATCGCCCGCAAACCCGCCGTCAGATTACCTCCCAAATGTATTGTTTACATCTGTTATCTTCTCTAAACACCCACTAATTATCCATCAATCACCCATCAATCACCCCCTATCACCACCTGTCACTGTTACCTATCAGATCAGACCCTAAGCTGCCCCTTGCGGGCACCCAATCACCCGCCCACACGCTCAGATTGCCCTCAGACCCCCCCCCCCCCTTATCAATTCACCAGTGCATTAATTACATCTGTCCTTCCATGTAATAACCCACTGATCACCTGTCAATCACCTGCCAATCACCTATCACCCATCAATCACCCCCTGTCACTGCCACCCAACAATCAGCCCCTAACCTGCCCCTTGCGGGCAAACTGATCACCCACCCACACCAATAGATCGCCCGCAGATCCGACATCAGATCACCTCCCAAATCCATTGTTTACATCTATTCTCTCCTCTAAACACCCACTAATTACCCATCAATCACCCATCAATCACCCCCTATCACCACCTGTCACTTTTACCTATCAGATCAGACCCTAATCTGCCCCTTGCGGGCACCCAATCACCCGCCAACACGCTCAGATTGCCCTCTGACCCCCCCTTATCAATTCGCCAGTGCATTAATTACATCTGTTCTTCCCTGTAATAACCCACTGATCACCTGTCAATCACCTGCCAATCACCTATCACCCATCAATCACCCCCTGTCACTGCCACCCATCAATCAGCCCCTAACCTGCCCCTTGCAGGCAATCTGATCTCCCACCCACACCATTAGATCGCCCGCAAACCCGCCGTCAGATTACCTCCCAAATGTATTGTTTACATCTGTTATCTTCTCTAAACACCCACTAATTACCCATCAATCACCCATCAATCACCCCCTATCACCACCTGTCACTGTTACCTATCAGATCAGACCCTAAGCTGCCCCTTGCGGGCACCCAATCACCCGCCCACACGCTCAGATTGCCCTCAGACCCCCCCCCCTTATCAATTCACCAGTGCATTAATTACATCTGTCCTTCCATGTAATAACCCACTGATCACCTGTCAATCACCTGCCAATCACCTATCACCCATCAATCACCCCCTGTCACTGCCACCCAACAATCAGCCCCTAACCTGCCCCTTGCGGGCAAACTGATCACCCACCCACACCAATAGATCGCCCGCAGATCCGACATCAGATCACCACCCAAGCGCAGTGTTTCCATCTATTCTCTCCTCTAAACACTCACTAATTACCCATCAATCACCCATCAATCACCCCCTATCACCACCTGTCACTGTTACCCATCAGATCAGACCCTAATCTGCCCCTTGCGGGCACCCAATCACCCGCCTACACGCTCAGATTGCCCTCAGACCCCCCCTTATCAATTCGCCAGGGCATTATTTACATCTGTCCTTCCCTGTAATAACCCACTGATCACCTGTCAATCACCTGTCAATCACCCATCAATCACCCCCTGTCACTGCCACCCATCAATCACCCCCTGTCACTGCCACCCATCAATCAGACCCTAACCTGCCCCTTGCGGGCAAACTGAACACCCACCCACACCAATAGATCGCCCGCAGATCCGACGTCCGATCACCTCCCAAGTGCAGTGTTCACATCTGTTCTCTACCCTAAACACCCACTAATTACCCATCAATCACCCCCTGTCACTGCTACCTATCAGATTAGACCCCTATCTGCCCCTAGGGCACTCAATCACCCGCCCACACCCTCAGAATGCCCTCAGACCCCAGCCCTGATCACCTCGCCAGTGCATTGCTTGCATCTATTCCCCCCTCTAATCACACCTTGAGACACCCATCAATCACCTCCTGTCACCCCCTAGCACACCTACCCATCAGATCAGGCCCTAATTTGCCCCGTGTGGGCTCCTGATCACTCGGCCAAACCCTCAGATCCCCCTCAGACCCCCTTCCGATCACCTCCCCAGTGCATTGATTGCATCTATTTTCCCCTCTAACCACCCCCTGAGACACCCATCAATCACCTCCTGTCACCCCCCTAGCACTCCTATCCATCAGATCAGGCCCAATACAACCTGTCATCTAAAAGGCCACCCTGCTTATGACCGGTTCCACAAAATTCGCCCCCTCATAGACCACCTGTCATCAAAATTTGCAGATGCTTATACCCCTGAACAGTCATTTTGAGACATTTGGTTTCCAGACTACTCACGGTTTTGGGCCCGTAAAATGCCAGGGCGGTATAGGAACCCCACAAGTGACCCCATTTTAGAAAAAAAGACACCCCAAGGTATTCTGTTAGGTGTATGACGAGTTCATAGAAGATTTTATTTTTTGTCAAAAGTTAGCGGAAATTGATTTTTTATTGGTTTTTTTTCACAAAGTGTCATTTTCCGCTAACTTGTGACAAAAAATAAAATCTTCTATGAACTCGCCATACACCTAACGGAATACCTTGGGGTGTCTTCTTTCTAAAATGGGGTCACTTGTGGGGTTCCTATACTGCCCTGGCATTTTAGGGGCCCTAAACCGCGAGGAGTAGTCTAGAAAACAAATGCCTCAAAATGACCCGTGAATAGGACGTTGGGCCTCTTAGCGCACCTAGGCTGCAAAAAAGTGTCACACATGTGGTACCGCCGTACTCAGGAAAAGTAGTATAATGTGTTTTTGGGTGTATTTTTACACATACCCATGCTGGGTGGGAGAAATTTCTATGTAAATGGTCAATTGTGTGTAAAACAAATCAAACAATTGTCATTTACAGAGATATTTCTCCCACTTAGCATGGGTATGTGTAAAAATACACCCCAAAACACATTATACTACTTCTCCTGAGTACGGCGGTACCACATGTGTGGCACTTTTTTACACCCTAAGTACGCTAAGGGGCCCAAAGTCCAATGAGTACCTTTAGGATTTCACAGGTCATTTTGCGACATTTGGTTTCAAGACTACTCCTCACGGTTTAGGGCCCCTAAAATGCCAGGGCAGTATAGTAACCCCACAAATGACCCCATTCTAGAAAGAAGACACCCAAAGGTATTCCGTTAGGAGTATGGTGAGTTCATAGAAGATTTTATTTTTTGTCAAAAGTTAGCGGAAAATTGATTTTTATTGTTTTTTTCACAAAGTGTCATTTTCCACTAACTTGTGACAAAAAATAAAATCTTCTATGAACTCACCATACTCCAAACGGAATACCTTGGGGTGTCTTCTTTCTAAAATGGGGTCATTTGTGGGGTTCCTATACTGAACTGGCATTTTAGGGGCCCTAAACCGTGAGGAGTAGTCTGGAAATCAAATTTCGCAAAATGACCTGTGAAATCCTAAAGGTACTCATTGGACTTTGGGCCCTTTAGCGCAGTTAGGGTGCAAAAAAGTGCCACACATGTGGTATTGCCATACTCGGGAGAAGTAGTACAATGTGTTTTGGGGTGTATTTTTACACATACCCATGCTGGGTGGGAGAAATACCTCTGTAAATGACAATCTTTTGATTTTTTTACACACAATTGTCCATTTACAGAGTTATTTCTCCCACCCAGCATGGGTATGTGTAAAAATACACCCCAAAACACATTGTACTACTTCTCCCGAGTACGGCGATACCACATGTGTGGCACTTTTTTGCACCCTAACTGCGCTAAAGGGCCCAAAGTCCAATGAGTACCTTTAGGATTTCACAGGTCATTTTGCGGAATTTGATTTCCAGACTACTCCTCACGGTTTAGGGCCCCTAAAATGCCAGGGCAGTATAGGAACCCCACAAATGACCCCATTTTAGAAAGAAGACACCTCAAGGTATTCCGTTAGGAGTATGGTGAGTTCATAGAAGATTTTATTTTTTGTCACAAGTTAGTGGAAAATGACACTTTGTGAAAAAAACAATAAAAATCAATTTTCCGCTAACTTTTGACAAAAAATAAAATCTTCTATGAACTCACCATACTCCTAACGGAATACCTTGGGGTGTCTTCTTTCTAAAATGGGGTCATTTGTGGGGTTCCTATACTGCCCTGGCATTTTAGGGGCCCTAAACCGTGAGGAGTAGTCTGGAAATCAAATTCCGCAAAATGACTTGTGAAATCCTAAAGGTACTCATTGGACTTTGGGCCCTTTAGCGCAGTTAGGGTGCAAAAAAGTGCCACACGTGGTATCGCCGTACTCGGGAGAAGTAGTACAATGTGCTTTGGGGTGTATTTTTACACATACCCATGCTGGGTGGGAGAAATAACTCTGTAAATGGACAATTGTGTGTAAAAAAAATGAAAAAATTGTCATTTACAGAGAGATTTCTCCCACCCAGCATGGGTATGTGTAAAAATACACCCCAAAACACATTCTACTACTTCTCCTGAGTACGGCAATACCACATGTGTGGCACTTTTTTGCAGCCTAACTGCGCTAAGGGGCCCAAAGTCCAATGAGCACTTTTAGGCTTTACAGGGGTGCTTACAAATTAGCACCCCCCAAAATGCGAGGACAGTAAACACACCCCACAAATGACCCCATTTTGGAAAGTAGACACTTCAAGGTATTCAGAGAGGGGCATGGTGAGTCCGTGGCAGATTTCATTTTTTTTTGTCGCAAGTTAGAAGAAATGGATTCTTTTTTTTTTTCTTTTTTTTGTCACAAAGTGTCATTTTCCGCTTACTTGTGACAAAAAATAATATCTTCTATGAACTCACTATGCCTCTCAGTGAATACTTTGGGATGTCTTCTTTCCAAAATGGGGTCATTTGGGGGGTATTTATACTATCCTGGAATTCTAGCCCCTCATGAAACATGACAGGGGGTCAGAAAAGTCAGAGGTGCTTGAAAATGGGAAAATTCACTTTTTGCACCATAGTTTGTAAACGCTATAACTTTTACCCAAACCAATAAATATACACTGAATGGGGTTTTTTTTATCAAAAACATGTTTGTCCACATTTTTCGCGCTGCATGTATACAGAAATTTTACTTTATTTGAAAATTGTCAGCACAGAAAGTTAAAAAAATCATTTTTTTGCCAAAATTCATGTCTTTTTTGATGAATATAATAAAAAGTAAAAATCGCAGGAGCAATCAAATAGCACCAAAAGAAAGCTTTATTAGTGACAAGAAAAGGAGCCAAAATTCATTTAGGTGGTAGGTTGTATGAGCGAGCAATAAACCGTGAAAGCTGCAGTGGTCTGAGTGGAAAAAAAGTGCCTGGTCCTTAAGGGTTAGAAAGACTGTAGTCCTCAAGTGGTTAAAGTATACATGGAGGGGGAAAAGTGCCTTAAATGGGTACTCCTTAGGAGGCACCATGCATTCCTTTTTTGCCGTGGGGCCATACGTGCAGGGATGAGCAGAAAATATGCCAGTGCAAATTTGCGCATCGTAGTTCACATCTACACATCATAGTTCGCAGGTGAAGTTTCAAAACTACGTTTAGGAATCTACGCATAGCGAGGTACCGTTACGCGTAGCTTACGCCCACTATGTGTAGTTGACATGTGTATTGCGTAGTGAACTACAGGGATGCTCAGCAGAGCTTGAATATTCGAGTAGCTCGAATATTCGAGTAGCTCGAATATTCAAGCTCTTTTTTCAGCTATTTGAGCTCGAATAGCTGCAGCTATTCGAATGGGCTATTCGAATGAACTCGAATAGCCCACTCACTATTCGAGCAAACAGCGCTATTCGAGCTCGAATACCGAGCTCTAATAGCGTCATAGCCCAGATTGATGTCCTTAGAGCCAATCGGAGGGCTCCCAGGCCCTCTGACGGCAGCCAATCACAGAGGGGGACCCTGGCCAGCCCCTACCCTATAAATAGCGGCCGCCATGTTTGGTTTTTCGTCCTTGCCTGACTTGTACAGAGAGAGATCTGCTCCTTTGTGCTTTGGCTTAGCAAGTGCTCTATAGTGGTCAATTACCTAGCGTTTTTGCTCACATACACCTGCTATATATACCGATATTGTTGTTAGCTAGATAGAGATTGTATTTTAGTTAGTAGCTTGTGTGTTTCATAGAGACAGCTGCTGCTGCAGGCAAGCTTACACAGCTTTATGCCTCAAGGCCTTGCCTGTGTGGGCAGCTGTCCTCCTGTCCTCTGTTAGTTTATTTCTCATCTATACCAGTGTTTCTGCTGTGTATTCTACCCTGTCTTGTCCTTTACTTACTGAGTGATTATTGTATTTTGTAGTTATACTACTGTACTAGGGACACTCACTGTTACTGTTCATAGCTCCTGCGTGCACTGTCTGTAGTGTACACAGTACATAGTATTCCCTTCTACTGAATCATCTGATTACTACTGAATCTGATTATTGTATTTTCTAGTTGTACTTACTGTACTAGGGACACTCAGTCACTGTTCATAGGCTAGCTCCTGCGTGTGTGTGTGCGTGCACTGTCTGTAGTGTACACACACTCTATTTCCTTCTACTGAATCTGATTACTACTGATTATTGTATTTTCTAGTTAGTGTACTAGGGGACACACTCATTGTTCACTGTTCACACTTACTGATTACTGAATTATTGTATTTTGTATTTGTACTGTACTAGTAATCACTTAGCGATCTAACCACTTAGTGATTAGTGTCACCTCACCCACTAACCCACTCCATTAAAGTACCCCACTTTTTCACCCGTCCATTTAAAAAACTTTTTTGTTTACGCCCAAAACATCTAAGATGTCTGGAAGTGGCAGCCAGTGCAGTTTGAGCAAGGGGAAGGGCAGCAAAGGAATCAGGAGGAGAGGGAGCAGCATTGTGGCAAGCCGCGGCCGCGCCACTATGCACAGCTCCGCAGCAGCAGCAGCTGCGTCAGTGGCTAACATTCCGCCTATAGCCACTGGCCGTGGACGCCTTGGGCGCCGCCCAGCAGGAGCATCTGCAACTCACGCTGCAGAGACACAGCAGCAGCAGCAGCGTGTAGTACCTGCTCCTATTTTTCTCCAGCCGGGTCGGAAACGTCCCATTGAGGAAAAGGATGCAGCCACTGTGGTGCAACTGATGACGGAGGATGAGCAGCCCACCATCAGCTCTGCATCCGAGGCCTCCACCCTCACCACCACCACCACCCCTGTTCGCAGCAGCCGCCCAGCAGGGCCTGGGGAGGAGGCCAGTTCACTGTCAGTTGGCGATCTGTCATTCAGCAGTCTTTTGACCCCAGGCATCATGAGTAAATTGTCTGCTGATGTTGGCGATTTTGAGGAGGAGATGCTGATGGGCACTTTGGGGGAGGAGGGATTGGACAGCAAGACTGTGGCGACAGTCAAGCAGCCTATCCATGCATCAGGAGAGGAGTTTGGGGGGTCATCATCCCAGCAGGACATGTTTCAGAAGGGGGAGGATGATGATGATGATGATGACGGGGTGACAGACAAAGACTGGGTGCCGCCACCACCAGCACCTGGGGATGTCATCATCAGCAGCTCTGAGGAGGAGGATGCGCTTGTGGGCCTTGCAAGGAGGCGCATCATTGCAAGCATTGGCAGCAGTAGGCAGGTCCCACAGCCTGCTGGTGTCTCAGGCTCAGCAGCAGCAGCAGCAGCATCTGCCAGTACCACCACCAGCCGCACCCAAGCCCCCCCCCCCCAACCACCACAGGGAGACAGGCAGCAGCGGCTCCAGGCCGTAGGGGGGGTTTCTTGTCACCAATCTGGCAATTTTTCACCATGCCCACAGTTGACAGCAAGTACGCCACTTGCAACCACTGTCAGCAGAAGTTGAGCAGAGGTGCAGACCCCTTAAAGGGGAACTGAATTAAGAGGTATACGAAGGCTGCCATATTTATTTCCTTTTAATCAATACCAGTTGCCTGGCAGCCCTGCTGGTCTATTTCTCTGCAGTAGTATCTGAATAACACTAGAGTTGGGCCGAACGGTTCGCCTGCGAACGGTTCCATGCGAACTTCAGTGGTTCGCGTTCGCGTCCCGCAGGCAAACTTTTGCGGTTCGGTTCGCCCCATAATGCACCATGAGGGTCAACTTTGACCCTCTACATCACAGTCAGCAGGCCCAGTGTAGCCAATTAGGCTACACTAGCCCCTGGAGCCACTCCCCCCCCTTACAAAAAGGCATGCAGCGGCGGCCATTACGCTCACTCGTGTGCCTGCGTTAGTGAGAGTAGGGCGAGCTGCTGCAGACTGTCTCTCATAGGGAAAGATTAGTTAGGCTTAGCTTGTTCCTGGCTGCATACCTGTTCTGTTAAGTGAACCTGCCACTGCATACCTGTTCTGTGAACCCACCACTGCATACCTGTTCAGTGAACCCGCCACTGCATACCTGTTCTGTGAACCCACCACTGCATACCTGTTCTGTGAACCCACCACTGCATACCTGTACTGTGAACCCACCACTGCATACCTGTTCTGTGAACCCACCACTGCATACCTGTTCTGTGAACCCACCACTGCATACCTGTTCAGTGAACCCGCCACTGCATACCTGTTCTGAGAACCCACCACTGCATACCTGTACTGTGAACCCACCACTGCATACCTGTTCTGTGAACCCACCACTGTATTCCTGTTCAGTGAACCCGCCACTGCCGTCACTACACAAACAGCTGTTTGCGGTGCGTTACACAGTGAGTTTGGTGTGTCAGTGTGAAGCAGTACCTTAATTACACTACCTAATTGATGTATACACATGCAAGATGTTTTAAAGCACTTTAGGCCTGTCATTTAGCATTCAATGTGATTTCTGCCCTTAAAACGCTGCTTTGCGTCAAATCCAGATTTTTCCCGGGGACTTTTGGCGTGGATCCCACTCCGCCATGCCCCCCTCCAGGTGTTAGACCCCTTGAAACATCTTTTCCATCACTTTTGTGGCCAGCATAATTTTTTTTTTAAAGTTCGCATCCCCATTGAAGTCTATTGCGGTTCGCGAACTTTAACGCGAACCGAACCTTCCGCGGAAGTTCGCGAACCCGGTTCGCGAACCTAAAATCGGAGGTTCGGCCCAACTCTAAATAACACCAGAAACAAGCATGCAGCTAGTCTTGTCAGATCTGACTTTAAAGTTTGAAACACCTGTTCTGCTCCATTCTTGTTCCGGGGCTATGGCTAATAGTACTAGAGGCAGAGGATCAGCCAGGCTGCCAGGTAACTGGTATTGCTTAAAAGGAAATAAACATGGCAGCCTCCATATACCTGTCTCTTCAGTTCCCCTTTAAAGTTCAGCACCAGCTCTCTGATCAACCATCTTGCTGCAAACATTACCACCAGAATGAGGAGTTCCAGAGGCTGAAGGCATCTGGTGCTGGCAGTGGCACCACACCCATCACTGCACAGCCTTCAGCAGCAGCAGCAGCAACAGCAGCCACCCGCCCTCCTGCTCCTCCAGCACCACCAGCAGGAGTGCGGAAACGCACTGCTCCTCCCCCTCTCTGCAACTCCTGCTGCCGACACTGAGGCTTGTTCTGGCAGCCAGTCCTCAGTGGCCTCCTCTGCTGTCTCCGCTGATTCCCGTTCTAGCAAAAGGCAACGCCAGAGCCTTTTGAGCGAGTCCTTCCAGGGGGTGGTTAGGGCTCTGCCTCCCAGCAGCCGTCGCGTGCGGCAGCTGAACGGCTTGCTGGCACGGGCCATGTGCTCCCAACTCCTGCCGTACACGCTCGTGCAGGAGGGGAGCGACATGCGTGCGCTGCTTGCTTGTGCAGCCCCAGACTGGCAGCTCCCCAGCAGACACTTCTTCACCCGCCAGGTCATGCCTGCACTGCACCGCTTTGTCATGGTCAATGTGGAGCGAGGGCTGGAGCACGCAGTTGGTGAAAGGGTCCACGTCACCATGGACTCCTGGAGCAGCCGCTTCGGGACAGGCCGCTAACTGTCCTTCACTGTCCACTGGGTCAGCTTGGTGGAAAGGGGTGAGGATGGGAGAGCAGCAGCGGGCACAGCAGCAGCAGCAACACAGTGGGTGGTGCCACCCTGCAGGGTCAGGGGAACTGCAGCAGGTTCCTCCGATCCTCTGCCATCCTCCGGCACACCTGGCCAAACCCCCCGTCTCAGCAGCAGCGTGAAGCCACGGCACTGCCAAGCGCTGCTGCAGTTGGTCAGTCTTGGGAAGACCAAACTGACAGCAACCCATGTGTTGGCCAAACTCCAGGAGCAGGAGAGGATTTGGCTGACCCCCAGAGGCCTCAGAGTCGGAGAGGTGGTGGCCGACAATGGGGCCAATCTGGTTGCTGCAATCGACAGGGGAAACCTGGCCCACATCCCCTGTCTTGCCCACGTGCTGAACCTGGTGGTGCAGAAGTTCTTGCGCACCTACCAGGGGATGGGCAAACTGCTGGAAACGGCAAGGAATGTTGTGCGTCACTTCCGGCGCTCGGCTGCAGCCTCTGCAAGCCTGGAAGACGTGCAAAGGGAGCTGGAGCCGCCACGCCATCGGCTGATCCTTGACATTCCAACTCGCTGGAACTCCACCCTGGCGATGTTGGAGCTGTCAACCAGTACCTTGCCCTGGCCACTGTGTCCGCCGCTCAGAAAAGGGACAAGACCAAGCAACATCCTGTCCATCGTCCCCGATGACGACTGGGAGCACATGCAGCAGGTGTGCTTAGTGCTGGCTCCCTTTCTGCAGGCCACCAACATGGTGAGCAGGGACCATGCTTTGGTGTGCGAGTGGGTGCCCCTGGTTTGTCTGCTGAACAGGGCCCTCAATGCTTTGCTGGAACAGGGAGCGGCAGCCTTGGCCCAGCAGGAGCGGCATGCAGCTGCACAGTCCACCTCTGAGGGGGAGGAGGAGGAGGACTTGGTGGAGGTCCCTGACCTTGCTGCTGATGAGGGGGATCAGCACAGTGCAGCTGAGTTGGTGCGGGGGTGGAGAGAGGATGAGGCGGCAGAGGAGGATGATGAGGACAGCACTGCCGTCGATGTGCCAGCATACGTGGCCCGCCTCTTCCCAATGGCAGCGCACATGCTGACGTGCCTGCGCAAGGACCCCAGGGTGATCCAGATGAAGCAGAGGGAGGACATCTGGATCAGCATGATGTTGGACCCGCACCTCAAGGGGAAGTTGAGCCAGTTCCTGCCTTCTGCAGGAGGAGACCCAGCGCAACAAATAAGGAGCTTGCAGCAGGCCCTTGTTGAGCGCTTGGAGGAAGCCTTCCCCCAGCCTTCCACCCCCACTGTCCAGCCAGCACAGAGGCAGCAGCAGGTGCCTGCATCCAGCAGCAAGCGCCCCACAGACCTGCTGTCTCTCAGCAACGCGCTCTACAGGACTGTAGAGGCTCCAGCAGTGACTAGAGAGGAGGTGCATGCAGCAGCATCCTCCTCCGGTCACACCCAGCGCCTGACCCGCATGGTGGCTGACTACATGGGGTCCTACAGCGGGCTTGACAGCGATGCCCCTGTTGATCCCATGGAGTATTGGGTCAAGCGCCTGGAGATCTGGAGCGAGCTGGTGCAGTACGCCCTGGAAGTGCTGTCCTGTCCCCCTTCCAGCGTGCTGTCCGAGCGCTGCTTCAGTGCAGCTGGTGGCGTGGTCACCGAGAAACGCTCACGTCTGTCTCACAAGTCTGTGGACAGACTGACGTTTCTCAAGATGAACCAGGCGTGGGTGGAAGGCGAGTTCCTGGCCCCTGTTGTCGCGAGAGGGGGACATGAACTGGCTGCCGGAACCATCGTTAATATGCCTTACCACCCTTTACCACCTCCTGGCTCCTGCTCACTACTAAGCCAGCCTGGTTCAGTTTGACTATTACGTCGCCTGTAGCCACACATTTTACACCTACAGTGGGCTGCTGTGTACTGCCCTTCTGCTGTCTGTCTGTGTTTCCCACTGCCAGGGTACACAGATTTTACCTTCTGCTGCCACTCTGCCACCAGCTATTACGTCCAACAATAGCTATATGTGTAATTTGCTGTAAAAAAAATAAATAAATAAATAAACGATTAAAAAAAAAAAAAAAAAGATTTATTTTTTTCTGAGGTACCCGGGTTGAAAACTGTGTTGTCCCAGTTGTGTATTGGACACGATGTGGGCTGCACGACCGCTGACTGGGACCTCATGCTGTGTTTATTTACAGCCCTGGTATCACCGCTAGGTACCAGGGCTATTATGTCACGCTGCCTACCTACCTGCTGCCACACTCACACTACTCCTCCATTCCTCCTGCTGCTGCTGATGTCTGTCTACTGTGTTTCCCACTGCCAGGGTACACAGATTTACCTTCTGCTGCCACTCTGCCACCAGCTATTACGTCCAACAATAGCTATATGTGTAATTTGCTGTAAAAATAAATAAATAAATAAACCATTAAAAAAAAAAAGGTTTAATTTTTCTGAGGTGCCCGGGTTGAAAACTGTGTTGTCCCAGTTGTGTATTGGACACGATGTGGGCTTCACGGCCGCTGTCTGGAACCTCATGCTGTGTATTTACGGCCTGGTACCACCGCTAGGTACCACAGCCTATTATGTCTCGCTGCCTGCCTCATTGACTGCCTGCTGCCACACAATCATCCTCCTCCTGCTGCTGCTGCTGAATTTACCTCCTGCTGTCTGTGTGTTTCCACTGCCAGGGAGCTCATACAATGGCGCTTCCACCATGCGCCACCAGCTATTTATTATGCTAAAAAATAGCTGCATTTCTTTAACAAAAAATAGAAGAGAAATAAGAGAAGAAGAAGAAGAAGAAAAAGAAGATGAAGAACAAGAAGAAGATGAAGAACAAGAAGAAGATGAAGAACAAGAAGAAGATGAAGAACAAGAAGAAGATGAAGAACAAGAAGATGAAGAAGAAGAAGAAGAAGAAGAAGAAGAAGAAGAAGAAGAAGAAGAACAACAACAACAACAACAACAACAACAACAACAACAACAACAACAACAACAACAACAACAACAACAACAACAACAACAACAACAACAACAACAACAACAACAACAACAACAACAACAACAACAACAACAACAACAACAACAAGAAGAAGAAGAAGATGATGATGATGATGATGATGATGATGATGATGATGATGATGATGATGAAGAAGAAGAAGAAGAAGAAGAAGAAGAAGAAGAAGAAGAAGAAGAAGAAGAAGAAGAAGAAGAAGAAGAAGAAGAAGATGAAGAACAACAAGAAGAAGAAGAACAAGAAGAAGATGATGATGATGATGATGATGATGATGATGATGATGATGATGATGATGATGATGATGATGATGAAGAAGAAGAAGAAGAAGAAGAAGAAGAAGAAGAAGAAGAAGAAGAAGAAGAAGAAGAAGAAGAAGAAGAAGAAGAAGAAGAAGAAGATGAAGATGAAGATGAAGATGAAGATGAAGATGATGAAGATGAAGATGAAGATGAAGATGGAGAAGGAGAAGAAGATATAGAAGAAGAAGAAGAAGAAGAAGAAGAAGAAGAAGAAGATATAGAAGAAGAAGATATAGAAGAAGAAGAAGAAGTATACAGTACTGAACAGAATTTTGGACACAACTTCTCTTTCCACCTTTTTTTTTTTTTTTTTAAGGAACATCCCCACATAATCACTTGCTGTTGTTACTTGGAAAAAAAGATGTTTCTTGCATCATTCACCCCCAAAACAAGTGTTGGAAGCTATTTAAGGCCAATTCGAATAGTCAGCTCGAATAATGAGCTCGAATACCGACTCGCATAGTGAGCTCGAATTTCGAGGTCGAATCGAATAGTAAAAAATATTCGACTCGAATATTCGACCGACCTCGAATGATTTACTATTCGAATTCGACCTAACTTGAATAATAAAAAGGGGTATCCGAGCATCACTGGTGAACTATGAATGCGTGGCTCACATCTAATTTTACGCGCGCGATTGTATGCTTACAAATTTACGCATTGGAAAGGGGAATGTACGCACAGAAAAGTTCTCTGTATAAGCATTTACCAAGGAAATAATGCGTAAAATGTTCTGCATGTGGGTATAAGCATCTGCATACACTATGCGTAGTCTATGAAATGCATACGAAGCGAATATTTGATTTTGAAGCCATAGTTTGACGAAGCATAATTGCGTAAAACTACGCGTATTTCCAGCTATCTGACTACGACCATCCCTGCATACATGCTAGTTACACCCTGGCCACCACCCTCCTCTACTGAGCCATTCCAGGGCTGTCCCCATCACAAAACCATTGACAAGGGCATGACGATGGCTTGTGCCTGAGCAGAAGCATGGACCCGCTTGCGCTTCAACAGAAAATTCTGGGCCTGATTGGGTCTGTGCTACTGTGCATGCACAAGCCATCTGCACCTATGTGGAAACATGGATGTGATCAGGCTCTGTTATTTCTGCCGAGCCCAAGCGGGTCTGTGCTACTGTGCATGCACAAGCCATCTGCACCTATGTGGAAACGTGAGCCGTCTCTGCTATTTCTGCTAAACCCAAGCGGGTCTGTGCTACTGCACAGGTGTAGTGTGGCCAAGCTTTGGGGAGTGGCTTGATGGAGGAGGAAGGGGAAGCCTCTGGAGGGAAATCCTGAGCAAGGGCATAGCAGTAGCCATAGCAGCCATAGCAGCTGCTATGGGGACCTGGAGCAGAGGGGGTTCAGGTGATACTATTCACTATTACCTTTCTTGTACTCCTCTAACCTCTCAGTGCCCCTGGACTATATGCAGCGCAGATTGCAGAAGAATGTACATTGACAATTAACTCCTATCCATAGGATACTGGCAGGTGACATAGCTAAAGCTTGCCTAAATCTGAGGGCCCCATGAAAGATTTACTATGGGGCCTCATAATCTCTAGCTACGCCACTGATTCTAAGGTAAATATCTAATTCTTCTTTCTCTAGACATCACAGATTTACATTAATGGTGTCGTTTTCAACCTAAAAAAATAAATAAAATAAAAATAAATAAATACATAATAAAAATAATAATAATAATAATAATAATAATATTTACACCTTAAAAAATATTGGTTGAATGTTTAGGGCTTGTTTCCACTAAAGCGAATCCGCATGCGGGCACTGCATGCGGATTCGCATACTCAATGTTAGTGGATGGGGCTGTTTCCACGTGTGCGGGAAAAATCTGCACAACAGGGTCGTCAGATTTCGCGTGCGGCAGGAATGCGGGCGAATCGCCGCTAATGCATTCAATAGGGAAATCGCATGCGGCTTTGTCATGCGGATTTCCCCGCGATTTCGCATGCGATTTCGCATGAAAGGCAATGGAACGTTACACAGGCATTGACATGGTTAAATTCGCCTGGCTCCTTGCCATGCGAAATCGCATGCGAAATCGCGGGTAAAACCGCATGGGGAAACGCAGCCGCATGCGATTTCTTCAGCGGTGGAATCCAGGCGATTCCGCACCGCTACAGTGGAAACGAGCCCTCAGTATTTTGCTTGTTATTGTAGTCAAAATAACATAATGAATAAAATGTCTTATTTTTTTTTTTATATTCTGTTATAAATGATTCAGCCAGTGTGTGCCTGATGTAAAATATTTCCTTTCCCTGAAATGTATCATAGACAGCAATAACTTTAGTACTGTCAAGTGATCTCTGCAGCAGTGTCATTCACTGAGAGTTCTAAACCCAGTAGAAAATATAGCTAGTGTTCCAGAATGCTGGGGGGGGGGGGGGGGGGTGATTCTGCATAGAGATGGCCTGAACTTTTTGTAGTTTTTAAAATTGCCCATTGAAGTCTATTGCAAGCTTTTTTGCAAGTGCGCGTTCGCGATTCGCGAACTAGAGAAAAAGTTTGCGAACACGCGAACCGGGCGAATGGCAATAGACTTCAATAGGGAGGCAAATTTTAAAAACTACAAAAATTGTTTCTAGCCACAAAAGTGATGGAAAAGTGGTTTCAAGGGCATGGCGGAGTGGGATACATGCCAAAAGTCCCTGGGAAAATTATGTATTTGACGCAGAGCAGGGTTATAATCCCTAAAGGGCAGAAATCACATTGCATTCCTAAATTGTAGGCATAAAGTGCTTTAAAACATCTTGCATGTGTATATGTTACAGCCAAAACCAGAAATCAGCCAATTCTAGAATTGGCCGGCCGTTTCTAGAACTGGCCGATTTGACGTCAGCCAAAGTCCAAAATGCTGGGAATTTGTGACATTGGCCGGCCAGTTCTAGAACCGGGCAAAGTCAGTCGGCCAAAGTCCAAAACGAAAAATCCCAGAACATCCCGGGTCCTGTCCAGAAACATGAATGGCACTCGGAACTTCTTTCTATTTGTTAGTTACAGCTGATACAAATCCTGCAATAAATCTGCAGTGTGTCTACATCCTGCTTTCTTGGAAGCAGACATAGTGTTAACATCCTGTGCTTTTAAATTAGCTGCTCTGCTGTGGCAGTCAGGTGGGTGCTATGCGTGGCTGGAGGGGGGGGAGGCTTTGCTGGATGCTTTACATGGCGGGGGGGGGGGGGGGGATTTGCAGGGCGCTTTGCAGGGTGCTGTGCATGGCGGGGGGGGGGGGGGAATTGCTGGGCGCTTTGCATGGCTGGGGGGGAGGGATTTGCTGGGTTTTTGCATGGCTGGGGTTTGATATGCTGGGCCCTTTGCATGGCCAGGGGGGGGGGGGGGTTTGCTGGGCACTGTGCATTGCTGGGGTAGTTTTGCATGGCTGTGGGGGGTGGGGGCTTTTCTGGCTGCATTGCATCCCTGTGGGGAGGGATTTGCTGGGCGCTTTGCATGGTTGAGGGGGGGGGAGAGATTTGCTGGCTGTTTTGCATGGCTGGGGGGTAAATGCTGGGCGCTTTGCTGGGCACTGTGCCTTGCTGGGGTAGTTTTGCATGGCTGTGGGGGCTTTCTGGCTGCTTTGTAAGGCTTTGCATGACTGGGGGGGGGAGGGGGCAGCCTGCGCTATTTCCAGACCCCAGATCAGGGTGACCAGAGTGGCGGAGAGAGGCAGAGCAGCGCACACTACCCACCCTGACCCATACACTTCACATGCGGAAGTGAGCAATGACGTCACTTCAGCATGGAAGTGTATGCGCCTTGCGGATCTCGTGTGCGGCGCTGCTTTACCTCTCCAGTCCGGGTCGTCCTGATGTGAGGTCTGGCTTGTGGCAGCGGGGGAGGAGAGGTGAGCGACAGTTCGGGACTTGGCCTGCCACACTTAGCCAGAACACGTTCTGGCCGGCCAAAGTCCGGAGGAATGGTGTATTTCTTACATTGGCCGCATCAGCCAGCCACTTCTAGATTTGACCGGCCAGAACCCGAAGTGGCCAGACTTCGGGTTCTGGCCATAACATATACATGGATCAGGTAGTGTAAGTAGTGTACTGCTTCACATTGACAGACTAAACTCACTGTGTAACGCAACGCAAACAGCTGTTTGTGTAGTGATGGCTGGACTGGTGTGCACGATGGCGAGAGTGCAGGCGATGGCAGTTTTCAAGCCCATATGGTCGGGCTGAGGTAGCTCAATGACAGAACAACAGTGGGCTTGATTCACAAAGCGGCGCTAACCTACTTAGCACGTCTAAAGTCTTTAGGTGCGCTAACCAGGGTGCTAAGTAGGTTAGCACCGGATGTCTCAATCAGATTGCGCGCAAAGTTTTGCACGCAAAGTTTTACGCGCGCAAAGTTCTATGCGTGTGCTAAGTCCCATAGGCTTTAATGGGCACTTTGCGCTGAGCGCCGTGCGCTCTGTGCAGTGCGTGTGTAAAGTTTTACGTGCGTAAAGTTTTACGCGCATAAAGTTTTGCGTGCGAAAGGCTAGTTTAGACGTGCTAAGGGGGTTTTCACAGGCGTGCTAACAGTTAGCACCTCTTTGTGAATCAAGCCCAGTGACTGTCCAGCTGATCGAATTTGATCTGTCCACATTGAAGCAACGACCTTATTGTCTTGGGTGTGCCCCCCAACACACTAATATAGGTCATTGCTTCATTGTGATATGCAAGCCCGTTCACCGCGGCAAGGTAACGATCACAAAGGGGAATTGACAAATGTACATGCCTTTTGTTTTGTTATTGCAGCTGCAGCCAGAAAAATTAGGCATGTACACACACCAGAAAAAATATTATTCTTTTTGGTAGCGGCCGCTGCTAGCAGTGGCCTTAAAAATTCAGGAATCTACCTGGATTCCTGGACCCTGTTGGTGGAGGCAGAGAAGGCAGTCAAGTGGCCTGCAGGCAGAGATGCTGTGTGGGGACTGACTTAGTCTTCTGGCAGGCAGTAGCCCTCTGGGATCCATGCCTCATTCATTTTAATAAAGGTGAGGTGCTAAACACTTTTTTGACCTAGGCGACTTCTCTTCTCAGTGACAATGCCTTCTGCTGCGCTGAAGGTCCTTTCTGACAAGACGCTTGAGGTGGGGCAAGCCAGAAGTTTGATGGCAAATTGGGACAGCTCTGGCCACAGGTCAAACCTGCGCACCCAGTACTCCAGGGGTTCATTGCATGCACTGGTCTAATACAGTGTGCAGTCAAACAGATGCAGTGGAAAGATATGCACTGGTCTAAAACAGTGTGCAGTCACACAGATGCAGTGAAAAGAAATGCATTGGTCTAATACAGTGTGCTGGCAGACAGTGGGGCTACAAATAACAAGCAGGCAGCAACTGTCTGTGGGCTGTATCTATGCAGTGTCACCCACAAAGAGAGTTATGCTTTAGTCAGTTAAATCACACAAATACAGCGGGAAGAAATGCACTGGTATAATACAGTGTGTCAGCAAGCAAGGCCCAGCTGCGACATGGCTGTATCTATGCATCTGTGTCAGACACACACACAAAAAAAAACACATCAGAAGAATATAAGCCCTCAAAAGAGCTGTTTTGGCGTGCTTTCAGCAACAAATTTCAGCGAGGAGCAAGCTAACAAGCCTAACTAACGCTTTCCCTATCTCTGCAGCAATGTCTCTCCCTTCTCTCACTATAGCAGCAGCAGACAGAGTGAGAACATGGCCATACCGTCGGGCGAACCGTTTGGCCCATCTCTACTTCTGCATATTAATGAACAGCCTGGGCTAAGGCTCAGAGAAAGGGTTGGACTCCCGACCGATATATACAACTATACATTAGTGATGAGCAGAAAGTACTCTTATGCTTAATTATGCATTGTAATTCGCAATTACGCATCATAATAGTAATATAGCATTTTGAGAAAAATCACAATTTCACGTAATTTTTGCATAATTTTGTGCCGATTTTAGCGGTTTATAGCAAAGCCCTTATACATGCCATTGCTACCAAAATTGCTACATATGTTAAGGAGAATAGTGGATACAAGTCAAAAAAGAAGTCACAAATAATTTTTCAAAAATACCTTGTAGTTTTTGAGAAAATTAAAAAAAAAATGCAAAGAACATTTTTTTTAAACTGTCATTTTTCTAAGTTTAAAAAATATTTTTCTTTGCATTTTTAAAATTGATCTTCTCTAAAACTACAAGGTCTTTTTGAAAAATATTTTTTTTTACTTATCCACTATTTTTTTTTTAACAAATGTACCAATTTTGGAGATAATAGCATGTATAGGGCTTTGCTATTTACTGCCAAAGTCGGCACAAAATTACACAAAAATTATGTGAAAATTCATACAAAATTATGAGTGATTAAACAAAATCAATTGAATCAACAATTTGTAATGACGTATAGGCACACATCACTGCAGTACACACCTATAGGAAATATTTGCAGAAACCAGGGTATTTATTGTGAAAGTAGGAATGCTGAATAATTTGCGGCCTTCTACTATATGTTGTTACAATTATTTTTTAAACTGTTTCATGTATTATAAAGTTGCTACTAGCATATTTTTTTAAAAGCTTGCCATTGTTCTTAGATTACATGCAGTGATACATCATTTGTTTAGGTAGGGTAGGAGGAGGCGCCCAAGGTATAATTATCCAAATGGACTAGTAAAAGTGGTAAGATAATCTTACCTTAGTGATGTCAATTTTCAAGAATGCAAAGTTTCATTAGGAATATACTTTTTATTATGCACATCAGACAACGCGTTTCGCGGCTACAACCGCTTCATCAGGTCAAGTTCAAGTGCCTTACACGTTCTCTAGTGGTAGTCAGCCCTGAGCGCTATTCCTAATGAAAACTTGTAAGTAAACTAATAAAAAAAAGTACGTAAAAAGTAAGTACGCTCCCTCAGAGGATTGTACTGGTCCTAGACCTCTTCGAAGGTCCAAAGACCCCCCCCCCTTTTTTTTTTTCTTTTGGAGCATATAACTTGTGAATAGGGCTTTGTTTATGATTTATGGGGGAGGAATCTGCCAATTATGATGTCACGACTTGTGTGATTTGGGGGTGGGTCTTGAAGATGTTTGTCTGGTATATAAGGTGTTTTAAGTTTTGTATTTGCATTATGCCACATGCCTTGAGAAATGGGGACCCTGCGCGGCCCCCGAAACAATTGCCGGATGTTGATGTGGACTAATGCACAATAAGGGCCTGATTCACAAAGCGGTGCTAACAGTTAGCATGCTGGTAAAAAGCCCTTTATCATGCCTAAACTCAGTTTAGGCATGATAAGTTTAGGTGTGATAAGTTTAGGTGTGATAAGTTTAGGCGTGATAAGTTTAGGCACCAACTGGGTTACTACCGCAGTGCACAGCTGATCAAAAGTTTTGCGCTAGCAAAGTCTGGTGCACTTTGCGTAGAGTTTAATGGCGCTGCTTTGCGTGCGGGACATTGTGTGCGATCTAAACTTATCTAAACTTATCACGCCTAAACTGGCTTTTCACCAGCGTGGTGCAATGGTTATCACCAAGGGTCTAGTCCTGGAAAAAGAAGTGAGTGGACTCACCCGGAAAACCTCTGCGCCGCGCGTAGCGTGGCGCGCCAAAAAGTGGGCATGGTCAAGCATAATGTGGGCGTGGTCATGGGTGGGGCCAAATATACATGACCTTAGCAGTGATGTAAAAGGTCTGCCAGGGAAGTTTGAGCTCTGCCGTAGTGTATCCCCCCAAAATAGATGTAATCTGACAGCATTTCACCAAAAAGACACATAATCTGGTAGAAGTTCCTCCAAAATACAGATAATATGGAAGTGGTTCCCCCAAAATAGACAGTGTGGCAGCAGCAGTTCCCCCAACATACACATAATTTGGAAGCAGTTCCCCAAAATACGCGAAACCTGGCAGCGGATCACCCAAAATACACGTAACACCCAAAATACATATAATCTGGCAGCAGTGGTCCCCCAAACATACACAATCTGGCAGCAGTTCCCCAAAATATGCATAATCTGGCAGCAGTTGTTCCCCTAACATACACATAATCTGGCAGCTGTTCCCCAAAATACACGTAATCTGGCAGCAGCTGTTCCTCTAACATACACATAATCTAGCAGCTGTTCCCCAAAATACATAACAGCAGATAATCTGACAGCAGTTCCCCCAAAATAGGTACCCCCAGCATAGGTAGTCAGGTCTATAGGTGTCCCCAGTATAAGTAGCCATGAGTATAGTAGTCCCCAGTATATGTAGCCAGAGGTATATGTGCCTAGTATATGTAGCCAGGGGTATATATCCCTAGTATATGTATCCAGGGGTATACGTGCCCAGTATATGTATCCAGGGGTATACGTGCCCAGTATATGTAGCCAGGGGTATACGTGCCCAGTATATGTAGCCAGGGGTATACGTGCCCACTATATGTAGTCAGGGGGGTATATGTGCCCAGTATATGTAGCCAGGGGTATATATGCCCAGTATATGTAGTCAGGGGGTATATATGCCCAGTATATGTAGCCAGGGGTATATATGCCCAGTATATGTAGCCAGGGGTATATATGCCCAGTATATGTAGCCAGGTGTATATATGCCCAGTATATGTAGCCAGGGGTATATATGCCCAGTATATGTAGCCAGGGGTATATATGCCCAGTATATGCAGCCAGGGGGTATATGTGCCCAGTATATGTAGCCAGGGGTATATATGCCCAGTATATGTAGCCAGGGGTATATATGCCCAGTATATGTAGGCAGGGGTATATGTGCCCATATGTAGCCAGGGGTATATGTGCCCATATGTAGCCAGGGGTATATGTGCCCAGTATATGTAGCCAGGGGTATATGTGCCCAGAATAGGTGTCCCCCAGCAGGAGGGGAGCAGCGCTGTGGAAGGAGAGCTGTGAGCAGCACCTTAGGGTGCTCTCCTTTCCTCGCTCTCCCCTCCTGAAGTAATGTGCGCGCAGCCGGCAGCGGGCGGGACTTACCTCTCCTCGTCGTCAGAACTCCGGATCTGCGTACCGCAAGTCTGGTCTGATACAGACCAGAGCAGCTGCACGCAGATCCGACGCCAGAACGAGGAGAGGTAAGTCCCGCCCGCTGCCGGCTGCACGCACTTTACTTCAGGAGGGGAGAGCGAGGGAAAGAGAGCACCTAAGGTGAGGGGAGGGGGGGGGAAATGGCCCCCCTTCTCCACCGCTGCTCACAGCTCTCTTTCCACTGCGCTGCTCCCCTCCGAACATGGCAGGGTGAACGGCGTCCACCCCAGGGAAATAGTAAGTGGACGCCGTTCACCCGCGTCCACGCACCACTCGACCCTTGGTTATCACGCCTAAAGTCTTTTAGGCATGCTAACTGGGTTAGCACTGCTTTGTGAATCAGGCCCTAAATGTGTGTTGCATGATTAAGGCTGGTGTGCTGTGGTACTTTATGGCTTTATGACTTATGTGACATTGCCTTGTCACAACTTCAAGCACCCAGAACTGGAAGGTGTGCCAGCCTCATCTTTTATTTGCACAATACCAGTTGCCTTGTGGTCCTCTTGATCCTGTGTCTTTAATCATTTTAGCCATAGACCCTGAACAAGCATGTGCAGATCAGGTACTCTGACTCAGGTTTTACTGGATTAGCCATATGCTTGTTCCAGGGTTTTGACACAGACACTACTTATTCCAGAAGATCAACATGTTTGATTGGCAACTGGTATTATTTACAAGGAAACAAATATGGCAGCCTCCATATCCCTCTCACCTCGGGTTCCCTTTAAAGGTGCATTTGTGATGGAATATGGGAGTACCCTACAAATACTGCAAATACAAAAACTGCAATACTGCAATAAAAAGATCTCCCCAGATATCTACTGCCTTCTAGGTAAATTGGATAAATCTGGTCAATTTTGAGCCTCTACCTGTTTGTTACACAGATGTAAAATGTAAAACGTTATTTGAAATAAAAGATGGATATAAAATATTTACTAAAATATGATTTTTTTTTCATTTTCATACTTTTATCTTCTTTTCTTCAACCTTTTTCTTCTTCAGTAAACCCTATGATGTCACCTTCTTCAACATAAATCTGCCTTTTTTGAACAGTTTCAGTTATGATCTTGTTTGAACATCTCTTCCAGTCTCCTGTTCTTCTTTGATGTTTGTTCTTCTATGTTCTTTTTTTCTACTCTTCTGATCTTCTATTGTTCTCTTTTTTCTTTCCTTATGAAAACAGACAGCATAAAACAGCTATGGCAAAAAGGTAACAGTGAGAACATTGTGGGATCAGCATACTGAGAATACCGTATTATTACATCCCAACCCCCATTTGTATACTTAGAGGGAACAGACACAAATGTAGAAGAGAGATTGTTGTCCTATTTTAAATAATTATTACTTAAAGGAATACTATCAATAACCAAGTGTTCTAAAATGACAGTGTACAAATAATGTCTAAGTAGCTGTGTAAACATTTCCCTACTTTTCATGTTAAATATCAGAGGCAAAAGCTTTAATTCATTGCATGCAGGATTTAGCTCTATTGGGACAAATCATTCTCAAAAGGGGTGTCTGCTTCAATGCACAGCCAGTGTTTTTTTTTGTTTTTTTTTGTGTGCATGTAAGAGTACAGAGTATTTTTCCCTAAAAGCAAAAAAAAGTATGAAAAGTTGTGGTGTCACAGACAATTACATATTTAACCACTTTTTACACTGCTAGTCTGCTACAGTATATCTGCTGCAGCTGTGGCATCCTCCAAGCCACCATGACGTAGATATACTGATGCAGCTTGCAGCCCTGCTGTGCACCCACGGCACTGACAGCTGCACTACTAATTAGTGAAAGGGAACATGTTCTCTTGTAGCCAATTAGCCACCCCCCCCCAGCGTATGAACCATCACCGCTGAAGCAAACAGTGGTGATCCTTCATCTCTCCCCTCGGTGCACAGATCGGCTATTTAATTCAGCAGCAAGCAGCCTCTCTCACCTTACCTCGTTTCAGCGAAGAGCCTGCAACCCGAGCCTCCGATCCCCACTCTGAACTCAGCCGCTTAATGCCGAATATCCGGGTCCCGGCTTGATGACGTCATCAAGCCGGGACCCAGGTAACCAGCAATACACGGCGGAGTTCAGAGCGGGGATCGGAGGTTTGGGCTGCAGGCTCGTTGCTGGAGCAAGGTAAGGTGAGAGAGGCTGCTTGCTGCTGAATTTAATAGCCGATCTGTGCACGGAGGGGGCTGCCTGATGAGGGGGGGGGACTGTTATCTGGCCACTGGGCGGTCTGTTATCTGGGGGTTATGGGGGGGGGGCATCAGGGTAACTGGTAGGCATAAGGGTTGGGGGGGGGATCTGATGATGGTGCACATCTGGTTAACCTGGGGGGGGGGGTAACCTAATACTGGGGCACATCTGCCTATAATAGGGGGGGGGCACTAATCCTGGGGGCACATCTGATTGTAATGGTGGACCATTTTATCCTGCTGACATATCTTAATGTAATGAGGGGTGCCAATCCTGGGGGTGCTACTGTCTATCTATACTGGGGGTGGCACATACAAGGGGCACATTTGACTATACTGGGGGACTGATATTGGGGACACATCTGGCTATACTTGGGGGGCTGCTACTCGGGACACATCTGACTATACTAGGGGGACATAAAACTGGCGGCATGGTTTTTTTTTTAATCACAGTCGCGCTTTTTATTTTTAAACTGGAATTGGTAAAGACTGAGAAATAATGTATTTTTTATTTTTTTCCCTCTTTTTTCCATAAAAGTGTCTAGAAGACTAAAACATGTATTTGGGCTAAATACCCCCTACTGAAAGCCTAGTTTGCCTTGAAAAAAATGATATATAGATCATTTAGGTGTAGTGAGTAGGGATAAAGTCATTGCTGATTAAACAGGGACATAGCTAAAGCATCAAAACAGCTCTGATCCATAAGGGGAAAACAAGGTCTGAATGCATAATGGTTAAAGCAGTAGGATCAGCCATACTGTGCCAGGGAAAAAAACACATATATAAGTAGATAAATACTTGATCTACTTACATAACACATGTATTATACTGTGCACGTTTTTATTTCAATGACTGTTATATAGTAAATTGCGAGAATTCTGTTCCTGGTGGGGGCCATGTCTTTTGCCCACAGTTAAGGCTAACTCGTGATGTCATTTCTGCCCTTTACTTTTTTTCTTGTCTCCTCCAATCGCTGAGTCACCTCAGCCTTGCTTGTAAACACAAGTGAGTAGGGGATTAGGGTTCAGATAAGAAACTGGCAGGGAAATAAAGGGAAGAGGAGGAATAGATTATAGATAAAAAGAACCCCCAGCATGCAATTCTTTGGCACGACTACTAAAGGGCCAGTGTTCCTTAAGTATGTGATAACTCCAAATCGCCTATGCGAGTGCAAATGATGGATGATTGATAGTTCGTGATAAGATTGTAACACTTATTTGTAGCTGCCCATAATGGCTGCATGCATACTATCACATATATTTACCTCACTATCTGAGACATATCTGTCAATAAGAAGCTCTATGGGAAAAGGAATGAATTCTGAGCCTAGAGGGATGGTCCTGCTCTTAAAGTCCGGATGTCCCAGATAAAGACATGCTGGGTATAACTGTATATTGCTCTGCTTACAATGGTAGAATATAAACACTATCTACTGGCAAATGATCGCTGAAATTCCAATATTAAAAATGGCCGCCGAGGATACATCACGTGACTATAAGGAAAAGTATAAAAAAGCCTCAAAGATGTCCTGACACTCCCCCTGACGTCACTCTGAGGAAGCCTATTGGCGAAACATGTAAGTGGGAGGAGCTCCAGGAGACCGGTCTCACCCACCACCAGTAGCACCGGAGCGCTCGATCCCCGCCGTTACGCTGAGCCAATTAGCTCCAAGCGGGTTGATCGCGCTCAGCACCGGCAGCCATCCATGCCATCCAGCTGACTAAGTGCTGCGTATGGGAGCAGCGATAGACGTCTGTAATCACGCTAACCACCGCGGACCGCAGAGTGTTGGGGACCTGCGAGTCCTGACGGTTTCAAGTGACCCGTGACCAGCTAACTCCATGGGAGTACAAGTAAGCTACAAAAGTCATATGAATTTGCTGTGACCTGTTATCTGCATGAACTGTTGATAGTGCACTATGAAGCTCTTGGAAGAGACCCTTCATGGTATATATGGAAGTTTCTAGCAAACTGGAACTGTTTGGGAGCTACTTTCCTTCCTTCTCCCTTTACGGAAAAAGTAGTGGACTGTTTAATCAAGCCCTTTGTTGTTGTTAATTTTTCCATCATTTGGAAGGAGGAACTTTCAGAGCAGGCTGCTCCGTTTAGATCCTTGGCCTTAAAGGGACAGTGCAAGCAACTCATGTGATTATTATGGTAGCTACCAACGATTGCAGCAATTTATGGTGAATATGGCATGTGAGGTATGCATGGTGAAGTGTGTGAGGGGTGGATGAGAGACTCCGGAGATTCTCAGTTTTTAAAGTATTTTAATGTATGTTGATTGCCGTGATCTTGTTCCACAATAAAGGTTTTGTATTTTTGGATCCTGTGAGGCCCCCTTTTTTAGCTAAAAATTGGTTGACATTAATAACTCCAAATCATAACAGCAGAAAAAGTTTTTAAAGTTTTGAATGCAGGATTAACATCTTTATCACTTAATACACTCAGACCAGTTGCTGTTGAAATTTGATTTTTATGGTGACGATACTGCTTTAAAACAAGTTACATTTCCTCTGCTCTCTCTTGCAGACAGCTCAGAAACATGCAGCTTCTGAGAGCATTCCCTCACACACAGAGTTACACACAGAGTTATACACAGAGCTAACTGATACACTGTGAGGGAAACCCCCTCCCCTCATTGATAACTCTCCTGTCAGAAATGAGCAGACTGCTGTCAGTTCAGAGTGAAAGGAATTTGTAACAGTAAACAAAAGAGAAGCAAATGAAATGTACACATCATTATTTACCAGCAGTGCTGCACAGATACCCTTTTCAAAATCCGAATTGTATTCGGATCCGGATACCCAGATATTTGGATCCGAATCGGATATCCGAATCCGAACTTTTGGTATCCGAGTAAAATCGGCTATCCGAACCCAATATACTGGATATCCGGTCGGATTCGGATATCCAGATAGAAAACCGGAAGTGGCCTGTAAATTATTATTATTATTTATTTATAAAGCGCCAACATATTCCGTGGCGCTGTACAATGTAAGAAAACAAACAAGGGATACATAATGATACAATTTGATTTAACATGATGACTAAAATGTATAAATGTCTAACAGTGTGCAAGCAATTAAATTAATAACAGTCCATGACACAAAAGGGTGAGAGCCCTGCCCTTGCGAGCTTACAATCTAAAGGAATGGGGTGGAAACAAGAGGTGGGAATGACTTAAATTGCCTCCAAAACCTCTCTCTCTCTCTCTCTCTCTCTCTCTCTCTCTCTCTCTCTCTCTCTCTCTCCCTCCCCCCCCCCCCTCTCTCTCTCTCTCTGTCTCTCTCTCTCTCTCTCCCTCTCTCCCCCCTCTCTCTCTCTCTCCCTCTCCCCCCCCCCCCCCTCTCTCTCTCTCCCTCCCCCCCCCCCCCCCCTCTCTCTCTCTCCCTCCCTCCCTCTCTCTCTCTCTCCCTCTCTCTCTCTCTCTCTCTCCCTCTCTCTCTCTCTCTCTCTCTCTCTCTCTCCTCCTCCCTCCCTCCCTCCCTCCCCCTCTCTCTCTCTCTCTCTCTCTCTCCCTCTCTCTCCCCTCTGAAAGGGATTTTTGCCATTTGAAGGGATTTTTGCTAGTTAGATATCCTAACTATCCGCCCGGATTTTGGATTTCTGATGGGAAATCCGAGTTTGCTCGGATAGTGCTATCCGGATTTAAAAAAATATCAGAATTCCTATTCAAACATCGGATAGTGGAAAAAGTTTGGATTATCTGGGTAGTTCGGATACCCAAATTTTAGATGAGCAGCACTATTTACCAGCACATCAGGAACTCTCTCAAAATCAGGTTAAAAAACACGTTAATCGATAGTGTCCCTTTAATAAAAGTCATAGGTCTCAACTTGAGATGTTCAATCATTGTTGTTTGAAGTGTGAAGTCACCTTAAAGAGAACCCGAGGTGGGGATCTTACAGTTAAATCTATACACATAGGCTGGGTCTGGCTATAGTGCCCAGCCTCTGTTGCTAGTTGAATATTCCCTAAATCCCCCCTGCGCTCTACACTAGCCCATAAATTAGAGCCGCGCTGTTGGGCTCTGTTTACCTTTCTAGTGCCACTCACGCCGCTCCCCCCGCCTCCTGCAGAGCGCCGGTCCCCGCCTGCGTCCCTTCTCTCTAATCAGCGGCGAGGCAAGGGACGTGGGCGGGGATCGGCACTCTGCAGGAGGCGGGGGAGCGGCATGAGTGGCACTAGAATGGTAAACAGAGCCCGCTGCGACAGGCTCAGTGTCGCCAGCGCGGCTGTAACTTATGGGTTAGTGTAGAGCGCAGGGGGGATTTAGGGAAGATTCAACTAGCAACAGAGGCTGGGCACTATAGCCAGACCCAGCCTCTGTGTATAGATTTAACTCTAAGATCCCCACCTCGGGTTCTCTTTAAACACATCCTGAAACACAAGTAAGCAAACTTCCCCTGATCCTGTCAACAGGTTTAGTGCTGAATGGTGCTAAAGTGTGGTGTTTGGGTGAATTTGGAATGTTGTTCGAAATTGGTACACCAACATTACTATAATTCAGGCTGCAAAATTTAGTAACTTGTCAGAATAATAAACATATTAACCCTTCTCTGTCATCTCTTTAGCATCTAGAACCACGTGTGTAAAGGTAGGACTTCTGGTTTGTAGCTGAGTAGCCAAGAAGAGATCCAGGCCCAAATGCTATTAACTTTTTCTCCTGAGTTTTCTCCTAGGTGATATTTTTAAACTTGTCAATAAAATACTTTTTAAGCTACTCATCAGCAAGAAAATACTCAAAATAGTTTTGACAGTACTTTTTAACCTACTTGTTGGTACATTTTTAGTTGAAAAGTACTGGAAAGTTATTTTAAATCGAAGATGAAAAATTATCACCTAGGAGAACACGCAGGTGAAAAAGTGAATTGCATATGGGTCCCAGTCTTGATGTCTGAAACTCTGAATAGCTCTTAAACCACCTATTTTTATACCAAGTCCATTTACTATGGCTGTGTCATGATCGCTGCTGCAGCAGGTATTGCTGGAAGTAGTAGTGCTGCAGCTCAGGCAGTTCTGATCTCTTTCCATGCAAGCTGCATAGCTTTGTCTGCCTTTCCCTGCTGTCAGATTGTGACTGATTATCATTCACCTGTGTGGGAATCTGCATGTCTGCTCCCATTGGATGACCTCAGTATAAAGATCTGCTTCCTGCAGGACTCCTCGGGTTTTCATAGCTTCAGTTTAAGCCTGTCTTGCTGTTGCTTCAGCCCCCGATCGTGTTTCTTGTTCTAAAGATACTTTGCCGGTCTTTGCATCATATATTGGTTCATTGCCAATATATATGCATACCAGCACGTTTATTATTTTCCTTGTATTCGTGTAACACGAATACAAGGTAAATAATAAACGTGCTGGTATGCATATATATTGGTTGATACATCAGTGTCGCTGATGTATACGTACACGAACTGTTTATATCCTGTGTGCAGTTAGTCAGCTTTCCAGCACGTTTTGGTAGGTTGCGCGTATCGTGATCACCCGTGCTGAGTTAGTTACCCTGCTCCTGGTTCTGTTTGTAGATTGCGTTCATCTCTGCGAAGAGATAACAAATCCTTCTGAATCCTGTTCTGTTACCATTTGTGGATTGCGTTCATCTCTGCGAAGAGATAGCAAATCCTTCTGAGTCCTGTTCCCTGTATTACTCCAGTCCTAGTCAGTGTTCCTGCTTATGTCATATATCGGTTCATTGCCGATATATACATATGTTAGTCAGACGTTACAAATAGTTTCATTGATAGCTGTAATTGTAATACGCTAGGAAAACATACTTATTGTATTTTTGTCTGTGTTACATTCATCTATCTTGATCCTGCTATTTCCTGACTATCCTGTCCTGTCTTTGTGAGGCACGCCATCGCTGCAAACGCATTGGCTGCCTCATTCCAGTCTGTCTTGTTTTGGACGCTTGCTGTCACTAAGTAGCGGCTAGCTAGCAAGCGTTCATTCTGTCTACCTGTCCTGATCTCCTCAGTTCTGGTTTATGCGCTCAGCGCTACTTTGCGCTGAGACGTTATAACGAAAGTATTGTTTGTGGCTGTCGGATCTGCACCGGCTCTGTGCGCCACAATCTCCTATTGGAGTCAGTCCTCCCCTCCACTATAATAGGGATAGCCTGTTTCCTTGTGCTAGTGTGTGTACCTCCTCCACGTCAGCTCATGCGTTGCATGCTGACTGTGGAGAATACACCACCAAGCCTTACAGGCTGCCATTTGGGATTTCCCTCAATCTCTGGTCCTGATTGGCTGAAATTTTAGTGCATCAATAATGGTTTTATTTTGAATTCATGACACTTATTTTATTCAAAAAAATCTTATTTAACTTCTTATCAGTGGTAGATTACATAGTTTGACATATTTACACATATGTGCATTTGCTTATCAGGCCTATTTGACATCTTTTGGAATGATCGCCGCTGGGGGATTTAAGCGGGGATGTGCGCGCACCAGCAAAACCCCACCCTTGGACTTCACGCCAATTGTTGTGGAGTGGTCGGGAAGAAGTTAAACACTTGTCTACAAAACTGTTTGGTACTGCATGGGTATCCTCTACCTTAACAATATCAGTTGGCAAGGTACTCTGCAGGAGAATGTAGAAAGCTTTATTCCCTCTTTAAATTTCCCTTCCTCCCTGTCAAGGAAAAGGGGTTTTAGTTTTACTTCTGCCTCTAGTGTTCAGCAAAATGGAGTAACCCGACAGAATAATAAACATATTAACTCTTCTCTGTCATCTCTTTGGCATCTAGAACCACGTGTGTAAAGGTAGGACTTTTGCTTTGTAGTTGAGTAGGTGATAGCCAAGAAGAGATCCAGGCCCATATGCAATTCAGTTTTTCTCCTAAGTTTTCTCCTGGGTGATATTTTTAAATTTGTTAATAAAATGCATTTTAAGCCGTCACAAAGCAAGAAAATGCTCAAAATAACTTTGATAGTACTTTTTCATTTACTTTTTGGTGCTTTTGTTGTTGAAAAGTATAGGAAAGTTATTTTAATTTGAAGATGAAAAATTATCTCCTAGGAGAAAAGTCAGGTGAAAAAGTGAATTGCATATGGCCCCCAGTCTTGATGTCTGAATAGCTCTTAAACCACCTATTTTTATACCCAGTCAATTTACTATGGCTGCCATGTGGGATTTCCCTCAATCTCTAGTCCTGATTGGCTGAAATTTTAGTGCATCAATAAATGTCTTATTTTGAAACTTATTTTATTTAAAAATGTCTTATTTAGCTTAACAGTGGTAGATTACATAGTTTGACAAGTTTACACATATGTGCATTTGCTTATCAGGCCTATTATTATTCCCCCTCTGAGTTGTCGCAAATTTTGAAGAGGATGTAATTTTGGGTCTGGCAACCGCCGGAGCCAAGAATTACCGTTAAGCACCCTGCGCAGCATAGCATTGCTGCTATGATGGTACCGAGCTTTAGCCCTCGGCGCTCAGTACCATGCACTGAAATATCCTACTTCGCTCCTAACACTATTTAGACTCTCACTGACCAACCCTGATCTTTGACCTTCTCTGCTCTTTGATCTGCTCTGCTAACACCACCAGCCAGCATTTATTTTTGTCCAGTAACTCTTTAACTGCTGGTGCTAGCTTGTGAGGAAGCTTGTCTCTGACTTGGACAGATAATGGGCCAGGTGATAAGTAGCTTGCAAAAGCGAGCTACTTATGATCTTGGCACCACACAAGAATTACTGGCAAATCCTATTGCTGCTTTAACTTGTGCGATGCCCGCTCATTAGGGAGCATTACTCAGGCGAAAGCCTAAGCGATGCTCCCAAATCCTGAGCAATGGGGAGTAAGGTTTTTCGCTGTGGTGCTGTTCTTCAGCACCATGACACTGCAGTGCTACCTTGCTCCACCAGAAGATGTGTTCGACTCCACAAACATCCGCCGCCATTTTCCTCCGCAGCATCTGGGGTTCTTCTTCAATAAGTACAACATCAGAGGTCCCCATAGGTCCGTCCGAGTAGCACCAAACTCCCCCCGCAGCTCAGCTAGACATCCCTGGCCCGAGAAACTCTCCCTGCAGCGCCACCTAACATCCACCACCCCTGGCCGCGACTCTCATCTCTGTATTAGTCTGTGAATCCCGCCAAAGCATCTTTAAAGCTCTCACCTGGACTCCCAATTGGTTCACTGTCCGGAGCAATGAAAATCCTCATTGGTCTGACGGGAAGAGTCGCTTTCTGGCAGCATGAAAAGTGAAATAGAATACTGTAGGATATAAAGAACTTGCTGGGCGATATTGCTGAAGCGAGTTTTTTAACCCCCTGCCTAGGGTTGATTGCAATTGGATCAGGCGACATTATCGCCACCTGACTATTGGACTCACCAGCGTTTAAAGCTAGCTGTCTGACAATTGCATCAGGCCCTACGTCTTCAAAAACATTCAATGGCTTCTGTGGCTAATAATTTGTATGAAGTGGTTAAGAGACACTTTTTTGTAATGAATCTATAAGTTTGTCATAAGCAATATGGTAAGCAAGATATTGGCTGCTTATTTTTTAGGGTATTTTTAAAGAAGGTTTTAAGGTATTTTAGAGGTTTTATGTTTAACCTCTTGCTGACCGCCTAACGCCATACAGCGGCAGCCGAGTGGCTCTGTTTTTCCTCCGCACCGCCATATGGTGTCATCTCGCGAGATTTTTCGGGTGCTCACACTCTCCTGTCACTGTGCATGGGAGAATTTAGCAATCAGCCTACCAGCCAGCGACTGAAGCTGGTCGGCTGTTTATTTAGGTAATTAATTTTATAAATATTTGTATAGCGCTGACATGTTAAGTAGCACTGCACAGAGTAAAGGCTTGTCACTTAACTGTCCCTCGGAGGGGCTCACAATCTAATCCCTGTCATAGCCATATGTCTATATAAGTATTGGTTAGTGCAGGGCCGGCCCTAGGTTTCACAGCGCCCTGTGCGGAACCTGATTTTTGTGCCCCCCCCCTCATCCTCTTCACGCATGCGCACGCACACACACGCACACACACAGGTCTATATGTAATTCACCTTTTTTCCTGAGATATCTCCTAGGACAGTGGTTAGCAACCTTTTTGACGTCGTGACACATCACGCCAAATGCTCAGATCTCTGTGACACGTCACATATGTATAATAGGAAAAATACTATTAATATTAATTTGCACCACGCGTTATAGCCGCAGTGCGCCCCCCCAAACACCCCCCCCCCCCCCCCCCGATCTCACTTGTAGGTGCCCTCAATATAGGTTGCCAAGCATAGGTGCCCCCGGTGCAGGAAGTCAGTTGAAGGTCTCCATCGCCCCCATAGGTAGCCAGGCGTAGGTGCCTCCAGTATAGGTAGCCAGGTGTTGGTGCCCTCAGTAAAGGTAGCCAGCTATAGGTGCTCCCAGTATAGGAAAACAGGTGTAGGTGCCCTCAGTATAGGTAACCAGCTATTAGGCGCCCCCTTGGAAGCCGGCGCCCTGAGCGACCGCTCTGGTCCCACAGGTCAAAGGCCGGCTATGGTTTAGTGTATGTAATGTAGTCTAGGGTCAATTTAGGGGGAGGGGGGCTTAAAAAAAGTTTTAATAATAAAAAAAAAATAATAAGCAGTAATCAAATAGCACCATAAGAAAGCTCTATTTGTGGGAAGAAAAGGGGGTACAATTAATTTGGATGTTAAGTTGGGAAGTGCTGAATTGTAAAAAATGGCCTGGTCACTAGGGGGGTATAAACCTCTGGGGCTCAAGAAGTTAAACAGTGACTCTACTTTGTTTTCTGCCATGGGCGTTTTTTTTTTTTTTTTTAATTATTATTATTTGCGTTTTTCCTGTGTTTTTGTTTTTCATGTGTTGTTTGTTATGTGTATTCCTGCATTTGCATTTATAATTCATATTTAACAAGTACAAAATAATAATTTCAAATTAGTTTTACCTTATTTGGTAAAAAAAAGTGTCAAAAATGCATGCAGAACTATAGGAAAGCATGCAGAACGCATGCATGCAGTATGCAGAGAGAATTAACTTGTTGAGCATTTTTAAAACACATCTAAAAATGCAATGAAAAACACATACTAATGCATTTTTGTGTGCAGCCCATAGACTATCATTATGTGCATTTTTGCATGTGTTTTCAAAAAGTGCTACCCCAGCCTAAGTGTTGTCCTGGAATCTACTTCTTTCTGTTTGTGCCCTTGGTTCAGAAATCTGCAGAAAGCAGAAAGCTAAAGTCACACTTGTCCATGCGGAAAACTATCAGTGTTTTTTTCCTGCACTTGGTTTTTTTTCCGTGTGTGTTTTTATGTGTTTTTCATGCGTTTCCGTTTGCGTTTTCTCATGAACATTCATGTTTAACAAGTGCATATAAATAATTTTCACATTCGTTTTTACCTTATTTGGGCAAAAATGCATCAAAAACTCATGCAAAACGCCTGCTTTTTTTCACCATAGTAAAACATTGCATGCAGAACGCATGCATACAGTATGCAGGAAGAATGAACTTGTTGAGCATTTTAAAAATGCATTCAAAAATGCATAAAAAATGCATACAGATGTGTTTTTTGTGTGGCCCATTGACTATCATTATGTGCATCTTTACAAGTGTTTTCTAATTCAAATAAGTGTGTCCCTGGCCAAAAGCAAAATCTCACACATTCCTTTGGATCCCTAGTGTTACTCCAGTTTTACATCAGTGAGACATGAAATACACTAAGAGGAGGGAGTCAGCTGGCATTTGAGTGTGGTGTGCTGAGGATGTGTACATGTTGGATGGAGTACCATCATTTTTGCTCCATAAGACTCAGGCTGGACTCACACATACAATGTGTACAATTCCTTTACAATCCTATCTGTCAGTTTTCATCAGTTCTGTATCAGTTTTGTATCAGTTCTATTCTTCCTGTCCATCAAAACTGATAAAAAGGGACAAGCACAGGACTGGATCAAAACTGTACACATTATGGGCTTGATTCACAAAAGCGTGATAACTCAGTTATCACGCCTAAAAGCTTTGCACGTGCAAACTAGGGTGCTAAGTAGTTTGCACCCTAGTTTGCACGTGCAAACTAGAGTGCAAACTACTTAGCACCCTAGTTTGCATGTGCAAAGCTTTTAGGCGTGATAACTCAGTTATCATCCTTTTGGGAATCAAGCTCTATATGTGTGAACCCAGCCTTAGGCTATATTATAGTATTCTACATCACAGGATGCTATTGGTCTGGGAAAGGGGGAGGGAGGGGTCGACAATGGCCCTTAGGTGGCGAAAAGTACAAATCTGGCAATTATGCTCTTAATGATGACAGATGTTGTTCTGGAGATCATCTTCCAGATCTAAACAAGAGCATCATTGAGCTCCTGCACAGCCTGAGGTGCAACCTGATGGCACTGGATAGGCAAAAATACATAATGTACAGTCCCAGAGATGTTCTATTCGATGCAGTTTAGACAAGTGTGGGGGGCCAGTCAATGGCTTGCACCCCCTTGCCACATCAGACTAAGCATTGCCATGCACTAGGAAAAACACAGAACCCACTGCACCAGGGTAGGGTCGGACAATGGGTCCAACATTTTCGGCTCCATACCCAGTGGCAGTCAAGGGGCCATTATCTAGCCTGTAGAGGTCTGTGCATCCCTCCATGGATATGCCTCCCCAGACTATCACTGACAGGCAGTGTGACATTCTACTCAGCGTCACAAGACCCTTTTACATCTGTCACATGTGCTCAGGGTAAAACTGCTCTCATATGTGAAAAACAAGAATGCCAGTAGAGTCAATAGTGGTATTCTATGGCAAATGCCAATTGAGCTCTATGGTGCTGGGGCATCAAGCCCCAGACCACCTTTATAAAGTCTGTGTCTGATTCATTCACACCAGTGGCCTGCTGGAGGTCATTCTGTTGGGCTCTGGCAGAGCACATCCTGTTCCTACTTCCCAGTGGAGCAGATATCAGTGCCGCTAATAGATTAAGGAGGATCTTATATGTCCAGCTCTCCTAGAGAAACTGTTTGTCTCCTGAAATGTCCTCCATGCCCCTGAGACTGGGCTGGAAGACATGATAAACCTTCTGGCAATAATACCTATCCAAAATCCAATTCTGGAGGTACTGGACTACCTCTGCAACCTCTGTATATTCCAGGTATGGCCTCATACTACCAGTAGTGACACTGAACATACAAATATATATATATAAAAATACAATAAAAAAACAGTCAAATACAAAAAAAAGAAAAAAAAAAGACAGTCAAATACAAAAAAAAAAAAAGTTAAAAAAAAAGACAGTCAAAAAAAATAAATAAAAAATAAATAAAAACAGAAAAGATGAGGAGGGCAAAATATCACTATAGAACTCATTTATGAAGAGTTCCTATAATGTCCTCCATACAGTGGCTTGCAAAAGTATTCGGCCCCCTTGAAGTTTTCTGCATTTTGTCACATTACTGCCACAAACATGAATCAATTTTATTGGAATTCCACGTGAAAGACCAATACAAAGTGGTGTACATGTGAGAAGTGGAACATGATTCCAAACATTTTTTACAAATCAATAACAGCAAAGTGGTGTGTGCGTAATTATTCAGCCCCCTGAGTCAATACTTTGTAGAACCACCTTTTTCTGCAATTACAGCTGCCAGTCCTTTAGGGTATGTCTCTACCAGCTTTGCACATCTAGAGACTGAAATCCTTGCCCATTCTTCTTTGCAAAACAGCTCCAGCTCAGTCAGATTAGATGGACAGCGTTTGTGAACAGCAGTTTTCAGATCTTGCCACAGATAGATATGTTTTGTTTTAAACCATTCCATTGTTGCCCTGGCTTTATGTTTAGGGTCGTTTTCCTGCTGGAAGGTGAACCTCCGCCCCAGTCTCAAGTCTTTTGCAGACTCCAAGAGGTTTTCTTCCAAGTTTGCCCTGTATGTGGCTCCATCCATCTTCCCATCAACTCTGACCAGCTTCCCTGTCCCTGCTGAAGAGAAGCACCCCCAGAGCATGATGCTGCCACCACCATATTTGACAGTGGGGATGGTGTGTTTTGAGTGATGTGCAGTGTTAGTTTTCCGCCACACATAGCGTTTTGCATTTTGGCCAAAAGTTCCATTTTGGTCTAATCTGACCAGAGCACTTTCTTCCACATGTTTGCTGTGTCCCCCACATGGCTTGTGGCAAACTGCAAACAGGACTTCTTATGCTTTTCTGTTAACAATGGCTTTCTTCTTGTCACTCCGCCATAAAGGCCAACTTTGTGCAGTGCACGACTAATAGTTGTCCTATGGACAGATTCCCCCACCTGAGCTGTAGATCTCTGCAGCTCGTCCAGAGTCACCATGGGCCTCTTGACTGCATTTCTGATCAGCGCTCTCCTTGTTCGGCCTGTGAGTTTAGGTGGACGGCCTTGTCTTGGTAGGTTTACAGCTGTGCCATACTCCTTGAAATTCTGAATGATCGCATGAACAGTGCTCCGTGGGATGTTCAAGGCTTTGGAAATCTTTTTGTAGCCAAAGCCTGCTTTAAATTTCTCAATAACTTGATCCATGACCTGTCTGGTGTGTTCTTTGGACTTCATGGTGTTGTTGCTCCCAATATTCTCTTAGACAACCTCTGAGGCCGTCACAGAGCAGCTGTATTTGTACTGACATTAGATTACAAACAGGTGCACTCTATTTAGTCATTAGCACTCATCAGGCAATGTCTCGGGGCAACTAACTGCACTCAGACCAAAGGGGGCTGAATACTTATGCACACCCCACTTTGCAGTTATTTATTTGAAAAAAATGTTTGGAATCATGTATGATTTTCGTTCCACTTCTCACGTGTACACCACTTTGTATTGGTCTTTCACGTGGAATTCCAATAAAATTGATTCATGTTTGTGGCAGTAATATGACAAAATGTGGAAAACTTCAAGGGGGCCGAATACTTTCGCAAGCCACTGTATATACAGTACCTCATCATATAATCCAGAACCAACAATGATTGAGAATAATCCTACTAATATAATAAATGGGAAAGTTCGGATGTTTGGATGTTTGGATGTTTGTTACTCGATCACGCAAAAACGGCTGAACGGATTTGAATGAAATTTGGCACACACATAGTACATTACCTGGAATAAAGTATAGGATACTTTTTATTCCCATAACCAAAAAGAGACAAATACAATTTTCACTGGAAAATGTAAACTGCAGCCATACACTGTTACACTGGAGGTGTGTTTAGCTTCTAAGGGTAGAATGGTTAATTTGCATATATTCAGCAGTGATGCACTGGGAGACATCTCAAGCTCACTCCAACCTGAATTATCACAAATTCTTTCTGTTTTAAGAAAGCAAACGTTTGTTTTTCTTAACATCTTAGTAAGGGGGCTTTTAGGACCATTGTAGTCCCTTACACACTCCAATGAGTTCTGGGTCACCATGAGCTTTCTGGGTAGTCTGTACCTCTCGGTGATACAAGCCCTACTGCATAGAGCCAAATTAATCTATGCCATGTGCTGATAAGGATCAAACAATCCAAAACAGTCTTTTTGCATGTTGTATTATTATGGCTCTGCACAATTTAACAAGCTGAGACATCATTGCATTCTAGCGGTTCTGGAGGTGTGTTTAGCTTCTAAGGGTAACAATGGTTAATTTGCATATTTTCAGCAGTGATGCACTGGGAGACATCTCAAGTTCACTCCAACCTGAATTATTGCAAATTCTTTCTGTTTTAAGAAAGCAAACTTTTGTTTTTCTTACACTGTTAATGGTAGCGTTCTCAAACTTTGCACAGTTGGTTGTTGGGTGACTAGGCTTATTATTCAGAAAAGTGGTTGGAGCCTATAAAAGCCAATCAAAATTCACCTTATGATTTTCAAGGGGAATATTTACATTTCTGCCATTCTTGCACTGTTAATGGCACAAGCCTCAAACCTGGTATAGTTGATCATTGGGTGACTGGGGTTCAATTTCAGAAACGGGGTGGAGCCACAAATAGCCAATCAGATTTGTTTCATTTCAATGCAAATTATTGTTGCCAAACACCACAAAGATCACAAACTTGGTAATTGAGTAATTGATTAATTGTGTGTTAGGGTTAGGAAAGTGGGCACAGCCAACACCAGTCAAATACATAAGCAGGCAACGCAGGGTCATAAGTGGGCGGAGACAAATACAAATTTTACTGGAAAAATGTAAACAGCAGCCATTCTTACACGGTAATGGTAGGGTTCTCAAACTTTGCACAGTTGGTTACTGGGTGACTGAGATTAATATTCAGGAAAGTGGGTGGAGCCTACAAAAAACAATCAAAAATTACCTATTGATTTTTCAGGGGAATATTTCATTGCTGCCATTCTTGCACCGTTAAATGCACAAGCCTCAAACCTGGTACAGTTGATCATTGCGTGACTGGGGTTTAAATTTATATAAAGGGGTAGAGCCCCAAACAGTCAATCTGATTTGTTTCATTTTAATGCAGGTTATTGATGCCAAAGACCGCAAAGCTCACAAACTTGGTCATTGAGTAATTGAGTAATTGTGTGTTAGGGTTAGGAAAAGTGGGCGCAGCCAACACCAGCCAAATACATAATCGGGCAATCCCGGGTCATCAATAGGCAGAGACAAATACAAATTTCACTGAGAAAATGTAAACTGCAGCAATTCTTACACTATTAATGGTAGGGTTCTCAAACTGTGCACAGTTAGTCACTGGGTGACTGAGATTAATATTCAGAAAAGTGGGTGGAGCCTACAAAAGCCAATCAAAATCCACCTATTAATCTTTAAGGGGAATATTTAATTGATGCCATTCTTGCACTGTTAATCACCTGTATCTGGTACAGTTGGCCATTGGGTGATTGGGGTTCAAATTCAGAAAAGGGGTGGAGCCACAGCCAATCAGATTTATTTTATTTCAATGCAAATTATTGCTGCCAAAGACCGCAAAGCTCACAAACTTGGTCATTATGTAATTTTGTGTTAGGGTTAGGGAAAGTGGGCGGAGCCAACACCAGCCAAATACATGCCTGGGCAATGCCAAGTCATCAGTGGGCGGAGACAAACACAAATTTCACTGGGAAAATGTAAACTGCAGCCATTCTTACACTATTAATTGTAGAGTTCTAAAACTTTGCACAGTTGGTCACTGGGTGACTGGGATTAATATTCAGAAAAGTGGGTGGAGCCTACAAAAAACAATCACAATTCACCTATTGATTTTCAAGGCAAATATTTAATTGCTGCCATTTTTGCACTGTTAATAACACAAGCCTCGAACCTGGTACAGTTGATCATTGGGTGACTGGGGTTAAATATTTAGAAAAGGGGTGGGGCCACAAACAGCGAATCAGATGTGTTTCATTTCAATGAAAATTATTCATGCCGAAGACCACAAATCTCACAAACTTGGTCATTGACTATTGACAATTGTGTGTTAGGGTTAGAAAAAGTGGCCACAGCCAACACCAGCCAAATACATACCCGGGAAACATCAGGACATCAGTGGGTGGAGAAAAATACAAATTTCACTGCTAGAATGTAAACTGAAATTTGGCACACACATAGTACATTACCTGGAATAAAGTATAGGATACTTTTTATTCCCATAACCAAAAAGGGGGCAGAGACAAATGCAAATTTCACTGGAAAATGTAAACTGCAGCCATTCTTACACTGTTACACTGGAGGTGTGTTTAGCTTCTAAGGGCAGAATGGTTAATTTGCATATATTCAGCAGTGATGCCCTGGGAGACATCTCAAGCTCACTCCAACCTGAATTATCGCAAATTCTTTCTGTTTTAAGAAAGCAAACTTTTGTTTTGCTTAACATCTTAGTAAGGGGGCTTTTAGGACCATTGTAGTCCCTTACACACTCCAATGAGTTCTGGGTCACCATGAGCTTGCTGGTTAGTCTGTACCTCTCGGTGTTACAAGCCCTACCGCATAGAGCCAAATTAATCCATGTCCTGCAGTGATGAGTATCATGCAATCCAAAACAGTCTGTATGCATGTTGGATTATTATGGCTGTGTACAAATTAACAAGATGACCCATCATTGCATTCCAGCAGTTCTAGAGGTGTTTAGCTTTTAAGGGTATCAATGGTTAATTTGCGTATATTCAACAGTGATGCACTGGACGACATTTTAAGCTCACTCCAACCTGAATTATCGCAAATTCTTTCTGTTTTAAGAAAGCAAACTTTTGTTTTTCGTACACTGTCAATGGTAGGGTTCTTAAACTTTGCACAGTTGGTCACTGGGTGACTGGAATTAATATTCAGAAAAGTGGGTGGGGTCTACAAAAGCTAATCAAAATTCACCTATTGATTTTCAAAGGAGTGGAGCCACAGCCAATTAGATTTATTTTATTTCAATGCCAAATATTGATGCCAAAGACCACAAAGCTCACAAACTAGGTCATCCTTGAGTAATTGTGTGTTAGGATTAGAAAAAGTGGGCAGAGCTTACACTAGCCAATTACATACCCGGGCAACGCCGGGCGACCAGCTAGTATATAATATGGCCTCGATTGCATTAAATATGAAGAATGGTCCATACACATCAGATCTGTTTTTAACCCTCTGTTAATATATCTCAAACTTAAAAAACGGTTTGCTGTTAATCCTGAACATATGGAGAACTGAACTAAATGGGCTGCTTTTTTTCATTAAAAGCTGAGTTCCCCTTTAATCACAAGGTGAATGTTTCTTCGAAACATCGCTAGTAAAATCAGCAGAGATCGTATTCTGTTCCAATGTAACACAAGTCCGGCACATTTGACTAGGATCAGAACACATTTCCATCGCGAGCGCACATGATTCATACAAACTAAATGGCAAATGGCAAAGCAGCCAAACGAGGAGACCAAAATATACAGACTTCTTGCATTTAAAGGGAACCCAAGATGAAAGGGATATGGAGGCTGCCATATTTATTTCCTTTTAAATAATACCAGTTGCCTGGCAGTCCTCCTGATCCTGTGTCTCTAATACTTTTAGACTCTGGAAAAAAAGTGTGCAGCAGGTCAGGTACTCTGACTCAGCTGACTCAGGTTTTACTGGATTAGCCATATGCTTGTTCCAGGGTTTTTGACTCAGACACTACTTATGCCAAAAGATCAACAGGCAACTGGCATTGTTTACAAGGTAATGTATATGGCAGGCTCCATATCTCTCTCACTGCAGGTTCCCTTTAAGGGGAGATGTTGTGTTTGTTAAAAAATGTCATAAACATTGGTGAGTGCTGTACACAAAAGATTGGAGTGTATTCAGCAGCCTAGTATGTACGTATTGCCTAGGTTACGTTGGCCACCCTTTTGTACTTTAGGTTATGAATGGAAATCTAAAGCTGATAATAAAAATTAGTTTTTTAACTTAGCACCTCCCCCCCCCCCCCCCCCCGCAGTCATCCTGTGCCTATGCCATCCTACCGAGAACCTCCGGCCTGCAGCCACTATCCCCCTGAAAGCTGGCTGGCCAAGCATTTCCTCATCGCATCACTGTGCACGGCAGCAGTGTTCTGCGCATGCCATGGGGGCAACGGGGGCTTGATCAAGGTGTGTGCAGCTCAGGGCCCCACATGGGCAGTAGTCTCTAACGAGTCATGACCAGCCGGCTTTCAGGTGGCCGCTGCTGCTTGCTGGAGGGTCGTGGAAGGACGGTGCGGGCACAGAATGACTGTAGGGGGCTACTAGAAGCCCAGGTTAGTTGAACTGATTTTCAGGCTTAATTGACCCTTTAAAAATCATCTTTTCCATTTCAGTCTACAGCTAGCAAAAACAGACAGGAAGCTCAGGTTGCTATTCTTTACAGATTTGGAGACAGTACTCTGTGGACCCTGTTTGGGGTACTGTGGCAGAAATTCCCACCTTGCTGGGAGAGTAATTAGCTGCACAGTTTAAAGTGAACCTGAGCTAAAGTTTAGGGCAAAAAGGAAATACTTACCTAAGAAGAGGGAAGCCTTTGGATCGTATAAAGGCTTCCCGGGTCCTCCTTGCTCCTGTCGCTGCTTGCCGGGACCCTTCAGAAGATCTGGACTGGCTCCTGTTCAAGCTTGAGCGCAGCCATGCTGTACCTACGTAAGCACAGTGCGAGCTTCTCCATGCTACCGCGTAGACGTAGCTGGAATCGCCCAGGTGCAGTGTGGCCGTGCTTTTGCTTGAAAAGGAGTGCAAACCCGATCAGATTTCTGACAAACCCTTGTTGAAGATCTTTGGGGATCCACGAGTAGCAACAGGGACAGTCCCTCTTTGGGAATCCAGTCCATCTGTCACTCTTTCCTCCTCATTTGTCCCTCTTTCAGGATCGGTGTTCAGATCTGTGTAAATATATGTATTTTTCTCCTGAAAATGTTTTGGGGAAATGGGAACTGGAGCTGGGGCTAAAACAACAAAATATACATAACCTGGGGCTTCCTCCATCCCCTACAGGCTGATTGCTCCCATGTGGAACTCCTCCGAGCCCCATTCATCTGCAACTGGCACCAGAAAGATCTCTGGTCCGAGGGAAAAAGCACATGCGTGGCCTGGCCGTGCACACGTTTCCACCATGTTCACATCGCATGGAGCGTTCTGTGCCTGCGCAGTACTACTGCGCAGTAGAGATGGGCTGAACTGTTCGCCGGTGAGCAGTATTCTGCAAACATCTGCTGTTCACAATCACAGCAAACATTTGGCGTGTTCGATTCGCCCACTATATATTATCATTGAGCTCAACTTTGACCCCTTACCTCACGGTCAGCAGACACATGGCAGCCAATCAGCTAGCGCCCCCTCCTGGATCCCCCCCACCCCTCTATCAAAAAAGCAGTTGCGGTGGCCATATTGGATTAATTATCTGCTGGCTGCTGACTGTTAGTGAGAGCAGGCTCAGACTTGCTGCAGATAGGTAGGGAAAGCATTAGCTAGGCCTTTGTTCTTGTTCTTCACTTGCTGTGAAAGCACCCCAAACAGCCCTTTTGAGGGCTAGCACATCGGTCTCCTGTGTTTTTTTTTTATATATGACACTCCACAGCCCACTGACACCCAGAGCTGTGTGCACACTACTGTTGCCCTTATTAAGTTGCAGATGATCATAATTGAGAGGAAAGAAAGCCCATATAGCAAGCACCACTTGGAAAAGTACAAATAGTTTATTCAAAAGATCAGCATCAAGTATTATAGACACAAATGAGGTTCAATATAAATTAAAACCAATTAAAACAAACAAGCGGTATGGTCTAATCTCTGCTGAAAAACATCAATTGTATGAATTATATATTGTGGTATAAGTACATCATGATTCAATATGATATATGCATATACAATGTATGATAATGAATGATATAATTGATGCCAGCGTGGTGGGCATCTATCAAGAGCCCACCAGTGGTCGAACCCGGGTTCCGTATCAAGATAAAGTGTACAAGAATAGGGAATAAATCCTAAAGTGCAAACAATCATATACAAAACAATGCTATTAACAGTGAGTGATGATCTGTGCAAAAAGACTGCAGCAATAAATAACACAGGAGCAGCCTATGAGATAAAGTGCATGAAGAGGAATAGTGAGGTGCTGCAGAGGAGATACTTATCCCAGGATGGAAGGCTGGCCAAATGCAAGCAGCAGAGAAAAGTCGTCTCCCCTCAGGACAGTCCCGCTAGCTCCGCGAGCGTCACCCCGCTTTGAAGGAGAAAGGACACCGCCAATATATATTCATGCAATTGATTTTTTTCAGCAGAGATATAGATCATACCGCTTGTTTGTTTTCATTGGTTTTAATTTATATTGAACCTCATTTGTGTCTATAATACTTGATGCTGATTTTTTGAATAAACTCTTTGTACTTTTCCAAGTGGTGCTTGCTATATGGGCTTTCTTTCCTCTCAATTATAATCATATATATGTTTTGAGCCCTAGCACACTTGGCCTCCTAATTTATATTGCCAGTGTTGCGGACATTTGCTTTTGTTACTCATTAAGTTGCGGGCACAGTACCACTCCAGTGCATTATTATTTCACTGTATGCTGATAGTACTATTGTATCTCTCTGTGTGAGACACTCCACAGCCCACTGACACCCAGAGCTGTTTCATAGTGTGATTTCTGCCATTTAGGGATTAAAACCCGACTTTCTGTCAACTCCGTAATTTTTGTTGGGACTTTTGGCATGGATCCCCCTCTGGCATGCCCCTGTCCAGGTGTTAGACCACTTGAAACAACTTTTTCATCACTTTTGTGGCCAGAAGGTTGTAGGTTTTTCATTGAAGTCTATGGCAGCTCACCTGATTCGCCTGTTTGCAAACGTTTGCAGAATTTTGCGTTTGCTGTTCACGAACGGAAAATTCTGTGTTAGTAACATCTCTACTGTGCAGATGCAGAATGCTCCCGGTGATGGGGAGTGAAATGGGGAAGCGCACCTTGCCTAGTTGTAGTACCGTTGTTCCTCACATGCATGCTGCAATGCCACTGATCCCCTTTTTAAAAGTTATGTGTCGCCCATAGACTAACATTACTTCCACAGAGGTAACACGCCATTGACTTTGAGGTGGCTTGGCGGCAATTTGGAAACTTCTGGTGCAGCGCGACACGGTAAGCATGCTAGGCCCCCATTTATTGCATTGGGTATGGACTATGTACAGAGTTAAACCCCATCAGGAAATTAATTGCTCTTTCTTTTGATTCATGTAAATTTACAATACCGTTAGGTTTGCTACATTATCTGTCATGTACCGCATTTAAATATATAATTTTTTCCTTTGAAACTTAAAAATTTATTTTTTTCAAAAACTATAAGGACTTTTTGAATTCCCCCGTCTCCTCCCCCCCCCCCCTGCAAATTTGGTGTTTCTAGCATTTAAGGGGGCGTTTTGCTATTAACCGCTAAAGTCGGGTAATGAGTCCGATAACGAGTGCATTCGTGATCGGCATTCGTGATCAAGAGCTAATCACTAGTGCCAATCATGAACTCGTAATCGAAAAAAAAAACCAGCTCATGATCACGAGTTACTTGTGATCACAAGCTTGTGATGAGCACCACTGCAAACCACCTTGCTCAGGCGTGAGAGCAGGTGGATAGACAAGCTAAGTACACTGTTCACCAAATGGACTCAATGATGATTTCAGTTTGAAATGTTTCTTATGATATTGCTGTGTCTATCCCTTAATTGCTGATGTCTCTCTTTACCTAATTTACTTAAGTATGTGCCTGCCCCTTATTGGGTGTGTTTTAGCTTCCCTTTGGATTTCTACGTGTGTTTGGATTGTATTTGGTAACACTTGATAAAGGCTGTGCGGCCGAAACGTTGTATTTTTTCTGTTACTATGGTGCTGATAAACAGAGTTGCTCAAATTCGATCTGGGAGATAGCCGGATAGTAGCTATCCGGATATCTCCCATGGTAGCTGTGCGGGGGGGGGGGGGGGGGGTGTAGGGAGGGGGCAGGGTGGTGAAGCCATCGTGACGGCTGCAAACACTGCACGTTGCTAAACATTGTTTAACTAATTTTTATAAAATGATCATTCATTGCGGAAAAGCTGCCCACAGCAAAAAAAGTGCCGTAAACATTGCATTGTGGTAATGGACCTTCAGGCACACTGATTGGTTCAGGGACCTCATGAGCCCTTGCACCAATCATTGTCGTAGGGGGGCATGTACACTGTTTTTTTTTATTTTTTTTGACTATTTTTATTTTTAAAGTGTACCTGAGATGAATGGCATCTCAGGTACCACACTTACCTGGGGCTTCCTTAAGCCCCAGCCGTCACGATGGATCACTGAGCGACCGATCACTCAGATCCCCATTGCTCGCTGTATTGTTATTATTTTTTTTTAACTTAAACAATCATTTTTGCTTTTGTAACCATGGTAGTGAAGATGAATTGGTTAACAATAACAGTTTGCTGCTGATCCCTGATCCATCTTCACATGGGTAGTTGGCTTATATTTGAATGATGACTGTCAGTAACGGTCATCATTCATAAAAACAATTAGCAATGTTAGGTAATTAGTAAAGCTTCGTTAAAGCTAATGTAACCCCAGTAAAAAAAAAAAGGCAGATACTCACCTAAGGAGAGGGAAGGCTCCGAGTTCTAATGAGCCTACCCTCTCCTCTCCCGGTGCCTGGTGGATCCCCCGTGCAAATCGCCGCTGCGGGGACTTCAGAAGTCTTTGGGAGCACTCGGGCTCCCAAAGGCCGGTGGCTCCATACTGCGCATGTGCGAGTGCGTCATAGACACGCGCGAGCGCGTCATAGAGGGCACTCGCGCATGCGCAGTATGCAGCGACCTGTCTTCGGGAGCCCGATGGCTCCCGAAGACTTCCAAAACCTCCCTTCGGTGGCGGAAGTCGCAGTATTTGACCAAAACGGTTGAATACTGCTACGGGGGATCCTGCACCAGGAGAGGAGAGGGAAGGCTCATTAGGATCGAGCCTTCCCTCTCCTTAGGTGAGTATCTGACTTTTTTATTTTTTTGACACCGGTTCCCATTAGCTTTAAAAAGCACGTGAAATTTTGCGCAATGCGAAATCGCACATAATGCTTTTAAATGGCGACATAAACATTCATTTTCAAGGCCGCATTTTGTGCAAGTAAAAAAATTGCATGAAATTGCAATGCGCTTACAATTCCCATGCCAGCAAGATGGATGACGCAAGCGCAACAATGCCTCTGCCAACTCCGCTAACCCCTCCGCTAACTATGCCTTACCCTAACCACTCCTCAACTTCTCCTAACCCTAACCCACCACCTACTCCTAACACTAACCAGTTCGTATCCAAAGGGGCAATGCAAACAAAAAATGGCACTGTAACAATTACTGCAAAAAAATGGCCTACAAAAAAGCCATGATGTTCCTTGAGCATATTGGATTGCTGTGCAACATAACATTTTTCCTAACATTTTTATTTTCGCACATTACAAAATAAAAAGCTTGCAAAAAAAGAAGTGACAGAATTTAAAATAAAATACAAAAATAGAATACCAGGACAAATAAAATGTGTGGGTTTTATGTACGGTAGAATTGTTTATTTTTAAACTATAGTGGATGGAAATGGAGAAAAATGTATTTTTTTCATTTTTTTCCTCCTTTTTTTCACTTTAATCACTTGAGGACCGCGGTGTCAAACCCCCTAAAGACAAGGCCATTTTTACAGAAATAGGCCACTGCAGCTTTAAGGGTTAGCTGCAGGGCCGTATAACTCAGCACAGAAGTGATACCCCCCCTTTCTCCCCACCAACAGAGCTCTCTGTTGGTGGGGTCTGATCGCCCCCCCAGGTGTGTTTAATTACTTATTATAAATATTTCTTTTTTTTTTTAAATTAATTTTCTGTATTTTTTAAATATTTATATCCCTCTCCCTCCCTCCCCCGTCAGCCAATTACAGCGATCGGCTGTGATAGGCTTCAGCCTTTCACGCCAATTGGCGTGGAGTGGTTCTGGAGCTGCCGCCGCCTTCATGCCAATTGGCGTGGAGTGGTCCTGGAGCTACTGCCACCTTCATGCCAATTGGCGTGGAGTGGTTCTGGAGCTGCTGCCGCCTTCATGCCAATTGGCGTGGAGTGGTCCTGGAGCTACTGCCGCCTTCATGTCAATTGGCGTGGAGTGGTTCTGGAGCTGCCGCCGCCTTCATGCCAATTGGCGTGGAGTGGTCCTGGAGCTACTGCCGCCTTCATGCCAATTGGCGTGGAGCGGCCGGCAAGTAGTTAAAATGCATAGAGAATAACACAATTACTAAATTAAATATATATATAGATATATATATCACCCACGAAAAACATAATTTGTAGCAAACTCGTCCTCCCCCCCCCCCCCCACCACCACCACCCCCCACAAGATATAGATCATTTAGATGTGATGCATAAGGTGAAAAAACACTGAAAGCTGAAGTGATTAATGATTGTTATTATTCTTATTTACAGTATTAATATGGCACCGACAACTTCTGCAGCACTGTGCAGATTATATTGTCTTGTCATTTAATTGTCCCTCGGAAGGGCTCACAATCTAATCCCTACCCCATGTCTATAGCGGGACATAAGCCTACCAGCTGATACACCCATAACTGTTATTCAGCATCTACACAAGGTGAGATTATTCTTCGGCCTGGCTAGCCAAGAACACCTTCACACATAGTAAATGCATTCCCCGTTCCCATCTCCTTACTAAAGTAAGAGTGACAAAGCTTACTTTTTCTGCAATCAAAATGGGGGCAGGGTGGGTGGAAACATTTGCAAATACAATTTCAAACAAAATCTGAAATTCAATGCGATACCATTGAGATACACTACTACATCTGCTGCAAGTGTGTTTTTGTAATTTTGCAAAATGCAGATGAACTTCAACAAGTGTGAACCCTTCCTTGACATCATGTGGGGACCCAGCGGCAATCCCCATAGACCAGAGGTGCACAGTGTAGAAATCAGCGGCTAACAAGGTGCAGCATCAACAAACTTAAAGGAAACCAGAGATCAACATTTAGTCAGAATTGATACTTACCTGGGGCTTCCTCCTGCCCCATAAACACGTGTGAGCCCCTCCCCATCCTGCGGTCTGCCGCTCGGTCCCGATCGGCCCCGGTAACTTGGTCAGTGACATCAGTCTAGACCTACTGTGCATGTGCAGTAGGCCCGTGCATGCGCAGAAGACCCAGACTGGATACGACTAAGCAAGCTACCGGGGCTGATCGTGGCTGAACGGCAGACCGCGGGAGAATGGCGAGGGGCACACACATGTTTATGGGGCGGGAGGACGTCCCGGGTAAGTATTCTAAATGTTGATCTCTGGTGAAAATTACACAAACACATTGTGCAGGATTTACTTTAATAAATTACGTGTATTGTGAAAAAAAGAGTATGTCAAATAGGTAGGGAGAAGCTAGAGGTTGGCACTACAGTCGTATAACATACATAGCTCTATATTTGGTAGCCTCCATAGAAGCGATGTTTAGCGCGAAATGGCTGTCAGGCATCCAGTGCCCTGCACCCACCACCACCCACGCCTCTTCTCACATGGACAGAGGCGCTATATCTGGCTCTTGACCCGACTTTGCTCCCTCCTAAAATTGTTTGCCTGAAGAAGCAGGACTGTTACCCATGAAACGTGTTGCACTTTTGGAGCTCATAATAAATGTTACTTTAAACTTGAAGTAACCTGCCCGTTGTCTGGCCATTTTTTCAGAAGGGAGGTGAGTCCACCCACTTCCCCCTTTTTAACAATTTTAACTAATTTTACTCTACTTGGCGCCTCTGTTGTTATACCACATAATTGTTTAGTCCACCCTGGGTGGAGGGGTGTATCCCCATTTCCTTCTATCTATAGAGAGCGACTTCTTAACCCTGAGCGGGGTCAGGTTACAATTCTCCCCGCCTGCTTATCCAGTGGTTGCCTTGGAGGCGACCCGTCCTTGTGAGTATAATCATTGTGGGTGTTTGCATCAGACATCACCTTATTAACATACTACACCATATTGGGCTCTCAGTTCTCCCCCTTTCTTTCAAGCATTCTCACATGGTATGTGCACCATCAATTGCAGCTTTCATCAATGTTGTACTTTTTGCGCCGTTTTGATCTCAGCAATAAATTGAACATTCGCAGCAGTGCCAGCTTTCCTTCCATCTTTACTTGCTTAGAAAAAAAGAGTATACTTTCAGAGTAAAACACTCAGTTTCCATGTCAATTAAAGATTTTGCACAGTATTTTTGGTGACGCAGAAATCATGCAAAGTCATTATGAGACGATCTAACCAATGCTGTGAAATGCTTTGCATGTCTCAGATCGTCCTCATTGATATGTCGGCCAAGAGGAAACGCAGAGCATCAGTTAGTTTCCACAACAGCACAGCTCAAAATGTCCACTACTCAGAACATCCAGATGGCTGTTAGCACTGCAGAATTTATGGTGGGAACAGCTTTAAACACTTTCATTATCAAGGTTAGCACTGACAACATGAGGAGAAGACCAAATCTAACTGATCTCATCTACCTTTTCATGGGTTTGGCAAACATAGGTTTGCAGACAGCAATACTTGTACTTGTTGTTATGTACAACTATTGGCTGTGTTTATTTTATACAAAGGAATTTTTTTTGTTGTTTTACACGATTGTCCCAGGTCTGATGTATTATAGCTTTTGGCTCATGGCCTGGCTCTGTGTGCACTACTGTACCAGCATCGTCCCTTGCAGTCACAGGTACTAACTCCGTATGAAAAGAGCCCTGTCCTTTTTTTCATCCTATACTCTACTAATGCCCATTGTTGGGAAATTCTTCATAGGCATCTTATATATTGGGTTGTACAACACTGATTTTCATGTGCAGTCCTCAGGAAACTGCACATCACAGTCTACATTAATTACTGCAATAGATCTGTATGTTCAGAGCCCAGGTTACACAGTGATAAATGCAATCCTGGGCTCCTCTCCACCCTTTTTTATAGCTCTCCTCTCCACGGCAGTGACTGCAACCTCTCTGCTGAGACACATCCAGAAGATGAAGCAGGACATCTCAGGAGCTTCTGGTCCTAATCTTCAGGCCCTGACCAATGCTACCAGAACTATGATCCTCCTTCTCATTCTTTCCATCACTTTCTATGTAGCTGAGGTCTTGCATTTTTGAAGGGGGAAGTATGAGACTTTAGATACAGTGGAATTTATCAGTTGGTATCTTCTCAATTTGTATCCAGCAGCTGAAGCCACCATTATTACCCAGGCCAGTCCCACGATGAGAAAAGTTCTCCTGGAAAAGTTCTGTGTTAGAAAACCAAACAAGCAGGGCATAAAGATCTAAATGTGCTGACTGGTTTATTTTCATTTGATGGTGGAACCCTGTCCTCTACTCAGACTGAATGCCTTTTCCTGCATTCTATTTAAATCTGAGATCTTAAAGATGAAGGATATGTCATTGCCAGATCCCGAAGTTGGGCAATACCCAAAGTGGCTGACTGATCTGGCCAATACACAAATAACTTGCTCCTTTTGGACTTTGGCCAGAACTCAATCTGACAGACAAGAGCCGGCTGGCCAAGTCCCAAAGTTGGAAGAAAAGGCAAAACAGCAAAGTTCAGCAGTGGCGGTATTTGCAATTCCCAGTCTTCTCACCTGCCCCATTTTTCCATGTTGTCCTCTCACTTCTCCATGCTACACCACCTCCATCACTCCATTCCCCGTGTCCTTCCTCTGAAGGGCAATATGGCACAGAATTCCGGCAACACATGGGCTGCAATAAAAGTCACCAGAGACCACAAACTCGGGGACTGGCTGCCCTGTCTATTTTCCTCCCATCGGACTGAAGGCATAGGCAGTGGAGAAACAGAGATGCAGCATGGAGAGGTGAGAGGAAACTGAGACAAAAAGGTGTAGGTTTAAGACTAGAGCATGGAAATTGAAGATACCACTGCTTTGACCTTTCTTTAGGACTTGGCCTACCGGATCTCATAAAATTGCAATATGTCCAGCCAAAATCCAATAACTTTAAGTTAGTTAGAAGTCCTTTGCATATTGGCTATAGTAGCCAGCCACTTTGCACACTGACTGGCCAGATCCTGTAGTGGCCAGACTTCGGACTTAACAGATATGTGACTGTTTTGCCCATTGAACTGACTTTAAAGATATATTAACAGTTATTCCTTTTGCATGGTAACTCAAGTTCATAGATGTACTCTCTTATCATTTAAACATTGTATTTGAATAACAAAAATTGTATCTAAGTACAATATTTTTTATTATGCATACCTAGTTTGCGATCTGTATAGCGACAGCATAACAGCTTACATTGTGATAGCAGAGATCAGCATACACTGCGGCTAATTTACCATCAGCATAGGCAAAGCATAAAAGCATAATATCTTATACTGTACATAGTGAGGTATCAGGAGGGGATCTTTAAATTTTGGCTCCAAGGCTCCCTTATTAACACAGACCAATGGGGAGCCTTGGAGACAAAATGTAAAGATTCTTTAACTCTAGCTATACTTAGTATAGCTAGAGCAGTATAGCTAGTGCTGCGTGGGGAGCGGCGGTGTGTGGCATCGGGTGGGTGCGGTGGAGATCTTCAATCAAGTTCATTAGAGGATATTAGCATGGGACTTTTCCTAGGATATTGTTGTGGGAACATTTTTTTTAAAGGTACAGGTAGGTGTTGCTTTCATGGCATGAGCTGTTAATAAAGTATTAGAGCTATAATATCTCGCTGTGGTGCCAGTCCTTTCTGAAATCTATCAGGTACAGGTAGGTATTCATGGTTAATTAATAAAAATAAAATACTTTTTTTGTCACTGTGTTTTTATTTCATTTAACCCTCTATAGAAATGGGTAAGGGGTACTCTCTATCCCTATACTCATTTTTCCTGGGGAAGGGGCTGGCATCTGGGGGTCCCCTTCTTAAAGGGGACTCCCAGGTGCAATCATGAATGCCCCCCCCCCCAGCATGTCAGCAGCCCCCACCTCCTCCTGGGGCACCAGGGCTCCGCATTCTGGCTATCCCAGCCTGCTTGGGGGACAAGGGGCTAAAGAGGCACAGGAGGGCGGGGGCAAGTCATTATTTTTTATTTCTCACACTTAGAACATACTTAAAGAGACTCTGTAACAACAAAAACCTCCCCTGGAGGGTACTCACCTCGGGTGGGGGAAGCCTCCAGATCCTAATGAGGCTTCCCACGCCATCCTCTGTCCCACGGGGGTCTCGCCGCAGCCCTCCGAACAGCCGGCGACTGTGCCGACTGTCAGTTCAATATTTACCTTTGCTGGCTCCAGCGGGGGCGCTGTGGCGACTTTCGGCACGGAAATAGACGGAAATACCCGATCTCCGTCGGGTCCGCTCTACTGCGCAGGCGCCGGAAACTTGCGCCTGCACAGTAGAGCAGACCCGACGGAGATCGGGTATTTCCGCCTACTTCGGCGCCGACAGCCATCAGAGCGCCTGCGCAGGAGCCAGGAAGGTAAATATTGCGTCACGGCTGTACGGAGGGCTACAGCGAGACCCCCGAGGGACGCAGGACGGCGTGGGAAGCCTCATTAGGATCCTGAGGCTTCCCCCACCCGAGGTAAGTACCCCCCAGGGGCCGTTTTGTCATTACAGTTCCTCTTTAATTCATGTTTTTTCTTGCAGAGTTATCTCCAGGCTTTGTTGAGTCAAGTTAAAGGACAACTGAAGTGAGAGGGGTATGGAGGCTACCATATTTATTGTCTCTTGAGCAATAACAGTTGCCTGGCTATCCTGCTGACCATCTGCCTCTAATACTTTCAGCCATTGACCCTGAACAAGCAGGCAGTAGATCAGGTATTTTTGACATTATTGTCAAATCTGACAAGATTATCTGCATTCTTGTATCTGGTGTGATTCAGACACTACTGCATCAAAATAGATCAGCGGGGCTGCCGGGCAAGTGGTATTGGTTAAAAGGAAAACATATGGCAGCTTCCATATTCTTCTCACTTCAGTTATCCTTTAATGATCTGCTTGTGCAAATTGTTACACAATGTCTGACATAGGTAAATGTGTCTGCCACTAGATGATGCTGTTGCTGATAAAATACAGCACATCGTCCTTTTTTGCAATCATAATGGAGGCAGGGTGGGTGGAAACATTTGCAAATGCAAACGCAATTTCATACAAAACCCGAAATGCAATACCATTGAGATATATTACTACATCTGCTGCAAATGTGTTTTTGCAATTTTGAAAAATGCACATGACTTTTAATAAGTGTGAACACTTACTTGACATCATATTCTTCAGGCGGGGGGGGCTACTCTATTTGAGGAGACCCAGTGGGTATTCCCATAGACAAGGCGGCAGAGTGCAGGAATCAGCAGGCAAAATGGTGCGGAATCAACAAACTTTAATGAAAATGACACAAACACATTGCACAGGATTTACTGTAGCAAATTATAAGAATTGTGAAAAAAGTGGATACTTACAGAGTGAAACACTCCAGAATGCCAGAATTCCCCCTCATTTTCATTTGATGGTGGAACCTTGTCCTTCTCTCGGACTGAATGACTTTTCCTGCATCCTATGGAAAATCTGAGATCTTAAAAATTATGGATATGTTACAGCCTGGCCAACAGGGTTGCTCCAATGGACCTAAATTCGATTTGAGTGCATTCGAATCCGGGTCGGGGTCAAATCCGGATTCGGCCGTGATCACGTCCATAGAATTCAATTTGAGTTTGCATTCGAGTCGTGATTACGAATTGAATCTGGAACACGAGTCGTAATCACGAATGGCCTCATAGCATCATGGGGTTTTTTTTAAGAAAAAAACACAATTAAATGTATGTGGAGGTGTAATAAAAAAAAATGATGAAAAACATTTTTTTTTGTATTTGTTTGTTTATTCTCCTTCACCGTCTTCACCTTCTTTTTTTTCTTCTCTCCATCTTTTTTCTTCGCCGTCTTCTTTTTCTTTCTCACCATCTTCTTTCTCACCATCATCTTCACCATCTTCTTCTTCACCACCTGGTTCTTCTTCTTCATCTGGTTCATCTTCACTTGGTTTTTCATCTTCTTTTTCACAGTGGTGCTCATCCAATATTCGGGTATCCGAACTACCCAGATAATCGGAACTTTTTCCACTATCCAAACTTTGAATCAGATTCTAGATATCTTTGTAAATCTGAATAGCACTATCCGAGCAAACTCGGATTTCTATGTGAAAATCCGAAATCCAGACGGATAGTTAGTTTGGATATCCGAGCATGAGCAAAAATCCCTTCAATGCAAAAATCCCTGAGAGAGAGAGAGAGAGAGAGAGAGAGAGAGAGAGAGAGAGAGAGAGAGAGTTTTGGAAGCAATTTAAGCCATTTACAGGTCACTTCCAGTTTTCTATCCGAATCCGACCGGATATCCAGGATATTGGGTTCGGATATCTGATTCTACTCGGATACCAAAAAGTTCAGATTCGGATATCCGATTCGGATAATATTTTTTTTACAGAATGAAGAATGGCGGAAGAGGATACAAGCATAATGTAGAAAATAAGGGAAGTGACAATGAGCTGAAATTACAATACTTATATTTGCGATTACAACAAAAAAATCATATTTTGTAATTTTCTGTTTTTTTTTTATTGTTTTGCCCTAATTTTAAATTTTGTGTCATAATTTTGTGTTAATTTGTATAAAAAAAGGAAATGATGCAACAAGAAAAAAGTACATAGAAGAAGAGAAGAAGATACAGAAGATAATATAGAAGTATTCATATAAAAAGTAAATACAAAAACTTTTTTTTTTCTTTTTTTTCTATTGGGAATTGCAATACAATAATTGAGCATATACTGCAAGTATAGAAAGTACATAACATAGAGTGAAAGCTGAAAAAGCAAGTGAATAATAATCTGGATAAAAGGCTTCTGATCATCCATTCCAATTATGCATAATGTGCCTAGTGCTGACTAGGGGTGGTCAGGAATGCACATTTCCGTTTCCATGGAAATTCTGATTTTTGCCAATGCCACCTCCGTTTTTCAATTTCTGATTTTCCAATTTCCATTTTTTTTGCATCAACGGCCTCAATGCACTAAGCAGTTTAGACTAGTCTACTGATGGTTATAGTCTAGTGATGGTTTGGTGAAAACCATCAATCAGTCGCATCAAAAGGGAATTCACTAATAAATAACAAACATTCAGTAATTAGGTCTAATCACCGTACTACGTCTAAAAATACGAGTAGCTATGACTGACATCCTTCTTCTCTGGATACAATTAAACTCCTGCATAATTAATTCAAAAAGCTCCATCCTCACGTCTAAAATACCTCACAGATGTACTTTACCGACAGAAATCAGCTGGTCTAATGTCTGTCAGAATAAGTGGGCGTGGCTACTCCTCATTTGCCTTTGTGAATTGTGTAATTACTGAATGTTTTAGACCAGGTCTAAAAACAGGTCTAAAACTTTTGATAACCTATTTGTGAATTCCCTTTTGATGCGACTAATTTACACCAAACCACCAGTAGACTAAAACCATCAGAAGACTAGTCTAAACTGCTTAGAGAATTGAGGCCATTGAATGCAAAATGCAAAAAAAATGAAGGGAAAAAAAAACAGAAATTGGAAAAACGGATCGGTCTAAAATTACCTTGGTGATCCATTTTTTTTTATGAAAAATGCTGCATTCTCTGATTCATCCAATGCTTCTGAGTTTTGGGCTAAAATTACGAAGTTGTGGTGAATTGTATTTCTGCGGAATTCTGATTTTTTATTTTCGTTTTCCAATCGGAAATACTGATTTCCAAACAGTTAATTTCAATTCTGCAGTGTCCGAATGAGCATTCCTAGTGCTGACGTCTGTTCTGGGCTTGCAACTTAAGTCTTGCAGCAGAACAGGGATCGATCAACACTTTACAGCGCAAAGCTATGGCTGTAATATCAAATCTCGATGTATTACTTGAAATAGAATAAAAGAACATAACATAGCCGAAGCTGGTCACTCCCCCTGCGTAAGATTCTCTGCCAGTATCTATGGTATTCCCCTACAGTAAATCCCTACCCTAGCATGGGATATTATCATTTCAATCATACTCAGCTGTCAATGGGGAATTCACCCAATTGTTCCATACTGCTGCCATTTTGTGTGGGCACGTCCTAAGTAAGAGTAACAACTTATGAAAAAGCGTTACCATTCTGTATCCACTGTAGCAAATTGTTCTTACTTTTTAAATAGTTCAGCACCACTGGACAGTGTATGTACGCCGCTTTGGACTTCACTTCAGCCCCAGGGGCATAGATACACAGATCACACTGTCTAAATCTATGGCCTCCCTCCCCACCCCGGCAGAGTTCTGATCGGGGAATAGGGATATGTGTTCCCATTCACCAGTCAATGAGATGCCAATCGTCATTCACAGTTCTCCATTACTTCCATTGTATTGTTCAGTGAACAGGATAGTATGGGGACAATTAGTGGTCAAAGGAAAAAATACACCTACAAATGTTTAAATAAAGAAAAAATCCCCAATTTTAACACCTTATTGCTCTCACCTATCTACATAACTATAGTTACCTTGTAAAAAAAAAGTGACAGCATAAAAATGAAAACAACCCCCCCCCAAAAAAAACCCAAAACATTAATAGGTACCTTAGGGACAAATAAGTTAAAAATCTCTCTTACTATGATGTTTGCTGGACAGCAAGGCTCGTTATTACCAAGCTCCTAAGGAGGCCGGCAGGATGCATAACAGATACTGCAAAGCTTGAAAAACAAAACCGCTGAGAAACCGAGAGCCCAATCTAATGTAGTATTTTCAATGAATCAGGTAATAGTATGTAAATGAAATATACTCACAAACATGGGTCACCAAACAGGCGACCACTGGATAGGCAGGTGGGGAGAATTATGACCTGACCCCACTCAGGCTAAGAAGTCGCTCTCTGTAGATAGAAAAGGATGGGGATGCACCCCTCCACCAAGGGTGGACTAGTATAGTCAACCCTTGTGGAGAACACAATAGAAGGTCAATCAGAAACAGAGACGCTCTGGTTTCTGATTGACCTTCTATTGTGTTCTCCACACTTGATTGCCTGATGAAGCGGGAGATTGGCCGGTGAAACGCGTTGCACATTTGGAGATTGTTATAAATAAATGCTATATTGTGTATATAATGGCTCATCTGGCCTGGTCATTTATATACTTGAGGGAGGTGAGTTCACCCACTTCCTTTCTTTTAGACAGCTTTTAAGTGATTTTATTCTTTGCTGGCTCCTCTGTTAGCCTTGTTTTATCACAGATACTGCAAAGCATTCTGGGGCTGCTTCTTCTCCCCAGTGCACTCCCTTGGTCCTCCCCTTCATTTCCCTATGCCACCCTAAGGCTGCTTTCACAGTGGGAAGTTACAGGCTCATGTTACAGCAGCTTGTAACAGCAGCCTAAACTCACAGCACTGAAAAATCAATGTGCTGTTCACAGGGCACATGTTCGGTTAGAGTATACTGCGTGAGTTGCTATTGTTCCTAGCCACATGGCTAATTAATATTCACTGCACAGTAGTGTAGTCCGGATCATGAACCATTAGGATCTTTGATCCTGATCTTTTTTGTGAGTGGAATCATCAGGAAGCAGGGAGGATATGACATCACATTTGGCTTCATAGGAGACAGACAAACATGGAACCTGCCATGAGCTGTCAGGAGCATCAATCTCTGCAAATACTATATAAAAATTCTGTGAAATCCAAACGTGGACAGTGAAATGCATATGTAATGTAAGTACAGCCAATATTTAGCTACTGATATATGTGTGTTTTTTTTTCTCTGAGACCCTATACCTAACAGCTCCTCTTTAAGTCAGATTTTCAAATTATCAGGAGTATTTCATTTTTTTTTTTTTTTATGCATCAGTGAACGGAAATTGGAAAAAACGGAAAATCAATCTGGTGTTAACACCAGATTGATTTTCCGTTTTTTCCAATTTCCGTTCACTGATGCAAAAAAAAAAAAAATTATTGCGGTGATCCAATTTTTGTGGGAAAAAAAATATGTTTTCTCTGATTGGTCCAATGCTTCAGAGTTCTGTGATTGGGCTAAAATTACCGAGTTGTGGTAAATCAGATTTCTGCGGAATTCCAAATTCCGATCGAAAAATGCACATTTCCTATCAGAAATGCAGAAATGTAAATTCCACAGAAATCCTAACAAGCATCCCTGGTGCTCCTGTCCATGTATGAGCCTGGCTGCACTGCACCTGCGCAAATACGATCTGAGCATGTGCAGCAGTGCAAAGCCGCCCATGCATGGAATAAAAAGGGCATGAACAGATTTGTGCTACTGCACAGGTGTGGACCATATTTGTGCAGGCACAGTGCACCCGCATTCATAGTGGGTTGAAGTGTTAGTAATGGGGGACTCAAGTTTTTTTATAAGGGTTTATTTTTAACTTTAAAATTTAAAATGTCAGTAGTTGACTCAAGAAAAAGCACAGGGTGGATCATAAACTAAAAACCCCTTCAAAAGTACTCTGTCCTCTTCCCTTCCCCCTGCCCCCTTTCCTTCCCACCAACTCTAATCACCCTGCACAGTATTTTTTGTACAAGGAAATCATGCAAAGTCATTATGAAATGATGTAACCAAAGCTTTGAAATGCTTTGCATGTCTCAGATCATCCTCATTGCCATGTTAGCCAAGAGGAAACACAGAGCATCAGTTAGTTTCCGCAACGGCACAACTTAAATATGTCCACTGCTCTGAACATCTGGATGGCTATTAGCACTGCAGAATTTATGGTGGGAACAGCTTTAAACACTTTAATTATAAAGGTTAGCACTGAAAACATGATGAGAAGACTAAATCTAACTGATCTCATCTACGTTTTCATGGGTTTGGCAAACATAAGTGTGCAGACAGCAATGTTCGTACTTGCTGTTCTTTCCAACTATTGGCTGTGTTTATTTGATACAAAGGAATTTTATTTGTTGTTTTACACAGTTGTTCCAGGTCTGATGTATTATAGCTTTTGGCTCATGGCCTGGCTCTGTGTGCACTACTGTACCAGCATCATCCCTTGCAGTCACAGATACTTTCTCCGACTGAAAAGAGCCATGTCCTTTTTTTCATTCTATACCCTACTAATGGCAATCGCCTGGATATTTTTCATAGGCATCTTATGCATTTGGTTGTACAACACTGATTTTCATGGTCAGATCTCAGGGAACTGCACATCAGAGTCTACATTAGTTGCTGCAATAGATCTGTATGTTCAGAGTCCGGGTTACATAGTAGTAAATGCAATCCTGGGCTCCTGTCCACACTTAATTGTAGCTCTAGTCAGCACAGCAGTGACTTTAACCTCTCTGCTGAGACACATCCAGAAGATGAAGCAGGACATCTCAGGAGCATCTGGTCTTAATCTTCAAGCCCTGACCAATGCTACAAGAACTATGGTCCTCCTTCTTATTCTTTCTGTCATTTCCTATGTTGCTGAGGTCTTGCAGTATAATAGAGGAAAGCATAAGAGATTAGATGTGGTGGAGCTTGCCAGCTGGTATGTGCTCATGTGGTATCCAGCAGCTGAGGCCACCATTATTATCCAGGCTAGTCCCAAGATGAAGAAACTTTTCTTGGGAAAGTTCTGTGTTTGGAAAACAAACGATGTAGAGAATATGAAGATCTAAATATGCTGACTGGTTTATTTCATTTGACGGTGGAATCTTGTTCTTCATTTAGATTTAAATGGCCTTTTGTGCATTCTATTGGAATTCTGAGATCTTGAAATCGATGCATATATAATTACTTTTTGACCTTGAGGCTTTATTGACCTTTCCAATCCTATGTCTGACCAGATGTCTCTCCTCAAACGGGGAACTGCAGTTCTTTGGCTCACCTGTAGAAGGAACTCTGAGAACATTCTTACAGTCGCCTGACCAATATGCAGCATATATACAGTAAGGCTGCTTCTGCCATTTATGGACTGCTATATCATTGTGCTAGTAGCCCTTGGGATTCTGGTGAATCATCGATCCTTGTTTCTTGATCCCTGAATCCTGCTTCCTGCTACTGTTATTTGATTTCCTGGTATCAACCTCCTGTTTGTTTGACTTGTCTTTGCCTAGTGTATATTTATATCTGATCTTCTGGTGTTGACCTTTGCATGCTTGACTATTTGTTTTCTTGCTGTTTAGAAACCAAGATACCTCCCCGCCCGGACCCTCCGTTCCTCACAGGAGACCCTTTTGTCCTCCAGCCTCCTCTCACTCTCGCATCCAAGACTTCTCACGGGCTGTCCCTTTCCTTTGGAACGCTCTCCTTCAGCCGGTTTGTCATGCCAACGTACTCTGAAAACGCACCTGTTTAGACAAGCCTATAATTTGCTATAGGCAGCACTGAAGGCACACTGGCTCACCCACTAATCCTTGTGTTTCCTTCCCTGTTGTTTCCTCCCCACTACCCTCTATATTGTAAACTCACAAGGGCAGAGACCCCCTCCTAGTGTTTCTCATACTGCTGTAATTTTAACTTATGCACATGTACCAACTACACATCAACTATGTATGTATTTGTATTTATTCTATTCAATGTTATGAGTGTACAGTGTATTGTATTCCTTATGTATATTTGTTTCCCATTATTTGTTTGTATTTTGTACAGCGCTACGGAAGATGTTGGCGCTATATAAATAAAAAATAATAATAATAATAATAATGTTCATTCACGTGTGTATATATTGGTAATATAATAAGCACTAAGTGCTCTATATTCAGCTGTTAAAGTTCATAATATTGCTTTTGGTGGCTTTGATGGCTTTATTCAAAATTCAACTAAACCAGCATCTGATCCATTCCAGGTTATAACTAATGGCCTTACATCACTGCTTATGGTACATTGCTGTTCCAGAATATGGAAAATTACTATTTCTATGAATAACATGCATCAAACATTCAGTGCAGTTCCTGCAGCCAGCCCCTAGCAGGAACAGCCATCTGCACCTGTCTATGGGTACGGTACTCCACCCCTAGTTGTGGGATGCAGAGAGACCTGTAGTGTGACTTCAGCTACAGAAGTGACATTGCCACACCACCGCTGCAAGCTAAGCTCCTGCCAAGCAGAGGATTCTCTACAGAGCCAAGAGATGACTGACTGCACCACAGATCCCGAGATGGAGCTGTGACCTGATGGCACACTGACGCTGTGTGGAGCAGACTCCCAGACAGGTGTTGGGGTTGTCAACATCCCAGAGAGGGCTGGATTTACCATAAAGCACTGTAGGCATGTGCCTACAGGTGTCTGATGATGGAAAGGTGGTTCATTCCCTTCCCCAAGTGCACCCCCTCTCCGTCCCTGTGCAGAGTCCCTAGCAGAGCGTAAATAAGAGATCTTGGCATTCCACTGATGAGATCTCCCTTCACTGGCTACTGAATACTGAGGGTACATCTGGCTACCTAATAGAGGTGGCCTGAATGGTTCGCTGGTGAACAGTTCCCGGCGAACGTCAACTGTTCGCGTCTGCGGCGGGTAGCGAGCAGATAAGGTGGTTCGATCTGCCCCTTATACCTCATCATTAGGCTAAACTTTAACCCCCTACATCACAGTCAGCAGACACATGGCAGCCAATCAGGCGGCACTCACCCACAGACCCCCCCCCCCCCCCCTATAAAAACACAGCAGCGCCAGACATGTTCTCAGTCTGGTGCTGCTGCTGTAGTGAGTGGAAGGGAGAGACATTGCTGCAGAGATAGGGACAGTTAGCTAGGCGCTTCTGTTTATTGCTGATTGTTGAAAGCACCCCAAATCAAAAGCTCTTTTGAGGGCTCATATTGTTCTATTTGTTTTTTTTTTTTTGTGTGTGTGTGTGTGAGACACTGGTCATACAGCATACAGGCCGGCCACAGTCATTGCTGGGCTGTGTAGTTCTTCTATACGCTTCTATCTATATTGCAAGCAAGCCAGCACACTGTCTATCATAAGCTGTGCTTAGCTTGCTACTGTATCTGTTATTGATATCTGTCTGTGTGGGTTACACACTGCATACATGCCAGGTCACAGTCACTGCTGGGGCTTGTAGTTCTACCATCCTCTTCTATCTATTATAAGCCAGCAAACTGTGTATCATAAGCAGTGCTTAGCTTGCAACTGTATTTGTGATTGAAAGTACTATAGGATATCTCTCTGTGGCCCATATGCAATTCACTTTTTCTCCATAGTTTTCTCCTAGGTGATATTTTTAAACTGGTCAATAAAATGCCTTTTAAGCCACCAGAAAGCAAGAACATACTGAAAATAATTTTGATAGTACTTATGGTACTTTTTTAGTTGAAAAGTGCTAGAAAGTTATTTAAAATTGAAGATGAAAAATTATCTCCTAGGAGAAAACTCAGGTGAAAAAGAGAATTGCATATGGCCCCGTGTGTGTTAACGTACACAGCCCTGTGATACACACACACACACACACACACGCACGCACGCACGCACACACACACACAGAGCTGCTGTGTATTTGTTGTGATTACACACACGGTCTACCACTATTGAATATTGGTAGTAGTATACATATCCCCAATATGAAAAAATAAAAGGCAGAGGAAGGCCACCTGCAGGTCTGTTCAAGGTCATGCTGGCATGATTTTGTGCAGCCCTCGACCAAAGCACAGTGTTCAGATGGCACGTACCCTCAACCCCCAAGATTCTGAGGACATAATTAACTATTTAACAAAGAACACCTCAACTTCCTCAGCTTTCGCATGGAACCATGACATATCTTCCTCCTCCTGCTCTGATTCGACGTTACTGATCCTCAACCTTTATTGGTAAAAGATGAAGGTGCTAAGGATGTTACACCAACACCACCACATATGTCTGAGTTAGGCATCACTACACACATGGACAATGTAAGGTGTGAGGATGATGATGAACTACTTGTAGTTGGTGCAGTTTTGGAAGTGTCTGATACAAGCAAAGCTATGGATGATGATGATAATGATGTGTGCATGGATACCACGTGGGTGCCTGGAAAGACAAGATGAACAGGGGGGACAGTTCAGAGGGGGAGACAGAGAGGAGGAGGAGGAAAAGAGTTGATGTAAGCAGCAGGGGGAGCTCATTGCAAACAGCTTGTGGCAGTGTCTGACAGCATCTATTGCCACCTAGGGTCAGCCAGCCAACACACCCTTCAACACGAGCTGCTGCTGCTACCACCAAAATGTCATCATCCCAGAGCTCACCACCAGTGTGGCATTTTTTGTGTCTCTGCCTCAGATTACAGCGATGCCATCTGTACCATCTTCCACCAAAAACTGAGTTGTGGAAAAAGCAACATTCACGCAGGGGCAAGTGCCTTATGAAGGTACTTAATGTTCCATCACAAACACCAATAGAAGGAGCACATGAGGAAAAACAGCACAGAAACGCAAAGCCAACCTCCGCCTCCTCTTCCTCCTCCAGGTGCCGCATCTTCTTCAGCCGCTTTATCCTCTGCTGCCCTTGCACTTTCACAGCCTCCTCCACTCCGCCGCTCACCTTGAGCAGTTCCTGCTCCTCTGCCCACAGCAGCCAGGTGTCTGTTAAGGAAATATTTGAGCGAAAGAAGCCAATGTCTGCCAGTCACCCCCTTGACGAAGTCTGACAGCTGGCTTGTTGAAACTGTTAGCCCGCCAGGTGTTACCCTACAAGCTGGTGGACTCTGAGGCCTTTAAAAAATTGGTAGCGATTGAGACACCACAGTGGAAGATACCAGGCTGCAATTACTTTTCCAAAAAGGGGATACCCAAACTGTACCGTGAAGTTGAAAGGCAAGTGTTATCATCTCTGGAACACAGCACTTAATGTACGCGCACAAATGTCTGTGTTATTGTGCGCAAACAGTAGTTACCGCGCAGGTGCGAAACTTTGCGCCCGTAAAGATGGCACCTTGCGTGCTAACAGTTAGTACTCTTTAGAGAATCAAGCCCAAGATTTTTAACCACTTGAGGACCTAGGGCTTTCTACCCCTTAAGGACCGGCCACTTTTTTTCCATTCAGACCACTGCAGCTTTCACGGTTTATTGCTCGCTCATACAACCTACCACCTAAATGAATTTTGGCTCCTTTTCTTGTCACTAATAAAGCTTTCTTTTGGTGCTATTTAATTGCTCCTGCGATTTTTACTTTTTATTATATTCAGCAAAAAAGACATGAATTTTGGCAAAAAAATGATTTTTTTAACTTTCTGTGCTGACAGTTTTTAAATAAAGTAAAATTTCTGTATACATGCAGCGCGAAAAATGTGGACAAACATGTTTTTGATAAAAAAAAACCCATTCAGCGTATATTTATTGGTTTGGGTAAAAGTTATAGTGTTTACAAACTATGGTGCAAAAAGTGAATTTTCCCATTTTCAAGCATCTATGACTTTTCTGACCCCCTGTCATGTTTCATGAGGGGCTAGAATTCCAGGATAGTATAAATACCCCCCAAATGACCCCATTTTGGAAAGAAGACATCCCAAAGTATTCACTGAGAGGCATAGTGAGTTCATAGAAGATATTATTTTTTGTCACAAGTAAGCGGAAAATGACACTTTGTGAGGAAAAAAAAAAAAAAAAAAAAGTTTCCATTTCTTCTAACTTGCACCAAAAAAAAATGAAATCTGCCACAGACTCACCATACCCCTCTCTGAATACCTTGAAGGGTCTACTTTCCAAAATGGGGTCATTTGTGGGGTGTGTTTACTGTCCTGACATTTTGGGGGGTGCTAAATTGTAAGCACCCCTGTAAAGCCTAAAGGTGCTCATTGGACTTTGGACCCCTTAGCGCAGTTAGGCTGCAAAAAAAGTGCCACACATGTGGTATTGCCGTACTCAGGAGAAGTAGTGTAATGTGTTTTGGGGTGTATTTTTACACATACCCATGCTGGGTGGGAGAAATATCTCTGTAAATGACAATTTGTTAATTTTTTTTACACACAATTGTCCATTTACAGAGATATTTCTCCCACTCAGCATGGGTATGTGTAAAAATACACCACAAAACACATTATACTACTTCTTCTGAGTACGGCGATACCACATGTGTGGCACTTTTTTGCACCCTAACTGCGCTAAAGGGCCCAAAGTCCAATGAGTACCTTTAGGATTTCACAGGTCATTTTGAGAAATTTCGTTTCAAGACTACTCCTCACGGTTTAGGGCCCCTAAAATGCCAGGGCAGTATAGGAACCCCACAAATGACCCCATTTTAGAAAGAAGACACCCCAAGGTATTCCGTTAGGAGTATGGCGAGTTCATAGAAGATTTTATTTTTTGTCACAAGTTAGCGGAAAATGACACTTTGTGAAAAAACACAATTAAAATCAATTTCCGCTAACTTTTGACAAAAAATAAAATCTTCTATGAACTCACCATACTCCTAACGGAATACCTTGGGGTGTCTTCTTTCTAAAATGGGGTCATTTGTGGGGTTCCTATACTGCCCTGGCATTTTAGGGGCCCTAAACCGTGAGGAGTAGTCTTGAAACGAAATTTCTCAAAATGACCTGTGAAATCCTAAAGGTACTCATTGGACTTTGGGCCCTTTAGCGCAGTTAGGGTGCAAAAAAGTGCCACACATGTGGTATCGCCATACTCGGGAGAAGTAGTACAATGTGTTTTGGGATGTATTTTTACACATACCCATGCTGGGTGGGAGAAATACCTCTGTAAATGGACAATTGTGTGTAAAAAAATCAAAAGATTGTCATTTACAGAGGTATTTCTCCCACCCAGCATGGGTATGTGTAAAAATACACCCCAAAACACATTGTACTACTCCTCCCGAGTACGGCGATACCACATGTGTGGCACTTTTTTGCACCCTAACTGCACTAAGGGGCCCAAAGTCCAATGAGTACCTTTAGGATTTCACAGGTCATTTTTGTTTCAAGACTACTCCTCACGGTTTAGGGCCCCTAAAATGCCAGGGCAGTATAGGAACCCCACTAATGACCCCATTTTAGAAAGAAGACACCCCAAGGTATTCCGTTAGGAGTATGGTGAGTTCATAGAAGTTTTTATTTTTTTGTCACAAGTTAGCGGAAATTGATTTTAATAGTTTTTTTTCACAAAGTGTCATTTTCCGCTAACTTGTGACAAAAAATAAAATCTTCTATGAACTCACCATACTCCGTACGGAATACCTTTGGGTGTCTTCTTTCTAGAATGGGGTCATTTGTGGGCTTCCTATACTGCCCTGGCATTTTAGGGGCCCTAAACCGTGAGGAGTAGTCTTGAAACCAAATGTCGCAAAATGACCTGTGAAATCCTAAAGGTACTCATTGGACTTTGGGCCCCTTAGCGTACTTAGGGTGTAAAAAAGTGCCACACATGTGGTACCGCTGTACTCAGGAGAAGTAGTATAATGCGTTTTGGGGTGTATTTTTACACATACCCATGCTAAGTGGGAGAAATATCTCTGTAAATGACAATTGTTTGATTTTTTTACACACAATTGTCCATTTACATAGAAATTTCTCCCACCCAGCATGGGTATGTGTAAAAATACACCCCAAAACACATTATACTACTTTTCCTGAGTACGGCGGTACCACATGTGTGACACTTTTTTGCAGCCTAGGTGCGCTAAGGGGCCCAACGTCCTATTCACAGGTCATTTTGAAGCATTTGTTTTCTAGACTACTCCTCGCGGTTTAGGGCCCCTAAAATGCCAGGGCAGTATAGGAACCCCTATGGATATACTGAATGCCAATATATGGGGAGAATGGGGGGGAGGATTAATAAACTATTACATGGTCATATAGTTCTATTTATGTTTTATTGTTGCTTTTTATGCGAATTCTGCTTGTTTTATTAGTATGCAAATCATGTGTGGTTCTGAGTGCCATCTATATATATTTTTTTCTCTTTTAAGCACGACTATTTGACCTGAGGAAGCGACTTGTGGTCGCGAAACTCGTTGTCCAAGTGCTTAGTCCTAATCTCTAATAAATTGCTCTTACTAAACATATCGATCTGAGATTCTTCATCTGAGGTAGGAACTTTCACTCATTCTTACCATATAAATTTAAAATACTGTGTTACTATCGTGATATACCAAAGGGCGCCTCCTACTTCTTCGACTTCTCGTGATTTCATACCCCACTTGTTGGGGCGGTGGTTCCTTTCGCCCGATAGGACCTCCTTTTTTCTTAGGAGCAGCGACCTCAAAAGGCCGAGTGGAGACGGTACTTCTCCACATGCTTTGATAGTGGTTGCCGTCACAAGCAACCCACCCTTGTGAGTATATTACTTACTATTACACACATTTAAATATTAAGACGTTATTACGCGATCCGGGCTCCCGGTGTCCCTGTGTTCTTTCTCGTTCTATATCCAGTTCAAGTGTTCAGGGGTATAAGCATCTGCAAATTTTGATGACAGGTGGTCTATGAGGGGGCGAATTTTGTGGAACCGGTCATAAGCAGGGTGGCCTTTTAGATGACAGGTTGTATTGGGCCTGATCTGATGGATAGGAGTGCTAGGGGGGTGACAGGAGGTGATTGATGGGTGTCTCAGGGGGTGGTTAGAGGGGAAAATAGATGCAATCCATGCACTGGGGAGGTGATCGGAAGGGGGTCTGAGGGTTTGGCCGAGTGATCAGGAGCCCACACGGGGCAAATTGGGGCCTGATCTGATGGGTAGGTGTGCTAGGGGGTGACAGGAGGTGATTGATGGGTGTCTCAAGGTGTGATTAGAGGGGGGAATAGATGCAAGCAATGCACTGGCGAGGTGATCAGGGCTGGGGTCTGAGGGCATTCTGAGGGTGTGGGCGGGTGATTGAGTGCCCTAGGGGCAGATAGGGGTCTAATCTGATAGGTAGCAGTGACAGGGGGTGATTGATGGGTAATTAGTGGGTGTTTAGGGTAGAGAATAGATGGAAACACTGCGCTTGGGTGGTGATCTGATGTCGGATCTGCGGGCGATCTATTGGTGTGGGTGGGTGATCAGTTTGCCCGCAAGGGGCAGGTTAGGGGCTGATTGATGGGTGGCAGTGACAGCGGGTGATTGATGGGTGGCAGTGACAGGGGGTGATTGATGGGTGGCAGTGACAGGGGGTGATTGATGGGTGATTGATAGGTGATTGACAGGTAATCAGTGGGTTATTACAGGGGAGAACAGATGTAAATATTGCACTGGCGAATTGATAAGGGGGGGTCTGAGGGCAATCTGAGCGTGTAGGCGGGCGATTGGGTGCCCGCAAGGGGCAGATTAGGGTCTGATCTGATAGGTAACAGTGACAGGTGGTGATAGGGAGTGATTGATGGGTGATTGATGGGTAATTAGTGGGTGTTTAGAGGAGAGAATAGATGGAAACACTGCGCTTGGGTGGTGATCTGATGTCGGATCTGCGGGCGATCTATTGGTGTGGGTGGGTGATCAGATTGCCCGCAAGGGGCAGGTTAGGGGCTGATTGATGGGTGGCAGTGACAGGGGGTGACAGGGGGTGATTGATGGGTGATAGGTGATTGGCAGGTGATTGACAGGTGATCAGTGGGTTATTACAGGGAAGGACAGATGTAATTAATGCACTGGCGAATTGATAAGGGGGGGGGGGGTCTAAGGGCAATCTGAGCGTGTGGGCGGGTGATTGGGTGCCCGCAAGGGGCAGATTAGGGTCTGATCTGATAGGTAACAGTGACAGGTGGTGATAGGGGGTGATTGATGGGTGATTGATGGGTAATTAGTGGGTGTTTAGAGAAGATAACAGATGTAAACGATACATTTGGGAGGTAATCTGACTGCGGGTTTGCGGGCGATCTAATGGTGTGGGTGGGTGATCAGATTGCCCGCAAGGGGCAGGTTAGGGGCTGATTGATGGGTGGCAGTGACAGGGGGTGACAGGGGGTGATTGATGGGTGATAGGTGATTGGCAGGTGATTGACAGGTGATCAGTGGGTTATTACAGGGAAGGACAGATGTAATTAATGCACTGGCGAATTGATAAGGGGGGGGGGGGGGGTCTGAGGGCAATCTGAGCGTGTGGGCGGGTGATTGGGTGCCCGCAAGGGGCAGATTAGGGTCTGATCTGATAGGTAACAGTGACAGGTGGTGATAGGGGGTGATTGATGGGTGATTGATGGGTAATTAGTGGGTGTTTAGAGAAGATAACAGATGTAAACGATACATTTGGGAGGTAATCTGACGGCGGGTTTGCGGGCGATCTAATGGTGTGGGTGGGTGATCAAATTGCCCGCAAGGGGCAGGTTAGGGGCTGATTGATGGGTGGCAGTGACAGGGGGTGATTGATGGGTGATAGGTGATTGGCAGGTGATTGACAGGTGATCAGTGGGTTATTACAGGGAAGGACAGATGTAATTAATGCACTGGCGAATTGATAAGGGGGGGGGGGGTCTGAGGGCAATCTGAGCGTGTGGGCGGGTGATTGGGTGCCCGCAAGGGGCAGATTAGGGTCTGATCTGATAGGTAACAGTGACAGGTGGTGATAGGGGGTGATTGATGGGTGATTGATGGGTAATTAGTGGGTGTTTAGAGAAGATAACAGATGTAAACGATACATTTGGGAGGTAATCTGACGGCGGGTTTGCGGGCGATCTAATGGTGTGGGTGGGTGATCAAATTGCCCGCAAGGGGCAGGTTAGGGGCTGATTGATGGGTGGCAGTGACAGGGGGTGATTGATGGGTGATAGGTGATTGGCAGGTGATTGACAGGTGATCAGTGGGTTATTACAGGGAAGAACAGATGTAATTAATGCACTGGTGAATTGATAAGGGGGGGTCAGAGGGCAATCTGAGCGTGTGGGCGGGTGATTGGGTGCCCGCAAGGGGCAGATTAGGGTCTGATCTGACAGGTGGTGATAGGGGGTGATTGATGGGTGATTGATGGGTAATTAGTGGGTGTTTAGAGGAGAGAATAGATGTAAACAATGGATTTGGGAGGTGATCTGATGTCGGATCTGTGGGCGATCAATTGGTGTGGGGGGGTGATCAGATTGCCCGCAAGGGGCAGGTTAGGGGCTGATTGATGGGTGGCAGTGACAGGGGGTGATTGACGGGTGATTGACGGGTGATTGACGGGTGATTGACAGGTGATTGACAGGTGATCAGGGGGATAGATGCATACAGTAAACAGGGGGGGGTGGTCTGGGGGGGGGGGGTCTGGGGAGAATCTGAGGGGTGGGGGGTGATCAGGAGGGGGCAGGGAGCAGGGGGGGGGGATAAAAAAAAAATAGCGTTGACAGATAGTGACAGGGAGTGATTGATGGGTGATTAGGGGGGTGATTGGGTGCAAACAGGGGTCTGGGGGATGGCAGGGGGGGTCTGATGGGTGCTGTGGGCGATCTGGGGCAGGGGGGGGAGAAATCAGTGTGCTTGGGTGCAGACTAGGGTGGCTGCAGCCTGCCCTGGTGGTCCCTCGGACACTGGGACCACCAGGGCAGGAGGCAGCCTGTATAATACACTTTGTAAACATTACAAAGTGTATTATACACTTTGTATGCGGCGATCGCGGGGTTAACATCCCGCCGGCGCTTCCGTATAGCCGGCGGGATGTTGCGGCGAGCGAGCTGTGACAGGCGCCGGCGGAGGATCGCGTCACGGATGACGCGATCGCTCCGCCCATGCCCTTAAATGGACCGCCGCCTCTGTGGGTGAGGCCGTCCTGAAGGGCTCCACTTCCCCGCCGCCCCTGTGTAGTGGGCGGTCGGGAAGTGGTTAAAGCACTTAAGCACTTTATGCCTCCACTTTAGCAATGCAATGTGATTTCTGCCCTTTAGGGATTGTAACCCTACTCTGTGTCAAATACGTAATTTTCCCCGGGACTTTGGGCATGTATCCCACTGCGCCATGCCCCCCTCCCGGTGTTAGACCCCTTAAAACAATTTTTCCATTTTGTGGCCACAAATAGGGCTTGATTCACAAAGCCGTGATAACTTTTATCATGGTCACGCTAGCGTTTTGTGTGCGCTATAACGTGCATAACATTTTCCGCGCGCAAAGGCTTATTTGCAATCGCGGCCGTTTTCATACGAAAAATAGCATTTTTGCGCAAAAACTGCCATGCTTTAGCGTGAAAAATGTTACGCACGCTATAACTCTAGCGCGACTGTGATAAGAGTTATCACGGCTTTGTGAATCAAGCCCATAGTCTCTGTATGTTGTAAATTTTGCCTGCCCTTGTTTGCGCGAACTCGCAGTTCACGTACCCAAAATCTGAAGTTCGAGCCATCTCTCTCTACTACCTAATACTAAGGGCACCTGTAGCTACCTATGATGGGCAGGGCAAATAAGGGAGAAGTGACAGCTGGTCCAGCCAGCACACTTGTGGTGCAGAGGGGGTTTGTAGGTTGATGGAGGGTGAAGTCTAGAGTGTCAGGGCATCTGTGCTTATAGGCTCCTGTGATGTAAATCCGGGCCTGATCCCAGAGGCAATTATCAGGCCTAGTTGGCTGCAGGATCTGGTAAATTGTGAACGTTAGGGGGGTGCTCCCCAAGTTTCATTAAACACATTATCTTGCAGCAGTGTCTTTGCATATTATAAACATTAACAGCTGAATATAGAGTGCTTGATTATATGATCTATTCATTTACTATCTAACAAGTGGAAGGGCAGCATTCTATCGCACCTCACAAGGACATTATAGATTGAAGTGTTTAATGTTGATATATACATACCGGGCTTGATTCACCAAACGGTGGTAACTGTTAGCAGGCTGTGAAAAGTGCTTTGCACAAAATTTTGCTTGATAACGTTTATCACGTGCAAAAATTCACGTTAACTTGTGTAGAGATGGCTCGAACCTCCGATTTTAGGTTCACGAACCTCAAACGTGAACTTCCGAAAAAAAAGTTTGCATTCACGCAAACTTTGCGAACCATTAATTCTGGCCAGAAAAATGATGGAAAAGATGTTTCAAGGGGTCTAACACCTGGAGGGGGGCATGGCAGAGTGGGATTTGTCGCACAGCAGTGTTTTAAGGGCAGAAATCACATTAAATGCTAAATTGGAGGCTTCAAGTGCCTTAAAACATCTTGCATGTGTATATATCAATCAGGGAGTGTAATTAGAGTACTGCTTCACACTGACACACCAAACTCACTGTGTAACGCACCGCTAACAGCTGTTTGTGTAGTGATGGACGTGCTGGACTGGTGCGCACCATGGCGAGAGTGGTCTGTCCACAATGAAGCAACGACGTGCCCCCCCAACACTTTCATATAGCCCGTGGTCAATGTTTCATTGTGATATGCATCTGCAGATCAGACAATCATTTGCAATTTTGCAGATCTGAAAATCCATCCTGGTGGATACGATCTGCAGATGAATGTCTGGTAAACAAGGTGTGTATGAGGATCTGCAGATATCATAGACTATGAATGCACTTTGCAGGAACGGATCTTTTGCAGGAACAGATCTTTTGCAGATACTGATCTTTTGAATGTGTACAGCATCTTTGTGTGCAGCATCTTGCAAAGACTTTTATCTACTGGGGAGTTCAGCTCAATAGAATAGACTGTGTAGAGTATGGCTCTCATACTACATGGAAGGGGGTAAAATTGGTCTGATATCTTTCATTTATTTTTCAAGTGTGTATGTAGCATTAGTCTTGGAGTATGCAGTCACATGGTGTGCAGGCAGAGATGCTGTGTGTGGAGACTGTCTTCGGGCATTCCGACCGTGCTTTGCAGACCAGGCATCCATGGTTAGATGGTCCCTTGACCCAACGCTGTGTGCCAGAGATGGCACCACTTGCCTTTCAACATCACAGTACAGTTTGGGTATCGCCTTTTTTGAGAAATAATTGCGTGATAGTATCTTACACTGTGGTGTGTGTCTTTGCTTTTGTGTGGTGCTTTTCCTCAGGTGGTCATCCCAGTGAAGTTTGTGCTTTGTAATCATGTACCTTCGTAAGGTAGTTGTCCCTACGCGGGTCTTGGTCTTTCCACGGCTCAATTTTCGGTGGAAGAGAATACAGATGGCATTGCTCTCATCTGAGGCAGACACACAAAAAAAAATCCACACCGCTGAGCCCTGAGATGATGGCACTTCGGTGATGACTGCCAAGGGAGTGTTAAGTGGGGTGCCAGAATCAGAGCAGGAGGAGGAAAGATAAGTCATGCTTCCGTGCGGAAGCTGAGGAAAAGGAGGTGGTCTGTGTTAAATAGTCAACTACGTCCTGACAATATTGGGGGTTGATGGCACATACTTTCTTCTGAACACTGTACTTTGGTCGAGGTCCGCACAAAATCATGACAGCACAACCTCAAACAGACCTGCCGGGTGGCCTGCCTCTGGTTCTGCCTCTTGTTTTGTCCATATTGGGGAGGATGAACTGAAAGGTATGACTTGACTAATACGATGTGCGGTTACACAGGTGCAGTAAAAAGGTTGCAGTGACTGCTGGTACAACTATGTGCGGTCACACAGGTGCAGTGAAAAGTTGACTACTGGTACAACAATGTGCGGTTACACATGTGCAGTAAAAGGTATGCACAGACTGGTATATAAAACAGCGTGCGGTCAAACCGATGCAGCGTGCGGTCACACTATACAGTGACTGCTATATAAAACGGCATGCGGTCACACAGGTGCAGTGAAAGGTATGCAGTGACTTGTATATAAAACTGCGTGCTGTCACGCAGGTGCAGTAAACATGAACAGGTATGCACGGTCGGACTGGTGGTATTACAAATGTGCAGCTGTCACACTCAGGTGCAGTGAAAAGGTAGGCACTGAATGTGCTGGGCCTGGCACAGTCATAGCAATTAGCAAGGGCCAGCTGTGACTGACAGGGCTGTATATGCAAGTGTCAGTGGGCCACGCAAAAAAAAAAAAAAAAAAAAAACAGATCACAAGAACAACATTAGCTCTCAAAAGAGCAGTTTTGGAGTGTCTTTTAGCAATAAGTATCAGCAAGGAGCAAGCTAACAAGCCTAACAACAACCTAACGAAGCTTTCCCTAATCTCTGCAGCAACTCTCTCCCTTCTCTCACTACCTACGCAGCACACAGAGTGAGATCATGGTTGACGCAGCTGCCTTTTATAAAGGGGTGGGGGCTCCAGGATGGAGTGTAGCCTGATTGGCTACCATATGTCTGCTGAGTGCTGACTGTGATGTAGAGGGTCAATGTTTAGCCCAATTATGTAGTATAGGGGGCGGGTCGAACTCACATAAAGTTCACGGTCGATCGCAAACGCGAACCACCGATGTTTGCGCAAGTAAGTCCACATGTGAACCGTTCGGGCCAGTAGAGTGTGTGTGTGTGTGTGTGTGTGTGTATTCTTTTCATATTGATGTGTATATGTATTTATTTATGTTGCACGCCTGTAAATATATAAACATGTTTATTCACCTAATTCATGGTTTTTGACCGTAGTATTTTCTGTAGAGTGATCTCCTGGTTCTGTTTAGTCAACTTACAGGACAACTGAAGTGAGAGGGATATGGAGGCTGCCATATTTATTGCTTTTTAAGCAATACCAGCTGCCTGGCTGTCCTGTGCTGAACCTCTGCCTCTAATACTTTTAGCCATAGACCCTGAACAAGCATGCAGCATATCAGATGTTTCTGACATTATTGTCGGATCTGGCTGGTTTAGCTGCATGCTTGTTTCTGTGATTCAGACATTACTGCAGCAAAATAGATCAGCATGACTGCCAGGCAACTGGTATTGTTTAAAAGGAAATAAATATGTCAGCTTCCATATTTTTCTCACTTCAGTTTGCCTTAGGCTGGTTTCATACTACAAATTGGCGTTTGCGTTGCAGTGTGGCATGCCTGCCACCCCGCATCGCACCACCAAAAACAGACCTTCAGGGAACACTCCAGTACGTGGTGTTCCCTGTGTGGTATCCGCCCAAACAGGAAGTGACGCGAACTTGTGGTCACTTCCTCTTTCAGGTATACAAAAATGCACGGAAGCGCATTGTAAAAATATGCTTCCGCACGATGTTGCAACACCAATGGGTTTAAAGAATTATGCGTCGCCAAAGACTAACATGACTTCCGGGCCAACGCAGATCACCGCAAGAGCCGCACATTAACTTAGGTATGCGCTAGAGCTAAATCGGGCACTTCAGGTGCAGCGTAGCGCAACATGGGAAGTGTGAACTTCCCCATAGACCTTCATTAGTCTAAAGTAGCAGTGCGGCGATTTGCTGCACCACACCGCCACAGTGTGAAAGGGCCCTCAATGATCTGGATGCACAGACTGTTACATAATGTCAGACGTGTGGACACCACTAGATGGCACTGTTGCTGATAAAATACAGCACAGCATCATCCTGTACAGATCACAGTTTTATCATCTCTAGCAACACAGAAGCACCATATAGTAATTTAACCTAGTGCTCATGCAAGAGAGGCTAAACTTACAGCCTGCAAGTTAGCACTGGCTCTACTCCCTGCCAATGATGCTGGGCCGGGCCACCTTCAGGGCATCACAGGGGGTACTGTTGTATGGGGCTCGAGTTAATTTGGGGCCCGGCAAACAGTACCACACACAGACTGTGTCTGTCCTCTGGTCAGGGTCGGGCTGAGGCAGAGGCGAGAGAGGCTCCAGCCTCAGGGCGCACTGTAGGAGGGGGCGCACAACACACTCAGCTATAAATTGCCCATATGTGTTTGAAGCAGAGAAGAATAAGAAAAGGTCATACACGGCAGTGATTGCAAGCCAGATAACTAGACATTAAAGCGGTATAAAACTCTTACAAAATTTTCAACAAAAATGTGTTCTCCTACTTTTTATAACCCATACAATTATCAGATTTGCTTTTGTGCACAAGTATTATTATTCATTTAGACATTATAACTTCCCAAAGTTCAGTTAATTTACTTTGAAAGCTGCTGGTGCATTTTATTTATAACTGTTGTCATTCTGTTCAAAATGCTGCCAGCAGTTATTACTCATCTGTTTTTCACGTCAGCACTTATCAGCTGAAGTCCTGCACAGCCAGAGAATGTTTACATAAATGTATCAAGTAAAGAATGTGTACACAAGATAAGATTATAAGCAGTGTTGCACGGATACCTCATTATCCTATTCCAGTTTGGTCGAATTCGGATAGTAAACTATCCGAATTCACTCGAAGTTCAATATTCGAGTTAATCAAATATTCGATTCGACCTCGGATATCCGACGTCACTATCCAATTCTGTATTCGAGTAAAATATTCGAGCTGGCCTTAAATAGCTTTTGAAACTTGTATTGGAGGTCAATGATGCATGAAACCACCTTTTTTATGAAGAAAAACATCAAGTGATTATGTGGTGATGTAGTAGTTATAAAAAAGGTATCAAAAATAGTAAATTAACTTCATGAAAAGTGTTTGCATGAGAAGGTGTGTCCAAAATGGTTGTTGGAAGTCTTCATTTACGTCGTCTTCATCTTCTTCTTCTATATCTTCTTCTTCTATATCTTCTTCTTTTTCTTCTTCTTGTACTCGAATCTTCTTCATCTTCTACTTCTTATATCTTCTTCAATTATTTGATTCTTCTTCTATATCTTCTTCTTCTTCCTCTTCTTCTTCTATATCTTCTTCTTCTTCTTCTTCTATATCTTCTTCTTCTTCTATATCTTCTTCTTCTTCTATATCTTCTTCGTCTTCTTCTTCTATACCTTCTTCTTCTTCTATATCTTCTTCTTCTTCTTCTATATCGTCTTCCTCTTCTTCTTCTATACCTTCTTCTTCTTCTATATCTTCTTCTCTTCTTCTTCTTCTTCTTCTTCTCCTTCTTCTATATCTTCTTCTTCTTCTAAATCTTTTTCTTCTTCTTCTATATCTTCTTCTTCTTCGTCTATATCTTCTTCATCTTCGTCTTCTATTTCTATATCTTCTTCATCTTCTTCTTCTATATCTTCTTCTTCTTCGTCTTCTTCTTCTATATCTTTTTCATCTTCTTCTTCTATATCTTCTTCTTCTATATCTTCTTCTTCTTCTTCTTCCTCTTCTTCTCTATCATTATATTATGTGTCTTGGTTTTCCTTTCTTTTGTAATTTTTTTTTTACTTCATTTGTGGAAATATGTTATTTTAATAACACCATAGTTATAAATTTGTGTTGATGGCATAATAGGTAGGTAGTGGCACATTGCAAGCCACAGCGCCTTTTTCTGTGTACCCTGGCGGTGGCAAAACACAGACATCAGCAGGAGGAGGAAGTAGTTGCAGGCTTGCAGCTATTGTAGTGTGGTAATAACTGCCGGTAGGAGAGTGGGTGGGCAGGTGGCAGCAGAAAATAGTTATTCTTCTGTTCTCCCTGGCAGTGGTAGCAGCACACAGACAGCAGAAGCTCAATGCAGCTACAGGAGGAGGAGTAGTGTGTGTCAGACAGTGTGATCTGGGATGTGACTGACATAATAGGCCCTGGTTCCTAGCGGTGGTTCCAGGGCCGTAAATACACAGCATGAGGTTCCAGACAGCGGTCGTGAAGCCCACATTGTGTCCAATACACAATTGGGACAGCACAGTTTTCAACCCAGGACACCTCTAAATTAATTACAATTTTTTTTTTTTTCAAATGGATGCAGCTATTTTTGAGCGTAATAGCTGTTGGCGCATGGGCAGCAGCACCTTGTAATGTGTTCCCTGGCAGTGGAGACACAGACAGCAGGAGGAAATACAGCAGCAGGCAGCGTGAGGAGGTTGAGTGTGTGGCAGACTGGCAGCAGGCAGGAGGGCAGGCAGCGAGACATAATAGGCCCTGGTTCCTAGCGGTGGTTCCAGGGCCGTAAATACACAGCATGAGGTTCCAGACAGCGGTCGTGAAGCCCACATTGTGTCCAATACACAATTGGGACAGCACAGTTTTCAACCCGGACACCTCTAAAATAATTACGATTTTTTATTTTTTTTTTCAAATGGATGCAGCTATTTTTGAGTGTAATAGCTGTTGACGCATGGGCAGCAGCACCTTGTAATGTGTTCCCTGGCAGTGGAGACACAGACAGCATGAGGAAATACAACAGCAGGCGGCGTGAGGAGGTTGAGTGTGTGGCAGACTGGCAGCAGGCAGGAGGGCAGGCAGCGAGACATAATAGGCCCTGGTTCCTAGCGGTGGTTCCAGGGCCGTAAATACACAACATGAGGTTCCAGACAGCGGTCGTGAAGCCCACATTGTGTCCAATACACAATTGGGACAGCACAGTTTTCAACCCGGACACCTCTAAAATAATTACAATTTTTTTTTTTTTTTTCAAATGGATGCAGCTATTTTTGAGTGTAATAGCTGTTGACGCATGGGCAGCAGCACCTTGTAATGTGTTCCCTGGCAGTGGAGACACAGACATCATGAGGAAATACAACAGCAGGCAGCGTGAGGAGGATGAGTGTGTGTGGCATTTGGCATTTGGCATTTGGCAGCAGGCAGGAGGGCAGGCAGTGAGACATAATAGGCCCTGGTTCCTAGCGGTGGTTCCAGGGCCGTAAATAAACACCATGAGGTTCCAGACAGCGGTCATGAAGCCCACATTGTGTCCAATACACAATTGGGACAGCACAGTTTTCAACCCAGGACACCTCTAAAATAATTACAATTTTTTATTTTTTTTTCCAAAATAAATAATGCAGGGCAGGCAGCTATTTTTTAGCGTAATAGCTGGTGGCGCATGGGTAGCAGCACCTTGTAATGTGTTCCCTGGCAGTGGAGACACAGACAGCAGGAAGAAATACAGCAGCAGCAGATTCGCCTTCCACCCAAGCCTGGTTAATTTTGAGAAACGTCAGTCTGTCCACAGACTTGTGAGACAGACGAGATCGCTTCTCAGTGACGACTCCACCGGCTGCACTGAAGCAACGCTCTGACAGTACGCTGGAAGGGGGACAGGAGAGCACTTCCAGGGCGTACTGCGCAAGCTTGCTCCAGATCGGCAGGTGCTTGACCCAATACTCCATGGGATCAACAGGGGCCACGTTGTCAAGCCCGCTGAAGGACCCCATGTAGTCAGCCACCATGCGGGTCAAGCGCTGCCTGTGACTGGAGAAGGATGCTGCTGCAGGCACCTCCTCTCTAGTCCTTGGCAGCTCTACACTCATGTAGAGCTCTTGGGTCAGAGACAGCAGGTCTGTGGTGCGCGTGCGCTTGCTGCTGGTGGATGCAGGCACCTGCTGCTGCCTCTGTGCTGGCTTGACAGTGGGGGTGGATGTCTGAGGGAAGGCTTCCTCCAAGCGCTCAACAAGGGACAGCTGCAAATCCCTCGTTTGTTGTGCACGGTCTCCTCCTGCAGGCAGGAACTGGCTGAGCTTCCCCTTCAGACGTGGGTCCAGCATCGTGCAGATCCAAATCTCCTCCCTCTGCTTCATCTGGATCACCCATGGGTCCTTGCGCAGGCACCTCAGCATGTGCGCTGCCATTGGGAAGAGTCTGGCCATGTCTGTTGGCACATCATCGGCAGCCCCAGAGCCGACAGTGCTGTCCTCTTCCTCTGCCTCCTCCACCTCATCCTCTCTCCACCCCCGCACCACTCCAGCTGCGCTATGCTGCTCCCCCTCATCAGCAGCAAGGTCAGGGACCTCCACCAACTCCAAGCCCTCCTCCTCAGAGGTGGCCTGTGAAGCTTCCTGCAGCTCCTGCTGGTCCAAGGCTGCCGATCCCTCTTCCAGCAGTGCATACAGGGCCCTGTCCAGCACACACACCAAGGGTACCCACTCGCACACCATTGCATGGTCCCTGCTTACCATGTTGGTGGCCTGCTGGAAGGGTGCCAGGACTGAGCACACCTGCTGCATGTGCCCCCAGTCCTCCGTGGAGATGATGGACGGGAGGTTGGTGGCGGCACGCCCAGTTGCAGTGATGGAGGCAACTGTTGCTCGTGCAAGGTACTGGCTGACAGCCTGCCTCTGTTCAACCAGAAGCTCCAACATCGCCAGGGTGGAGTTCCAGCGAGTTGGAACATCGATCATGAGCCGGTGCTGTGGCAGGTGCAGCTCCTTCTGCACCTCTTCCAGGCTCGCTATGGCTGCAGGCGAGAGCCGGAAATAACGCCCAACCTTCCTTGCCGCCTCAAGGAGTCGGTCCATCCCCTGGTAGGTCCGCAGGAACTTTTGGACTACCAGGTTCAGGACATGCGCCAGGCAGGGGATGTGGGTCAGGTCTCCCCTGCTGATTGCAGCAACCAGGTTTGCCCCATTGTCGGACACCACCTCTCCGACTCTGAGGCCTCTGGAGGTCAGCCAATTCCTCTCCTGCTCTCGGAGTTTGGCCAGGACATGGTTCGCCGTCAGTTTGGTCTTCCCCAGGCTGACCAATTCCAGAAGCGCTTGACAGTGGCGGGGCTTCACGCTGCTGCTGAGGCGGGGGGTTTGGGCTCGTGTGCCGGAGGATGGAAGCGGATCAGAGGAACCTGCTGCAATTCCGCTGACCCTGCATGGTGGCACCACCCACTGCGTTGTTGGTGCTGCTGCTGCTCTGACAGTGCCCGATGCTGCTCCCCCATCCTCACCCCCTTCCACCAAGCTGACCCAATGCGCGGTGAAGGACAGATAGTGGCCTGTACCAAACCGGCTGCTCCACGAGTCCATGGTGACGTGGACCCGTTGACCCACCGCGTGCTCCAGCCCTCTCCTGACATTGGCCATCACAGAGCGGTGAAGTGCAGGGATGGCCGTGTGTGCGAAAAAATGACGGCTGGGGATTGGCCAATCAGGGGCTGCACACATCAGGAGCGCGCACATGTCGCTCCCCTCCTGCACAAGGGAATAAGGCAGGAGTTGGGAGCACATGGCCCGGGCCAGCAAGCCGTTCAGCTGACGCACGCGACGGCTGCTGGGAGGCAGAACCCTGACCACCCCCTGGAAGGTGTCGCTGAGCAGGGTCTGGCGACGCCTTTTGCTGGCACGGGAATCACTGGAGGGAGCAGAGGAGGCCACTGAGGACTGGCTGCCAGAACAGGCCTCAGTGTCGGTGGCAGGAGTTGCAGAGGAAGGAGGAGTAGTGCGTTGCTGACGCACTCCTGCTGGTGCTGCTGGAGGAGGTGGAGGAGGGCGGGTGGCTCCTGCCGACGGCTTCACAGTGGTGGCGGGTCTGCCACTGCCACTGCCAGCTTCCTTCAACTTCACGAACTCCTCATGCTCATGAAAGTGTTTGCCTGCAAGATGGTTGACCAGAGAGGTGGTGCCAAACGCAGAGGGCTCCTTCCCTCTGCTGAGCTGCTTGCGGCACTGGTTGCATGTGGCATACTTGCACTCCACATATGGCAGGGTGAAAAAATTCCATATTGGGGAGGTGAAGTTGCCCCTTCGGCGGGAAGGTGATGCTGCCACTGGTCTCCCTGTGGGGTTCTTGGTGCGGCTGGTGGTGGCACTGGCAGAACTCGTCTCCAGATCAGCATGCTGTGTAGCCTGCATACCACGCCCACTTGTGATCCTGCCCATGCCTGCGATGCTGATCCTTCTAGCAAGGCCCACAGATGCATCCTCCTCCTCCTCCTCAGAGCTGATGACATCCCCACTCCCAGGACCTGGCACCCAGTCTCTGTCCTTCACCCCATCATCATCATCCTCCCCCTCTGCAAACATGTCCTGCTGGGATCCCACAAACTCCCCTTCTGCATGCATGGGCGGATGGACAGTCACCACTGTCTGACTGTCCAAAGCATCATCCCCCAAAGTGCCCATCAGCATTCCTTCCTCCTCCAATTCTGCCGCAACAGCATTCCATAACCCCACTGCGCTTGGGGATAAGAAGGTGCTGAGTGACAGGGTGCTGGTGTCGCCCGCTGGGGCTGGAGAACTGCACTCCTCCTCCCCAGGCAGTGCTGGTCAGCTGCTGCTGCTCTTGCGAACAGGAGTGGTGGCGGGGGTGGAGGATTCGGTTCCAGAGCTTATGGTGGCCTGCTCATCCACCATCAGTTCCACCACAGAGTCTGCGTCCTTCTCCTCAATAGGACGGCTACGACCTGGCGGTGGGAGGAACATCTGCACCACACGCTGCTGCTGCTGCTGTGTCTCTGCAGCATGACTCCCAGCTGTTGGGCGGCCAAGGCGTCCACGGCCAGTGACTAATGGCGGAATAGCCACTGGTGCAGACGCAGGACTGCGCATGGTGGTGGTGGTGGCGCAGCTGCCACGCCCACGACCTCCTCTCTTGGCGATGCCCTTGCTGCCCTTGCTGCCCCTGCCCAAACCGCGGCTGCCAGTGCCAGACATCGTATATTTTTAATATTATACAAATGAAAAAAAAAAAACTTATGTATGTAAAGTGGGACAAGTGGGGTACTTTAATGGGGTGGGACTGGTGGTGGTCGGTGTGTGAGGTGACGGACAGGTGTACTCTACAGCAGAGATCGATGTAGCGCTAACGAGAGAGTGCGCAGTGCGCACACAAAGACCCTAGCTGACGCTGACTGATGGTGTCCCTATACACAGACTACAGTACAAGTCAGCAAATACACAATAGAAGTAATAGAAACAATAGGACGGGTGTAGCACTAATGAGAGGGTGCGGACAGCGCAGACGTGCACTGCACACACAAAGACCCTAGGTAACGCGGTGACGGACGGTCCCTATACACAGACTAGAGTACACTACAGTACTACTAACTAAACAATAGAAGAATCTAGCTAAATAATAGAACAGGTGTGACTAGATTACAGAGAGCAGATACAGGACAGGTATAGCTAGCAGTAAAGTTGGGCCTTGCTAACTACAAAATAGTACAAATCTATCTAACACAGAAGTAGTAGTACAGTAGAGTAGGACAGGTGAGAGCACAGGTAACTAGAGACTAGAGCACAGAGCAGGGCAGGCTGCCTTGCCTAGGCACAGGGCCTAGCTGCTGGCTGCAGCTGCAGCAGTGACAGTCTCCCTCCCTAGTCCCTAATCACACAAACTAAACTGCCTAAAATACAATCTATCTACAATACAAAGCAATACAGTTGAAGATCAAGTGTTGGAGTGTAAACACGCTTGGTTTAGAACAATATAAATGCACTTGCACAGACAAAATGCACTGGAGCAGTCTCTCAGTACAGTTAGTCAGTAAGTCGCAAGCAGGACGATTGAGCCAAGATGGCGTCCGCTATTTATAGAGGGGGTCTTGGCCAGGCTCCCCCTCTGTGATTGGCTGCAGTCAGAGGGCTGGAAGCCCTCTGATTCGCTTGTGAGGAATCGAGGTGACGTCAGACGTGACGCTATCCGAGCTCGGATAGCTAGGATATCTCCGGATAGCTGCTTGCTATCCGAGTGCGCTTGGATAGCACAGCCCGGATAGCTAATACTATTCGAGTTCGGTATTCGAGCTCGAATAGTGAAAAAAGAGCTAGGATATCCGAGTACCTCGGATATCCTAGCTCAGATGAGCACCACTGATTATAAGCAGTTCCGATGCGGGTTCTCCCTGCAGAAGAAAGAGTCAGCCCTGTGATGTAACCCTTTGAATGCTGTTTTACTAAAAAAAAAAAAACATTGTGTTAGTATATTACTGTATATGCTGTAAATAATCTTTTAGAGCAAAGAAGAAATTCTGGGTTATATTCCGCTTTAAGGTGAGGGATTGGGGTCCCTGGGGTGCCTCTTAGTGTAATAGCAATCATTGTGTGACGGCTAGGGTGGAAGGGATGGAATGGCGCACTTTGATGTGAGGACCTGGTACCAGCTCTGCTTCTGGCTGCCTATTAATTTGGGGAGTAGTGATGTAGCCAACTGTTCTCCTGCGAACAGTCCATGGGCAGCCTGCCTCTGTACTAATTCCGGGTCAGCAAGATTATCAGTAGTAAGCAGGTGCTTGCCTGGTGATGCACATCCTCGATCACGCGCCTGTGGCCAGGCATGCTCCGTGCATGTGCATGACATCACGCCGTGACCCCCCGCCCCCCAGAAAAAAAATAGGTGCAGGGGGCATGTGGGTGATTGGGGAAAAGGATTGGAAAGGGTAAACAGAATTATTCCTTTTGGATAATAACTTAAGATCATAGTTGTGTGCTCTCTTATCATTTTAGCATTGTGTTGTATTTTCAGGGCCGGCTCTAGACTTTTTGCTGCCTGAGGCAAACTTGTGAGGATGCGCCCCTATCACCCAATTTGGAATGATTGCACAGCACCAACAATTTACTCTGCTTCATTTAATGTTCTCACATGACATGTGTAACCCCCCAAAAGAGGGTTACAATGTGCTAATGTATTTTTATGTGTGCGGCACCTTTAAGCCTCAGACGCCAGGTTTGTGGAACTAAAACAGCACATGCGAAGGGATTGTAAGCTGATCTTTTTGGCTGCAGTAGTGTCTGAGTAACACCAAAAACAAGTACGCAGCTAAACCAATCAGATCTGACCTGATCTGCTGCAAAATTGTGGTGCAGCGGAAGTGTGCGGGGCCCATAACCCAGAGGTTGATGGATTGAGACCATCCTCTGCTAGGCATGATTTCATTTTTGCACCTCGCATTATCGCATGGGCAAAACAGTTTCCATAGCCCTGTAAGAGAAAGTGTAGCAGTGGCTGTGCGCACATTCTTTTTGGTGCAGTTGGTTAGTGTGTTTGGCTGTTAACCAAAAGGTTGGTGGTTCAAGCCCACCCAGGCACGGCCTTGCCTTTTTTGTTCAACAGTTGTCCAAAGAGAACCCCAGATAGCCATGTAGATTCAAGGTATATCACAATGGTACATGCTAGGCTTGCTTCAGCAGGCAGTGTTGGTGGTATAATGGTGAGCATAGCTGCCTTCCAAGCAGTTGACCTGGGTTTGATTCCTGGCCAATGTATGTGAGCTGGCTTTTGACATCCTACAAATTCCTGGAAGACAAGACAAGACAGGAGGAGAAAGATTTATTTAAAAAAAAAAAAAAAGACACCCGAGTTCCCTAACACAAATTTTTCCCAAATTTAGTTACTGAACCCGCACCGATTTCAAATTCGGTAGGTGTGATCGAATTCAAATCCAAATTTGCCCCAGACTTGAATTTGAATGTACCCAAATCAAATTTTGGTACATTCGAGCAACTCTGATGCCTTACATCTGTGTGAGAGTGTAACATTTTTCAGAAATTAGGGCAAAATAAAAATGGCCATATTTGCTCATAACTACTCACTATAAAAGTTTACCATAACAGATTCAAAACCAAAGAACAATGGGAAATCTGACTTGGCCAATAGGAATATGGTGGTGAAAAAGTCATATGTTGTTCTTGTGCTTGGCAATGCATGGGATCATCTCTTGCACAGTGTTGTATTGCTATAAACTCAGGTAACCAAAGTCTGAAAACTATTTGCATGTCCTCAAACATTTATATGTCCTTATTCACTGCCACTAAGCACATAACCACGGATCACTGAGCTATCCAGGATGAATTGGTTGTGTGTGCCTGCTCATAGTTTGATTAGTATGGCAATTATGACTTTGGAATTCTTAACAGCAGTGTCATTAAATGGATACATTCTGAAGTTCAGCATTGAGAATTTAAAAAAAGGACTTAGCTCAACCGAACTACTCTACTTTTTCATGGGATTAGTAAATATATTCTTGCAGACTATAGTGACTGTGGAGAGTGTGCTGTTCAACTTATTTCCCCATTTATTTTATGTAAAGGAAATATATTTTGCTACTTCTATGCCTGTTTTTTGCTTGATGTTCTACAGCTTTTGGCTGACAGCCTGGCTCTGTGTCCATTTTTGCATCAGCATAGCCAACTTTAAGCATCAAGGTTTTCTTTGGCTGAGAAGAGTTTTCTCTTCTTATTTTATTTATATTGTTATCATGTCAACAATTGAGCCATTTATCGTAGGTCTCCTTTCCCTTTGGAGTTTAAAATTTGAAGTACATGAACACATTTCTGGAAACAGCACATCACAGGCTACACTTCCAGCTTTAGTGTTTATTCAATATCCAGAATATAGTGTGATAAGCATTCTGCTTGGAGGCTGTCCACCCTTCATTATAGCTTTCATCTCTACCGGAACCACCACAGCTTCATTACTGAAACACATCCAGAACATGAAAAAGCATCAACCTGGATTCTCAAGTTCTGGTCTCCAGGCTCTCACTAATGCCACAAGAACTATGATCTCCTTTCTTACTCTTTCTCTAAGCCTCTACATTTCTCAGCTCTTATTTTTTTCGATGACCAATCCAAATGTTGTAACTGCAAGCATCCTCTGGTATATCATGATGTCAAATCCATCAGCAGAAGCCCTCATCATCATCCTGGCCAGTCCCAAAATGAAGAAAGGGATTTTGGGAAGTTTATGTACTGGGAAACCAAAAGATATTTACATTGCATATAAAGCTTAGAGAAACTGAAACAGTGTAAAACAGATGCTAAGCCGTGCTTTAAAAATATGGAGAGAGAGAGCATTTCCTATGAAGGCATTTCAAAGTAAAAAAAATGCCTCTTCTTTTCTTCTTTCTCCTTATATCTTACCAAAATATATGATACTAGCCGACCCGCAGCGTAGCATATGCCGCATAAGGAGGTAGAGGGCAGGAAGGGGGTATTGGGCACAGCGGCGGGGAGGGGAGTCGGACCCCCCCTCAACTGGGTCCCTCATGTGTGCTCCCCTTCCAGCTTAAGCTCAGCAGGAACCCACCCCCCCCTCACCTGGGTCCCCCATGTGTGCTCGCCCTCCAGCTTAAGCTCAGCAGGAACCCCCCTCCCTCCCTCACTCCCTCACTCCCTCACTCCCTCACTCCCTCACCTGGGTCAACCATGTGCGCTCCCCCTCCTGCTTAAGCACAGTAGCAGCCGCCACTATTAGTAAGAGGCAGCAGGCAGGGATGCCTCACCTCTTCCGTTTTCCAGCGTGTGTTCCACTGTTGTCACTTCCTGCAATGCCACCCACTGTATTGGTGTAATTTGCCTTCTTAAAACAGAAAGAAATCTGCAATAATTCAGCTATAAATAAACATTTGCGGTTACCCACAATGCACTGCTACTAAATATGCCAATTATTCTTTTTCACTCTTAGTAACCCAAGCAAGCATCCAGATCCACTGGTGTATAGCAAGCCTTTAGCTTTAAATTTTAAACAGCCATATCAAACCCACATGTGAAAGCCTGTTTCGGACTTTTGGTCCTCATCTGTACATGGCAAGGATTGATATGGCTGTATGAGATAGGGCTTGGACCAGTACAACAGAGTAACCAAGCAGCTCAGGGTGACCCAAACCACTCGGAATGTATATAGGAGGATAAAAGGGTCCAAAAAGACCTTCTACTAAAAAAATCAAAGCTTGGTGTAATTTGCCTTCTTAAAACAGAAGCAAATCTGCAATAATTCAGCTATAAGTGAACATTTGTGGTTACCCACAATGCACCGCTACTAAATATGCAAATTATTCCTTTTCACCCTTGGTAAGTCAAGCAAGCCTATGGGCCTGATTCACAAAACGGTGCAAACTGCTAAACAGTTAGCACGTGAAGTGCCGTTCGCAGACTTTTGCGCGCGCAAAGTGCCGGGATTTGTGCAATCGCGGTCTTTTGCGCACGCAAAAGTCCGCAATCGCACAAATCACGGCAAATTGCGCACGCAAAAGACCGCAATAACGCAAATCACGGCACTTTGCGCACACAAAAGTCCACGAACGGCACATCACGTGCTAAACAGTTTGCACCGCTTTGTGAATCAAGCTCTATAGCTTTACATTGCCATATCAAACCCACATGTGACAGCCTGTTTCAGACTTTTGGTCCTCATCAGTACATTGCAGGGATTGATATGGCTGTATGAGATAGGGCTTGGACCAGTACAACAGAGTAACCAAGCAGCTCAGGGTGACCCAAACCACTCGGAATGTGTATAGGAGGATAAAGGAGACCTCCTACTAAAAAAAAGCAAAGCTTGGTGTAATTTTCCTTCTTAAAACAGAAGCAAATCTGCAATAATTCAGCTATAAGTGAAAATTTGTGGTTACCCACATTGCACTGCTACTGAATATGCAAATTATCCCTCATTGCCCTTGGTTTGATATGACACTACTTCTTCTTCTTGCTTGGACCAGCCCCTTCTTCTTGCTTGGACCGGCCCTGGGGGCAGGGCGCTACTTCTTCTTCTTGTTTGAACGTTGAGGCACTTAGTCTATTATATATATAGATTGTATATACTCAAGTATAAGTCTAGAAATGTAGGTTTGATTCACTTGATAAAGGTTTAGGGGTTGACTTATGCACAAGTCAAGGGCAACACTAAGCAATGTAATGTGTGTACTATAACTGATATTCCCATTTGCAGCAATTCACCCAGTGGTAAGTGATACTTTAAAGAAAGGAAACACAGGTCTGAAATTAACAAGGAAAGGGGCAGGAGGGAAATACTGGGCTTCATAAAAGGGAGTAAATAATTGCAGCACTTGGGGGCCTGGAGGAGGTATTGGCTGCACTTAAGAGACAGGAGGGGTTAAAGGCTGCAATACTGTATGCAGTGCAGTCATTAACCCCTCCTGAGCCCCAAGTGCAGACATTAAGTTTGCTGGGGTAGACTTATACTTGAGTCAATAAAAAATTCCTGCTCAATAGGTTTGAATGCTGGAGTCGACTTATACACAAGGTCGACTTGCATTTGAGTATATACAGTAATATAGGTGTTTCAGAGGCCAATGCAGGATACAATGTTCCTGAATAACTAGCATTTTCAGAATTTTATTCGCAAATGGTGTTATGTGCAAAAGTAACTGACATGCACACACCAAAAAGCAGCATTCTGAACAATGCAGGTGGGTGCAAAGCACTAGAGCTTTATGGCCATTTTGCCCCTTGTCCATTTCTACGGAGGCTACCTGCAGTGCCAGCAAACTTTCTTTGTTCTATGTTTGAATATAGCCCCATAAATGTGGCCAAACCATACGATTTTTGAAATTTCTTCGAAATTTAAGGATACCGATCAATTTTTCTGATTGATTGCAGCCTTTGAAAAATCCAACCAATGTACCACATACACGTGTTTAATTTTTCCCCAATTATGTAAAAAAAAATAATTGAAAATTCTGAAAAAATAACTTGGATGTATCTATTAATAAATTGACAATCCACTCTACACCATTCAGTTTTCATAAAAATTGATCATAAAAATCCAATTGACTTATATTGAAATAAAATAGGAAATTTGATTGTATTTCTTGCTCAAATAAAAAAAGCTTTTGGTTTTTCAGGAAATCCAATCATTTTTATCGAATTGCCGTAAAACTGGATCATTGTATCCTGAGTGGCTACCTTAAGGGCGGGTGCCAGAACAAGGTATTGGCAACATTATTGTCAGCTGTTTCTAACTTTACTATTTCATACAATGTTTGAGACATTTCTGGCATTCTTCTATGTCGTTTGGCTATACATAGCTGATCCATTAATGAAAATAACCATCTAATGTCAATCATTGACGCATTGCAATATTCACACTTTCCTGATGTCTAAAACTTCAAAGATCAATTTTACCAACTCCCTGCAGTATAAGGACCAATAGATTTTAAATACTAAAGCTGAGTACACACAAGATAAATCCTTGAAAAGTGATAGATCAAAGACTAAATCTGCAGATAATCTTTGTAAAAAAGTTCACAAAAGACCTCAAAAGACTCAGACCAAAGATATTTTTCTCTCAATCTTTCAGATCCATCCTGGTGGAACTGATCTGCAGATGACTGTCCGTTAAACAAGGTGTTTATGGGATCTCCAGATATCATAGACTATGAATGCATTTTGCAGGAACTGATTTTTTACATGAATTGTTATTTTGCGTTTGTACGGCATCTTTAGAAAGATCAGTCTTTCAAATCTCTATAACAAACCTGTATGACAGATTAATTGCTCAGTTTGCAAAAAAAAAAAAATTATCTAATAGGTGCACTCAGCTTAATAGAATAGACTGTGTAGATGTGCTCACATACTACATGGAGGTGGTAAAATTGGTCTTTGATCTTTCATTATTTCAAAGACTTTTATTCGCTGGTTTCCAATCAAATTCCACATCAGGTGACACTGCTGTCCAATTGGACTGCAGGCTGTCAACCTGGGTATGCTTCACTGTCTGGCCCGAAAAGACTTTTACATCATTTTATGTATACTCCGGGCCTCCAGCAGTCTGAAGTATGTTGACCTGGCCCTCGACCCAAAACATTTGGGGACCCCTGGTATAGAGATTGTAAGCCTTTGGGCAGGGTCCTCCTCCTTTTGTGTCCTACCTGATCATGCACCTCCATTACTGTGCACCCATGCTATGCATTTGAGTGAACCTAACTTGCCTAATCTCCATGCTCCCCTCCAGTTACTGACTAAGCATTACCTTGTACTCATACTGTGCTGTGTGATCTGGTTTTTCTTGTATTCCTGTATTGTCATATTTTTTGTCAACCCTAAATATTTTCTGTAACCTAAATTAATGTCCAGCGCTGCGTAATATGGTGGCGCTTTATAAATACAATAAATAATAATAATAATATGACCCTATACCTATTTAAAGTGTAATATAAAAAAAAAACAAATTAAACTTTATGAGAGAAAAAAAAATCTTATTTATTTTTGTTATTCATCTGTCACTTTGCTCTTGAACTTCTGTCTTCTCCTTTGACCTCTTGCCAACCTCTCCACGCCGAAAGGCATGAATGCGGCGGCAGCCCCAGGACCACTGCACACCAACTGGCGTAAAGGCCTGGCACGGGTTGCGCATGCATCTCCGCTTGAATGACGGAGCGATCGCCGCTAGGAGACTGTTAGATGGTGAAACTGCCATCTGTTTACTCTGTACAGCACAGCAATCTACGGCAGCGCTGTACTGGGGACAGCCGTTTGACATGGCTGTCACCCTGGGCAGAAAATAAGTGAACCGCTGTCATAGGCTGAAGCCTATGACAGCCAATCATGCTGATTGGCTAGCGGGGGGAGAGAGGGTTAAAAAAATAATCAAAAAAATTGAAAAAAATAGGGAAATGTATCGTTAAATAAAAGAAATAAATACTTGTAAAAAAAATTAAAAAATAAACATTGAGGGAGCGATCAAAGCCCACCAACAGAAAACTCTGTTGTCGGGCAGAAAAGGGGGGGGGGAGAGGGGGGGGATCACTTGTGTGCTGAGTTGTACAGCCTGCAGCTATCCCTTAAAGCTGCAGTGGCCTAATTTGTACAAAATGGCTTGGTCACTAGGGGGTTTAAGTACCAGGTCCTAAAGTGGTTATTTCATCTGTCACTTCTTTCTTCTCCTTTAAATCTTGATTGAAGGGTTCTGTATCAGCTAATGTCCATTGCTGCTCCTTCTTCAGCTGACCCTGTGAATATAGTATTCACGGAGCCCAGCAAAGCATCTTTGAGCCTCCCGCCAGGGCTCCCCATTGATCCCCAGGTTAAACCAATGAAAATCAGGAGAGGGAGAGGTATGTTTTTTTGTTTTGTTTTTTTAGGTAGGTAAGGAGGAGTCAGAACTGACTCCTTTACCTATTTAAATCTCTAGCATCTGGGGTCTCCTTAGTAAAGGAGGCTTAGTCCCAGATGCCAAAAGCAGCCTGCGGGATTGTAACATCTGAAACTATGGCGGCTGCGAATACGCAGGCTATACCCGCAGCCGCCTTTGTTCCTTGTTCACAGGCCTTATCCGTCCCGACGGCGTCCAGCACGCCGGGAACGGCATTGTCTCTTGCTCATAGGGTCTCTGTATCGCGCCGGCGCGCGCAGAGACAGGACCTTTATGCTGGAAGAAGGCGCGTCAGCTGACCTGCCGGTTGGCTGATGTCAGGAGTGACTCGCACCACTCGGATTGGCTGATTGCTAGGGGGCGTGGTGCTGGGCTCTCCTCGGCATCTTAAGCCTTCACAGATCATTGGCAACTGGTCTGCTGTTGCGAATACACTCGTGTTAGCGCTCAGACCTAGTGAGGTTCCTGTTGATGATAGATGTATATGCAGTGTGTGCGATATACATCTATCTATAGTTAGTTATTATTACATTGTACTTTGATAACCTGTGTATGATTCTGGCTACTCTCTGACCTTGCTATTGCTAAAACGATTCTGTATCTCTGCCTTTCTGACTTAAGTTGCTGAACCTCTGCCTGATATTAACTACTCTCTCGCCTGCCGATTTTGTACTATCTCTACCTGCCTGTTATCGAACCTTGCCTGTCTGACTACTCTACTCACCAGTGGGCCCTTGCCACTGGTAAGGGGCTCTAGCTATTAGAACCTACCAGCCCCTCTGGTGAGGTTCAGACTTACTTGCATAGCTCCAATGACTGATAGTACCTTGCCAGCTCCTCTAGCAAGGTCTAGTTAAACTATTCAGTCATTTGTGCTGTTAGTATCAAGGTCAGGGGTCTGCAACCTTTAAGACATAAAGAGCCACTTGGACCCATTTCCGAAAAGAGAAAAAAACTGGGAGCCGCAAAACCATTATAAAACAAATCTAACACTGCATATATTGTTTCTTACCTTAATGCTATATACAGGATCAGATATGACCACAATATGCACAAATTGTTAGCAGATATGACCCAAATATGCACAATCCTTCAGCAGATCTGACCCCAATATGCACAATCCTTCAGCAGATCTGACCCCAATATGCACAATCCTTCAGCAGATATGAAAAGAAAAACCCATTTACTCACCCAGTCAGAAGACCTCCTGTCACCATCTCCTCCTGTCCCGACCTCCGGTCCTGACCTCCTTGTGGCGCGCAACTCCCACGATCCTCTTCCTTCCCAACGTCACGTCCTGCCTGCATTACACTGCAGGGCTATGGGAAAATGGCCGGCCGAAGCACTGCACTGCACCGGTCCGGCGGCCTCTCCGATAGGCTGCCGGCCAGCGGCAGCACATGTCACACGTGCGCCGCAGCCACTGACACACACTACCGGAGCCGCGGCTGAGCTACGGCCTAGGTGAAAAAGAGCCGCATGCGGCTCTGGAGCCGCGGGTTGCAGACCCCTGGTCTAGGTAAACTATTCTGTCATTTGTGCTGCTAGTACCTTACCAGCTCATCTGGCAAGGTCTAGTTAAACTATTCAGTCGTTTGTGCTGTTAGTTCCTTACCAGCTCCTCTGGCAAGGTCTAGTTAAACCATTCAGTCATTTGTGCTGTTAGTTCCTTACCAGCTCCTCTGGCAAGGTCTAGTTAAACCATTCAGTCATTTGTGCTGTTAGTACCTTACCAGCTCCTCTGGCAAGGTCTAGTTAAACTATTCACTCATTTGTGCTGTTAGTACCTTACCAGCTCCTCTGGCAAGGTCTAGTTAAACCATTCAGTCATTTGTGCTGTTAGTACCTTACCAGCTCCTCTGGCAAGGTCTAGTTAAACTATTCACTCATTTGTGCTGTTAGTACCTTACCAGCTCCTCTGGTAAGGTTTAGCCAAACTTCGTTAATTCTTTCATTATTAGTACTTTGCCAGCTCCTCTGGTAAAGGTATTGTTATTTGTGTTGGTAGACCCTCCAGCTCCTCTGGAGAAGTCTATACTGTTGCACCAAACACCACACCTTACTCTCAGCTAGCTATACTAGTATTATTGGTGATACTGCAGATCACCACATAATCAGGTATAGCGTCTGTATTATTGGTGATTCTGCAGATCACAAATAATCAGACGTCTGAGTTGCAGCACCCAATCGTTACAGGGACATAGGCAATGGGACTTTTTACCTGCTCAGAGCAGGTGAAAAGATTACACCTATTTGGGGGGGGGGGGGGGTGACAAATACAATTGCATAGGAGGCAAGGAACTCACCAGGCGATTATATTGACCAAGCAAGTTCTTTACCACCCCAGTAGGTGTTGAAAGCAATTGCATTAGGCAATGTTTCTGACACCTCATTTAAGAACTCACCAGTGCTTATCACTGGCAAGTTTGGTAATTGCATAGGGCCCCCTGTCTCTTATCATGATGAACCTTGACTTTTACATTTCTCCCTTTGACTTAACTACTCTCTGACGATCTTGTACTGGGCTTTGTTATGTATATACAGTATACTTGTACACACTGTGTTTGAATTTCACTAGTTTTCGGGTGTTTCTGGGATTTGCTGGTTATTGTTGCTCCACTTATGTTTGTTGTGTTTTTTGACTTGTGTATGTAGTGAACTGTTCATTAATAAATTGTGTTTTTAACTTGTCTTTGGTATCTGGTTTTTAATGCATTGCCTCAAAGAGTAGTCCATCTATTATCTGTGTGGCACAAAAATGCTATTTTCAATTGTGAGAAAATATTTGCAAAGATACATTGTACAGTATTTTTGCAAAATGGTAAATGTAAATTTGTGAAAATCCATGAAAAGGGCAAAAATAAATCATTATTTTTATTGCAAAAAAATTCAATACACACAAAATGATTTCGTATTAGCACAAAAATATGTGAACAGTTTGAAAAATCACAAACTTATTAAAGAATGATTTTTAATGGCATTTTCTCTGAATTTATTTTCATAAAAATGAATGTGAAAGAAATATCTGCGTTTTTGCTCATCACTGGCACCTATAACAGTGACACACCGATGATTGTTATGTCATAGCCGGGGATTCAGTGGTCATTTTAGCATATTTATTCAAAGATAAATGTTTACATATTATGTGATTTCAGAAATTCCAGGGGCATTTGGGGATGTCATTAATTATCATTAAAAAATCATTACCGGTATATGTTGATTTATTATGTCACTTAGTAATTTCTCATCTACTCCTTTAACCACCTTAGCTTTCAGTGTTGTTTCACCTTATGCATCCGAGCAACTTTCACCTCCCATTCATTAGCCAATAACTTTATCACTAGTTATCACAATGAATTAATCTATATCTTGTTTTTTTCCACCACTAATTAGGCTTTCTTTGGGTGGTACATTTTGCTAAGAATTATTTTTTTCTAAATGCATTTTAACAGGAATATTAAAAAAAATTAAAAAAAATTATTATTTCTCCGGTTTCGGCCATTATAGCTTTAAAATATTACATGCTACTATAATTTAAACCCACATATTTTATTTGCCCATTTGGCCCAGTTATTACACCATTTAAATGATGTCCCTATAACAGTGTATGGCGTCAATATTTTATTTGGAAAAAAAAGGTGCATTTTTTTCAATTAGCATCCATCACTATTTACAAGCTTATAATTTACAAAAATAATGGTAATATACTCTCTTGACATGCATATTAAAAAAAAGTTAAGACCCTTGGGTAACTAATAATAATGTTGTTTTTTTCTTGTTTTTTTATTAAAAAGTTTATTTGGTTTTTTTTTTTGGAGTGGGGCGGTAAACAGATAATTACTTGTCCACCACCAGATAGAGTATATACTTCCCTGTGTTTACACAAATATAAACAAATAATAAACACTTGGTTCTGTTTCTATTTTTAGAACACACTAACTCTGTATCTCCATCTTGTGGCCAAAAAGTAAAACCACATCCAAATACTCTATTATACACCTTCCCATAGAAAAATGAAATACATTTTCATTATTTTTAAAAACCCTTAGAGGTCAAGTGGTTAATTGATTGTGTATATTTAAAAAAATGTATGTAGATGTAGTTTTACTATTAGGCCACATAATGCCCTCAGTCATTTTTTTGTTTTTCATCCTGTGAGCGAGTGCTCTTGCTTACAGGAAATGAAGGGAGGACGTGAAACTTAGAAAGACTGCGGCTTTTCAGTTAGTGCAGCCTATCTGGACGAGTATATCCGTCCAGATAGGCTGAAGTGGTTAAATTACTTGAGTTTATTTTAGCCTTTGACAAGACTTGAAGGGGATCAGGGCAACTCTCTGCTACTGAAGATACAAGATTACAGATAGAGACTTTACATAGATACCCAGGATTGCAATGGTAACAGCCCTACCATAATTGTAACATTTTGTAAGGCGCATACATAGCTATGATGGTTGTCACCCGTCAGGGATTGGAACCCAATCCCCAATGGGTGACATCGCTGGGCCTGGCTACACACACGCATGTCAGCTGTGTAGCTGATGATGCGCTGTGTTGCTATGCGGGTAGGCAGAGGGACGACGGAGTGGCGTGTGTGTGTGACGTCATGCGGCATGCATGGGAGTGGCATTAACAATGGATTGATGTTAACAATGGCATTGGCGTTGTATCAGCTTTGCTAGAGTTAAGCTGGGGCTAATCACTCGTGGGTTGGGCTCGTGGACTGCCATACACATGGTTAACTTTATTGAAGCATGTGTACAAGCCTTTAGTTTGGTGTAGATGGTCAACTTATAGAAAATCTGTAATGAAAAAAACTCCACTTGGGGGTACTCACCTCGGGTTGGGGAAGCCTCCGGATCCTATCGAGGCTTCCCCCGTCCTCCTCGGTCCCACGGCGGCGGAGAAAATCCTCCCGGAGCGGCAGCGATGTAAATATTTACCTTTTGGCTCCAGCGCAGGTGCAGTATCCGCTCTTCCCACGGAGATAGGCGAAAATAGCCGGTCTCCATCGGGCTGCTCTACTGCGCAGGCGCAAGTCTCCTGCGCCTGCGCAGTAGAGCGGACCTGACGGAGATTGGCTATTTTCGCCTATCTCCGTCAGAAGAGCCGCAATAGCGCCCCTGCTGGAGCTCAAAAAGGTAAATATTGCACAGGCTGTCGGAATTGTCGCCTGTGCATTCCCGGGGCTGCAGCGAGACCTCCGTGGGACACAGGAGGATGGGGAAGCCTCAATAGGATCCAGAGGCTTCCCCCTACTGAGGTGAGTACCCCCCAGGGGAACTTTTTTTCAGTACAGGTTTTCTTTAACCATTCTGCGACCGCCTAACGCAGGATGGCGGCTTCGTTCACGCACCGATTTTGCACTGATGGCGGCTTCGTTCACGTTTGATTCTGCAATGCACAAGATTTTACAGGAGCTTGCACTTGCTCTAGCGTGAGCTTCCATAAATAAACAGAGTGGTGCTCCGTGAGCAGGCTGCCAGCCGCAACCGTTATTTCAGCATATTTATTCAAATATATATACCGTATATTCCAGCGTATAAGACGACTGGGCGTATAAGACGACCCCCCAACTTTTCCAGTTAAAATATAGAGTTTGGGATATACTCGCCGTATAAGACTACCCCTCTTCTAACGCACACCAAATTAAAATAAAAATTTAAAAAATCATGTACTGGTGCTGTGTATGAACAGATACTGGTGCTGTACTGTATGTGTTACCCAGTATATAACAGTATATAGTCAACTAACTTGTTGCATTGGTCAACTCTCCTTAAGTAGACTGGTCAGCTCTTCTTGTCTACCTGTTTATCAGAGCGGTATGGAAGAATAGATTGCGCTCCCTCAGCAGGGAGATCTGAGAGGCGGTAACAGGATAGGGCGTATCACAGGCATCATACACACTAACCTAAAGGATTTTTAGGAACACCATACTAATACAGTGTTTGGCCTCCTTTCGCCTTCAGAAATGCCTTAATTTTACGTGGCGTTGATTTAACAAGGTGCTAAAAGCGTTCTTTAGAAATGTTGGCCCATATTGATAGGAAAGCATCTTGCAGTTGATGGAGGTTTGTGGGAAGCACATCCAGGGCACGAAGCTCTCGTTCCATCACATCCCCAAGATGCTCTATTGGGTTGAGATCTGGTGACTGCGGGAGCCATTTTAGTACAGTGAACTCATTGTCATGTTTAAGAAACCAATTTGAAATTATTTGAGCTTTGTGACATGGTGCATTATCCAGCTGAAAGTAGCCATCAGAGGATGGGTACATGGTGGTCATGAAGGGATGGACATGGTCGGAAACAATGCTCCTGTTGCACGTGGCATTTAAACGATGCCCAATTGGCACGTAGGGGCCTAAAGTGTGCCAAGAAAACATCCCCCACACCATTATACCACCACCACCAGCCTGCACAGTGGTAGTAACAAGGCATGCTGGATCCATGTTCTCATTCTGTTTACGCCAAATTCTGACTCTATTGAGACTCATCAGACCAGGCAACATATTTCCAGTCTTCAACTGTACAATTTTGGTGAGCTTGTGCAAATTGTAGCCTCTTTTTCCTATTTGTAGTGGAGATGAGTGGTAGTCGGTGGGGGTCTTCTGCTGTTGTAGCACATCCGCCTCGAGGTTGTGCGTGTTGTGCCTTCACAAATGCTTTGCTGCATACCTCGATTGTAACGAGTGGTTATTTCAGTCAACGTTGCTATTCTATCTTCTATCAGCTTGAATCAGTCGGCCCATTCTCCTCTGACCTCTAGCATCAACAAGGCATTTTCGCCCACAGGACTGCCACATACTGGATTTTTTCCTCTTTTCACACCATTCATTGTAAACCCTAGAAATGTGTGTGCGTTAAAATCCCAGTAACTGAGCAGATTGTGAAATACTCAGACTGGCCCATCTGGCACCAACAACCATGCCACACTCAAAATTGCTTAAATCACCTTTCTTTCCCATTCTGACATTCAGTTTGGAGTTCAGGAGATTGTCTTGGCCAGGTGTTAGGATCCCTCCTGTGACGTGTTCTGTCCATTGCAGGTGGAGCCGCAAATGGACAGTTCTGGCTTATCAGTCTGCATTCGGTTGTGCATTCGCAGTGAGTCACATTGCCATTTGCAATTGCTCTGCAGTTTTGGACAGCTCAGAATACTATCATTATTCCACTAATGGTTTGCTGCAGCTGGGCTGCAGCCAGATAGCCCTGGATTTCCTGCATGCATGTTCTTGCATATTACTGCATGCATTTGTTATGATGGTCTTTCAGCTAGCAAATGGTATTCAAGCCAGCTCAGGATTGAGTGATTACCATTCAGCTGTGTGGAGATTTGCATGCTTGTATCCATTGGCTGATGCCAGCATAAAAGCCTGCTTCTCCTGTTAGATTGCGACCCGTCATAGTTTCAGCTCTGTCTAGGCTGTTACTGGGTCCCTTGATATTGTAAAATATTTTCCTTGTCTTAGTTCAGTTATTCTGTGGAGCTACGCTATATATTTCCCACGGGGACATATATACGTACTCCTTCTAGTAAAGAGATTCTGTATTGCCTAGTCTTTTTTGCAATATTGCTCCTGATCCTAGCCAGTGTTCCTTGCTTATGTTATATATTGGTTTATCGCCGATATATACATATGTAGTCAGTCGTTTCTAGAGGTGTACCGAACGGTTCGCCGGCGAACGGTTCCAGGCGAACATTGGGGGTTCGCGTTCGCCTGCGCCAGGCGAACTTTTCCGCAAGTTCGATTCGCCCCATAATGCACTATGAGGGTCAACTTTGACCCTCTGCATCACAGTCAGCAGGCACATTGTAGCCATTCAGGCTACAGTAAGCCCTGGAGCCCCACCCCCCCTTATATAAGGCAGCCTCCGGCGGCCATTACAGTCACTCGTGTGCCTGCTAGAGAGAGGAAAGGGACAGCTGCTGCAGACTTTTTCTCTTAGGGACAGATTAGTTAGGTTCTAGGCTGCTTTGCTTGTTCCTGACTGATTAATATTGCTTTTAAAGCACCCAGCAACAGCTCTTTTCAGAGCTCAACCTGTACATTTTTTTTTCTGACACTTTTGTTGCATGCACAGCCTTGCTAATTGATAGTGTGTGTGTGCCACTGCCAGCAGCCCAGCACATTCAGTGACTGACTGCCTGTGTGTGTGACAGGGAGCTGCACATTGTACTACCCAGTACTGCATATACCCCAGTACCTGTTGTGTTTACTTAACCCACCTCATCACTGCATATACCTAGCTTTGTGTTGAGTGAACCCAGCTCACTGCATCTAACTACCCAGTACCTGTTGTGTTTACTTAACCCACCTCATCACTGCATATACCTAGCGTTGTGTTGAGTGAACCCAGCTCACTGCATCTAAGTCTAACTACCTGTTGTGTTGAGTGAGAACCCACCTCACTGCATCTTAAGTACCTTTACTGTATACTGTTCAGTGAACCCAGCTCACTGCATCTAACTACCCAGTACCTGTTGTGTTTACTTAACCCACATCATCACTGCATATACCTAGCGTTGTGTTGAGTGAACCCAGCTCACTGCATCTAACTACCTGTTGTGTTGAGTGTGAACCCACCTGGCCACCTCACTGCATCTAACTACCTGTTGTGTTGAGTGAGAACCCACCTCACTGCATCTTAAGTACCTTTACTGTTGAGTGAACCCAGCTCACTGCATCTAACTACCTGTTGTGTTGAGTGTGAACCCACCTGGCCACCTCACTGCATCTAACTACCTGTTGTGTTGAGTAAGAACCCACCTCACTGCATCTTAAGTACCTTTACTGTTGAGTGAACCCAGCTCACTGCATCTAACTACCTGTTGTGTTGAGTGTGAACCCACCTGGCCACCTCACTGCATCTAACTACCTGTTGTGTTGAGTGAGAACCCACCTCACTGCATCTTAAGTACCTTTACTGTTGAGTGAACCCAGCTCACTGCATCTAACTACCCAGTACCTGTTGTGTTTACTTAACCCACCTCATCACTGCATATACCTAGCCTTGTGTTGAGTGAACCCAGCTCACTGCATCTAACTACCTGTTGTGTTGAGTGTGAACCCACCTGGCCACCTCACTGCATTTAACTACCTGTTGTGTTGAGTGAGAACCCACCTCACTGCATCTTAAGTACCTTTACTGTTGAGTGAACCCAGCTCACTGCATCTAACTACCCAGTACCTGTTGTGTTTACTTAACCCACCTCATCACTGCATATACCTAGCCTTGTGTTGAGTGAACCCAGCTCACTGCATCTAATTACCTGTTGTGTTGAGTGTGAACCCACCTGGCCACCTCACTGCATCTAACTACCTGTTGTGTTGAGTGAGAACCCACCTCACTGCATCTTAAGTACCTTTACTGTTGAGTGAACCCAGCTCACTGCATCTAACTACCTGTTGTGTTGAGTGTGAACCCACCTGGCCACCTCACTGCATCTAACTACCTGTTGTGTTGAGTGAGAACCCACCTCACTGCATCTTAAGTACCTTTACTGTTGAGTGAACCCAGCTCACTGCATCTAACTACCTGTTGTGTTGAGTGTGAACCCACCTGGCCACCTCACTGCATCTAACTACCTGTTGTGTTGAGTGAGAACCCACCTCACTGCATATAGCTAGCATACCCCGGAGATGGACAAAATGGACAAACCAGGTAGAGGAAGAGGTAGAGGCAGACCCAGAGGAAGGCCACCAGGCACCGGCAGGTCTGTGGCTGTGCGAGGTGGTGTTGCTGTGATTTCATGCGGACCTGCCCCAAAATAAAGTGCTCAGAAGAAGGCACGTGCCATCACTTCCCAAAATCGTGAGGAGGTGATTGAGTATTTAACACAGAACACCTCATCTCCCGCAGCCACCAGCGCTACAACAAGCACCACATCCGCTGCATTTGACACTTCGCAGGAGTTATTTGGTGGTGGTGGTGAAATCACTGATTCCCAGCCACTACTGCAACAACAACAAGAAGGCGCAGGTACACCACCTCATACGTCTGAGTTAGGTGGCGATAGTATGGACGTAACGTGTGTGGATGGGGATGATGGTGGACCACCTGAAGTTGGTGCACTTGAGGAGGTGTCTGAGGAAAGCGCAGCTGGCCAGGAGGATTATGATGACGATTATACGGATACCACATATGTTCCTGGTAGAGGAGATGACCAGGGGGACAGTTCAGAGGAGGAGTCAGAGAGGAGTAGGAGGAGACGACTCCATGATAGAAGCAGAGGGAGCTCGTCCTCAGAAACAGCTGGGGGCAGTGTCCGGCGCCATGTATCGCCAGCTATGGCCAGAGAGCACACATGCCCTTCAACGTCAGCTGCTGCTGGTGCCACCGTAGCGCCATCACCTCAGGGGGGCTCAGCGGTTTGGAAATTTTTTCACGTGTGTGTCTCAGATCGGAGCAAAGCCATCTGTTGTCTCTGCCAGCAAAAATTGAGCCGTGGAAAGGCCAACTCTCACGTAGGGACAAGTGCCTTACGAAGGCACCTGGAGAGAAGGCACAAACAGCTATGGCAAGAACACCTGAGTAACAGCAGCACTCCTCAAAAGACAAGCCAAACTCCTTCTCCTCTTCCTCCTTCAGGTGCATCGTCTACATCCACTTTCTCCCTTGCACCTTCACAGCCACCCTCCTCCACACCGCCTCTTTCCTTGAGCGGTTCCTTCTCCTCTGCCCACAGCAGTACCCAGCTGTCCGTGAAGGAAGTATTTGAGCGGAAGAAGCAAATGTCTGCCAGTCACCCTCTTGCCCGGCGTCTGACAGCTGGCGTGGCGGAACTATTAGCTCGCCAGCTATTACCATACAAGCTGGTGGAGTCGGAGGCTTTCCGTAAGTTTGTGGCCATTGGTACACCGCAGTGGAAGATACCAGGCCGCAATTATTTTTCTCAAAAGGCCATACCCAAACTGTACCGTGCAGTTGAGAGGCAAGTGGTGTCATCTCTGGCACACAGCGTTGGGTCAAGGGTCCACCTGACCACGGATGCCTGGTCTGCCAAGCACGGGCAGGGCCACTACATTACATACACAGCCCATTGGGTCAACCTGGTGACCGGAGGCAGCAAGCAGGGAGTACGTGGCTGCGCAGAGGACCGACTTGTCACACCTCCACGGCTTGCAGGCAGGCCTCCAGCCACCTCCTCTCCACCTGCTATCACTGATTCGCTGTCGTCATCCTCCTCCTCCTCCTCCTTGGCTGGTGCCGCCATCTCCTCCCCAGCTACACAGCCCCAGCACCCCAGGGCCTATGCTGCATGCCAGGTGCGACGGTGTCATGCAGTGTTAGACATGTCTTGCCTGAAAGCGGAGAGTCACACTGGAGCAGCTCTCCTGGCTGCTCTTAACAAACAGGTGGAGCAATGGCTGACCCCGCACAAGCTTGAGATCGGCAACGTGGTGTGTGACAACGGCAGCAATCTCATTGCTGCGTTGAATTTGGGAAAGCTGACACACATACCCTGCATGGCACATGTGCTTAATCTGGTCGTGCAAAGATTTGTGTCCAAGTACCCAGGCTTAGAGGACGTCCTGAAGCAGGCCAGGAAGTTGTGTGGGCATTTCAGGCGCTCTTACAAGGCCATGGCATGCTTTGCAGAGATTCAGCGTAGAAACAACTTGCCGGTGAGACGCCTGATTTGCGATAGCCCGACTCGCTGGAATTCCACCCTGCTGATGTTCTCTCGCCTGCTAGACCAGGAGAAAGCCGTCACCCACTACCTGTATCATTACAGTACAAGGACACAATCTGGGAGGATGGGGATGTTGTGGCCCAACAACTGGACACTGATGCAAAATGCATGCAGGGTCATGGAGCCCTTTGAGGAGGTGACCAAACTGGTGAGTCGCGATGAGGGAACCATCAGCGACTTGATCCCCTACGCCTACTTCCTGGAGCGTGCCGTGCGTAGAGTGGTGGATACAGCTGTGGAGGAGCGTGAACAAGAAGAGTTAGGGCAGCAGGATTCATTGAAACCATTTACACACGAACCCGATGTTTCCACAACACCGGCGGCAGCACAGAGGGGGGAGGAGGAGGAAGAAGAGGAGTCGTGTGGGGAAGGAGAGGAGTCAGACTCTGATGATGGTGATGATGAGGAAGGTGTTTCTGTGGAGGAGGAAGAGGCGGTGGAAGGAGAACAACCACGGCAGCCATCACAGGGGGCTTCTGCTGCTCCACGTTCCCGTGGTATTGTTCGTGGCTGGGGGGAGGAAGAGGAGTTGCGTCCCGTCACTGAGGAAGAGCAAGAGGAGATGGAGAGTACCTCTGCATCCAGCTTTGTGCAGATGTCCTCTTTCATGTTGTCCAGCCTGTTGAGGGACCCCCGTATCAAAAAACTCAAGACGAATGACCTGTACTGGGTGGCCACGCTACTAGACCCTCGGTACAGGCACAAAGTGGCGGACCTCTTACCAACTCAACAAAAGGCGGAAAGGATGCAGCACTTGCAGAACAAGCTGTCGATGATGCTTTACAATGCGTTTAAGGGTGATGTGGCTGCACAACGCAATCAAGGTACCACTGGCAGTAACCCTCCTCCTCCCAAGTCCACGCAGGCAAGAACAGGACGCTCCAGTGATCTCAGGGTGATGTCGGACATGCGGACGTTCTTTAGTCCAACTCCTCGCCATAGGCCTTCCGGATCCACCCTCCACCAACGCCTGGACCGGCAGGTAGCCGACTACCTGGCCTTGAGTGTGGATGTAGACTCTGCGAAAAGCGACGATGAACCCTTGGACTACTGGTTGCGCAGGCTTGACCTGTGGCCAGAGCTGTCCCAATTTGCCATACAACTTCTCTCTTGCCCTGCCGCAAGCGTCCTGTCAGAAAGGACCTTCAGTGCAGCTGGAGGCATAGTTACTGAGAAGAGAAGTCGCCTAAGTCACGACAGTGTTCAGTACCTGACCTTTATCAAAATGAATGAGGAATGGATCACGGAGGGCTACTGCATGACCGAAGACTAAGTCAGTCCACTCCCCACACACAGCATCTCTGCCTGCAGGCCGCTTGACTGCCTTCTCCGCCACTACCAACAGGGTCCAGGACTCTAGGCAGATTCCTGAATTTTTAAGGCCGCTGCTAGCAGCGGCCGCTACACTAATTTTTCTGGTGCGTGTACATGTGCCCATCCCCCTTCGTGATCATTACCTTGCCGCGGTGAAGGGGCTTGCGCATCACAATGAAGCAATGACCGCCGGCTATTTGAGTGTCTCGGGTGGGGGTGGCACACAAAAGATATTAAGGTCGTTGCTTCATTGTGGTCAGACCAAATTTGATCAGCTGGAAAGTCACTGTTCTGTCATTCAGCTATATCAGCCGGGCAAGCATATGGGCTGAAAAGCCACCATCACCTGCACTCTCGTCACGGTGCGCACCAGTCCAGCATGGCCGTCACTACACAAACGGCTGTTTGCAGTCACTGCATACCTTTCACTGCATCTGTGACTGCACATTATACCTGGCAGTCAGTGCATAACTTGCACTTCAAACAATTTAAAAATACAACCATCTAAACTTTCAAACAATTTAAAAATACAACCATCTATCATTTTCAAAAAAATTGAAAAAAGGGCAAAAAAACTTACCCTCTGTAAAACATTCTTGGCAAATGCTTTCGACTTGGTTTGTCTTCCGCTGGCTCAAGGGTCCATCTGACCACAGATGCCTGGTCGGCAAAGCACGGTCAGGGCAGCTACAGCATGGGTCTCAGCAGGCTCCCACTTCGGGCCGGAATCCAACCTTCATTCCCCGCGGTGACAATGGCAGACTTGCCCTCCATAACGAATTCCCGTTAAAGGATTTAAAGTTAGTTCATTTCAATTAGGGCCGCAAAAGGTCCTCCTGAGTCCTGTATTGTTATTTTTGGTCACTACCTCGGGGCGGGCGTGCATGCCTGCCTGCTTCCCTCCTTGCCTGGATGTGTGGTAGTAGACGTTGATCAGGCTCCAACTCCGGAACGCAATACAAGAGGGAGCTCGTCCTCAGAATCAGCTGGGGGCAGTGTCCGGTGCCATGTATCGCCAGCTATGGCCAGACAGCCAACATGCCCTTCAACGTCAGCTGCTGATGCCACCGTAGCGCCATCAGCCCAGGGGGGCTCAGCGGTTTGGATATTTTTTCACGTGTGTGTCTCAGATCGGAGCAAAGCCATCTGTTGTCTCTGCCAGCAAAAATTGAGCCGTGGAAAGGCCAACTGTCACGTAGGGACAAGTGCTTTACGAAGGCACCTGGAGAGAAGGCACAAACAGCTATGGCAAGAACACCTGAGGAAAAGAAGCACCCCTCAAAAGACAAGCAGCGGAGAACAACCGTGGCAGCCGTCACAGAGGGCTTCTGCTGCTCCACGTTCCCATGGTATTGTTCGTGGCTGGGGGGAGGAAGAATGGATACACTTTTAAACAATTTAAAAATACAACCATCTAAACTTTCAAACAATTTAAAAATACAACCATCTAAACTTTCAAACAATTTAAAAATACAACCATCTAAACTTTCAAACAATTTAAAAATACAACCATCTAAACTTTCAAACAATTTAAAAATACAACCATCTATCATTTTCAAAAAATTTAAAAAAAGGGCAAAAAAACTTGCCCTCCGTAAAACATTCTTGGCAAATGCTTTCGACTTGGTTTGTCTTCCGCTGGCTCAAGGGTCCATCTGACCACAGATGCCTGGTCTGCAAAGCACGGTCAGGGCAGCTACAGCATGGGTCTCAGCAGGCTCCCACTTCGGGCCGCAATCCAACCTTCATTCCCCGCGGTGACAATAGCAGACTTGCCCTCCATAACGGATTCCCGTTAAAGGATTTAAAGTTAATTCATTTCAAATACACAGCAGGGCCTCGAAAGTCCGCCTCCTGTATTGTTATTTTTGGTCACTACCTCGGGGCGGGCGTGCATGCCTACCTGCTGCCCTCCTTGGATGTGTAGTGGTAGCCGTTTCTCAGGCTCCACACCGGATTCCATCCCTCATTCCCCGGCCATTACCCGGGGTCACAAATGACAGACTTGCCCGCCTCCATATGATTCTCGTGAAAGGAATGTGGTGTCATCTTTGCCCGCCATAACTGGTTCTCGTTAAAGGATTTAAAGTACATTCATTTCAAATACACAGCAGGGCCTCGAAAGTCCGCCTCCTGTATTGTTATTTTTGGTCACTACCTCGGGGCGGGCGTGCATGCCTACCTGCTGCCCTCCTTGGATGTGTAGTGGTAGCCGTTTCTCAGGCTCCACACCGGATTCCATCCCTCATTCCCCGGCCATTACCCGGGGTCACAAATGACAGACTTGCCCGCCTCCATATGATTCTCGTGAAAGGAATGTGGTGTCATCTTTGCCCGCCATAACTGGTTCTCGTTAAAGGATTTAAAGTACATTCATTTCAAATACACAGCAGGGCCTCGAAAGTCCGCCTCCTGTATTGTTATTTTTGGTCACTACCTCGGGGCGGGCGTGCATGCCTACCTGCTGCCCTCCTTGGATGTGTAGTGGTAGCCGTTTCTCAGGCTCCACACCGGATTCCATCCCTCATTCCCTGGCCATTACCCGGGGTCACAAATGACAGACTTGCCCGCCTCCATATGATTCTCGTGAAAGGAATGTGGTGTCATCTTTGCCCGCCATAACTGGTTCTCGTTAAAGGATTTAAAGTACATTCATTTCAAATACACAGCAGGGCCTCGAAAGTCCTCCTCCTGTATTGTTATTTTTGGTCACTACCTCGGGGCGGGCGGGCGTGCATGCCTGCCCGCTGCCCACCTTGGATGTGTAGTGGTAGCCGTTGCTCAGGCTCCACACCGGATTCAAACCTCTCATTCCCCGGCCATTACCCAGGGTCACAGTGGCAGACTTGCCCGCCTCCACAGGATTCTCATTGTAGCGGTACTGAACAAGTACACAGCAAGTAGAAAATGTAAATTAAAAACAAAACGTAAGCTTTTTAACAATGCCATGGAAAGTTGAGAAGGAAGTCACACATTACCTGACATCACTGAGTGAGGAAGAGCAATCTCGCCATGTTGCGCAGTAGTCCAGCATGACCGTCACTACACAAACAGCTGTTTGCGGTGCGTTACACAGTGAGTTTGGTGTGTCAGTGTGAAGCAGTACTCTAATTACACTCCCTGTTTGATGTATACACATGCAAGATGTTTGAAAGCACGTTAGGCCTGCAATTTAGCATTCAATGTGATTTCTGCCCTTAAAACGCTGCTTTGCGTCACATCCAGATTTTTCCCCGGGACTTTTGGCATGTATCCCACTCCGCCATGCCCCCCTCCAGGTGTTAGACCCCTTGAAACATCTTTTCCATCACTTTTGTGGCCAGCATAATTTTTTCTATTTTTCAAAGTTCGCCTCCCCATTGAAGTCTATTGCGGTTGGCGAATTTTTCCGCGAACCGAACCTTCTGCGGAAGTTCGCGAACCCGGTTCGCGAACCGAAAATCGGAGGTTCGCGACATCTCTAGTCGTTTCTAGTTTTATTGATAGCTGTAAATTGTAATACGCTAGGAAATCACATCTATTGTATATTTGTCTATGTATTACATTTGCCTGCCTTTTGATTCTGCTATTTCCTGACTATTTTGTCCTGTCCTTGCGAGGTAGCCATTGCTGTGGTTGCTATTTGGCTACCTCACTCTTGTCTTTGTGAATGCTTGAGGTCACTGAAATAGTGACTCGATTAGCAAGCATTCATACTGTCAGCCTCTGTCTTAGTCCTGTCCTTGCAAGTAGCCATTGCTGTGGTTGCTATTGGCTACCTCACTCCAGTCTGTCTTGTATCTGTCTGAATGTTTGCTATCACAAGAGCAGCGCAACATCGCACTGCGCTACCATTGTGTCTTATCAGAAGCCCAGAGCTGCAGTTGCACTCGGCAGCCCGTGTAGCCTCTTCCATAATTCAGCTCTCAGCCTTGTTGTGCTGGCTGGTCATAAAGTATGACCCCCCAGCGTTACACCAGGATCACACCCCAAAATGCATTAAAGCAACTGCCATGTGATTGGTTGATTAGATAATTGCATTAATGAGAAATTGAACAGGTGTTCCTAAATATAATCCTTTAGGTGGAAAAAAAAATTATATATATATATATATATATATATATATATATATATATATATATATATATATATATATATATATATATATATATATATACACACACACAAAATAGCAGCAGTGTAATACAATTTGTCAGTTCCAGGAATGGGGGCACTCAGCGGTGGATGGCGGGACGTTGGGCCTCATGCACTTTGCAATGTAAATTTTAAAAGCCTTTCGGAATAGTGAGTGCTTTAATTATTTATTTTGTATAAATAGTCAAGAGGTCTACAATGACTCCAGTGGATGGTTGGGGGATACATTTTGTGAGCTTTAAGAAAAAGTCAGGAAAAAATATTTTGGAAATATCTCTGCTTGTTTTAGATATAAAACATGCAGATTCATCATCCATCTCTCTGATGATTACTGCATAACCATAACCATCAAAACCACAATTAAACCTTCTACCCATAAATGTACATTTTCTGAGCCTATACTCAACTACCCAAGAAGTATGATAACTCATCTCCAGGTGAAATCAAGGGAGAAATGCATAATCATTTTTATTGTGACCACTAAGGGCAGTATTAATACAGGTGTAATTCAAACATGTATTTTAGTATTTATATAGCGCTGACATCTTACGCAGTGCTGTACAGAGTATATTGTCTTGACACTAACTGTCCCTCAGAGGAGCTCACAATCTAATCCCTACCATAGTCATATCATGTAGTGCATGTATCATTATCTAGGGCCAATTTTAGGGGGAAGCCAATTAACTTATCTGTATGTTTTTAGGATGTGGGAGGAAACCAGAGTGTCCCAAGGAAACCCACACAGACACAGGGAGAACATACAAACTTCTTGCAGATGTTGACCTGGCTGGGAATCGACTTGGGGACCCAGTGCTGCAAGGCGATAGCGTAAACCACTATGCCACCATGCTGTATTAGAGACAGAGGATCATCAGGGCTGGCAGTCAACTGGTGTTGCTTAAAAGAATATAAATCTGGCAGCCTCCATGTCCCTCTCGTTACAGTTCTCCTTTAAGTTAACTAAATAATTAATAATCCGGAAAAGGTCTACGTTTAAAAAAAAAAGGAGAATGTCTCGTAAAAAGTGCAGAGGAGTGACACATAACTTACATCAGCTGTGAACAGGATGTCACACTTCAAGTTTCTGACGCTGTGCAGGTGAGCTCATTAATTGGGGGAGACGACAGACGTGGCTGAAAGTTTGTCCATTACTCCCCTGCTAGCAATATTTCTGCTGCCAGCTATAAGGATCAGTAAGGACTCTTGCAGTGTTGCAGGCTCTGCTGAGGGAGGACACTACCTCTTGTTGCTGGGTTCTTGGCAGAGCCTGCAAAACTACAGGGGGTCCACAGATCCTCGTAGCTAGCAGGCAGCAAACACATTGCTAGCAGAATGACAAACTTTCAGCTGTGGCTCCCCCGCTACTGATTAATGTGCTGACCTGCACAGCCTCAGACCTGCAGGGCTGTTGACCATTTGGCTATACTGCCCCTTTAACTAAAAATTACAAAAACATATAGTGCAGGATTTACTCTAAAAAATGATGTGGATTATTGTGAAACAAGAGGATGCATACAGAGTAGAACATTCCTGAACGCCGGAGCTGGTGGCCATCTTACCTCAGCCATTCTGTTCCATAACAATTAAAGTTTTTCATGCAAGGTATTTGTGACACGGTGTAACCAATGCTTTGAAATGCTTTGCATGACTCAGATCGTCCTCATTGCCATGTTATCCAAGAGGAAACACAGAGCATCAGTTAGTTTCCACAACAGCACAGCTCCATACAGTATGTCTACTATGCAGAAAATCTGGGTTGCTGTTGTTAGCACTGCAGAACTTATGGTGGGAACAGCTTTAAACACTTTCATCATCAAGGTTAGCACTGACAACATGAAGAGAAGACCAAATCTAACTGATCTCATCTACCTTTTCATGGCTTTGGCAAACATAAGTTTGCAGACAGCAATGTTCGTACTTGATGTTATATCCAGCTACTGGCTCTATTTATTTTATACAAAGGAATTTTATTTGTTGTTTTACACAGTAGTTCCAGGTCTGATGTATTATAGCTTTTGGCTCATGGCCTGGCTCGGTGTGCACTACTGTACCAGCATCGTCCCTTGCAGTCACAGGTATTTTCTCCGGCTGAAAAGAGCCATGTCCCTTTTTTCATTCTATACCCTTCTAATGGCTGTTGTCTGGATATTTTTCATAGGCATCTTATGCATTTGGTTGTACAACATGACTTTTCATAGTCAGTCCTCAGGAAACTGTACATCAGAATCTAAAGTGATTATCACTGCAATAATTTGGTATGCTCAGAGTCCGGGTTACACTGTGATAAATGCAATCCTGGGCTCCTGTCCACCCTTCATCATAGCTCTCATCTCCACAACGGTGACTGCAACCTCTCTGCTGAGACACATCCAGAAGATGAAGCAGGACATCTCAGGAGCTTCTGTTCCTAATTTTCAGGCCTTGACCAATGCTACTAGAGCAATGGTCCTCCTTCTTATTCTTTCTGTCATTTTCTATGTTGCTGAGATCTTGCAATATAACAGGGGAAAGCACATGGATTCAGATATGGTGGACCTTGCCAGCTGGTATGTGCTCATGTGGTATCCAGCAGCCGAGGCTGCCATCATTATCCAGGCCAGTCCCAAGATGAGGAAACTGTTCCTGGGAAAGTTTTGTGTTAGGAAACCAAAAAAATTACAGAACATGAAGATCTGAAGATGCTAATTGGTTTATTTTCCTTTGATGGTGGAATCTTGTCCTTCACTCGGACTTGAATTACCTTTTCTGCATCCTATTGGAATGCTGAGGTCTTGAAATTAAGGGAAGTATGACTTTTTTCCCCACAGAACTGACTTTGAAGTTTTAACCACCCTGGTGTTCTATTAAGATCGCCAGGGTGGCTGCGGGAGGGTTTTTTTTAAATAAAAAAAAAACTATTTCATGCAGCCAACTGAAAGTTGGCTGCATGAAAGCCTACTAGAGGGCGCTCCGGAGGCGTTCTTCTGATCGCCTCCGGCGGCCAAAAGTAACACGGAAGGCCGCAATGAGCGGCCCTCCGTGTTTTGCTTACTTCGTCGCCATGGCGACGAGCGGAGTGACGTCATGGACGTCAGCCGACGTCCTGACGTCAGCCGCCTCCGATCCAGCCCTTAGCGCTGGCCGGAACTATTTGTTCCGGCTGCGCAGGGCTCAGGCGGCTGGGGGGACCCTCTTTCGCCGCAGAGCGGCGGCGATCAGGCAGCACACGCGGCTGGCAAAGTGCCGGCTGTGTGTGCTGCACTTTATTTCATTAAAATCGGCCCAGCAGGGCCTGAGCGGCACCCTCTGGCGGTAATGGACGAGCTGAGCTCGTCCATACCGCTAAGGTGGTTAATAACCTCTTCCAATCCTTAGTTAGACTATGTTCAACATTGACATCTTCTCCTAGAACACCAGGGTGTCACAAATTATGCCTTTGAGGCGTAGAGTTGAGCTGAAATTTTCGAAATTTCGCATTACTATAATTACGCATGCGAAATTCGCGATTACGATGCGAAATTGCGGTAGCGTAATTGCCATTAAAATCGTAATTGAAAATACCGTAAGCGTAATTTTCAATGCGAAATTTCGCGTTTCGTTCATGCCGTAATTTCGCATTAAACGCTACCGTAATTTCGCGTTAAACCGTAACGCTCCGTATAATCTAAAAAAGCCGCCGACTTTAAGGGTTAATAGCAAAGCCCCCTTAAATGCTAAGAGCCTCAAATTTGGAGAATATATTAAGGAGATCAGGAGGAATAAGAGGAAAAATTTTTTTTTCAAAAAGACCTTATAGTTTTTGAGAAAATCGATGTTAAAGTTTCAAAGGAAAAATGTAAACATTTAAAAACCCGCCGACTTTAACGGTTAATAGCAAAGCCTGCTTAAATTTTAGGAACACCAAATTCCCAGGGTATATTAAGGGGATCAGTGCAGTGCTGGTCGTAATGGAAAAATCTACGCTTACGGATCATTACGCGTAATTTTACGCTATTACGCATTACGCAATTACGGTTACGGCGTAGAAAATAATCTACGGTACATCACTGTAATTACGCGTAAACTTACGCAGTTACGCGTAAGGATACCGTAATGTAGGCGCTTACACTACGATGTTACGCGTAGTGCTGTAATACCCATTAATGCGTATTTTTTTACGCATACGGACGATATGTACGCAATAGCCGTCAATGTGACAGTTATTGCGTACATATCATTCGTATGCGTCAAAACGTACGCTTATACTGAAGGGCGGGAGAAGATACTATTGGTTGCTTAGGATGTTGACTGATTGGCTACTCTAGAAAAGGGGAGTTTTTACGTTAGTAATTACGCGTAAAATTACGCGTAAGTGTTCGTAAAATTACGCATACCTAGCAATTACGGTAGACAGTGTAATTACGATACCACTCTACTGCTTACGCGTAAATAATTACGCGTAAGACCGTAATTTACGCGTAGGGCTTACGCGTAAATTTACATTGAATTACGATGTGTAATTACGCTCATGCGTAATTTCGGCCCAGCACTGGATCAGTGGGAATAAGAGGAAAAAATTTTTTTTCAAAAAGACCTTATAGTTTTTGAGAAAATCGATTTTTAAGTTTCAAGGGCGAAAATGTCTTTTAAATTCGGAAAATGTCAGTTTTTTTGCACAGGTAACAATAGTGTATTATTTTCATAGATTCCCCCAAGTGGGAAGAGTTTTACTTACTTCGTTCTGAGTGTGGGAAATATAAAAAAAAAACGACGTGGGGTCCCCCCTCCCAGACCTCTTTAACCCCTTGTCCCCCATGCAGGCTGGGATAGCCAGAATGCGGAGCACCGGCCGCGTGGGGCTCCGCACCCTGACTATACCAGCCCGCATGGTCCATGGATTGGGGGGGTCTCGGAAGGGGAGGGGCAGCCAAGCTTTCCCCTCCCCCTCCGAGCCCTTGTCCAATCCAAGGACAAGGGGCTCTTCTCCACCTCCGATGGGCGGTGGAGGTGGAGGCCGCGATTTCCTGGGGGGGAGGTTCATGGTGGAATCTGGGAGTCCCCTTTAAAAAGGGGTCCCCCAGATGCCCACCCCCCCCTCCCAGGAGAAATGAGTATAGAGGTACTTGTACCCCTTACCCATTTCCTTTAAGAGTTAAAAGTAAATAAACACACAGACACTTAGAAAAAGTATTTTAATTGAACAAAAAACATAACCACGAAAAAAGTCCTTTAATATTCTTAATTAACCATTAATACTTACCTGTCCCTTTAAAAGCCAGTTCCCACGCAATATCCTCGGAAATATACTAAACAGTTACAATATAACAAAGTTATTACAATGTAACAACTTTGTTACATTGTAACTACGCCGCACCCGACGCCACTCGCCGCTCAGCCGCCGCACCCGCACGCACCCGACAGAGCTCTGAGCTATATAGCTCAGAGCTCCCTAAGCATCTTTGTATTTGGGCTCCAAGGAGCCCCATTGGTCCTTAGCAGACCAATGGGGTTCCTTTAAATCAGAAGGAACCCCATTGGTCTGCTAAGGACCAATGGGGCTCCCTGGAGCCCAAATACAAAGATGCTTACAGAGCTCTGAGCTATATAGCTCAGAGCTCTGTCGGGTGCGTGCGGGACGCTAAGTCCCCGCCGGCTCCCGCTGCCTTCCCCGCCTCTCCCACATGTCACCCACATGTCACCCACATGTGGGTGACATGTGGGTGACAGATGTGGGCGGGGTGGACAGCGGGAGCCGGCGGGGACTTAGCGTCCCGCATGCACCCGACAGAGCTCTGAGCTATATAGCTCAGAGCTCTGTAAGCATCTTTGTATTTGGGCTCCAAGGAGCCCCATTGGTCCTTAGCAGACCAATGGGGTTCCTTCTGATTTAAAGGAACCCCATTGGTCTGCTAAGGACCAATGGGGCTCCTTGGAGCCCAAATACAAAGATGTTTAGGGAGCTCTGAGCTATATAGCTCAGAGCTCTGTCGGGTGCGTGCGGGTGCGGCGGCTGAGCGGCGAGTGGCGTCGGGTGCGGCGTAGTTACAATGTAACAAAGTTGTTACATTGTAATAACTTTGTTATATTGTAACTGTTTAGTATATTTCCGAGGATATTGCGTGGGAACTGGCTTTTAAAGGGACAGGTAAGTATTAATGGTTAATTAAGAATATTAAAGGACTTTTTTCGTGGTTATGTTTTTTGTTCAATTAAAATACTTTTTCTAAGTGTCTGTGTGTTTATTTACTTTTAACTCTTAAAGGAAATGGGTAAGGGGTACAAGTACCTCTATACTCATTTCTCCTGGGAGGGGGGGTGGGCATCTGGGGGACCCCTTTTTAAAGGGGACTCCCAGATTCCACCATGAACCTCCCCCCCAGGAAATCGCGGCCTTCACCTCCACCGCTCATCGGAGGTGGAGAAGAGCCCCTTGTCCTTGGATTGGACAAGGGCTCGGAGGGGGAGGGGAAAGCTTGGCTGCCCCTCCCCTTCCGAGACCCCCCAATCCATGGACCATGCGGGCTGGTATAGTCAGGGTGCGGAGCCCCACGCGGCCGGTGCTCCGCATTCTGGCTATCCCAGCCTGCATGGGGGACAAGGGGTTAAAGAGGTCTGGGAGGGGGGACCCCACGTCGTTTTTTTTTATATTTCCCACACTCAGAACGAAGTAAGTAAAACTCTTCCCACTTGGGGGAATCTATGAAAATAATACACTATTGTTACCTGTGCAAAAAAAACTGACATTTTCCGAATTTAAAAGACATTTTCGCCCTTGAAACTTAAAAATCGATTTTCTCAAAAACTATAAGGTCTTTTTGAAAAAAATTTTTTTCCTCTTATTCCCACTGATCCCCTTAATATACCCTAGGAATTTGGTGTTCCTAAACTTTAAGCAGGCTTTGCTATTAACCGTTAAAGTCGGCGTGTTTTTAAATGTATACATTTTTACTTTGAAACTTTAACATCGATTTTCTCAAAAACTATAAGGTCTTTTTGAAAAAAAAAATTTTCCTCTTATTCCTCCTGATCTCCTTAATATATTCTCCAAATTTGAGGCTCTTAGCATTTAAGGGGACTTTGCTATTAACCCTTAAAGTCGGCGGCTTTTTTATATTATACGGAGCGTTACGGTTTAACGCGAAATTACGGTAGCGTTTAATGCGAAATTACGGCATGAACCCACTGTAATGCGAAAATTACGCGAAAAATTACGCTTACGCGAAATTTCGCGAAATCCTTCTTCATTACGATTATGTACTTACAGCCATAATCGTAATTACACTAATTACGCGAAATTTCGCGAAATCGTAATTAGGTCATTACGCTCATCTCTATTGAGGCGTCCATGCAAAAAGGGCGTCGGGAAAAAAGGGCGTGTGGTATAAACGATAAGCGATAATAGCGTTTATAAAAATATTGCGTTTTATTTTGTTTATAATAATGTTTTACAAATTAAAAAACATTTAATAATGTGTGTGAAATTGCAAGTTGTGAAAACGATGATCTTCCCTGTTTTAAAAGTGAAACTTATAATTACGTTTGTTAAAAAAATGATAATATATGTATAATCGTTATAATTGTATAATATTATTTACAACCTTCATTTATAGTTTCTTCATGTAATAAAATCTGAAAATATTGTTTATAACGATGAAAAAAAATATACAAATACATTCATATTAACTGTTGTAAAACATTAGTCAATATATTACTAACATTTTACTACAATGAAACCTAACCCTTCTCTCACACAAAACCCTCCCTCTACCTATCCCTAACCCTTAGAACCCCCTGGTGGTGCCTAACACTAAGACCCCCCTGGTGGTGCCTAACCCTATATCCCCCCTGGTGGTGTCTAACCCTAAGACCCCCCTGGTGGTGCCTAACCCTAGGAACCCCCTGGTGGTGCCTAACCCTAAGACCCCCCGCTAGTGCCTAACCTTAAATCTCCCCTGGTGGTGCCTAACACTAAGACCCCCTGGTGGTGCCTGACTCTAAATCCCCCCTGGGGGTGCCTAGCCCTAAAACCCCCTAGTGGTGCCTAACCCTAAATCTCCTCTGATGGTGCCTAACCCTAAGACCCCCCTGGTGGTACTTAACCCTAAGACCTCCCTGGTGGTGCTTAACCCTAAGACCCTCCTAGTGGTTACTAACCCTAAGAACTCCCTGGTGGTGCCTAACCCTAAGACTCCCCTGGTTGTGCCTAGTCTTAAGACCCCCCGAGTGGTGCCTAATCCTAAGACCTTCCTGGTGGTGCCTCCTGGTGGTGCCTAACCCTAAATCTCCCATGGTGGTGCCTAACCCTAAGACCTCCCTGGTGGTGCCTAACCCTAAATCCCTCCTGGTGGTGCCTAACCCTAACCCCCCTTCCCCCCCGGTGGTTAACCCTAAATCCCTCCTTGTGGTGCCTGACCCTAAAATCTCCCTTAGTGATCGCTTTATTGTGTGGAAAATAATGTTTTACAAATAGTGACTGTAAAAAATATATTACAGTTTTGTGAGAGATCGCGGAAAAGCCGCCGCGAGTGCTACTGAGCAGGCGGCTGATTCCGCGTCCAGTGCGGCGGTTTGCACGCGGAAGCGTGTGTCTGGCGGCAGGGTGGAACGCGGAAAGGCCGCCGCATGCAACAACAGTCAGGCGGCTGATTCCGCGTCCAGCGCGGCGGTTTGCACGCGGCAGCATGCAGCTGGTGTGGCTGAGCCTGTTGGTTCACATAGGTTTAGGGCTACGCACGCGCATGTCAGAAGTCAGGACCTTTATGCCAGCAGGAGATGTGTCAGCTGATCAGGATGATCAGGATGATCAGGATGATCAGCTGATTCCTGCTGGACTCCTGATTGGCTGAGTGGTTCGGGCGGGGCGGCAGAGTCCTGCAACTATATATACAGCTTGCTTGTCAGTTGCTGGTTGTCTGCCGTTGCGATCACTACGTGGAAGCACTCAGACCTTTAGTCAGATCCTACAGTGTGTTAGAACCAGGTGGACCTGGGAATTCACACTTAGCCAGTTTACCTGTACTGTTAATCTGTGTTATTATTCAGACTAGTTCCAGGGTGCTGAGACCAAGGACCTCACACTCAGACTAGGCATTGTTTGATATCTGTTATGACTTATTGCTTTTCTGACTACTCCTCTGTCTTCTGATTCGGTACCTCGCATATCTGATATACCGTTGCCAGACCCTGCTTGCCTTAGATACCGAATCAGCCTTCTGTCTTTGTACTTTATCTGTCATCTCTGTTGCCGAACCTCTGCCTGTCTGACCATTCTCCCTTCAGTGGAACGTCTGCCACTGGAGGGTTATCTCTGAGGCTTGCCTCTCCGAGACGCCTGCCCCAAGCAGACGATTACTGCTAGGGGTCGAGATTCCTCACTCTGCCTGGTTAGAGGATCTCACGCACGGGTTTCCCATTCAGAGGTAACCACACCTCTGAGGAATTGCCGTGTGGTGGATATTTCCACACTTCTGTGATTTATATTACTGTCTTTATTGTGTTCCTTTGCTAGTGCCCAGAGGTTAGCAATATATCGGATTATCGGTGATACTGCAGATCATCAATAATCAGGTATATATCTGTATTCTTGGTGATACTGCAGATCGCCAATAATCAGATTCTCTCTGCGTGCTGATACCGATCGTTACAAGTTTACTTACTGATCGCTGTATTATGTGAATAATAATGTTTTACAAACAGTAAGGGATAACATTTTAAATAATGTTTTAGTTAAATACGATAGATATGTTTAGTATTTTTTAGGCACCTCTGCCTAACATATAACGGACCTACGCTGGTGTATTACTCCCGTTTTGAATGCCTGATGAAGCGGGATCTTGCCCGTGAAACGCGTCACGATATTGTTCGTGGAGTATGTGAATAAACTGTTTGTACTTCAAGCGACAGTTTCAAGTCCTTTTTTGAGTGGTTAGTCCACCACCGCCACCAAAATATTTTAACCATTTTATGCAATTTTACTCTTTTGGCGCCTCTGTATATCTATTGACTATAGAATGTAGTAGCTCTTATTGTTGGGAAGGGCCTTGTCTGAGATATCTTTGAGTGGCTGGATAGTGTACTGGTTAAGGGCTGTGGCTGGATAGTGTACCGGTTAAGGGCTCTGCCTTTGACATGGGAGACCAGGGTTCGAATCCTGGCTAGGGTCAAGTACCTATTCAGTAAGGAGTTCAAGGCAAGACTCCCTAACACTGCAGGGTGGCCTCTTGAGCGCGTCCCAGTGGCTGCAGCTCTTGAGCGCTTTGAGTCAGACAGGAGAAAAGCGCTATATAAATGTTCAGATTATTATTATTATTGACAGCCTCATGCCCCAAGGGATCATGCAATGAGGCTTGTCAATTATCACGTTTGTGTTCAGATTTAGGACCAATATCCCAGTTTCCGTGTTCTGGTTTAGGGGTACTAGTGCTGTGTTGGGTGTGTTTGGGAAACCTTGCTATCCAATAGATTATAGAAGATATCTGTAGTCATAGATGAGTGAGTACGGAGAAAGTAGAGAAAAGTGAGAGGAGGAGAAAAGAAAAAGAAGATACAAGTAGGTAAGTGTCGTGTCGAGAGCCTATCCCGGGAATGAAGCTTTATTGTCCAAATGCCAAGGGGGGGAATAGAGGCCCAGCGTGAAGAGAGTGGATCAGGTAAGTTACAGGCATGAGTTAAGTTTTCACAGTCCTCCTACAAATCTAGTGTATTGTTCAAGTACTGTTAAGGTGTGTCCTGTCCATCCACAAGGGATCGATAGTGGTCTGATTCTTTAAATTCGAACCAGCCGAACCAGGTCTTCCAATATTGTTCATGCTTTTCATGTATAGTAGCTGTAAGGTCTTTCATATAACTTATCCAATCCACCTCTCTAATCCATTCTAGTGCTGTGGGGGGAACCTTCGATTTCCATTTTTTAGCTATCAGGGCCCTGGCAGCGTTGATTAAGTGTCTCGTAAGGGTTTTTTTGTATCTGCGGATAGACCAGGTGTTGTGGTGCAATAAGAAGAACGCTGGGTCAGGTGGAGGGAGGAAGTCGGTCATGGCGTGTATTAAGTCCCTTATGTCTGCCCAGAATTGTGTAATCTTACTACAGGACCAGAATATATGTAGCAGGGTTCCTGCTTCTTGCCCACATCTCCAGCAGAGGTGGGAAGATCCTGGGAACATTCGATGTATTTTGGTGGGGGTGAGGTACCATCTCGTAAAAATTTTATATCCGGCCTCTTGGATTTTAGAGGAGATTGAAGACTTGTGTGAAAAGGTTAGGATTTTTCCCCATTGTTTATCTGAAAACGTTAGGCTCAAGTCCTGTTCCCATTTCTCTTTGTAGGAAGAGGCAGGTGCCTCCAGGTTGTTTAAGAGTGAATACATGAATGAGACCATGCCTCGCATCGGTCCCTCCTTAAGGCAGGTTTGCTCAAATACTGTTAGAGGTCTTGAAAAATTTGTTTTAAAACCCAGGGACAGAATATAGTGTCTAAATTGGATCCAGGACCAGTGGTCTAAAGTGGGAGAGTTAAGTGCTTGTCTAAGGTTCTGTAGTGTAATCCATTCTCCCTCAGTGAGTAGGTGCTGTGCACGTAAGATGGGGGTGGTTCTCCATGATGTGTAGCTAGTGGGAGGGAGACCGAGAGGGAATCCTGGGTTATCCAGTAGGGGAAGTAGGGGCGAGGGCCAGGGAGACAGCTCCGGGTCCCGCCTAAACTTCGCTAATGTTTTAAGTGTTTGATAAATCAAAGAGGCCACTGGGTTTGTTATTTTAAGTAGGGGGGCAGACCAGGGAGCATGCATGAGGTGTCCGTTCATGACCTCATTTTCCATAGAGACCCATCTCTTGTGGTGTGAGTGTCTATGCCAGTCTATGATTCTAATCAGGGTGGCTGCTGCGTGGTAGAGACGTGGGTTAGGAACAGCCATCCCTCCTTTCTCTTTGGGGGCTGTTTGGAGAGAGTATTTAAGCCTTGGTTTGCGGCCGTTCCAAATGAATTTTGAGAAAGTTTGAGTGACTGTTTTAAAATAGTGGGAGGGTATAAATATCGGCAGCGTCTGGAAAAGGTATAAGAGGCGGGGCATAATAGTCATTTTGATGATGCAAGTTCTACCAAACCAGGAGAAGTGAGGTTTGTCCCATGAAAGGAGGTCCTGTTTAATACGAGCAAGGGTGGGGGTAAAGTTAGTTGAGAAAAGCTCCCTGGGATTTGAGGTTATTTGTACACCTAGGTATTTCAAGGCTTTATTGGGCCATTTGAATGGGAAATTAAGCTGAAGTGAGGTTTTCAAGTCTGTTGGTAATAGTATCACAAGGGCTTCACTCTTATCATAGTTGATCGACATATTAGATAAGAGGCCATATTTTTTGAATTCACTTAACAGGTTAGGTAATGAGATGTGTGGGTTGGTGAGGAAGAATAGTAAGTCGTCTGCATAGGCATCTACTTTATGGGAGGATGATGGAAAAGTAACACCCTTGATGTCCGGGTTATTGCGTATTGTGCATAGGAACGGTTCTAGGGAGAGAGCAAAAATTAAAGGAGACAGAGGGCAGCCTTGCCTGGTCCCATTATGGATAGTAAACGCCTCAGACAGTACTCCGTTAGCCTTCACCCTGGCGTTTGGGCAGGAGTATAATGCTTGGATTAGTTTACACATTTTATCTCCTAGGCCAATATGGCGGAGAGTCATTTCAATGAAGTCCCAGTCCACCCTATCAAAAGCCTTCTCTGCGTCTGTGGATAGTAGCAGAGTAGCAGTAGAAGAGAAAAATGTGTAGTCTTTCTGTGTAGGATTGTGTATCCTCCAGACATCTATTAATTGCATTTTGTGGAGGAGAGACTTGCATTTTCGAAGTAGCTGTCTGAAGACCGGGAACTTTTGAGAGGAGGAGTCGAGAGAGGGGTCTAGTGCTAGATTAAGGTCTCCCCCTATAACTATGCTACCTTCCGCAAAAGTGTTGAGTTTGGATAGGAAGGCTTGGAAGAAAGTGATCTGTTGGATATTGGGGGCATAGAAAGATCCAATTGTGATTTTTTGATTATATAGTGTTCCTCTGATTAGGTTAAATCTGCCCGCTGGATCACTATATTCTCCCTGCAGGGAGAAAGGTGTATCTCTGGATATCAAGATAGCTGTACCTTTGGTTTTAGTGTCTTGTGGGGAGCTATAGTATGCTTGTTTATAGTATTTATTAAACAACTTGGGAGGTTTGGGGCCTTTAAAATGAGTTTCTTGCAAACAGATAAAGTGAGCCCTGTCCTTGTGGCACATATTTAAAATAGAGGATCTCTTTTCAGGAACATTCAGCCCCTTGGCATTTAGAGTTAGCAGTCTAAGTGACTGCTGGAATGTGAGTCCATACCGGGCAGGTCTCTCGACATTTCACATAGGGAAAGACATATGAAGAGGTGACAGATCGAGTGGCTGGAAAGAAGAGGTAAAAGAAATACAGAATGAAGAGAGGAGCAGTGTGTGTCAGAATCCACACATAAAACATAGGTGAAGTACAGACAGTACAACATTTACCTGTGGGCCACTTAGTGGTCCCAAAGTGGTAGTGTATTAACACTTTTATTAAGAGACTCTGGGTCTCCCGGGTATATGGCATTAAGCCGTGGGGTAAAGAAAACCACACCATAGGGGGGGGGGGGTGTCCCGGGGCTCCCAGAACCTCTACATGCATATGATAACAGTAAAGAAAACCGAAATGGCGTATAGCCGCAAAATGTAAACAACCTGAGTAATTCTTCCATTGCTGGGGAATGAGCTGGCCGCGAATAGCCCGCAGATGATGTATAAAAACCTTAATTGATCCCCTTCAGGGCCCATTAGTCCATTCCATTCCAAGCCCCCCCACCCCCAGAGCCCCGCACCGAGCACTCATCTGCACGCCTCAAGTTTTGTGTCCCTGGTGGAGTCCCAGTCCGTCCGCCCCCTCCCCCCCCCCCCCCCCCGGGGCTGAATTATTGCAGATTTTCTTCTGCTTTAAGAGGCCAAAATCTGCCCCCAAAACCTGACCTGCATAACTACCTGCATAACTTTGTAAGGCACGGAGGCATGTCTGCGCCCTCCGTGCCGTTCTTCCTGGTCCCCTCTGCTCAATAGCCCCCCGAAAGACTGAGACCCCACGGTCCGGGTCGGTATCTGCAGCCTGCATAAAGATGGCCGCCGGAGCTGGCCACGGCTGCGCAGCTCTAGGGCCAACCCCCGATTAACGTAACAGGCAGCGTGGATCAGAGGGTTGGCCCTAGAGATGCGCAGCCACAGTAGCGGCTATGCGGACTGCGCAGCCGTGGCCAGCTCCAGCGGCCATCTTTATGAAGGCTGCAGATTCCGACCCGGACCGTGGGGTCACAGCCTTTCAAGGGGCTATTGAGCAGAGGGGACCAGGCGGAACGGCATGGAGGGCGTGGACGGCGTCCTCCTTGCCTTACAAAGTCATGCAGGTAGTTAACTTTTTTACGTTTTGGGGGCAGATTTTGGCCTCGGAAGTTCCTTAACCACTTGAGGACTCAGCCTTTACCCCCCCCTTAAGGACCAGCGCTGTTTTTTCCATTCAGACCACTGCAGCTTTAACGGTTTATTGCTCGGTCATACAACCTACCACCTAAATGAATTTTGGCTCCTTTTCTTCTCACTAATACAGCTTTCTTTTGATGCTATTTGATTGCTGCTGCGAGTTTTACTTTTTATTATATTCATCAAAAAAGACATGAATTTTGGCAAAAAAATGATTTTTTTAACTTTCTGTGCTGACATTTTTCAAATAAAGTAAAATTTCTGTATACATGCAGCGCGAAAAATGTGGACAAACATGTTTTTGATGAAAAAAAACCCATTCAGTGTATATTTATTGGTTTGGGTAAAAGTTATAGCGTTTACAAACTATGGTGCAAAAAGTGAATTTTCCCATTTTTAAGCATCTCTGACTTTCCTGACTACCTGTCATGTTTCATGAGGTGCTAAAATTCCAGGATAGTATAAATACCCCACAAATAACCCCATTTTGGAAAGAAGACATCCCAAAGTATTCACTGAGAGGCATACTGAGTTCATAGAAGATTTTATTTTTTGTCACAAGTTAGCGGAAAATGACATTTTGTCACAAAAAAAAAAAAAAAAAAAAGGTTTCCATTTCTGCTAACTTGTAACAAAAAAAAATGAAATCTGCCATGGACTCAACATGCCCCTCAATGAATACCTTGAAGTGTCTATTTTTCAAAATGGGGTCATTTATGGGGTGTGTTTACTGTCCTGGCATTTTGGGGGGTGCGGAATTGTAAGCACCCCTGTAAAGCCTAAAAGTAGTCATTGCACTGTGGGCCCCTTAGCGCAGTTTGGCTGCAAAAATGTGTCACACATATGGTATCGCCATACTCGGGAGAAGTAGTACAATGTGTTTTGGGGTGTATTTTTACACATACCTATGCTGGGTGGGAGAAATATCTCTGCAAATGACAATTTTTTGATTTTTTTTACACACAATTGTCCATTTACAGCGTTATTTCTCCCACTCAGCATGGGTATGTATAAAAATACACCCCAAAACACATTGTACTACTTCTCCTGAGTACGGCGATACCACATGTGTGGCACTTTTTTGCACCCTAACTGCGCTAAGGGGCCCAAAGTCCAATGAGTACCTTTAGGATTTCACAGGTCATTTTGAGAAATTTGGTTTCAAGACTACTCCTCACGGTTTAGGGCCCCTAAAATGCCAGGGCAGTATAGGAACCCCACAAATGACCCCATTTTACAAAGAAGACACCCCAAGGTACTCAATTAGGAGTATGGTGAGTTCATAGACGATTTTACTTTTTGTCACAAGTTAGCGGAAAATGATTGTTATTGTTTTTTTTTACCAAGTGTCATTTTCCGCTAACTTGTGACAAAAAATAAAATCTTCTATGAACTCACCATACTCCTAACGGAATACCTTGGGATGTCCTCTTTGTAAAATGGGGTCATTTGTGGGGTTCCTATACTGCTCTGGCATTTTAGGGGCCCTAAACCGTGAGGAGTAGTCTTGAAACCAAATGTTTCAAAATGACCTGTGAAATGCTAAAGGTACTCATTGGACTCTGGGCCCCTTAGCGCAGTTAGGGTGCAAAAAAGTGCCACACATGTGGTACCGCCGTACTCAGGAGAAGTAGTATTATGTGTTTTGGGGTGTATTTTTACACATACCCATATTGGGTGGGAGAAATATCTCTGTAAATGACAATTTTTTGATTTCTTTACACACAATTGTCAATTTACAGAGATATTTCTCCCACCCAATATGGGTATGTGTAAAAATACACCCCAAAACACATAATACTCCTTCTCCTGAGTACGGCGGTACCACATGTGTGGCACTTTTTTGCACCCTAACTGCGCTAAGGGGCCCAGAGTCCAATGAGTACCGTTAGCATTTCACAAGTCATTTTGAGAAATTTGGTTTCAAGACTACTCCTCACGGTTTAGGGCCCCTAAAATGCCAGGACAGTATAGGAACCCCACAAATGACCCCATTTTACAAAGAGGACATCCTAAGGTATTCCGTTAGGAGTATGGTGAGTTCATAGAAGATTTTTTTTTTGTCACAAGTTAGTGGAAAATGACACTTGGTAAAAAAAACCCAATAAAAATCATTTTCCGCTAACTTGTGACAAAAAGCTAAATCTTCTATGAACTCACCATACTCCTAATTGAGTACCTTGGGGTGTCTTCTTGCTAAAATGGGGTCATTTGTGGGGTTCCTATACTGCTCTGGCATTTTAGGGGCCCTAAACCGTGAGGAGTAGTCTTGAAACCAAATGTTTCAAAATGACCTGTGAAATGCTAAAGGTACTCATTGGACTCTGGGCCCCTTAGCGCAGTTAGACTGCAAAAAAGGGCCACACATGTGGTATCGCCGTACTCGGGAGAAGTAGTACAATGTGTTTTGGGGTGTATTTTTACACATACCCATATTGGGTGGGAGAAATATCTCTGTAAATGACAATTTTTTGATTTCTTTACACACAATTGTCAATTTACAGAGATATTTCTCCCACCCAATATGGGTATGTGTAAAAATACACCCCAAAACACATAATACTACTTCTCCTGAGTACGGCGGTACCACATGTGTGGCACTTTTTTTGCACCCTAACTGCGCTAAGGGGCCCAGAGTCCAATGAGTACCGTTAGCATTTCACAGGTCATTTTGAGAAATTTGGTTTCAAGACTACTCACGGTTTAGGGCCCCTAAAATGCCAGGACAGTATAGGAACCCCACAAATGACCCCATTTTACAAAGAGGACATTCTAAGGTATTCCGTTAGGAGTATGGTGAGTTCATAGAAGATTTTTTTTTTTGTCACAAGTTAGTGGAAAATGACACTTGGTAAAAAAAACCCAATAAAAATCATTTTCCGCTAACTTGTGACAAAAAGCTAAATCTTCTATGAACTCACCATACTCCTAATTGAGTACCTTGGGGTGTCTTCTTTCTAAAATGGGGTCATTTGTGGGGTTCCTATACTGCTATGGCATTTTAGGGGCCCTAAACCGTGAGGAGTAGTCTTGAAACCAAATGTTTCAAAATGACCTGTGAAATGCTAAAGGTACTCATTGGACTCTGGGCCCCTTAGCGCAGTTAGACTGCAAAAAAGGGCCACACATGTGGTATCGCCGTACTCGGGAGAAGTAGTACAATGTGTTTTGGGGTGTATTTTTACACATACCCATATTGGGTGGGAGAAATATCTCTGTAAATGACAATTTTTTGATTTCTTTACACACAATTGTCAATTTACAGAGATATTTCTCCCACCCAATATGGGTATGTGTAAAAATACACCCCAAAACACATAATACTACTTCTCCTGAGTACGGCGGTACCACATGTGTGGCACTTTTTTTGCACCCTAACTGCGCTAAGGGGCCCAGAGTCCAATGAGTACCGTTAGCATTTCACAGGTCATTTTGAGAAATTTGGTTTCAAGACTACTCCTCACGGTTTAGGGCCCCTAAAATGCCAGGACAGTATAGGAACCCCACAAATGACCCCATTTTACAAAGAGGACATTCTAAGGTATTCCGTTAGGAGTATGGTGAGTTCATAGAAGATTTTTTTTTTGTCACAAGTTAGTGGAAAATGACACTTGGTAAAAAAAAACCAATAAAAATCATTTTCCGCTAACTTGTGACAAAAAGCTAAATCTTCTATGAACTCACCATACTCCTAATTGAGTACCTTGGGGTGTCTTCTTTCTAAAATGGGGTCATTTGTGGGGTTCCTATACTGCTATGGCATTTTAGGGGCCCTAAACCGTGAGGAGTAGTCTTGAAACCAAATTTCTCAAAATGACCTGTGAAATGCTAAAGGTACTCATTGGACTCTGGGCCCCTTAGCGCAGTTAGGGTGCAAAAAAGGGCCACACATGTGGTATCGCCGTACTCGGGAGAAGTAGTACAATGTGTTTTGGGGTGTATTTTTACACATACCCATATTGGGTGGGAGAAATATCTCTGTAAATGACAATTTTTTGATTTCTTTACACACAATTGTCCATTTACAGAGATATTTCTCCCACCCAATATGGGTATGTGTAAAAATACACCCCAAAACACATTGTACTACTTCTCCCGAGTACGGCAATACCACATATGTGGCACTTTTTTGCACCCTAACTGCGCTAAGGGGCCCAGAGTCCAATGAGTACCGTTACCATTTCACAGGTCATTTTGAGAAATTTGGTTTCAAGACTACTCCTCACGGTTTAGGGCCCCTAAAATGCCAGAGCAGTATAGGAACCCCATAAATGACCCCATTTTACAAAGAGGACATCCCAAGGTATTCCGGTAGGAGTATGGTGAGTTCATAGAAGATTTTTTTTTTGTCACAAGTTAGCGGAAAATGACACTTGGTAAAAAAAACAAACAATAAAAATCATTTTCCGCTAACTTGTGACAAAAAGTAAAATCTTCTATGAACTCACCATACTCCTAATTGAGTACCTTGGGGTGTCTTCTTTCTAAAATGGGGTCATTTGTGGGGTTCCTATACTGCTCTGGCATTTTAGGGGCCCTAAACCGTGAGGAGTAGTCTTGAAACCAAATTTCTCAAAATGACCTGTGAAATGCTAACGGTACTCATTGGACTCTGGGCCCCTTAGCGCAGTTAGGGTGCAAAAAAGTGCCACACATGTGGTATTGCCGTACTCGGGAGAAGTAGTACAATGTGTTTTGGGGTGTATTTTTACACATACCCATATTGGGTGGGAGAAATATCTCTGTAAATGGACAAATGTGTGTAAAAAAAATCAAAACATTGTCATTTACAGAGTGATTTCTTCTACCCATCATGGGTATGTGTAAAAATACACCCTAAAACACATTGGTCTACTTCTCCCGGGTACGGCGATAGCACGTGTGGCACTTTTTTGCAGCCTAACTGCGCTAAGGGGCCCAACGTGCAATGACTACCTTTGGGCTTTACAGGGGTGCTCACAATTTAGCCCCCCCCCACATGACAGGACAGTTAACAAACCCCACAAATGACCCCATTTTAAACATAAGACACCACAAAGTATTCCATGAGGGGCATGGTGAGTTTATAAAAAAAATTATTTTTTGTCACAAGTTAGCAGAAAAGGATACTTTGTGAAAAAAAACAAAAAAAAACAATTTATGCTAACTTGTGACAAAAAACAAAATCTTGTATGAACTCACCATGCACCTCACGGAATACTTTGGGGTGTTCTCTTTCCAAAATGGGGTCATTTGTGGGGTCTGTCCTGGCATTTTAGGGCCTCTGCAATCATTACATGTATGGCCAGTATTTCTGCTATACTCCTTATATTGGGCATACAGGTAGTGCATTCTGGGCTGAAAGGAAAAATGAACGGCAAACATCCCTTCATTCGCATCGATCAATGTGGATGAACAAATATCTGCCAAAAAATTTGAAACAAAAAGAAAAGAAAGAGGGACATAGAAGCTGCCACCCCAAAAATCCAAACCCACCAGCTCGTATACCCAGGCAATCCTGATTTATTCATCCACATTGATCGATGTGAATGGAGAAATCATTGCTTGAGTTCTTTTTTGATACAAAGTGCTTGCCAAAGCATATGAACCCCAACACCACACCTTGGCCCATATGCCTCGGCAAACGTATCTTTTTTACTGTGGAGGAGAAATCTCGTCCTACAGCGCTGCATGCACTGATTTTGTGTAACCTGACAGAAGCGCAATGCTTCTGTCAGGATGCACCATCAGTGCTGCAGCTGATTGGTCGGTCAGTCGGTCGGTCGGTCTGGATAGAAAAAAGAGAGAAGAAAAACGAAAAAAACAAAACAAAAAGGAGGGGAAGGCGTCCGCCTGGACATAGGAGCTGCCACCCCAAAAATCCAAACCCACCAGCTCGTATGCCCAGGCAATCCTGATTTATTCATCCACATTGATCGATGTGAATGGAGAAATCATTGCTTGAGTTCTTTTTTGATACAAAGTGCTTGCCAAAGCATATGAATCCCCAACACCACACCTTGGCCCATATGCCTCGGCAAACGTATCTTTTTTACTGTGGAGGAGAAATCTCGTCCTACAGCGCTGCATGCACTGATTTTGTGTAACCTGACAGAAGCGCAATGCTTCTGTCAGGATGCACCATCAGTGCTGCAGCTGATTGGTCGGTCAGTCGGTCGGTCGGTCTGGATAGAAAAAAGAGAGAAGAAAAACGAAAAAAAACAAAACAAAAAGGAGGGGAAGGCGTCCGCCTGGACATAGGAGCTGCCACCCCAAAAATCCAAACCCACCAGCTCGTATGCCCAGGCAATCCTGATTTATTCATCCACATTGATCGATGTGAATGGAGAAATCATTGCTTGAGTTCTTTTTTGATACAAAGTGCTTGCCAAAGCATATGAATCCCCAACACCACACCTTGGCCCATATGCCTCGGCAAACGTATCTTTTTTACTGTGGAGGAGAAATCTCGTCCTACAGCGCTGCATGCACCGATTTTGTGTAACCTGACAGAAGCGCAATGCTTCTGTCAGGATGCATCATCAGTGCTGCAGCTGATTGGTCGGTTGGAAAAAAAGAAAGAATAAGAAAAAAAAAAAAAAAAAAAAAAGCAAGCAAGCAGCAAAGCACTTCAATAACATTAACTTTTTAAACTTTATTAAATATGTTCAAACCGAACAATAACATTGGTAACCAAATATTAACTTTTTTGCTTACCTGTTTTTTTTTTTTTTTTGTTTTTTTTACCTGCGAGCTGAGGATAAACTTCTCCTCCCCCATGGGTCAATGTGCAAAGTGCAAATCGCACAGATATGTGGCGAAGTACATTATGCATTCTGTCCCAAGTGAAAGGAGAGGTTTCTGGCAGGCCAGTGTATTTGGATCTCTCAAAACCTGATGTTTGGGTTCACACTGCATACTGGCCTATCCGGTCGGTCGAGCCCGCCGCACCGTCTCGCCCAAAATAGATCTTCAGGGAATACCACAAGAGTAGCATTCGGCCTAGTAATTAACTGCGTCACCGTAGACTAACATGACTTCCGGGCCGACCCAAATTGCCGCAGAAGCCACACAGTAACGTAGGCATGCACTAGCGTTAAGTAAAGCACTTCCGGCGTAGGGGGGGACCGCAAAGTGTGACTTTTGCTAGGCAATTTGCCCTAACGCATCGCGCCAGTGTGAAATAGCACTGAGAGACCCTTGTGTGCCTACTGCTGTGTCTGTAGTTCCCTAGGTTCTAAAAGTGTGCCTTCTCGTGGTACCTCTCATAACACTCCCCTAGGCATAGGCCAGGCTGGTCAGGACAGCGGGGACAGTAAACGGGGGTGTCACGCCTTATTCCAGCCTTGCTGCAGACACGACATCTTTTTCTGGGGTTGCGTTGAGTTGGGGTACTGGGAATCGGGTAGGCGTAATGCCTTCCATGCAGCCGGCTAGTTGCATTTGGGGGTTGGGCTCTGGCACCTTCTGGATAGAGGAGTGCCGAAACAATGTCTTCCTGGAATTGAAGGAAAGATCCAGTTCTCCCAGCCTTACTGTAGAGAACAAAGCTGTTGTACATCGCCAATTGAATTAAATACACAGACACTTTCTTATACCAGCGTCTGGTTTTCCGGGAAATTAAATAGGGCCCTAACATCTGGTCATTGAAGTCCACCCCTCCCATGTTGGCATTATAGCTGTGGACGGCGAGGGGCTTTTCTTGTTAAATCTTTTTTTATTGAAGTTTTCATCAAGCAGATATTATACATGTTCATCTCGTTTGTACAGATATAACAGAGTATAATGTATAACAGGTTTGTATGTAATGAACAGAGTAATGAACAGAATAACAAAACATGTAAGTAACTTTGAATCTTCCTATGGGAGTGTTGTTATAAATTTGATATTGTGATAGCCAGGCACTATATAAATATAGAAATATGGAAATACATATATCCAGGCACATCGCCTCTAGTTAGGACATTAAATAAATTATTAGGGAAAGGGAGGTGCTGAGGGGGGTGTGGCTAGAAAACAGCAAAAATCCATTAACCCTTCGCACACTCACATGCAAATGTTCAAACAAATGCATTCACAGATTCACTCATCCAGGCACAACTGTTATCCCTACAGCTAAATTAAAAGCCAGGGTTTTAGTTCACAGAAGAATGCATTCTTATGCTTAGTCACCTATACTGCGCAGAAGTACCCAGGTAAACATAGGTGTCCTAACTCTGGCCCTGTAACATGCATAGTGCAGACATGCAAACACATTCATTGCATCAAACCTATCAATGGATTAGGAGCACACATCCTAACTTCCTCTCCTGGGAAAGACGGTGCATCTTACCAATCGCACAAGGGAGCTAACGTTATGTGTCCACGTGCACCATGCGCATACACCAGCATAAGCTGTGTGCATGCTGACAAATACATACAGGGGAAGGAGGGAGTGCACTGAATTGGACCCTAGCCACAGGGGTCAGTAGTAAAATGGAAATACATATATCCAGGCACATCGCCTCTAGTTAGGACATTAAATAAATTATTAGGGAAAGGGAGGTGCTGAGGGGGGTGTGGCTAGAAAACAGCAAAAATCCATTAACCCTTCGCACACTCACATGCAAATGTTCAAACAAATGCATTCACAGATTCACTCATCCAGGCACAACTGTTATCCCTACAGCTAAATTAAAAGCCAGGGTTTTAGTTCACAGAAGAATGCATTCTTATGCTTAGTCACCTATACTGCGCAGAAGTACCCAGGTAAACATAGGTGTCCTAACTCTGGCCCTGTAACATGCATAGTGCAGACATGCAAACACATTCATTGCATCAAACCTATCAATGGATTAGGAGCACACATCCTAACTTCCTCTCCTGGGAAAGACGGTGCATCTTACCAATCGCACAAGGGAGCTAACGTTATGTGTCCACGTGCACCATGCGCATACACCAGCATAAGCTGTGTGCATGCTGACAAATACATACAGGGGAAGGAGGGAGTGCACTGAATTGGACCCTAGCCACAGGGGTCAGTAGTAAAATGGAAATACATATATCCAGGCACATCGCCTCTAGTTAGGACATTAAATAAATTATTAGGGAAAGGGAGGTGCTGAGGGGGGTGTGGCTAGAAAACAGCAAAAATCCATTAACCCTTCGCACACTCACATGCAAATGTTCAAACAAATGCATTCACAGATTCACTCATCCAGGCACAACTGTTATCCCTACAGCTAAATTAAAAGCCAGGGTTTTAGTTCACAGAAGAATGCATTCTTATGCTTAGTCACCTATACTGCGCAGAAGTACCCAGGTAAACATAGGTGTCCTAACTCTGGCCCTGTAACATGCATAGTGCAGACATGCAAACACATTCATTGCATCAAACCTATCAATGGATTAGGAGCACACATCCTAACTTCCTCTCCTGGGAAAGACGGTGCATCTTACCAATCGCACAAGGGAGCTAACGTTATGTGTCCACGTGCACCATGCGCATACACCAGCATAAGCTGTGTGCATGCTGACAAATACATACAGGGGAAGGAGGGAGTGCACTGAATTGGACCCTAGCCACAGGGGTCAGTAGTAAAATGGAAATACATATATCCAGGCACATCGCCTCTAGTTAGGACATTAAATAAATTATTAGGGAAAGGGAGGTGCTGAGGGGGGTGTGGCTAGAAAACAGCAAAAATCCATTAACCCTTCGCACACTCACATGCAAATGTTCAAACAAATGCATTCACAGATTCACTCATCCAGGCACAACTGTTATCCCTACAGCTAAATTAAAAGCCAGGGTTTTAGTTCACAGAAGAATGCATTCTTATGCTTAGTCACCTATACTGCGCAGAAGTACCCAGGTAAACATAGGTGTCCTAACTCTGGCCCTGTAACATGCATAGTGCAGACATGCAAACACATTCATTGCATCAAACCTATCAATGGATTAGGAGCACACATCCTAACTTCCTCTCCTGGGAAAGACGGTGCATCTTACCAATCGCACAAGGGAGCTAACGTTATGTGTCCACGTGCACCATGCGCATACACCAGCATAAGCTGTGTGCATGCTGACAAATACATACAGGGGAAGGAGGGAGTGCACTGAATTGGACCCTAGCCACAGGGGTCAGTAGTAAAATGGAAATACATATATCCAGGCACATCGCCTCTAGTTAGGACATTAAATAAATTATTAGGGAAAGGGAGGTGCTGAGGGGGGTGTGGCTAGAAAACAGCAAAAATCCATTAACCCTTCGCACACTCACATGCAAATGTTCAAACAAATGCATTCACAGATTCACTCATCCAGGCACAACTGTTATCCCTACAGCTAAATTAAAAGCCAGGGTTTTAGTTCACAGAAGAATGCATTCTTATGCTTAGTCACCTATACTGCGCAGAAGTACCCAGGTAAACATAGGTGTCCTAACTCTGGCCCTGTAACATGCATAGTGCAGACATGCAAACACATTCATTGCATCAAACCTATCAATGGATTAGGAGCACACATCCTAACTTCCTCTCCTGGGAAAGACGGTGCATCTTACCAATCGCACAAGGGAGCTAACGTTATGTGTCCACGTGCACCATGCGCATACACCAGGGAGTGCACTGAATTGGACCCTAGCCACAGGGGTCAGTAGTAAAAAACCCTGGCTTTTAATTTAGCTGTAGGGATAACAGTTGTGCCTGGATGAGTGAATCTGTGAATGCATTTGTTTGAACATTTGCATGTGAGTGTGCGAAGGGTTAATGGATTTTTGCTGTTTTCTAGCCACACCCCCCTCAGCACCTCCCTTTCCCTAATAATTTATTTAATGTCCTAACTAGAGGCGATGTGCCTGGATATATGTATTTCCATTTTACTACTGACCCCTGTGGCTAGGGTCCAATTCAGTGCACTCCCTCCTTCCCCTGTATGTATTTGTCAGCATGCACACAGCTTATGCTGGTGTATGCGCATGGTGCACGTGGACACATAACGTTAGCTCCCTTGTGCGATTGGTAAGATGCACCGTCTTTCCCAGGAGAGGAAGTTAGGATGTGTGCTCCTAATCCATTGATAGGTTTGATGCAATGAATGTGTTTGCATGTCTGCACTATGCATGTTACAGGGCCAGAGTTAGGACACCTATGTTTACCTGGGTACTTCTGCGCAGTATAGGTGACTAAGCATAAGAATGCATTCTTCTGTGAACTAAAACCCTGGCTTTTAATTTAGCTGTAGGGATAACAGTTGTGCCTGGATGAGTGAATCTGTGAATGCATTTGTTTGAACATTTGCATGTGAGTGTGCGAAGGGTTAATGGATTTTTGCTGTTTTCTAGCCACACCCCCCTCAGCACCTCCCTTTCCCTAATAATTTATTTAATGTCCTAACTAGAGGCGATGTGCCTGGATATATGTATTTCCATTTTACTACTGACCCCTGTGGCTAGGGTCCAATTCAGTGCACTCCCTCCTTCCCCTGTATGTATTTGTCAGCATGCACACAGCTTATGCTGGTGTATGCGCATGGTGCACGTGGACACATAACGTTAGCTCCCTTGTGCGATTGGTAAGATGCACCGTCTTTCCCAGGAGAGGAAGTTAGGATGTGTGCTCCTAATCCATTGATAGGTTTGATGCAATGAATGTGTTTGCATGTCTGCACTATGCATGTTACAGGGCCAGAGTTAGGACACCTATGTTTACCTGGGTACTTCTGCGCAGTATAGGTGACTAAGCATAAGAATGCATTCTTCTGTGAACTAAAACCCTGGCTTTTAATTTAGCTGTAGGGATAACAGTTGTGCCTGGATGAGTGAATCTGTGAATGCATTTGTTTGAACATTTGCATGTGAGTGTGCGAAGGGTTAATGGATTTTTGCTGTTTTCTAGCCACACCCCCCTCAGCACCTCCCTTTCCCTAATAATTTATTTAATGTCCTAACTAGAGGCGATGTGCCTGGATATATGTATTTCCATTTTACTACTGACCCCTGTGGCTAGGGTCCAATTCAGTGCACTCCCTCCTTCCCCTGTATGTATTTGTCAGCATGCACACAGCTTATGCTGGTGTATGCGCATGGTGCACGTGGACACATAACGTTAGCTCCCTTGTGCGATTGGTAAGATGCACCGTCTTTCCCAGGAGAGGAAGTTAGGATGTGTGCTCCTAATCCATTGATAGGTTTGATGCAATGAATGTGTTTGCATGTCTGCACTATGCATGTTACAGGGCCAGAGTTAGGACACCTATGTTTACCTGGGTACTTCTGCGCAGTATAGGTGACTAAGCATAAGAATGCATTCTTCTGTGAACTAAAACCCTGGCTTTTAATTTAGCTGTAGGGATAACAGTTGTGCCTGGATGAGTGAATCTGTGAATGCATTTGTTTGAACATTTGCATGTGAGTGTGCGAAGGGTTAATGGATTTTTACTATATAAATATAGTCATGACATAGTCTTCCTTAAGGATGGTGTATATTTATTCTTTCTACTTGTAGGTGAAGAGAGGGACCTATATACTGCTATCGGGGGGAGGGGGTTGGAGATAGAGGGTAAGAGGGGAGGGGGAATAGGATATAAGGGATAGGAAAGTAAGGGTGGGAAGGTATGATGGGGAAGGTAAAGGGTCATGATCAGAGGGGAGGGAAGAAAAGGGGGAGGTAGAGGTTTTTTACCACTTTGATGATGAAGTAAAAGAGAAGTATATATTTCTTACTTTAAATTATTTCTGTATAGATACCATAACCTGGTATTTGAAAGGCCTTATGGGCGTTTATAAGCTACTGGCATATCCAATTGTCAGTGGACATGTGCATATTGGGGGGATTTACCTTTATATTTATAGTGTATTTAAATATGATTGAGACTCTCTGTAATCTATCCAAACAGACCATACTGAGATGAAGGAGTTTGGTTTTGCCGGGTTTATTTCAGCTAGTTCATCCATTCTCATTAGCTCGTTCATGGCTTCATGCCAATTTTGTGTAGAGGGTGGAGTAGAAGTTTTCCAGGTTCTGGCAATAGCTGTTCTTGCAGCTGTCAGGCAGTGTTTAAGAATACCTTTCTTAATTTTAGTGACTGAGCCTGGGATAAGAGAGAGGATGGCTATTTCAGGAGTGCACTCTAACTCAGTTAGTGTCATTGTTTTATATATCTCAAATACCTTTTCCCAGAAGGGACGGATTAGGGGGCATTCCCACCAGATATGAAAGGGAGAGCCAGTTTCTTTATTGCATCTCCAACAAAGGTCAGAAGTGTCGGGGAACATTTGTTTCAATCTTGTGGGACATCTATACCATAAAGCTATGATTTTATAGTTCCGTTCTTGTAGCGTATTGCATACTGAGAGGGAATGTGTGAGAGAGAAGATTTTTTGCCAATCCTCCGGGGAGAATTGTTTGCCAATGGCAGTTTCCCAGTAAGATGAAAATTGTGGAAGACCTTTGTGGACAGTTGTCCTTAATAAATCGTAAGAAAGAGATAGCAAATGCTCTGGTTTAGTATGAGCTGAGTATAATTGTTCAAATTTTGTGAGGGCTCTATCTGAGTATCCAAGAGACTTACAGGTCTGTATGAATCCCTTTAGCTGTCTGTATAATAGCCAGTTCTGATTATCAAAGGAGACTATATTGGGGTTAGAGTGTATGACTTCTCTAATTGTGGGCCAGTCCTTTCTATCCCACTGAAATATCTGTTGTTTTTTGTTCCCTTCCATGAATAAAGGGTTCCCAAACAAAGGCATCAGAGGACTAATAGAAGGGGCTAAATTAAGATTAGTCTGAATCTGTCTCCAGCACTTTAGAGTGTGTTTGCTTAGATAAGGAGTGTCTAGGCCTGGGGAGTTTATATGATTGGGGATCCAGGGAAGAGTTTTCAGGCTATAGTTGGATATAGATTCTTCAAAATATGTTTCCCTCTTATCGGTTTTGGAGAAATTCCAATCAATAATCCTGGCCAGATGTGCTGCCTTATAGTAGAGATGAAGGTCTGGTAATCCAAGGCCTCCTTCCTGTTTGGATCTGGTCAGTAATTTGTATTTTATGCGTGGTCTACCTGGAGACCAGATAAATTTGGTCACCATGGATTTTAGGGATTTAAAGAAAGTCATGGGAAGAGTAATCGGGATTGTTTGGAATTTATATAATAGCTTAGGAAGTGTATCCATCTTAATAATGTTGATTTTACTTGTGAGCGACAGGGGCAGACCTGACCAGGATTGTAGCTGGGTTTGGACCTCTCTGAGCAATGGGATAAAGTTAAGTGAATAAAGCTTATTTAGGTCTTTTGGGATCTGAACTCCTAGGTATTGTATGGCCGAGTCCTGCCATCTGAATTGAAAGGAGGGGCTCAATGCCTCTGTCGTGTGTGAATGAAGAGAGATGTCTAGTGCTTCAGTTTTTGATAAATTTACTTTAAAGTTACTGAGTTCCCCGAACTCTTGGAATTCTTTTAGAACAAGTGGGAGGGATGTAATTGGTTGGGTTATGTATATTAGTAAATCATCAGCATACAGTGCTACTTTATGTATGTCTCTCCCAATTGTTACTCCATGGATTCCAGAGTTTAGTCTTAAGGCATTGGCTAAGTGTTCCATTACTAATACATAAAGTAGGGGGGAAAGAGGGCATCCTTGGCGGGTGCCGTTTCGTATCTGGAAGGAGTCGGATAACGTGCCATTTATTCTTATACGGGCAGAGGGGTTTGTATAAAGGGCCATGACTCTATTTATAAAGGATTCACCCAATCCTATTTGTGACAGGGTGGCCTGAAGAAACCTCCATCCCACCCTGTCAAAGGCCTTCTCAGCATCGACACTTAACAAACAAGTAGGGATGTGGTGAGATTGTACATAGGAGATTAAATTCAGGGTTTTGGTAGTATTCATTTTTGATTCTCTTTTAGGGACAAATCCTACCTGGTCTCCACATACTAGCTTGGGGAGAAGTTGTTGGAGACGATTAGCTATCATTTTTGAATAGAGCTTCACATCCACATTGATTAGGGAGATTGGGCGGTAATTGCTGCATGAAGAGGGGTCTTTACCCTGTTTGTGTATTACGGATATGTGTGCTTCCAGTGCCTGTTTGGGGAATGGTGAGGAAGGGGATATGTTGTTGCAGGATTCCAGGAACGAGGGTAAAAGATATTGTTTGAATTGTTTGTAAAATCTAACCGTGAATCCATCTGGGCCTGGGCATTTACCTGTTGGGGTTTGTTTTAGAGCATAAGAAAGTTCCTCTTCAGAGAAATCTTTCTCCAATTCCAGTTTTTCTATTTCGGAAATGGTTGGGAGAGCTGTTCTATTGATATAAGTATGTAATTTCTCTGATACTTGTTCTTGAGTGAGATCTTTTAGGTTATCAGGAATATTATACAGGGTATGATAAAAATCTCTAAAGGTGGCGGAGATTGATTTGGGACTATATGTAGGGGAACCTTGTTTAGTGTGTATTGATCGAACATGGGTGTTGTTGGATCTAGGATGTAGCTGAGATGCTAAGAGTTTACCACATTTACCTCCTTGCTCAAAAAATAGTCTTTTAGTTTTATCTCTTGCAATAAGAAATCGTTTGTCTATTAATAGCTTTAGTTGAGTTCTGCAATTCAACAGGGATATTGCAGTTTGTTCTGAGAGATCCCGTTTGTGGGTGTGTTCCAGTTGTTTTATTTGGGCAAGGAGGTTTGCTAGTAGAAATTTGTCTTCTTTTTTGATCCTGGACCCATGTTTAATGAATACACCTCTTAAGGTACATTTAAGAGCCTCCCATTTGATTGGAGCAGCTGTGGTATCTCCTGAATGGTCTTGTGTAAAATGCTTGATGGAGGATTGAATTTCCTCAACACATTTTGGGTCTTTTAATAAATTTTCGTTCAGCCTCCAGGACCATTGAGGGGCAATGGTGTTAGGTAATTGGAAGGATAAAAAGATGGGGGAGTGATCTGATAGTAGTATAGAGCCTATGTCTGCAGCTGGATAAAGGTCTAATATGGAAGCAGGGGCGAATAGGTAATCCAGTCTTGAGTATGATTTGTTAGGGTTGGAATAATAAGAATAGTCTCTTGCGAGTGGATTTAGTGTTCTCCATATATCTAGTAGGCCGAGTTGACTAATTTTCTTTTTAAAACAATGTAAGGCTCCTAGTGAAAGGGAGTGTCTTCCGGATGTCGTGTCTGCTTTAGGATCTAATGAAAAATTTAAATCTCCTCCAAATATCACAGTTCCAGAAGCAAAGGATGTCATTCGGTTTATTAAATTGATAGCGAATGAGATCTGATTAGTGTTTGGGAGATATGTATTCACCAAGGTGTATATATTCCCATATAGGGATATTTTAGCTAAAACATATCTACCATTGGGGTCTGTTTGGTGTTCTAAGATGGTGACTGGAAGTGTCTTATGGAATGCTATGGAGACTCCTTTGGTTTTGGATTCTGAACTAGTGCTGTGGATCCATAGAGGGTAATTTCCTCTGTTTAATACAGGGGTTTGTGTGGTTTTGAAATGTGTCTCCTGTAGGAATAATATTTGGGAGTGGGATTTATGCAAAAAATTCAGTATGTTTGAACGCTTATTGGGTGAATTGATGCCTTGTACATTATATGAGCAGATTTTAATTCTAATGGGGGTAGCCATTTTGACTATTCAAAGGTATATGGTTTTTCTGGAAGGTGGTTTGTCCTCTAGGGTTATGTATGGGGATAGGGGAAGGGTAGCAGGATAGCCTGCATGCCTGGATAGGAATTTCCCAGGCTTGTGGGTGAGAGTGGAGAACCGTGGTAAGCCCTGTTAGGACCATGAGCTAGCTTTCACTTTTCGCACAACGTTTCAGCATAGTATTTAGGATCTAATAGTTTGTTTTAAGAACGAGCAGCAGTTTTAGAGCATTGTTTAAAACATTTCAACATTATAACCTTATAATTACTATAATGGAACTTATGTCAACAGAATAAAGAGAAAAACAGGTAAAAGTAACAGTCACAGTTATTCCTATTTGACGTCTCAGTATTTTAGCATATACTTGACCTTTGATGTATTGAAGGTACATCGGGTAGTCCTTATTGGTGACGTTGGTGTAGTAAAGTTTCTTGCATAGTTATCTTATGTACTAAGCTTTAAGAGTATAAGGTCAGGTGGATTATGCTAAGGACATCAATTGGAAGATATATTGGGTCTATCAGAGCCAATCCATACAATGAATATCATGGACCTGTGCTGTTGTTGCGGTTCTTCTGTCTCTTCTGTTTTCTAGATTGAGTAGATTGCCACTTCTCTGTTCCAGGAGGAGGATTTAGTGGATTAGTGGAGAAGGGCCAGTTTGGGAGAGTAATTTTAGGAAGTTCTGTCACCTCCAGGAAGTTAGGTAAGTCTCTTATGTTCTTGAATAGTGCCGTTTTACCATTATGGGTTACGGTGAGTTGAAAGGGGTATCCCCATTTATATTTTATGTCTCGTTCCTTAAGGGCTGCTAAGAGCGGTTTCAAAGCCCATCGTAAGAAAAGAGTTTGTCTGGAGAGATCTGGCAGGAGCTGTATGGTGTCCTCATTAAATAGAATGGCATCTTGTGCTCTGGCTGCGTTCATTATGTCATCTTTGACCTTAAAGAAGTGGACTCGCACAATAATGTCTCTTGGTCTGGTTAAGTCAGTGCTTTTAGGGCCTAAGGCTCTGTGGGCCCTGTCTAGTTCTATCAGGTCCGGTTTCTGTAGTAATTGTTGAAATATTTTCTGTACTGCCTTTTCCACATCTTTAGGTTCCACTGTCTCGGGGACTCCTCTTATTCTTATGTTGTTCCGTCTATTGCGGTTCTCCATGTCGTCCATGTGGTAGATGAAATTCTGCTGCTGGTCGGCCTGGGCTGAAATAGCTTTCTGGTGGGTGTCCAGTCTGGCGTTAATTTTATCAATAGAGGTTTCTATTTCTTCCACTCTATTTCCGATATGTGATATTTCTGATTTGAGGGATTGCGTTTCTTTTTTGTAGGTATTTTCTAATCTGGAGGTGAAGCGATTAAAGTCCTTAATGGTGGGTAGTGAGCGGATGTATTCTTTTAAATCTGCCATATCGGATCTTCCTGAGCCTCTTGATGTTCTTGAAAAATGATCTGAGCTGCTTAGCGAACTGTCAGAACGTCTGCTCCGGGACCCCCAGCTATCATGTCTGTTATATGCTCTTTTGCTGGCCGGTGGAGGAGCTTCATCCTCCGTATGGGATGAGTCAGGTGAGAGGTTACTACGTGGCCTTGTTTGCTCCGGCTGTGTTAGATGGGGCGATGCAGGGCCTTGATTAGAGTTATCAGCGTTTGCTTCCCCGTTTGGTCTCGGGGGTGGAGTGTTACGGACATCCGTATTAGCATGCGGTGGTGACAGCTGTGGAGAGCCGGGAGGGACCGGGTTGTGGCCTACCTTGTGTGGTGGCTGTTGGGGGCGGTGTTCCGGGTCTGATGACGGGGAGCCCGTGTCTCTGGAGGCCCTCTCATTCCTCTCCGGTAAGCTTACTGTGCCCGGCGAGCGGCTTCTATGGTTGTTTGTTATGGTAGACTGTTGTGAGGTTGAGGGTCGGGCGCCATGCTGCGACTCTTTCTGAGGAGCAGGCGCCATCTTGGAGGCCTTAGATTTTCCCGTGCCAGGCTTAGACTTGAATAACTCCGGGATTGTGCCGGTTTCAGCAGTCCGGGGGTCTTTGGCAGATGCATTCTTCGTTCGCCTTGACATTTTTGTAATTTGAGAGGTTATTCTGCTGCTCGTTCTGTTTAAGTGCGTTGTGTGGAGCGGGAGCTCTTTGGGTTTAGCTGCTCATGTCTCCGTGGCTAGCCACGCCCCCGGCGAGGGGCTTTTCAATGACCTCTGTTGCCCGTGTAATTTGTACTGTCGTGTCTGTGTGAATGGTAGACAGAAGGTAAACGTCCCTCTTGTCCTTCCATTTCACCGAGAGCAAGTCATCGGTACACAAGGCGGCCCTCTCCCCCCGTTGAAGTCTGGTGTTAACGAGCCATTGGGGGAAGCCCCGGCGACTAGGCCGCACGGTGCCACAGCATCGGATTCCTTCTAACTTTAAGTGCTGAAAGAGGGCCACACTTGTGTAAAAGTTGTCCACATAAAGATGGTACCCCTTCTGGAACAAGGGTGACACCAAGTCCCACACAATCTTTCCACTGCTCCCCAGGTAGTCAGGACATCCGACCGGCTCCAATTTTGAGTCTTTTCCCTCATAGACCCTAAAACGAGATGTATAGCCTGTGGCCCTATCACAGAGCTTATACAGTTTCACCCCATACCGGGCGCGCTTGCTTGGGATGTACTGTTTGATGCCAAGGCGCCCGGTAAAATGTACGAGGGACTCATCTACACAGATGTTCTGTTGAGGGGGAATAAGCATCTGCAAATGTGGATGACAGGTGGTCTATGAGGGGCCGAATTTTGTGGAGCCGGTCATAAGCTGGGTGGTCTCTTTCATGACAGGTGTCGTTGTCATTGAAACGCAGGAAGCGCAGGATGATCTCAAATCGCGTCCTGGACATGGCAGCAGAGAACACGGGCATGTTATGTATTTGGCGTGTAGACCAATAAGAGCGCAATACATTTTTTTTAGTAATACCCATGTTGAGGAGAAGGCCCAAAAAAATTTTAAGTTCGGAAACTTGGAGTAGTTTCCACCGAAAAGGCTGGGCGTGGCAGCTTTTCGGATGGGCGGTTATAAATTGTGTGGCATATAGGTTGGTCTCAGCCACAATTAAGTCAAGGAGATCCTGGGTGAGGAACAGTTCAAAAAAGTCTAGGGCCGATCCTAGTTCAACTGTCTCCACCTGGACTCCAGACTGGGCGGTGAAAGGGGGCAGTATGGGTGCGGCGGGATCAGGGGAATGCCAATCAGGGTTTGCCAGCACCTCTGGAAAACCAATGGGAGTACGGGCCCGTCTACTTGGTGGCTGCGGATCGGATCTTAATTCACGTACCACCGAACCAGTTTCTACTTCCAGGATGGTGTCCTCCACTTCATCAGGGTCTTCTGCGGAAGTACTGGTGTTGATTGGCCCAGGAGATGCTGCGCTGCTGGTGCATGCCTCACCAAGAAAAATCAGATCAGCGCCACTCTGCTGCCCTTGAGACTGATCTTCCGCCACCTGCAGTCCAGTGACATGGGGTGTGGTACGCCTGGCTCTAGCCGGGACCTCAACCTCGTCATCGGAACTATCGGTCAGAGAGCCACTGCTGTCTACAGGATCGTACTCTGAACCCGAAGATTCGTCGAATAAGTCGACCCAATCATCCTCATCCGACTGGTCCATGTACCTGTAGATGTCTTCATTGGAAAACCTCTTTTTTGCCATGGTGGCCTGCTAAATTTAGGAGGTATTCCTCTGAGACTACCCAGGAAAAGAGCACCTACCTAGCGAAAGGGAGTACTTGAGAGGTAGAAAGCTGTGGTCACTGAGTTTAGATTAAAAAAAAATCAAAACTGATGTTTACAGTGCCACAGTGTTTTTTGCAGTGATCAGAAAAAAATTCTGTCACTGCGGTGGGGCAGGCTGAACGCAGTGCAGGGGAACGATCAGGTCTGATCGGGCAAACACTGCGTTTTTTTGTGGATCCTAGTGACCCTAATATAGATCTGACTGTGATCACTAATAATCACTTACAGATACTATATAGTACCAATGCTGATTAGCGACAGTGATGACGCTAATTAGTGACTGTGGTGCAGTGGGCTGAGCACTAACTGACACTAACAACCCTTTTGCTTAGCTAACTGGCCTAACTGTTTGTTACCACTAGTGATACTAAAAAAGTTTTTAGATCACTAGGATAGTGATGGTGATGGTGAGGGGGGGAGGAGGGGGGGGGTTGGGGATCAGAGAGCAATCACAAATAATCAAAAACAATCACGAGACAATTACAACACAATTACAGCAATCGGCGCAATCAAAGCCAATCACGGACCAATTGAATCCAATAACGTGACAATCAAAAACCAATTACGTGACAATTGAAGCCAATCACACGACAATCGATGCTAATCACAGGGCAAAACAGCCAATCAGTGGGCAATTGGCACAATCAAAACCAATTACGGGCAATTGAAGCCAATCACGCGACAATCGAAGCCCAATTACGTGACAATCGAAGCCAATCACACGACAATCGATGCCAATCACAGTGCAATTGAGACAATTGTAGCCAAACAAAGCACAATCAAGCCTTACAGACAGGAGATCAGATACACAATGGCAGGGGGGAGAATATACGCAATCAATGAACTAGGACGGTGTGGGGAGGATCGGAAGGGGTGGGGGGTGATCAGATACCCCTAAGGGGTAGTTGGGGGTCTAATCTGATGGATAGGAGTGACAGGTGGTGATAGATGGGTTATTGACTGGTGATAAGTGGGTGTTTACAGGGAAAAACAGATGTAAACAATGGACTGCTGATGTGATCAGGGGGGGTGTCTCGGAGGGATCTGAAAGGGTGGGTGGGTGATCAGAAGCCCCTAATGGGCAGTTGGGGGTCTGATCTGATGGGGGGCAGTGGCAGGTGGTGACAAGGGATGATTGACAGGTGACGGATAGGTGATTGACAGCTGATCAGCGGGCAATTACACGGAAGATAGATGCAGTATTCGGGGGGGGGGGGGCTCGGGGAGATCTGAAGGGGTGGGGGGTGATCAGATACCCCTAAGGGGCAGTTGGGGGTCTGATCTAATGGGGGGCAGTGACAGGTGGTGACAAGGGATGATTGACAGGTGACTGATAGGTGATTGGCAGCTGATCACTGGGGAGATAGACAGATGCAGGGGAGATAGATAGGTTCAGTATGGGGGGGGGGTCGGGGGGGAGATCTGAAGGGGTGGGGGGTGATCAGATAACCCTAAGGGGTAGTTAGGGGTCTGATCTGATCAATAGGAGTGACAGGTGGTGACAGGGATTGATTGATGGGTGATATGGGGGTTGGTTAGGTCTGATCTGCGTGCTGCAGGGGGGTACAGGGGGGTGTCTGATGGGTGCTGCGGGTGATCGGGGGGTCTGTGGGGCTCCTAATGTGTGTGTGTGTGTTTGCTTACTGTGCCTGCTCTCCTCGCTGGTGGTCGATCGCTAAGTGTGACCACCAGCGGGAGGCAGGCAGTATAATACAGTTTGTTACGTAAACAAACTGTATTATACCTGTTCTATTGGCCAATTTGAATTTTTACAGCCCGCCGGCGCTGCTGATTGGCCGGCGGGCTGAAGCACATGGGGGCCGAAGAGTGTGACGTAGCGATCGCGCGGCTGTAGCCGCGCGATCGCTCGTTAATTAGGCTGCAGCCGGCGACGCAGTACTGCGTCGCTGGTCCTGCAGCTGCCACTTTGCCGACGCACGGTATAAGCGTGCGGTCGGCAAGTGGTTAAGAAGGCAAATTACACCAAGCTTTGATTTTTTTAGTAGGAGGTCTTTTTGGTCCCTTTTATCCACCTAAAAATTCCGAGTGGTTTAGGTCACCCTGAGCTGCTTGGTTACTCTGTTGTGCTGGTCCAAGCCCTATCTCATACAGCTGTATCAATCTCTGCCATGTACTGATGAGGAACAAAATTCTGAAACAGGCTTTCACATGTGGGTTTGATATGGCTGTGTAAAATTTAAAGCTACAGACTTGCTATACACCAGTGGGTCTGGATGCTTGCTTGACTTACTAAGGAGGAAAAGGAATGATTTGCATATTTAGTAGCAGTGCATTGTGGGTAACCACAAATGTTCACTTATAGCTGAATAATTGCATATTTATTTCTGTTTTAGGAAGGCAAATTACACCAAGCTTTTTTTTAACAGGAGGCCTTTTTAGTCCTTTTTATCCCCCTATACATTACGAGTGGTTTGGGTCACCCTGAGCTGCTTGGTTACTCTGTTGTACTGGTCCAAGCCCTATCTCATACAGCCGTATCAATCCCTGCCATGTACTGATGAGGACTAAAAGTCTGAAACAGGCTGTCTACATGTGAGTTTGATATGACTGTGTAAAATTTAAAGCTATATGCCAGCGGCTCTGGATGCTTGCTTGGCTTACCAAGGTGCATTGTGGGTAACCAAATGGCAAATTACACCAATACAGTGTGCGGTATTGCAGGAAGTGACGATAGTGGAACGCACGATGTAATATGGTAGAGGTGAGGCATCCCCGCCCGCTGCCTCTTACTAATAGTGGCGACTTCTACTGTGCTTAAGCAGGAGGGAGAGTGCACATGGGGGACCCAGGTGAGGGAGGGAGGTCCTGCTGAGCTTAAGCTGCAGGGGGAGTGCACATGGGGGACCCACGTGAGGGAGGGAGGGGGGGGGAGTTCCTGCTGAGCTTAAGCTGGAAGTAGAGCACACATGGGGGACCCGGTTGAGGGGGGTCCAACCCCCCTCCCCACTGCTGTGCCCAATACCCCCTTCCTGCCCTCTACCCTCTTATGCGGCGTATGCTACGCCGCGGGTCAGCTAGTAGACTTTAATGGACAGGCAAACTTTCAAAACTACAAACACTAATTCTGGCCACAAAAGTGATGGTAAAGATGTTTCAAGGGGTCTAACACATAAAGGGGGGCATGGCGGAGTGGGAAACACGCCAAAAGTCCCGGGGAAAATTACGGATTAGATGCACAGCAAGGTTTTAAGGGCAGAAATCACATTGCATTGCTAAATTGGAGGCCTAAAGTGCTTGAAAACATCTTGCATGTGTATACATCAATCAGGTAGTGTAATGAGTGTACTGCTTCACACTGACAGACCAAACTCACTGTGTAACGCACCGCAAACAGTTGTTTGTGTAGTGATGGCCATGCTGGACTGGTGCGTACAATGGCGAGAGTGCAGGCGATGGTGGTTTTCAAGCCCATATGGTCGGGCTGAGGTAGCTCAATGAAAGAATAACAGCGACTGTCCAGCTGATCAAATTTGGTCTGTCCACAATGAAGCATGTGCCCCCCAACACACTCATGTAGGTCATTGCTTCGTTGTGATACGCAAACCCCTTCACCGTGGCAAGGTAATGATCACGAAGGGGAATTGACACATGTACGTGCCTTTTGTTTTGTTGTTGCAGCCGCAGTGCATCCAGGAAAATTAGGCAGGCATGTACACACACCAGAAAAATTATTATTCTTTTTGTTCAGGAATCCACGTGGAAAGGAGTTACAGCATCTAGCAAAACAAACAACACTCGGTGCACTGAGTGATGTTGTTTGTTTTGCTAGATGCTGTAACTCCTTTTTCTATTGCCTGAGGAAGCGGGCACTGACCCGTGAAACGCGTTGCTTTGTTTTATCTGGAGTTCGTTAATAAATAGACTGAATGTACAGTCGTGTTGTGTCTGCTTGGAGGAGTTAAGTCCACCACTGCCTCCTCTAATTACCAATTTTTAGGCTTTTCAGCTCCTTTAAAACCCCTTTTATCCTTTTGGCAACTCTGTTCTCTCCTATATAATATTGTATCCACCCTGGGAGGAGGGTTGCGACCCTTTTCTACTATCTACAGAGAGCGACTTCATACATATGTAGGTACTAGCAGCTCCCTTGCACAATTAGCTAGATGCACAATCTGTCCCAGGGAGGACGTTAAGGATATGTGCTCCTATTTCCTAGATAGGTTTTGATGCGCTGAATGCATGCATGTTTGTGCTATGCATGTTACAGGGCCAGAGTTAGGACACATACGACACTGGGCTACCTCTACACGGTGTATGTGACTACACAGGAAACTTTATTCTTGTATCTAAGATCCCAGCTTTTAACTTAGCTGTAGGGACAGCATTGATTGCTGCATGATTTTTGTAAGTGGATTCGCATAAGGATTTGCATGAGTGTGCAGAAGTTTGTTTTGATGTTTCACCACAGGAGGAAGGGCACCAAAGCAGCAGGCTAAACTGGTGCAGCATTTGATGCAAGCTTGCAAATGCTGCAATGCAGGGAGATCAAGCGAGCGCCTGACCGCGGTACTCTGCTGATAACCGCCGGTGCAGCAGCCACCTTGCTCTCTGCACACGTTTTCATTGTGGCCGGCACTATGGACTTTGGAAGCATTGGAGACGGAAAGAAAGAGGAAGCTTCTGCACTGGAGACGAGCTGATGGCTGCTGCGGTGTGAAGGCGAGCTGGCTACCTGGGAAAAGGAGGGATTAAGGAGTCATCTGGCTACCTATGCTGGAGGGAAAGGTGGGAGGGGTCATCCACCTACCTATATTGGGGGGGTCATCAGGTTACTACTACTGGAGGGAAGTGGGAGGGGTCATCTTGCTACCCATACTGAAGGGGGGTGGCTGGTAACAGTGGCCTTGGGCGGTAAAGAAAGAGTACAAATCCGGCCCTGATTTTAGGGAACAACTAGGTTTCCCTTCTGGGAGTTTGTCTGTAAGCTGTATTTGTTTGTAAGTAGAGCCATGTATTGTACATATTGGAATATGTGTATAAATGAAAAAGTGTGGGTAGCTCTGTGCTAGATCATTGTGCTATTCTGGTCACTTATCCTTGTTCCCTGTTCCCTAATTCCTGCTCCCTGCGTATATTTATATCTGATCTTCTAATGCTGACCCTTGCATGCTTGACTATTCATTTTCTTGCTGTTTATGTTAATCTGCACTTATACACATATTGAATGAATGGTGCATCAGTATATTGCTTTGTATATACCTGCTGTAGATAGATAAGGTTGATCTTCTGGGCAGTGGTATAGCAATAGGGGGTGAAGAGGTTGCAACTTTATTGGGGTCCTTGGGTCAGAGGGGCCCTCCCTCAAGCACAATATTAACTCTCTGTTGGTCCTGTGCTGGTAATGATCTCTTCTATAGATGATCTGGGTAGTAGTAATCATTAACAAACTGTTCTTCATCCCCTTATTGCACCTCTGACACTGTAGTTGCCATTGGCAGATTTTGATGCAACGTATAAATTGTTATGTATAGTGTGCTTGGGGGGGAAGGAAGGGGCATGTAAAACTTGTTCCGCGTCCTATAGCTCCTTAGCTACGCCACTGCTTCTGGGATCTGGGGGTGCACTGTGTGTTTTTTATTATACAGTATGTACATATTCCCAGGGTCGGCGCTACCATGGAGGCAAAAGGGGCATTTGCCCTGGGGCCCCGATCTCTGCTGAGGCCCTTGCAGCGCCAACCCTGCTTCATTCTGCCTGCTCCCCCCGCTCCCCGGGGCCAGCAGCTATAATGGCAGCCATAATTAACTATACCAGCGGCTGAGCGAGCGGGCAGCGGCTGTACTCTGAGACACGCTGTCTGCCTCCCACTCTATGACCCGGTGCGTGTTTACAAATTACACGCCGGGTCATACATAGAGTGGGAGGGAGACAGTGTGTCTCAGAGTACAGCCGCTGCCCATCCGCTCACCCGCAGGGACGGATTTAGGGAAAGGCCACCTAGGCCATGGCCTAGGGCACCACAGCAGCAAGGGCACCAAAGCTGCAGGCTAAACTGGTGCAAGCTTGCAAATGCTGCAATGCAGGGAGATCACCCGAGCACCTGACCACTGTACTCTGCTGCTAGCTGCCTTTGCAGCGGCCACCTTGCTCTCTGTGCACGTTTGCATTGTGGCAGCTATGGACTTGGGCAGCATTAGAGAAAGAAAGGAAGAGGACGCTTCTGCGCTGGAGATGAGCGGAGAAATTAGTGACACGGATGGCTGCTGGGGCGTTACATAGTTACATAGTTACATAGTTATTTTGGTTGAAAAAAGACATACGTCCATCGAGTTCAACCAGTATAAAGTACAACACCAGCCTGCTCCCTCACATATCCCTGTTGATCCAGAGGAAGGCGAAAAAACCCTTACAAGGCATGGTCCAATTAGCCCCTAAAGGGAAAAATTCCTTCCCGACTCCAGATGGCAATCAGATAAAATCCCTGGATCAACATCATTAGGCATTACCTAGTAATTGTAGCTATGGATGTCTTTCAATGCAAGGAAAGCATCTAAGCCCCCTTTAAATGCAGGTATAGAGTTTGCCATAACGACTTCCTGTGGCAATGCATTCCACATCTTAATCAATCTTACTGTAAAGAACCCTTTCCTAAATAAATGGCTAAAACGTTTTTTCTCCATGTGCAGATCATGTCCTCTAGTCCTTTGAGAAGGCCTAGGGACAAAAAGCTCATCCGCCAAGCTATTATATTGCCCTCTGATGTATTTATACATGTTAATTAGATCCCCTCTAAGGCGTCTTTTCTCTAGATTAAATAAACCCAGTTTATCTAACCTTTCTTGATAAGTGAGACCTTCCATCCCACGTATCAATTTTGTTGCTCGTCTCTGCACCTGCTCTAAAACTGCAATATCTTTTTTGTAATGTGGTGCCCAGAACTGAATTCCATATTCCAGATGTGGCCTTACTAGAGAGTTAAACAGGGGCAATATTATGCTAGCATCTCGAGTTTTTATTTCCCTTTTAATGCATCCCAAAATTTTGTTAGCTTTAGCTGCAGCTGCTTGGCATTGAGTACGATTATTTAACGTGTTGTCAATGAGTACTCCTAAGTCCTTCTCCAAGTTTGATGTCCCCAACTGTATCCCATTTATTTTATATGGTGCTAGACCATTGGTACGACCAAAATGCATGACTTTACATTTATCAACATTGAATTTCATCTGCCATGTATGAGCCCATATAGCCATCCTATCCAGATCATGTTGCAATATGACACTATCTTCCTGAGAGTTGATGATGGGTGTGAAGGTGAGCTGGCTACCTATACTGAAGGCGGGTGGGAAAAGGAGGGATTAAGGGTGTAATCTGGCTACCTATACTGGAAGGGGGTCATCAGGCTACCTATACTAGAAGGAATGGGGAGGGGTCATCTGGCTACCTATGCTGGAGGAAAGGGGGGAGGGGTCATCTCCCCACCTATACCGAAGGGGGGCGACTAGTGACAGTGGCCTTGGGCAGTAAAGAGTACAAATCCTGCCCTGCTCACCCGCCGGGAATAATAGGTATTTATGGCTGCTTGCAGGGCCCCGGAGAGCAGAGGGGTAATAGTGTGTGTGTGGGGGGGGGGGAAGCTTTGCGCTGGGGAGCCCCAATGCTATAGTTTGCCCCAGGGCCACAGGGCCCCTTAAACCATCCCTGCATATTCCTTTTTGGTTGCATGCATATTGATGCATAAATGTCTATATTTCTTTTTTACATAAACACATCTATTCACTTAATTCATGTTTTTGACCTCAGGATTTCCTGGAGAGCGATCTCCTGGTTCTGTGATCTGCATGCACAGATGGTTACACAATGTGAGACATAGAACGGCATAAGAATATGGTGCTGTTGACAATAAAATCCAGCACAGCGTCATCCTGTACAGATCACAGAAGCACCGTGAAATAGCAAAATGATGCTAGCGCTCGTGCAAGGGAGGCGGAGCTACAGACTGTTACACAATGTTAGACATAGTACGGCATAAGAAAATGTGGCTGCCGCTAGGTGGCACTGTTGTCAATAACATCCAGCACAGCATCATCCTGTACATTCCATCTTCTCTAACAGCACGGAAGCACCTCAAAATAACAAAATTACACTGTTGCTCAAGCAAAGGAGGCAGGCGGTGGCGACTCCAGCTTCACATTTTTGGGAGAGCACAAAGGGGGCATGATGGCTGGTTAGTGGGGCCCATTTGGGTGATTAAATTGATGTATACATGGTGAGCTTTAGATATTTTTTGTCTAACCCAGGTGATATAATTAAGGCTAACTAGGTCAGCAATGTTAGGAACCAAATGTAAACATCAAACAGAACTCAGAGGCTTTTGAGCAGAGCAGATTGTCCAAATGATGGTGTTATTATAAAAGAGAAGTTGGCTAGTTTGCTGGCATGCTTTTATCCTTACTTGCTAGCAAGGTGCTCCTGTGTGGACAGATCACAGACAAATCATTCCAGCCCCCAGTCTGTGTCTCACGACTCTACAAGCAAGGGGAAGGGAAAAGAGGCAGGATGGAGAGAAACATTCCTACTCACTGTATGCTGCTGAAGCCTGGAAACAGTCAAGGCCTGTTTCTTTCCACTTGTGCAATGGGAATCGCTGCAGAAAAAAATTGCATGCGGATGCAAATTTTACATGCTGTTGTATGCAAATTTTCATGCAAATTCACATATGATTTTGCATGGATGACTATGTATGTGAATTTAACCATGGCAGTGCCTGTGTGCTTTTCCATTGTTTCTATGCGAAATCGTATGAAAATTCGTATTACAATTTGCATACTAAAATCGCATGTGAATTACCTATTAAATACATTATATGCGAATCGCATAGCGGTATGCAAATTATGATGATGGCTCTGCCGTGCAGATTTTTTCTGCACAGAGAAATGCTCAGGATTTCTGACAAGTGGAAACAGGCCCATCTACTTGTATTGGTTATGCGAATCTGCATGCAGATTCGCGATAGTGGAAACAGGCCCTAACTGTTTATTACTAAGCAGGGAGAGGGCACTTGGGCAGGGAAGGAGGGGGGCACCTGGGCGGCGAAGGGGGGGCACAGTAATTTCCAGGAGGAGCAGTGCCCCAGTGTAGCTCCACCCATGGAAGCAGAGCTATAGCATGCCAGCTAGTGTTGGCTCTACCCCCGCCACTGATGCTGAGTCACCTTCTCAATCTTGTGCAAGGAGGTACAGACCCTCCAGACCACCTTATCCATAGCTCCCAACTGTCCCTCTTTTGGAGGGACAGTCCCTCTTTGGGAGCCCTGTCCTTCTGTCCCTCTTTCCTCCTCATTTGTCCCTCTTTCAGGACTTTGCCCCTCTTTCCATGTAAATATATATATTTCTCTACTAAACAATGTGTTTGATTGACTCTAAACATTATTCCCATCCTTTAAATTGATATGTTAATAATTTTAAAATGTTAATATGAAGGAAAATGAACCAGGATAGAAAGGACCAGTGTGGTTTGAATTATAAAACAACATATTTTCTCATAAAATCTTTATGGTATGCGTGACTAGGGGTGTGACGGGGCGTGAGCAGTGGTGTGGCAAGGGTGTGCCTTAAGTGTCCCTCTTTCTAATCTCAAAAAGTTGGGAGGTATGACCTCATCAGTCCTATTTCCTGATCAGACCCCCTTTCCCCCCAGCACCTCCGGAAATAATTAGGTGCAGGGGGGGGACATGGGTGATTGGGGAAAGGGATTGGAAAGTGTTAACGTAATTATTCCTTTTATAATGATAACCTAAGATCATTGATGTGCTTGCCTATTATTTTAACATTGTGTTGTATTTGATTAACAAAAAATGATTATAACACATGGCAGCCAATCAGGCTGCACTCCTTAATGGACTTCCCCCCCTCCCCCCCATAAAAACACAGCAGCGTCGGCCATGTTCTCAGTCTCCGGCTGCTGCTATTGTGAGAGGAAGGGAGAGATTGCTGCAGAGAGACAGGGACAGTTAGCTAGGCTGTTTTCTTTATTGCTGGAAGCCCAAAACAAAAGCCCTTTTGAGGGCTCATATTGTTCAATTATTGTGTGTGTTAGGGTTGCCGCGATTTACCGGTATTACGGTATATCACGGTTTTACAATGCATGATAACCGTACCGTGCACTTTTAGGAAATACCGGTTTAGGCTGCATTTCCGCATCCACCGCTCCGGCATTGTCCTGCTCTCCGTCTCCCTCGGCAAGCTCCCAAAGCTAGTTTACATTGCGGGAGGCTTGCCGACATGTGTGCAGCAGACTCTGGGTGGTGAAGTGCGTCCTGTGATGACGCGGCTGGAGCGCACACAGAGATCTTTTTCCCCCTGCAATGTATCTGCTTGTGTTTTTTTTTTTTTAATTGTGGACTGTACCACAAGAGCAGAGGGGGAGACACCAGGCGATTCAAAAAATAACTACACTAAATGAGAAAAGGCTACAGCCCGTTCTCCCTCCTGCTCGATGCACGCAGTCTCCTTCCTCCCCCGACTGCAGAGTTGAGCTTAACACTGATAAAGATCAGTGTTCAAAGGAATGGCCAGCGCTCCTCCCCCATGAAAATGAACACTGCCGCCCGCCCCGGAGAAGGAGAGAGAGAAAGACACACTGACTGCACGTGTAGGAGTTGAAGCTATGACGGCAGATAAGCAGCGCTGCTGTGGGAGAGGTGCAGTGTTTAAATGCAGCCAGTGTGTATATTTATGGCATGTGTGTGATGTGTCTGCCTGATATGTGTGTCTGCCTGATGTATATGTGTGTGTGATGTCTGAGTGATGTCTGCCTGATGCATGTATCTGTGTGATGTATGTGTGTGTGTGTGTTTGTTGTCTGCCTGATGTCTGTGTGATGTGTCATGATGAGTCCTCATGCCCACTGCTCCCCCCTGTTCTCCTCTGTCCCCCTACTTTGTAAAGAAATTCTCTGCTGCGGCTCAGCCCAGGACTGCACTTAATACATGTCCGCTCCCCCCATTTGCATTATATTTTTCAGCTCTGGTATCCTTTAAAGGAAACCAGAGATGCAGCATAGTGAAAGTTTTTTTATACATACCTGGGGCTTCCTCCAGCCCCATCATGAGCACAGATCCCTCCCTCGCCGCCATCCCCAGCCTTTTCTATCGCTGGTACTGAGTCCCGTAACTTCAGCCAGTCGCATCCAGAAATAGTACTACGCCTGCATATATTATTCTCCGCCGGAGAGCAGTGCGCATGCTCAGACTGGCCGCAACTGGCTGAAGTTACGGGACTCCGTACCAGCGATATAAAAGGCTGAGGATGGCGGCATGGCAGGGATCTGTGCTCATGATGGGGCTGGAGGAAGCCCCAGGTATGTATAAAACTTTCACTATGCTTCGTCTCTGGTACACTTTAAGATGTATAGTGAAACGCACCACCAGCATTTTTAAAGTAAAACTGAACTCAAAACGTCCTCCTCTCTGCTCAAAAAGATACGCAACAGCAATTTCTCTTTGTTACAGCTGATACAAATCCTAAAATAAATCTGCACAGTTTCTACTTCCTGATTCATGGAAGCACACATATTAACCTACTGTGCTTTCCAATGGCCTTATTATCTGCCTGCTCTGCCACGGGCAGTCATGTGACACGGGGAGAATGACAGCCAACAAAATATCAAATTGCTCTATTGGCGGGGGCGGAGCCAGCGCTCAATGCAGCAAGACGTAGACTAGAAGAGCTCCCGCTTTACCGCTGAATCCGAGGCTTCCATCCGAGGACATATCGATATTTTTGGCACCAGCAGAGACTCCACACCCTGGTGATCACACTGGCTACTCTTCCAAAGCGAAACAAGATGAAAGGGCAGCAAACTACCGCAGACAAACTAGCCCGATTCCAACGGACAGAATCACAAGATGGCGCCGAGACTGGAAATACAGCAGAGGCCGACCACGCCAATGAAAGTTTCAGCAGCGACTCGGAGCCTCCAACATTAGTACCGATTACAACCCCAGATACCGAAGAGGCAGAGGAACTCACATTAACTACTATATACACCAATTTGCTATCGGCCATATCCGAGTCCAAGACCTGCCTCACGAACAAAATAGAGGAGATGAAAGCCGAGGTCGGCCTACTACGCCACGACCTATCCAATCTGCGTCAGCGGACAATAGAAGCCGAAAAGAGGATATCTGACCTGGAGGACACTACCCGTCGCATGCCACGACAAATACAAGAACAACAAGATTCAGATGTGGCGACATGGGAAAAGATAGACGACATGGAAAATCGTCTGCGTCGCAACAATATACGACTGATTGGCCTACCTGAGCGTGCCGAAGGATCCGATCCAGAGGGCTTCCTGGAAAAATGGGTAAGAGACACTCTGGGCACAGATGGACTTTCCAACCTTTTTGCTGTTGAGCGCGCTCATAGAATACCGGGTCGTGCTCCGGCCCCAGGAGCCCCAGCAAGACCATTCATTGCCCGATTCCTTAATTTTAAGGACAGAGATGCAGTCCTACGCTTAGCCAGAGACAAGGGAGACCTGATATATGAAAATGCTAAAATTCAACTTTTTCCTGACTTCTCCTTGGCCTTGCAGAAACGGAGAGCCACATTCATGGACATTAAACGCAAACTTCGGGAAAAGGGAATCCTTTATTCCATGATCTATCCGGCGAGACTTAGAGTGATACATGAAGGGAAGACTCATTTCTTTGAGAATCCGAGAATGGCAGCTGACTTTCTGGACAAATATCTATATCGCCGTAATTCCCCTAGAAGACAAGATCCAGATCAATAGCGGTGACTGATCGTGGCAAGTATACAAACTCTCCTATCCAACACCTAATATGGAGACAGGTCATTGATCTACTATGTTCCCTCAGGACTCAGAGTCCATACAAGACAGCCTGTACTATAATGCTGTCACGCAGTGAGTATAGTTACTCTTCTGCAGCCAGACTTTTATTAATGTCAGTTGTGCTCACTTAGGGGCCAAACTATAAAGCGTTAATCCTTCTTTACTCAGGTTGATGTTTAGCTTCTTATATAATGGTGCCTTTAATAACCTATGCAGCCCTTCAATGGGTGATATATATGTGTCTCAAACTTCTGAAGTGTACAGTGGACAATCGATATGCTGCATACCCCCGATGATGGAGTAATCCACACCTGGATGATGCTGATTATACTCTGTTTTGTGTTTATATACTGTGGAAGTTCTGGTTGTGGCCCCCCGGGTACACCCAATTGTAATTCTAAAGCTAAGAGTAGAATTAATCTCACTTTAACTAATATTCAGGTTTCAACATGCTATCTATTTGGGTTGATCGGTGGGATGACGGCCAGATGTTTTTGGTTATGTTTTCTGTGGTTGGTTGGGGGGTGGGGGAGAGGGGGAAATGGGGGTCCCGTGGGGAATGAAAGTGCATATACTTTTATTACTGTAAATATTGACCGATGCTGCTGGGAATATAAGTGTTACATGGAACTTGATCCTAATGGGTAGAGAACTCAAACTAATATCTTGGAATGTGCGTGGGCTGGGTACTTTAATGAAGCGGAATCTAGTATTCACTTTCATCCAAAAATATGACCCGGATATAATGATCCTTCAAGAAACTCATTTGACGGCAGATACAATAGGCAGAATAAGAAAAAATTGGATAGGCCAGTCTTATCATTCTATATATATGTCTAACTCTAGGGGAGTGTCAGTTATTATTCATAAGCGCCTAAAATGGGAAGTCCAAACGATTAAAATTGATCCTGGGGGTCGTTATATATTTATCCACGTTTTAGTGGACTCTCTCCCACTTAAAATTCTAGCTGCCTATCTCCCTCCGCCTGCTTCATTGGATGTACTTCGCCCTGTAATTCCGATGCTACTTAATGATGGTGTTACTTCTGTAATATGTGTAGGAGACTTAAATATGACAATGGATGATAACATTGATAGATTTGGACAGTCAGGAAATAGGCAAAATAAGAAAAGATCTCTGCTGGCAGAATGGGCCTCCTCCCTTGATTGGTCAGATGGTTGGCGGATGCTACACCCAGATAAACATGAGTACTCTTGCTACACTCCAGCGCAAAAAGCATTTTCCAGAATTGATCATTTACTAACTAATAATATAGCTATACAACGCATTGAATCAGCTGAGTATTTAACAAGAGGTATATCTGACCATTCGCCTCTGCTGGTAATATTGAGAGTAAATGAGGACATAATTAGGCCAGTGTGGAAATTTAATCCCTTCTGGTTCTCCCAATTCCCACTACCTGATCGTACAATCCAGCAAATATCTCAATTCTTCACTAACAATACAGACTCTGCATCCATACCAATAGTCTGGGATGCTTTTAAATGTTGTATGCGAGGCGCATTACACTCTACAGTTTCATTTATTAAAAGACAGAGCCAGGAAAAAGAAAATACACTTATGCACTCGTGCTCCAATTTGGAACAAGAATTCATCCGCCAGCCGTCTGACGGGTCTAGAAGGACCTGGTTATTGGCTCAAAGAGAGCTAAATCTATTCCTTAATCATAAGTCTAAACAGAAGCTTTTCTTTAATAAGCAGTCCTTCTTTGAAAATGGTAACTTCACAGGGCGACTGCTTGCTCAAATGGCACATGGTCACAGAGGTTCATCAATAATTACTAGTATAATAAATCAACATGGTTTAGTAGTCCGGTCTACACAGGAGGTGCTGCAATCCTTTGTAAAGTTTTATCAAGACCTGTATACATCCCAAACAACTAAAACGTCGGAGGAAATTAGAGAATATTTAGCAGACTGCCAATTCCCAAAATTAGCGGAGGAGCAGGTGAAAGAACTGGAGGCCCCCTTTAGCCTTGATGAAGTGGAAATAGCTGTGTCGTCTTTACAAGCTAACAAAGCCCCAGGCCCTGATGGTATCCCAGCAGACTTTTATAAGAGATATAAAGAACAAGTAGCTCCAGAATTGCTTAGATCCTTCCTAAGCATTAATAACAAAACAAAAACCCCTAAAAGTTGGAACCAAGCCACTATTATCGTTTTATTGAAACCAGGCAAGGACCCTCTTTGTTGTGCATCATATAGGCCCATTTCCCTGCTCAATGCAGACTATAAAATATTTGCTAAGCTTCTGACCAACAGGCTTCGTAAATATATATTAGATATTATACATACAGATCAGACAGGTTTTATGCCGGGCAAGAGCACATCTATTAACATACGACGCACTCTTATTCACTCTCAAATAGAGCATAATGTCACGGGAGACAGGGCCCTGGTATCTTTAGATACCATGAAAGCCTTCGACTCCATAGAATGGGAATTTCTATTTATCTGCATGGAAAGATTTGGGTTTGGTCCCAATTTTATAAATTGGGTAAAACAGTTATATACAGCACCGCAAGCTAGAATAGGAATTAATGGTCAGGTGTCAGACTTCTTTAATTTAAAACGAGGCACACGTCAAGGATGTCCGTTATCACCATTCCTTTTTGCTATAGCAATTGAAGCACTAGCTATAAAAATTAGAAGTTCCCCCTTATTGAGAGGCTTATCTATGGGATCACACACAGATATTATAGGTTTGTATGCAGATGACGTTATCCTATTTTTAGAAGATACATATAGTTCCCTACGAGAAGCAATGATAATTATAACCACATATGGCCAGCACTCAGGACTACGTGTTAACTGGGATAAATCATGCATATTACCACTAGATAAAAATTCAATAAGTCTATCTCAAACTGAATGCCCGCTGCAGATAGTTCAACAATTTAAGTACCTGGGAATCATTATTACCAAATCCCCCAAAGACTTTTACTCTGCTAACCTATTACCATTAATAACAGAACTGACATCTAAATGCAAAGCCTGGGGGAAGTTACCACTTGCAGTGATAGGAAGGGTTAATCTCCTTAAAATGATTTCCTTACCCAAAATTTTATATATTATTCAACATTCAGCCATCCCCATCAAAAAGACCTTTTTCACACAAATAAACAGTATAGTCTCTTCCTTTATTTGGGGAAATAAGAGAGCTCGTGTTAAGCTACAAACACTAATGAGGCCCATTACGGATGGAGGCTTAGCCCTCCCGGATTTTCACTTATATTATTTGGCTGGACAGTTAAGATACCTACAAACCTGGATGCCCGATCAAACACCTGATCTATCAGAGGCCCTTTTGGTACAATATGCCACTAATCATAATGCTTTTGCCCTGCTGGAGTCCGGTGCTAGGGGGGCCTCGCTTCCTCTTGTTCCTCTGCATAAACTGGCCATACAGATTTGGAGAAGCTGCAAAAAAAACTATAAATATACAGGTCTGCCACCTGAGACACCTCTGTGGGCTAATCCAGTTCTTCCACATCTGGTGTCTCTGCCTGATCCTATATTCTGGAAAACCAGAGGACTATATACAATATGTCAAATCATAAATCCTAATAAATGTATATTTACCTTAGCTGAACTTAAATCCACTTTTCAGGTGCCCGACTCCGCAGAATTCCGAGTTTATCAACTCAGGCATGCCCTCAAAAACCAATTTGGAATACAGTGCTTACCGATATCTAATTATCCTTTGATAGGAATACTTAGAACCCAGGGAGCTCAGGGTTTGACGTCATATTTATATACACATTTATTGAGTGGGAAAATAGAACAGCAGACCATGGCAGGAGTAACTAAATGGGAAAATAATGGTATTATTATCCAACAGGACGAATGGGAAGATTTTTTCCTTTCAGTCAAGCTATCATCCACAGCAGCTCATAATAGACTTATACAACTGTACATTATCCACCAGGCATACTGGTCTCCCGCAAGCATGTTTGCTAAAGGTCTGAAGCAGGATGATACGTGCCCCAAATGTGGTAGTGGAGGAGCAGACTTTTTTCACCTTATATGGCAATGCCCTGGTATAACAGAATACTGGAGGCAAATTATACTACAGTTATCAACTATCACAGGGATCACACTTACTATAGAACCCAAATTATGCCTGTTCGGCCTGTTGGATGAGATAGATGGTCAACATTACTACCGTATATTTATACGCGAAACTTTATTCTTAGCCAGGAAAGCAATTATACTAAAATGGCTCTCTCCGGAAATTCCCACAGTAACCCTATGGCAAACCCTGGTTAATGAAGTGATTCAATTTGAAAAAGTACTGTATTCACACAGAAAGTGCCCGCAAAAATTTGGGAAAATATGGCAACAGTGGCTAGACTCCCAGAGCACGGTTTAAACTCAGAGATGTAGGATATAGACGCGTTACATTTGTTTGGGCCCCCCCCCTCTCGTTCGCCGCTTCCGGCATCTTCTTCTTTTTTTACTTTGCTTACTTTTTATATCTCCTATTCTTCCTCCTTTTACTCTATCCTTTTCCTCTCAGGTTTAATTGAGCTATGAGGTTCATAGCTAGGTAGATTAGTACAGAATGTTATTTATATATTGACTTGAACATAATAACTCAGTGCCAAGGGTATTTTTCAATTTTGTACTTTATTGTATCAAAAAGCATATGTATAATGCATGTAATTCTTCATCCTCTGTATAAAAGTCAATGTATATTGAATATTAGGTGGGATGCAGGTATGTTGCTTGCACCCACCTTGTTGTTAAGCCATTTCTTCTGTCTTATCATTAATAAAACGGATTTAAAAAAAAAAATTGCTCTATTGGCAATTTTGGATTGAGATTTACTTTTGGTATTGTTGGTTTTTTTTGACATTTAGAAGAGTAAATATTTCAAGCATGACAACAGATTAAGGGTTTAACAAAGAGTTTGTTCAACTTTGACCTGTTCTCATTTTATAAGGGTAATTGTAATAGGAATAGTTGCGTAATACCGTATACCGTAATACCGTCATACCGTGGTATTTTTTTTGACGGTTATCATACCGTGGATTTTCATACCGTTGCAACCCTAGTGTGTGTGTGTGTGTGTGTGTGTGTGCGTGCGTGCGTGCGTGCGTGTGTGTGTGACACTGCATACAGGCCAAAGTCATTGCTGGGCCTTGCAGTTCTACTATCCTCTGCTATCTATTACAAGCCAGCACACTGTATATCATAAGTAGAGATGTAGCGAACTGTTCGCCGGCGAATGGTTCCAGGTGAACTTTGGGGGTTCGCGTTCGCCTGCACCAGGTGAACTTTTGCGGAAGTGCGATTCGCCCCATAATGCACTATTGAGCAAAACTTTGACCCTCTACATCACAGTCAGCAGGCACATTATTGCCAAACACACTGCTCTCACTGCTGGAGGCCCGCTCCCCCTCCCCCCTCCAAGCAAGGTCCTTATGCCATTTCACTCACTTGTCTGCCTACACTAATTAGTTAAGGGAGGAGGGAGGAGGACATGGGTAGAAGGAGGAGAGAGGAGGAGGGAGGGCCTTCAGGTATTAGAGCCCTTGAAACATGTTTTCTATCATTTTTCCAGCCGGTAGAATTTTTTCAAATTTTCAAAGTTCGCCTCCCCATTGAAGTCTATTGTGGTTCGTGATCTTTTTCGCAAACCGAACCTTTCGCTGAGGTTCACAAACAGGGTTCGCGAACCAAAAATCGGAGGTTCGCGACATCTCTAATCATAAGCTGTGCTTAGCTTGCAAATGTATTTGTGATTGAACATACTTTAGGATATCTGTATTTTACACACTGCATACAGGCCAGGCCAGGCCACAGTCACTGCTGGGTTTTGCAGTTCTACTGTCCTCTTCTATCTATTGCAAGCCAGCACACTGTCTATCATAAGCTGTGCTTAGCTCGCAACTGTATTTGTGATTGAACATTCTATAGGATATCTGTCTGTGTGGGTTACACACTAGTGGTGCTCAAATACCCCTTTTTAAAATTCGAGTTTGGTCGAATTCGAATAGTAAATTATTCGAGGTCAGTCGAATATTCGAGTCGAATAAATTTTACTATTCGATTCGACCTCGGACTTCGAGCTCACTATTCGAGTCGGTATTCGAGCTCATTATTCGAGCTGACTATTCGAATAGGCCTTAAATAGCTTCCCAACACTTGTTTTGAGGGTGAATGATGCAAGAAACATCTTTTTTTCCAAGTAACAACAGCAAGTGATTATGTGGGGATGTTCCTTTAAAAAAAAAAGGTGAAAAGAGAAGTTGTGTCCAGAATTTTGTTCAGTACTGTATATACTTCTTCTTCTTCTTCTTCTTTATCTTCTATATCTTCTTCTTCTTCTTCTATATCTTCTTCTATATCTTCTTCTTCTTCTTCTTCTTCATCTTCTTCATCTTCATCTTCTTCATCTTCTTCATCTTCATCTTCTTCATCTTCTTCTTCATCTTCTTCATCTTCTTCATCTTCATCTTCTTCATCTTCATCTTCTTCATCTTCTTCTTCTTCATCTTCTTCATCTTCTTCATCTTCATCTTCTTCATCTTCTTCTTCTTCATCTTCTTCATCTTTTTCTTCTTCATCTTCTTCATCTTCATCTTCTTCATCTTCTTCTTCTTCATCTTCTTCTTCTTCATCTTCTTCATCTTCTTCTTCATCTTCTTCTTCTTCTTCTTCTTCTTCTTCTTCTTCTTCTTCTTCTTCTTCTTCTTCTTCTTCTTCTTCTTCTTCTTCTTCTTCTTCATCTTCTTCTTCTTCTTCTTCTTCATCTTCTTCTTCTTCTTCTTCTTCATCTTCTTCTTCTTCATCTTCTTCTATATCGTCTTCTTCTTCACTTATTTCTCTTTTCATTTTTTTTTTAAAGAAATGCAGCTATTTTTGAGCGTAACAACAAATAGCTGGTGGCGCACGCATGTTGGAAGCGCCATTGTATGTGCTCCCTGGCAGTGGAAACACACAGACAGCAGGAGGTAAATTCAGCAGCAGGAGGAGGAGGATGAGTGTGTGGCAGCATGCAGTCAATGAGGCAGGCAGCGTGACATAATAGCCCTGGTACCTAGCGGTGATACCAGGGCTGTAAATAAACACAACCGGAGGTCCCAGACAGCGGTCGTGCAGCCCACATTGTGTCTAATACACAACTGGGACAACACAGTTTTCAACCCGGGCACCTCAGAAAAATTAAACCTTTTTTGTAATGGTTTTGTAGTTTTGGTTTTACAACCAATTACACAGATATATAGCTAATTTTTGACGTAATAGCTGGTGGCAGAGTGGCAGCAGAAGGTAAATCTGTGTACCCTGGCGGTGGGAAACACAGACAGACAGCAGCAGCAGCAGGAGGAGGAACGGAGGAGTAATTATGTGAGCAGCTATTGTTTGACGTAATAGCTGGTGGCAGTGTGGCAGCAGAAGGTAATTCTGTGTACCCTGGCAGTGGGAAACACAGACAGACAGCAGCAGCAGGAGGAATGGAGGAGTAGTGTGAGTGTGGCAGCAGGTAGGCAGCGTGACATAATAGCCCTGGTACCTAGCGGTGATACCAGGCCGTAAATAAATACAACAGGAGGTCCCAGACAGCGGTCGTGCAGCCCACATTGTGTCCAATACACAACTGGGACAACACAGTTTTCAACCCGGGCACCTCAGAAAAATTAAACCTTTTTTGTAATGGTTTTGTAGTTTTGGTTTTACAACCAATTACACAGATATATAGCTATTGTTTGACGTAATAGCTGGTGGCAGAGTGGCAGCAGAAGGTAAATCTGTGTACCCTGGCGGTGGGAAACACAGACAGACAGCAGCAGCAGCAGGAGGAGGAATGGAGGAGTAATTATGTGAGCAGCTATTGTTTGACGTAATAGCTGGTGGCAGTGTGGCAGCAGAAGGTAATTCTGTGTACCCTGGCAGTGGGAAACACAGACAGACAGCAGCAGCAGGAGGAATGGAGGAGTAGTGTGAGTGTGGCAGCAGGTAGGCAGCGTGACATAATAGCCCTGGTACCTAGCGGTGATACCAGGGCGTAAATAAACACAACAGGAGGTCCCAGACAGCGGTCGTGCAGCCCACATTGTGTCCAATACACAACTGGGACAACACAGTTTTCAACCCGGGCACCTCAGAAAAATTAAACCTTTTTTTGTAATGGTTTTGTAGTTTTGGTTTTACAACCAATTACACAGATATATAGCTATTGTTTGACGTAATAGCTGGTGGCAGAGTGGCAGCAGAAGGTAAATCTGTGTACCCTGGCGGTGGGAAACACAGACAGACAGCAGCAGCAGCAGGAGGAGGAATGGAGGAGTAATTATGTGAGCAGCTATTGTTTGACGTAATAGCTGGTGGCAGTGTGGCAGCAGAAGGTAATTCTGTGTACCCTGGCAGTGGGAAACACAGACAGACAGCAGCAGCAGGAGGAATGGAGGAGTAGTGTGAGTGTGGCAGCAGGTAGGCAGCGTGACATAATAGCCCTGGTACCTAGCGGTGATACCAGGGCGTAAATAAACACAACAGGAGGTCCCAGACAGCGGTCGTGCAGCCCACATTGTGTCCAATACACAACTGGGACAACACAGTTTTCAACCCGGGCACCTCAGAAAAATTAAACCTTTTTTTGTAATGGTTTTGTAGTTTTGGTTTTACAACCAATTACACAGATATATAGCTATTGTTTGACGTAATAGCTGGTGGCAGAGTGGCAGCAGAAGGTAAATCTGTGTACCCTGGCAGTGGGAAACACAGACAGACAGCAGCAGCAGCAGGAGGAATGGAGGAGTATTGTGAGCAGCTATTGTTTGACGTAATAGCTGGTGGCAGTGTGGCAGCAGAAGGTAATTCTGTGTACCCTAGCAGTGGGAAACACAGACAGAAAGCAGCAGCAGGAGGAATGGAGGAGTAGTGTGAGTGTGGCAGCAGGTAGGCAGCGTGACATAATAGCCCTGGTACCTAGCGGTGATACCAGGGCGTAAATAAACACAACAGGAGGTCCCAGACAGCGGTCGTGCAGCCCACATTGTGTCCAATACACAACTGGGACAACACAGTTTTCAACCCGGGCACCTCAGAAAAATTAAACCTTTTTTTTTTTAATGGTTTTTTGGTTTTGTTTGTAAAATAAATTACACAGATATATAGCTATTGTTTGACGTAATAGCTGGTGGCAGAGTGGCAGCAGAAGGTAAATCTGTGTACCCTGGCAGTGGGAAACACAGACAGACAGCAGCAGCAGCACACAGCAGCCCACTGTAGGTGTAAAATGTGTGGCTGCAGGCGACGTAATAGTCAAAGAGTGAACCAGGCTGGCTTAGTGAGCAGGAGCCAGGAGGTGGTAAAGGGTGGTAAGGCACATTAACGATGGTTCTTAGCCAGTTCATGTCCCCCTCTCGCCGACAACAGGGGCCAGGAACTCGCCTTCCACCCACGCCTAGTTCATCTTGAGAAACGTCAGTCTGTCCACAGACTTGTGAGACAGACGTGAGCGTTTCTCGGTGACCACGCCACCAGCTGCACTGAAGCAGCGCTCGGACAGCACGCTGGAAGGGGGGCAGGACAGCACTTCCAGGGCGTACTGCGCCAGCTCGCTCCAGATCTCCATGCGCTTGACCCAATACTCCATGGGATCAACAGGGGCATCGCTGTCAAGCCCGCTGTAGGACCCCATGTAGTCAGCCACCATGCGGGTCAGGCGCTGGCTGTGACCGGAGGAGGATGCTGCTGCATGCACCTCCTCTCTAGTCACTGCTGCCAGAGCCTCTACAGTCCTGTAGAGCTCGTGGCTGAGAGACAGCAGGTCTGTGGGGCGCTTGCTGCTGCTGGATGCAGGCACCTGCTGCTGCCTCTGTGCTGGCTGCTGGACAGTGGGGGTGGAAGGCTGGGGGAAGGCTTCCTCCAAGTGCTCAACAAGGGCCTGCTGCAAGCTCCTTATTTGTTGCGCTGGGTCTCCTCCTGCAGGCGGCAGGAACTGGCTCAACTTCCCCTTGAGGCGTGGGTCCAACATCATGCTGATCCAGATGTGCTCCCTCTGCTTCATCTGGATCACCCTGGGGTCCCTGCACAGGCACGTCAGCATGTGCGCTGCCATTGGGAAGAGGCGGGCCACGTCTGCTGGCACATCGACGGCAGTGCTGCTGTCCTCATCCTCCTCCTCTGCCTCGTCAGCCTCATCCTCTCTCCACCCCCGCACCAACTCAGCTGCACTGTGCTGCTCCCCCTCATCAGCAGCAAGGTCAGGGACCTCCACCAAGTCCTCCTCCTCCTCCCCCTCAGAGGTGGACTGTGCAGCTGCTTGCCGCTCCTGCTGGTCCAAGGCTGACGCTCCCTGTTCCAGCAAAGCATCGAGGGCCCTGTTCAGCAGACAAACCAGGGGCACCCACTCGCAGACCATAGCATGGTCCCTGCTCACCATGTTAGTGGCCTGCAGAAAGGGAGCCAGCACTAAGCACACCTGCTGCATGTGCCTCCAGTCATCATCGGGGACGATGGACGGGATGTTGCTGGTCTTGTCCCTTCTCTGAGCGGCGGAAACAGTGGCCAGGGCAAGGTACTGGTTGACAGCGTGCTTCTGTTCAACCAGACGCTCCAACATCGCCAGGGTGGAGTTCCAGCGAGTCGGAACGTCAATGATCAGCCGATGGCGTGGCAGATCCAGCTCCTTTTGCACGTCTTCCAGGCTCGCACAGGCTGCAGCCGAGCGCCGGAAGTGACGCACAACGTTCCTTGCCATTTCCAGCAGTTCGCCCATCCCCTGGTAGGTGCGCAGGAACTTCTGCACCACCAGGTTCAGCACGTGGGCAAGACAGGGGATGTGGGTCAGGCTTCCCCTGTCTATTGCGGCAACCAGATTGGCCCCATTGTCGGCCACCACCTCTCCGACTCTGAGGCCTCTGGGGGTCAGCCAAATCCTCTCCTGCTCCTGGAGTTTGGCCAACACATGGGTTGCCGTCAGCTTGGTCTTCCCAAGGCTGACCAAGTGCAGCAGCGCTTGGCAGTGGCGGGCCTTCACGCTGCTGCTGAGGCGGGGGGTTTGGCCAGGTGTGCCGGAGGATGGCAGAGGATCGGAGGAACCTGCTGCAGTTCCCCTGACCCTGCGGGGTGGCACCACCCACTGTGTTGCTGCTGCTGCTGTGCCCGCTGCTGCTCTCCCATCCTCACCCCCTTCCACCAAGCTGACCCAGTGGACAGTGAAGGACAGGTAGCGGCCTGTCCCGAAGCGGCTGCTCCAGGAGTCCATGGTGACGTGGACCCTTTCATTAACCGCGTGCTCCAGCCCTCGCTCCACATTGGCCATCACAAAGCGGTGCAGTGCAGGAATGGCCTTGCGGGCAAAGAAGTGTCTGCTGGGGAGCTGCCAGTCTGGGGCTGCGCAAGCAAGCAGCGCACGAATGTCGCTCCCCTCCTGCACGAGCGTGTACGGCAGGAGTTGGGAGCACATGGCCCGTGCCAGCAAGCCGTTCAGCTGCTGCACGCGACGGCTGCTGGGAGGCAGAGCCCTAACCACCCCCTGGAAGGACTCGCTCAAAAGGCTCTGGCGTGGCCTTTTGCTGGCACGGGAATCAGCAGACACAGCGGAGGAGGCCACTGAGGACTGGCTGCCAGAACAGGCCTCAGTGTCGGCGGCTGGAGTTGCAGAGGGGGGAGGAGCAGTGCGTTTCCGCACTCCTGCTGGTGCTGCTGGAGGAGCAGGAGGGCGGGTGGCTGCTGTTGCTGCTGCTGCTGCTGCTGAAGGCTGTGCAGTGATGGGTGTGGTGCCACTGCCAGCACCAGATGCCTTCAGCCTCTGGAACTCCTCATGCTGGTGGAAATGTTTCGCAGCAAGGTGGTTTAGGAGCGAGCTGGTGCTGAACTTTAAGGGGTCTGCACCTCTGCTCAACTTCCGCTGACAGTGGTTGCAAGTGGCGTACTTGCTGTACACAGTGGGCATCGTGAAAAATCGCCAGATTGGTGACAAAAACATCCCCCTACGGCATGGAAGCGCTGCTGCCTGTCTCCCTGTGGTGGTTGGGGGGGGGGGGGGGCTTGGGTGCGGCTGGTGGTGGTACTGGCAGATGCTGCTGCTGCTGCTGCTGAGCCTGAGACACCAGCAGGCTGTGGGACCTGCCTACTGCTGCCAATGCTTGCAATGATGCGCCTCCTTGAAAGGCCCACAAGCGCATCCTCCTCCTCCTCCGAGCTGCTGAGGACGACATCCCCTGGAGGTGGTGGCACCCAGTCTCTGTCTGTCACCGGGTCATCACCATCATCCTCCCCCTCCTGAAACATGTCCTGCTGGGATGATGACCCCCCAAACTCCTCTCCTGATGCATGGATGGGCTGCTTGACTGTCGCCACAGTCTTGCTGTCCAATCCCTCATCCCCCAAAGTGCCCATCAGCATCTCCTCCTCAAAATCGCCAACAACAGCAGACAATACCCTGATGGTGCCTGGGGTAAAAATACTGCTGAGTGACAAGTCGCCAACTTGTGACGGTGAACTGGCCTCCTCCTCCCCCCCAGGCCCTGCTGGGCGGCTGCTGCGAACAGGGGTGGTGGTGGTGGTGGTGGTGGTGGTGAGGGTGGAGGCCTCGGATGCAGAGCTGATGGCGGGCTGCTCATCCTCCGTCATGAGTTGCACCACAGTGTCTGCATCCTTTTCCTCAATGGGACGTTTCCGACCCGGCTGGAGGAAAATCGGAGCAGGTGCTACACGCTGCTGCTGCTGTGTCTCTGCAGCGTGAGTTGCAGATGCTCCTGCTGGGCGGCGCCCAAGGCGTCCACGGCCAGTGGCTATGGGAGGAATGTTAGCCACTGACGCTGCTGCTGCGGAACTGTGCATGGTGGCGCGGCCGCGGCCTGCCACAATGCTGCTCCCTCTCCTCCTGATTCCCTTGCTGCCCTTCCCCTTGCCCAAACCGCGCTGGCTGCCACTTCCAGACATCTTCGATGTTTTGGGCGTATAGACAAAAGTTTTTTAAAAGGGCGGGTGAAAAGTGGGGTACTTTAATGGAGTGGGTTGGTGGGTGAGGTGACTGAGTGAGTGTCCCTAGTACAGTAAGTAAAGTAAGTAGTAACAGTCAGGAAGTACAACTAGCAGTTACAATAATCAATCAGTAATCAGAAGGAAATAGAGTGTGTGTTGTGTGTACACAGACAGTGAGTGCACACACGCAGGAGCTAGTAGCCTATGAACAGTGACTGAGTGTCCTAGACTCCTAGTACAGTAAGAGTAACAAGTAGTAACAGTAAGTACAACTAACTAATTACAATAATCAATCAGTAATCAGAAGGAAATAGAGTGTGTGTAGTGTGTACTCAGACAGTGAGTGCACACACGCAGGAGCTAGTAGCCGATGAACAGTGACTGAGTGTCCTAGACTCCTAGTACAGTAAGAGTAACAAGTAGTAACAGTAAGTAACTAACTAATTACAATAATCAATCAGTAATCAGAAGGAAATAGAGTGTGTGTAGTGTGTACACAGACAGTGAGTGCACACACGCAGGAGCTAGTAGCCTATAAACAGTGACTGAGTGTCCTAGACTCCTAGTACAGTAAGAGTAACAAGTAGTAACAGTAAGTAACTAACTAATTACAATAATCAATCAGTAATCAGAAGGAAATAGAGTGTGTGTAGTGTGTACACAGACAGTGAGTGCACACACGCAGGAGCTAGTAGCCTATGAACAGTGACTGAGTGTCCTAGACTCCTAGTACAGTAAGAGTAACAAGTAGTAACAGTAAGTAACTAACTAATTACAATAATCAATCAGTAATCAGAAGGAAATAGAGTGTGTGTAGTGTGTACACAGACAGTGAGTGCACACACGCAGGAGCTAGTAGCCTATGAACAGTGACTGAGTGTCCTAGACTCCTAGTACAGTAAGAGTAACAAGTAGTAACAGTAAGTAACTAACTAATTACAATAATCAATCAGTTATCAGAAGGAAATAGAGTGTGTGTAGTGTGTGTACACAGACAGTGAGTGCACACACGCAGGAGCTAGTAGCCTATGAACAGTGACTGAGTGTCCTAGACTCCTAGTACAGTAAGAGTAACAAGTAGTAACAGTAAGTAACTAACTAATTACAATAATCAATCAGTAATCAGAAGGAAATAGAGTGTGTGTAGTGTGTACACAGACAGTGAGTGCACACACGCAGGAGCTAGTAGCCTATGAACAGTGACTGAGTGTCCTAGACTCCTAGTACAGTAAGAGTAACAAGTAGTAACAGTAAGTAACTAACTAATTATAATACACTTTCCGAAAAGTACCCGGGAAATTGATACCATACACTCTTATCAGATACACTGACAGGCCCTTAATGGTACAGAAATAGTGCTAATAAAAAGGATACTTTTATTAAATAAATAAAAATATTGTTTGTACAGGACTCTACTCTATAGAGTTGTCACTGTACTGCATGATAAACAAACAGATCACTTTCAGTCCGCTGAGTCAAGTAAACTCATTCAGGGTTGCAAGGGAGGTCTTTGCCTATCCCCCAATGCTCACATATGTATGCGAGCGTGGTGTGGCTATTCCCTTGTAAGTCCCAGGTCGGACTACGTATTAAACCGCTTGGGCCCTCAAAAGGTCAATGTAACCTCCCAGCCTGCTGTTGCATTAATATAGGCCGGAAAGATCCACATCAAGCGGTATCAGTGATATAGAGGGGGTCCTCTGACAGAACAGTGAAGCTTATAAAGTGCTCATAATATATACAGTGCAGCCTAACCCTCGACCGGTTTCACCCTTATGGTTTCATCAGGAGGTGACAATAGTGCAAACACACATATTTACAATATATACAAGTACTCCCCCCACCGCTGTACACAAATAGAGTAACCCCCAAGCAAAGCCCAAGTCAGAGCTGAATGGCCATGTTACCATGGGGTTTAAATATGGTGGACTGTTTGCTAGATCCCCACCCTCACTCTCATGATTGGTTGACATGCATCATAAGCCCATCCATCATGCAGGGTTGCTTGTACTCTCACCTGCTGATTGATATGAATATGTAGGAGGACGCTCCCTGTCCCGCACGCTGTATACAGTAGATGAATCAGACACTCACTGTGTCTGCGTGTGCTGGAGGCGGCGGGTGACATCACATCCGCCCACCTCACTTCCGGGTGGCGCTATGGAGGTGCATCGCTATGGTAACTGGACGCTCACCCACTCGTAGTCTGAGTGGGAGGCGCCGCCTCTTAGTGGGCGGCTGCGTAACCGAAGGCGTACGCCCTCAAACCCATTGTAAACAATCACTCCGTGCCGCTACGCTATCCTGTCTCACTGTTGCCATAGTAACCAGGGTGGATACCCTGCTATCAGAGAAAGGAAGCGGCGTATATACAGAGTGTTGAACATGTTAGTCACACTGCTATGAGGTTCCATACACCTCTATGTGGGCATCTCCATCATATATCTATCCCAACCTGAATAGGTTGGTTGCATGGGCTACACGTACATGTACCAATATCGTTAATGTGTGTACATTAAAATCACAATCTCACAATCCCCCTCTACCTACCCAACCCTCTCCTTGCTCTCCCAACGGTTACATATACTGTGAAGAGCGTGCTCTTAACCCATTGTCACCATAGTCTGTCACCCCCCAGCCCACCCCTCAACCATATAGTCAATCCTCACTCCCCCATATCTACGGAGTAAGCCCAGACGGAGGGGGAGATACCTAGATGCCACTAGCATCGTGTGCATCATTCATATCTCCCATTGGGCGGGGACCACTAGATCAGTATCCATGATTGGGGGGGGGAGGGGGATCCCATGTAGTGGTGGGTAGTAGGTGACAGGTAAAATGCGCATAGCCGTGGGAAGGAAGGGACGCCACCCAAGGCGAGGGGTGCACTGGAGATCCAGAGTCCATGCACCCATATATAGGGTGGGGGGGGGGGGACCGAGATAGAATTTGGGAGGGGGGGGGGGGGGAAATAAGGGGAGAGAGGGAGAAGGAATGGTGCCAAAGCCGGATGCAGTGCTCGCCAGCCACATGCCCTGTAATCGATTTATTCCAGTACTATAATATACAGAGGTTACAGAAAACATGCTAGGTTGAAATCCTCATTGAGGCCCTTAGGCGCCAATGTCTCTAGTCTGAATATCCACTCAGACTCGATCTGTGTCAATTTTCTGTCAACATCTCCGCCCCTAAAACCCTTTCGCCATTGTTGAATCCCCCAGAATTGGATGTCAAACCGATGTCCCACATGTACAGAGTTCATGTGTTTTGCTATTGAGGTTTCCCTCCTGTGCTTGATGTCTCCAATGTGTTCACGAATTCTGCGTTTAAGTGGTCGGGTGGTTTTACCCACATACCATAGATCACATCTGCATCGTGCTATATACACAACATTTGGGGTCTCACAGTTAATAAATGACCGGATATCAAATCTCCGGCCATTTGTAGGTGCTGTGCATGTTTTCACGGTGGGCATATATTTGCAGGATTTGCATTTGCCACACTTAAAGGAACCGTTCGGTCTCTGTGGCAACCATGTGGCGATCTGAGGGGGGCTGTCTGTAAAAGTACTGTGTACAAGTATATCACGTAAATTGGCCGCTTTTTTATACGTGATGGATGGTGTTGCAGGTAAGATTTTTGCTAACTCCTTGTCCTGTTGCAAGACTGGCCAGTAATGTTGAATAATCTGAAAAATTGCATGTGACTGGCTGTTGAAAGTACCTATTAGCCGTGGCGCTGTACGTGTGCAGGCTTGCGGTTTAGGTTTATCCTGTAGGGTGTCGATGCGTGGGGTATCTTTTGCCCTGTGGTAAGCTTTATTTATCACATCACTTGGGAATCCCCTTTGTGTGAATCTGTGTTTAAGTAGCCTACTTTCTTTTTCAAAGGTTTTCTCATTCGAGCAATTCCTCCGAGCTCGGAGGAATTGGCCCACAGGGATCCCCCTCTTGAGGGCCCCTGGATGAGCACTCTCCCATCTCAAGAGGGAGTTTGTTGCTGTGGGCTTACGGAAGATTTCCGTAGTTAGAATCCCACCGTCACCAATTGAAATTGTCAAATCAAGAAAATTGATCGACTGTTGGTGTATCTCATAGGTGAATCTCATCCCGATCTGATTATCATTCAGGAGTTGTACAAAATCTTTGAATAGATTCTCAGGGCCATCCCACAGGATGACCACATCATCAATGAACCGCCCCCAATAGGTAATATGAGATGTAAAAAATGACAAATCTTCGCCAAAAACGATGGTATCTTCCCACCAACCCAGGAACAGGTTAGCATACGAGGGGGCACAAGCTGTCCCCATCGCACTGCCCCTGAGCTGGTGGTACACCTTCCCCCCAAACATAAAGATGTTGTGGGTAAGTATGAATAGGAGCATGTCAGTCAGCAGGGCACTATGTGCTTCCAGATGTGTACCTCTGGTCTTAAGAAAGAACTTCACTGCATCTATTCCCAGTCTATGATCAATATTACTGTAAAGGGACTCTACGTCCAAACTTGCAAGTAAAGTCGAAGAAGTTACTGTCACGTCCTGTAGCCGTGTAAGGACATCTTTCGTGTCCCTCAAATAAGATGGAAGAGCTTCCACAAATGGCCTGAGAAAGCTGTCCACATATTGACTGATCATGTCTGTAAGATTCCCTCGTCCTGAAACGATCGGTCTCCCAGGGGGAGGTGAGGTCATTTTATGGATCTTGGGAAGTGCATAAAACACTGAGAGAATTGGGTGTTCAGTCGATCTGTACAGTCGTGTGTAGTCATCATTGTCGATAGTCCCTTTTTGCAATGCCCCTTTGAGAAGAATTTGTAATTGTTTTTGATGTTCTTCCAAAGGGTTGGATTTCAAGATCGCATATTGTTTTTTATCACTTAGGATCTTAATACACATCAGCTTGTACATCTCTTTATCCATAACCACTACATTCCCCCCCTTGTCGGCTGGTTTAATAATAAGTGTGTCATTCTTTTTCAAACTATCAAGTGCCTGTCGTTCAGGGCCAGAAAGATTGTCATTAATGGGGTGGCTAAAGCTTTTTTTCTCCAGAGTTCTTAAATCGCGTGTTACCATTTCAACAAATGTGTTGATATGTGGGTACTGTGATATGGCGGGGCAAAACAAACTTTTTGGTTTGGTACCACTCGGTGGTGCCAATGGGGCAATCCCCTCATTTTGCTCCAAGAGGAGCTCATTGAGGGCTTCCAAGGCCTCTTTCTCATTTTTTGCAGAGTGTTTGTCCTTAGCCTCCTTGGATTCAAATAATTTCAGGAGGGCTAACTTCCTCGCAAACAGGTTCACATCCTTCATCCACTCGAATGCACTGAACCTGCTTGCGGGGACAAATGAGAGCCCCTTGGAAAGAACAGAAATTTGTGTTTCGGTCAGGATGGTAGAGGAGAGATTGACTACCTTAGGTTGTGTGTCAGCACTTGTGAGATCAGACTCCTCCAGGGAGGCCTCAAAACTGCTAGATTCGTTTACCACTGGTGGTAGTTTTTCCCTCTTTTTTGACCCGTATATCCCCATTGTTTTCGATCCCTCAAGGCTGGTTGGCTGTCTGTGGGTTTTATATTTTGAGGTGTGGGGTTGCTCACAGGTTCCTCTAAAAAACCACCAACTGCTCCCCTATTTGTATACTGTTTATTGTGGGGAGTCTTCGGGGGATTTTTGGGATAGTTTTTTTGAGGGTTTTTAGGCCTGTTATATCTATTGTTTCTCGGTTTGTGTGGATATTTGTTTCTTTGTTTGGTTAAAGGTTCCCTCCCCGAGGTACCTGCCTCACTCCCGGATTGACAGTCACTGTCAGATACTGAGGTATAGTCAATGTCAGAGGGTATGTTATCTTGACCGTTAACTGGAGTTTTTTTCTCGGACCAGTTATAAACTCGTCCAGTTTTAAAGTCGTTATCGTCTCGGGTAAATTTCTTTTGTTTCTTATTTTTAATTTCGTCCCGAAAGTTATTGACTTTATACTGTAATTTATTCTCGTATTTTTCAAAGTCAGGATGTCCTGACAGCTCCAGTAAAACCTTCTGCTCTGCAGTCAGTTTTTCCCGTAATTTTTGGGAAAATCTGAATTCATAATCATGTAAATATTTCATCAACTCCAAGGTTTGCTTAGTTTTTAACTCCTCCCATCCATTCATGAAGTCTGAATCGTCTGTATGTGAGTGTGGTTTCACAAGATTGCGCAAGCCCCTCACAGTAATTTTTTCCTTTAAATATACGCTAAAGCTTGCCACCTCCCATGTTGAACGTGTAAAATCCTTATAGGTCTTAAAGATATCCCTAAATACAGGCTCAATATCCGTGCAGTTGGTATCACATTCAAAATCCGTCTCTGTCTCCCCCTGTTGGAAACTTTCTCTCGCTTCAATAGTAAGCGACTCTATAGTGGGTAGGCTTTCTGATAGATATGCCATACCCTTTGAATATGGTGTTCGGATCACCGTAAACAGAATAGATATAATACACTTTCCGAAAAGTACCCGGGAAATTGATACCATACACTCTTATCAGATACACTGACAGGCCCTTAATGGTACAGAAATAGTGCTAATAAAAAGGATACTTTTATTAAATAAATAAAAATATTGTTTGTACAGGACTCTACTCTATAGAGTTGTCACTGTACTGCATGATAAACAAACAGATCACTTTCAGTCCGCTGAGTCAAGTAAACTCATTCAGGGTTGCAAGGGAGGTCTTTGCCTATCCCCCAATGCTCACATATGTATGCGAGCGTGGTGTGGCTATTCCCTTGTAAGTCCCAGGTCGGACTACGTATTAAACCGCTTGGGCCCTCAAAAGGTCAATGTAACCTCCCAGCCTGCTGTTGCATTAATATAGGCCGGAAAGATCCACATCAAGCGGTATCAGTGATATAGAGGGGGTCCTCTGACAGAACAGTGAAGCTTATAAAGTGCTCATAATATATACAGTGCAGCCTAACCCTCGACCGGTTTCACCCTTATGGTTTCATCAGGAGGTGACAATAGTGCAAACACACATATTTACAATATATACAAGTACTCCCCCCACCGCTGTACACAAATAGAGTAACCCCCAAGCAAAGCCCAAGTCAGAGCTGAATGGCCATGTTACCATGGGGTTTAAATATGGTGGACTGTTTGCTAGATCCCCACCCTCACTCTCATGATTGGTTGACATGCATCATAAGCCCATCCATCATGCAGGGTTGCTTGTACTCTCACCTGCTGATTGATATGAATATGTAGGAGGACGCTCCCTGTCCCGCACGCTGTATACAGTAGATGAATCAGACACTCACTGTGTCTGCGTGTGCTGGAGGCGGCGGGTGACATCACATCCGCCCACCTCACTTCCGGGTGGCGCTATGGAGGTGCATCGCTATGGTAACTGGACGCTCACCCACTCGTAGTCTGAGTGGGAGGCGCCGCCTCTTAGTGGGCGGCTGCGTAACCGAAGGCGTACGCCCTCAAACCCATTGTAAACAATCACTCCGTGCCGCTACGCTATCCTGTCCTGTAGCGGCACGGAGTGATTGTTTACAATGGGTTTGAGGGCGTACGCCTTCGGTTACGCAGCCGCCCACTAAGAGGCGGCGCCTCCCACTCAGACTACGAGTGGGTGAGCGTCCAGTTACCATAGCGATGCACCTCCATAGCGCCACCCGGAAGTGAGGTGGGCGGATGTGATGTCACCCGCCGCCTCCAGCACACGCAGACACAGTGAGTGTCTGATTCATCTACTGTATACAGCGTGCGGGACAGGGAGCGTCCTCCTACATATTCATATCAATCAGCAGGTGAGAGTACAAGCAACCCTGCATGATGGATGGGCTTATGATGCATGTCAACCAATCATGAGAGTGAGGGTGGGGATCTAGCAAACAGTCCACCATATTTAAACCCCATGGTAACATGGCCATTCAGCTCTGACTTGGGCTTTGCTTGGGGGTTACTCTATTTGTGTACAGCGGTGGGGGGAGTACTTGTATATATTGTAAATATGTGTGTTTGCACTATTGTCACCTCCTGATGAAACCATAAGGGTGAAACCGGTCGAGGGTTAGGCTGCACTGTATATATTATGAGCACTTTATAAGCTTCACTGTTCTGTCAGAGGACCCCCTCTATATCACTGATACCGCTTGATGTGGATCTTTCCGGCCTATATTAATGCAACAGCAGGCTGGGAGGTTACATTGACCTTTTGAGGGCCCAAGCGGTTTAATACGTAGTCCGACCTGGGACTTACAAGGGAATAGCCACACCACGCTCGCATACATATGTGAGCATTGGGGGATAGGCAAAGACCTCCCTTGCAACCCTGAATGAGTTTACTTGACTCAGCGGACTGAAAGTGATCTGTTTGTTTATCATGCAGTACAGTGACAACTCTATAGAGTAGAGTCCTGTACAAACAATATTTTTATTTATTTAATAAAAGTATCCTTTTTATTAGCACTATTTCTGTACCATTAAGGGCCTGTCAGTGTATCTGATAAGAGTGTATGGTATCAATTTCCCGGGTACTTTTCGGAAAGTGTATTATATCTATTCTGTTTACGGTGATCCGAACACCATATTCAAAGGGTATGGCATATCTATCAGAAAGCCTACCCACTATAGAGTCGCTTACTATTGAAGCGAGAGAAAGTTTCCAACAGGGGGAGACAGAGACGGATTTTGAATGTGATACCAACTGCACGGATATTGAGCCTGTATTTAGGGATATCTTTAAGACCTATAAGGATTTTACACGTTCAACATGGGAGGTGGCAAGCTTTAGCGTATATTTAAAGGAAAAAATTACTGTGAGGGGCTTGCGCAATCTTGTGAAACCACACTCACATACAGACGATTCAGACTTCATGAATGGATGGGAGGAGTTAAAAACTAAGCAAACCTTGGAGTTGATGAAATATTTACATGATTATGAATTCAGATTTTCCCAAAAATTACGGGAAAAACTGACTGCAGAGCAGAAGGTTTTACTGGAGCTGTCAGGACATCCTGACTTTGAAAAATACGAGAATAAATTACAGTATAAAGTCAATAACTTTCGGGACGAAATTAAAAATAAGAAACAAAAGAAATTTACCCGAGACGATAACGACTTTAAAACTGGACGAGTTTATAACTGGTCCGAGAAAAAAACTCCAGTTAACGGTCAAGATAACATACCCTCTGACATTGACTATACCTCAGTATCTGACAGTGACTGTCAATCCGGGAGTGAGGCAGGTACCTCGGGGAGGGAACCTTTAACCAAACAAAGAAACAAATATCCACACAAACCGAGAAACAATAGATATAACAGGCCTAAAAACCCTCAAAAAAACTATCCCAAAAATCCCCCGAAGACTCCCCACAATAAACAGTATACAAATAGGGGAGCAGTTGGTGGTTTTTTAGAGGAACCTGTGAGCAACCCCACACCTCAAAATATAAAACCCACAGACAGCCAACCAGCCTTGAGGGATCGAAAACAATGGGGATATACGGGTCAAAAAAGAGGGAAAAACTACCACCAGTGGTAAACGAATCTAGCAGTTTTGAGGCCTCCCTGGAGGAGTCTGATCTCACAAGTGCTGACACACAACCTAAGGTAGTCAATCTCTCCTCTACCATCCTGACCGAAACACAAATTTCTGTTCTTTCCAAGGGGCTCTCATTTGTCCCCGCAAGCAGGTTCAGTGCATTCGAGTGGATGAAGGATGTGAACCTGTTTGCGAGGAAGTTAGCCCTCCTGAAATTATTTGAATCCAAGGAGGCTAAGGACAAACACTCTGCAAAAAATGAGAAAGAGGCCTTGGAAGCCCTCAATGAGCTCCTCTTGGAGCAAAATGAGGGGATTGCCCCATTGGCACCACCGAGTGGTACCAAACCAAAAAGTTTGTTTTGCCCCGCCATATCACAGTACCCACATATCAACACATTTGTTGAAATGGTAACACGCGATTTAAGAACTCTGGAGAAAAAAAGCTTTAGCCACCCCATTAATGACAATCTTTCTGGCCCTGAACGACAGGCACTTGATAGTTTGAAAAACAATGACACACTTATTATTAAACCAGCCGACAAGGGGGGGAATGTAGTGGTTATGGATAAAGAGATGTACAAGCTGATGTGTATTAAGATCCTAAGTGATAAAAAACAATATGCGATCTTGAAATCCAACCCTTTGGAAGAACATCAAAAACAATTACAAATTCTTCTCAAAGGGGCATTGCAAAAAGGGACTATCGACAATGATGACTACACACGACTGTACAGATCGACTGAACACCCAATTCTCTCAGTGTTTTATGCACTTCCCAAGATCCATAAAATGACCTCACCTCCCCCTGGGAGACCGATCGTTTCAGGACGAGGGAATCTTACAGACATGATCAGTCAATATGTGGACAGCTTTCTCAGGCCATTTGTGGAAGTTCTTCCATCTTATTTGAGGGACACGAAAGATGTCCTTACACGGCTACAGGACGTGACAGTAACTTCTTCGACTTTACTTGCAAGTTTGGACGTAGAGTCCCTTTACAGTAATATTGATCATAGACTGGGAATAGATGCAGTGAAGTTCTTTCTTAAGACCAGAGGTACACATCTGGAAGCACATAGTGCCCTGCTGACTGACATGCTCCTATTCATACTTACCCACAACATCTTTATGTTTGGGGGGAAGGTGTACCACCAGCTCAGGGGCAGTGCGATGGGGACAGCTTGTGCCCCCTCGTATGCTAACCTGTTCCTGGGTTGGTGGGAAGATACCATCGTTTTTGGCGAAGATTTGTCATTTTTTACATCTCATATTACCTATTGGGGGCGGTTCATTGATGATGTGGTCATCCTGTGGGATGGCCCTGAGAATCTATTCAAAGATTTTGTACAACTGCTGAATGATAATCAGATCGGGATGAGATTCACCTATGAGATACACCAACAGTCGATCAATTTTCTTGATTTGACAATTTCAATTGGTGACGGTGGGATTCTAACTACGGAAATCTTCCGTAAGCCCACAGCAACAAACTCCCTCTTGAGATGGGAGAGTGCTCATCCAGGGGCCCTCAAGAGGGGGATCCCTGTGGGCCAATTCCTCCGAGCTCGGAGGAATTGCTCGAATGAGAAAACCTTTGAAAAAGAAAGTAGGCTACTTAAACACAGATTCACACAAAGGGGATTCCCAAGTGATGTGATAAATAAAGCTTACCACAGGGCAAAAGATACCCCACGCATCGACACCCTACAGGATAAACCTAAACCGCAAGCCTGCACACGTACAGCGCCACGGCTAATAGGTACTTTCAACAGCCAGTCACATGCAATTTTTCAGATTATTCAACATTACTGGCCAGTCTTGCAACAGGACAAGGAGTTAGCAAAAATCTTACCTGCAACACCATCCATCACGTATAAAAAAGCGGCCAATTTACGTGATATACTTGTACACAGTACTTTTACAGACAGCCCCCCTCAGATCGCCACATGGTTGCCACAGAGACCGAACGGTTCCTTTAAGTGTGGCAAATGCAAATCCTGCAAATATATGCCCACCGTGAAAACATGCACAGCACCTACAAATGGCCGGAGATTTGATATCCGGTCATTTATTAACTGTGAGACCCCAAATGTTGTGTATATAGCACGATGCAGATGTGATCTATGGTATGTGGGTAAAACCACCCGACCACTTAAACGCAGAATTCGTGAACACATTGGAGACATCAAGCACAGGAGGGAAACCTCAATAGCAAAACACATGAACTCTGTACATGTGGGACATCGGTTTGACATCCAATTCTGGGGGATTCAACAATGGCGAAAGGGTTTTAGGGGCGGAGATGTTGACAGAAAATTGACACAGATCGAGTCTGAGTGGATATTCAGACTAGAGACATTGGCGCCTAAGGGCCTCAATGAGGATTTCAACCTAGCATGTTTTCTGTAACCTCTGTATATTATAGTACTGGAATAAATCGATTACAGGGCATGTGGCTGGCGAGCACTGCATCCGGCTTTGGCACCATTCCTTCTCCCTCTCTCCCCTTATTTCCCCCCCCCCCCCCTCCCAAATTCTATCTCGGTCCCCCCCCCCCCACCCTATATATGGGTGCATGGACTCTGGATCTCCAGTGCACCCCTCGCCTTGGGTGGCGTCCCTTCCTTCCCACGGCTATGCGCATTTTACCTGTCACCTACTACCCACCACTACATGGGATCCCCCTCCCCCCCCCAATCATGGATACTGATCTAGTGGTCCCCGCCCAATGGGAGATATGAATGATGCACACGATGCTAGTGGCATCTAGGTATCTCCCCCTCCGTCTGGGCTTACTCCGTAGATATGGGGGAGTGAGGATTGACTATATGGTTGAGGGGTGGGCTGGGGGGTGACAGACTATGGTGACAATGGGTTAAGAGCACGCTCTTCACAGTATATGTAACCGTTGGGAGAGCAAGGAGAGGGTTGGGTAGGTAGAGGGGGATTGTGAGATTGTGATTTTAATGTACACACATTAACGATATTGGTACATGTACGTGTAGCCCATGCAACCAACCTATTCAGGTTGGGATAGATATATGATGGAGATGCCCACATAGAGGTGTATGGAACCTCATAGCAGTGTGACTAACATGTTCAACACTCTGTATATACGCCGCTTCCTTTCTCTGATAGCAGGGTATCCACCCTGGTTACTATGGCAACAGTGAGACAGGATAGCGTAGCGGCACGGAGTGATTGTTTACAATGGGTTTGAGGGCGTACGCCTTCGGTTACGCAGCCGCCCACTAAGAGGCGGCGCCTCCCACTCAGACTACGAGTGGGTGAGCGTCCAGTTACCATAGCGATGCACCTCCATAGCGCCACCCGGAAGTGAGGTGGGCGGATGTGATGTCACCCGCCGCCTCCAGCACACGCAGACACAGTGAGTGTCTGATTCATCTACTGTATACAGCGTGCGGGACAGGGAGCGTCCTCCTACATATTCATATCAATCAGCAGGTGAGAGTACAAGCAACCCTGCATGATGGATGGGCTTATGATGCATGTCAACCAATCATGAGAGTGAGGGTGGGGATCTAGCAAACAGTCCACCATATTTAAACCCCATGGTAACATGGCCATTCAGCTCTGACTTGGGCTTTGCTTGGGGGTTACTCTATTTGTGTACAGCGGTGGGGGGAGTACTTGTATATATTGTAAATATGTGTGTTTGCACTATTGTCACCTCCTGATGAAACCATAAGGGTGAAACCGGTCGAGGGTTAGGCTGCACTGTATATATTATGAGCACTTTATAAGCTTCACTGTTCTGTCAGAGGACCCCCTCTATATCACTGATACCGCTTGATGTGGATCTTTCCGGCCTATATTAATGCAACAGCAGGCTGGGAGGTTACATTGACCTTTTGAGGGCCCAAGCGGTTTAATACGTAGTCCGACCTGGGACTTACAAGGGAATAGCCACACCACGCTCGCATACATATGTGAGCATTGGGGGATAGGCAAAGACCTCCCTTGCAACCCTGAATGAGTTTACTTGACTCAGCGGACTGAAAGTGATCTGTTTGTTTATCATGCAGTACAGTGACAACTCTATAGAGTAGAGTCCTGTACAAACAATATTTTTATTTATTTAATAAAAGTATCCTTTTTATTAGCACTATTTCTGTACCATTAAGGGCCTGTCAGTGTATCTGATAAGAGTGTATGGTAACTAACTAATTACAATAATCAATCAGTAATCAGAAGGAAATAGAGTGTGTGTAGTGTGTACACAGACAGTGAGTGCACACACGCAGGAGCTAGTAGCCGATGAACAGTGACTGAGTGTCCTAGACTCCTAGTACAGTAAGAGTAACAAGTAGTAACAGTAAGTAACTAACTAATTACAATAATCAATCAGTAATCAGAAGGAAATAGAGTGTGTGTAGTGTGTACACAGACAGTGAGTGCACACATGCAGGAGCTAGTAGCCTATGAACAGTGACTGAGTGTCCTAGACTCCTAGTACAGTAAGAGTAACAAGTAGTAACAGTAAGTAACTAACTAATTACAATAATCAATCACTAATCAGAAGGAAATAGAGTGTGTGTAGTGTGTACACAGACAGTGAGTGCACACACGCAGGAGCTAGTAGCCTATGAACAGTGACTGAGTGTCCTAGACTCCTAGTACAGTAAGAGTAACAAGTAGTAACAGTAAGTAACTAACTAATTACAATAATCAATCACTAATCAGAAGGAAATAGAGTGTGTGTGTACAAGACTGTGAGTGCACACACGCAGGAGCTAGTAGCCTTAGCCTTAGCCTATGAACAGTGACAGTGAGTGTCCTAGCCTAACTACAATACTAAATACAGAATCAATCAGTAGTAAAGGACAGCAGCAGAAATACTGGTATAGATGAGAGAAATATACTAACAGAGGACAGGAGAGAACAGCTGCCCACACAGGCAGGCCCTGAGGCCTAAAGCTGTGTAAGCCTGCAGCAGCTGTGTCTCTGTCTATGTAACACAAAAGCTACTAACTAAAATACAATGTCTATCTAACTAACAACAATATAGGTGTATATAGGAGGTGTATGTGAGCAAAAACGCTAGGTAAATGAACACAATAGAGCTCTTGCTAAGCCAAAGCACAAAGGAGCAACTCTCTCTCTATGCAAGTCTCAGGCAAGCACGGAGAAACCTAACATGGCGGCCGCTATTTATAGGGTAGGGGCTGGCCAGGGTCCCCCTCTGTGATTGGCTGCCGTCAGAGGGCCTGGGAGCCCTCTGATTGTCTCTAAGGACATCAATCTGGGCTATGACGCTATTCGAGCTCGGTACCGAGCTCGAATAGCGCCGTTTTGCTCGAATAGCTCGAATAGTGAATGGGCTATTCGAGTCTACTCGAATACCCCATTCGAATAGCTCTAGCTATTCGGAGCTCGAATACCGAGCTCGAATAGCTGAGAAAGAGCTCGAATATTCGAGCTACTCGAATATTCGAGCTCTGCTGAGCACCACTGTTACACACTGCATACAGGCCAGGCTAGGACACAGTCACTATTGGGCCTTGCAATTCTACTATCATCTTCTATCTATTACAAGCCAGTACACTGACTATCATAAGCTGTGCTTAGCTTGCAACTCTATTTGTGATTGAACATACTATAGGATATCTCTCTCTGTGTTAAAGTACACAGCCCTGTAATACACACACACAGCTGCTGTGTATTTGACACTGATTATGTGCCTCTTTGTGATTACACACACTGTCTACCACTATTGAAAAAATGGCAGGCAGAGGCAAAGGCAGAGGCAGGCCACTTTGCAGGTCTTTTTGAGGTCGTGCTGGCATGATTTCGTGCAGCCCTCCACCAATGCACAGTATTCAGAGGGCACGTCCCGAGTCAATGCACACAATTCTGAGGATTTAGTTGACTGGTTGTTATATGCAGTGGCGGACATACGGCCGTGCAGGCCGTGCCGCCGCACGAGGGCCCCTGAAGTTCCGCTGCTTCAGGGGCCCATTAAGTATTGCAGGTTTTTTTTTATTAAATTTTTTTTTTTTTATGTATTATTTTTTTAACCTGGGGGGCCCAACTCCTGTCCTCCCCCCTCACCTCGCCCCCCCCCCCTCATGCGGCGGGAGAGCGGAAAATACAAGAAGTCTCCGGCCGGGGCGGCAGCTGCCGCTTGGTCTCCAACTTGGAGACATATCGGAAACTAAGCAGCAGCTGCCTCTAGCGTCTGCTGCAGCCCCGGCCGGAGACTTCCTGTATTTTCTGCTCTCCCGCCGGCTGCAGCGCATACCGGGAGGGGGGCCCCGAGGTGAGTGAGGGAGGATAGGAGTCGGGCCCCCCACCCGGATAGCTACCCACCCGGCTACCTTACCCACCCACCCGGCTACCTACCCCGCTACCTAACCATCCACCCGGCTACCTACCCGGCTACCTAACCAGGCTACCTACCCACCCACCCGGCTACCTAGCTACCCACCCGGCTACCTAACCACCCTGCCGGCTATCTACCTGGCTACCTACCCACCCGGCTACCTAACCACCCTGCCGGCTATCTACCTGGCTACCTACCCACCCGGCTACCTACCCACCCACCCGGCTACCTAACCACCCTGCCGGCTACCTACCTGGCTACCTACCCACCCGGCTACCTAACCACCCTGCCGGCTATCTACCTGGCTACCTACCCACCTGGCTACCTACCCACCCGGCTACCTAGCTACCCACCCGGCTACCTAACCACCCTGCCGGCTATCTACCTGGCTACCTACCCACCCGGCTACCTACCCACCCACCCGGCTACCTAACCACCCTGCCGGCTACCTACCTACCTGGCTACCTACCCACCCACCTGGCTACCTACACACCCACCCGGCTACCTTACCCACCCACCCGGCTACCTACCCCGCTACCTAACCATCCACCCGGCTACCTACCCGGCTACCTAACCAGGCTACCTACCCACCCACCCGGCTACCTAGCTACCCACCCGGCTACCTAACCACCCTGCCGGCTATCTACCTGGCTACCTACCCACCCGGCTACCTAGCTACCCACCCGGCTACCTAACCACCCTGCCGGCTATCTACCTGGCTACCTACCCACCCGGCTACCTACCCACCCGGCTACCTAGCTACCCACCCGGCTACCTAACCACCCTGCCGGCTACCTACCTACCCGGCTACCTACCCACCCACCCGGCTACCTAACCACCCACCCGGCTACCTAACCACCCACCCGGCTACCTACCCACCCGGATACCTACCTACCCACCCGGCTGCCTAACCACCCGGCTACCTACCCACCCACCCGGCTACCTACCCACCCGGATACCTAACCACCCACCCGGCTACCTACACACCCACCTGGCTACCTACCTACCCACCAGGCTACCTACCCACCCACCCAGCTACCTAACTACCCACCTACCCACCCACCAGGCTACCTACCCACCCGCCTACCCAGCCACCCACCAGGCTACCCACCCGGCTACCCAGCCACCCACCAGGCTACTTACCCACCCGGCTAAGGGCTACCTACCTACCCACCCGGCTGCCTACCTACCCACCAGGCTACCTATCCACCCAACCACCCATGGGAGCTGCGCGCCGGATGGAGGCTGGGACAGGAGGTCTGCTGCTGCAGGTGAGTAAATGTTTTTTTTTTATTATTTATTTTAGCAGGTGTATGTTCTGGGCAGGTCTGCCACATGATTGCGTGTATGTTCTGGGCAGGTCTGCCACATGATTGCGTGTATGTTCTGGGCAGGTTTGCCACATGATTGCATGTATGTTCTGGGCAAATTTGCTACATGATTGCATGTGTTTTCTGGGCAAATCTGCCGACATGATTGCACGTATTTTCTGGGCATATCTGCCGACATGATTGCAGGTATTTTCTGGGCATATCTGCCGACATGATTGCAGGTATTTTCTGGGCATATCTGCCGACATGATTGCACGTATTTTCTGGGCATATCTGCCGACATGATTGCACGTATTTTCTGGGCATATCTGCCGACATGATTGCACGTATTTTCTGGGCATATCTGCCGACATGATTGCACGTATTTTCTGGGCATATCTGCCGACATCATTGCACGTATTTTCTGGGCATATCTGCCGACATCATTGCACGTATTTTCTGGGCATATCTGCCGACATCATTGCACGTATTTTCTGGGCATATCTGCCGACATCATTGCACGTATTTTCTGGGCAAATCTGCCGACATGATTGAATGTATTTTCTGGGCAAATCTGCTCACATTATGTGTATTTTCTTGAGAAAACCTGCACAATTATGTGAATTTTCTGGGGAAAGGGTCACCAAAACTTGGGCCCACTGTCTTTGCGTTGCACTTTTCAAGGGAACCTGAGGTGAGAATAATATTGAGGCTGCCATATTTCTCTCCTTTTAAGCAATACCAGTTGCCTGGTTGCCGTTCTGGTCCTCTGCCTCTTATTCTTTCAACCATAGACCCTGAACAAGCATGCAGCAGGTCAGGGGTTTCGGACAATATTGTCAGAACTGAGAAGATTAAGCTGCATGCTTGTTGCTGGTGTAATTCAGTTTATTACTGCAGCCAAATAGATCAGCAGGGCCGCCAGGCAACTAGTATTGTTTAAAAGGAAATAAATATGGCAGCCTCCATATCACTCTCACCCCGGGATCACTTTAAATTACAGTTAGCTCCGCCCTTATCCGGTCATTGCCACGCCCATTTTTTGCCGCGGCGCTACGCGCCGCAGGTTCTATCCACGCCCATTTTTCGCAGGTTATAGCCGCACCCATTTTTTGCCGCGGCGCGCTTCGCGCGCTGCAGGTCAGGGGGGCCCACAATTCATATTTTGCACAGGGGCCCACTGCTGCCTGTGTCCGCCACTGGTTATATGTTGAATGTTTTGAGATTTTAATCAAATGATATGTCATTGACAGATTTTGATTTCTACATTTGGCTAAGGGCCCTGCAGGATGAGAAATTATATCTGTAGGATGTCATGAGATTGAGATATCAAAGCTATTGTTTAATATAGTGATACTTATTGTAACGATTGTGGAATTCTCTCCATGGTCAGCGCACAGGATGCGCGCTGACACTGCGGAAATCCTCCACAAGCATATAATCTGAGAGAACCCAGCAAAAGGTGCAATGCACCTGTAGAGGGGAATTCCTGCCGGCAGATGGAGCCGTGGAGTGCAGAGGAACAGATCCTCTGCACAGCCACAGATGCCAGATAGGAATTGTACGAAGGGAAGCAATGCAGGGCAAGATAGCCCTTAAAGAGAGAGAGCACAGTGACAGGGTGTATGTGTGTCCACCAATCTAGTCGCCATCCAGCGACGATGAACACACAACAAAGATCAGGTGGGAAAGCAATCGCAAGAGATGGCGATTGCTAACAGGACACAAGACTGAATAAGCACAGAGAAGGAATGTATGTATGTCCACCAATCTCGTCGCCAACCTGCGACGGTGAACACACAACAGTGGAAACCAAGTGAGAACACAATCACAAGACATGCGATTGCCAATGAGAAAGAGCACAGGGACAGAATGTATGTGTGTGCACCAATCTAGTCGCCAACCCGCGACGGTGAACACACAACAGCAGAAACAAAGTAGGAACGCAATCGCGAGAGAGGCGATTGCCAGAAGACTGAGCAAGAAAGAGCACGAGAGTAGCAAAGGCACAGCAAAAACAAAAATGAGAAGATAAGGAAAATAACAAATGCTAGCTAAACGCGAACACCGCACTCATTCGCAACATCGAAAGTGTTTACGGCGCGGTCTCCACACGATAAGCGCAACAGAGACAAGCACGCCACCCTAACTAACCAACGCCACACAAACACGAAACAGAAAACACGAACGCTTGCTTAACGGTTACCCCACCGAGCCTACAGCAAGCGTTCGTATCAGACAAGACAGAGAGAAGGAGCAGCCAGCAGCAACCACAGCTCTGGCCTACACTCCCAGACAGAGTTCAAAAGGAACCACCGCTGCTACCGCTAGAGCGAGTGCGATCCAGACACACAAACGAACAGAAACAGGAATAAGTCAGATAAGATCCACCGCTCTTCCGCCAGAGCGAGTGCGATCTAGGTTCAAGGACAGGACAGGAAGGATCCACTGCTCTTTCTGCCAGAGCGAGTGTGAACCAAGTAGGGAAACAGAGTTAGCAGGATCCACTGCTCTTCCGCCAGAGCAAGTGTGATCCAAGTACAGAAACAGAGCTTAGTAGGATCCACTGCTCTTTCCGCCAGAGCAAGTGTGATCCAAGTACAGAAACAGAGCTTAGCAGGATCCACTGCTCTTTCCGCCAGAGCAAGTGTGATCCAGGTTCTGGAGCAAACGATTCACCATCGCCAACCGCTGGCGACAGTGTAATTGCAAGGACAAACAGAAGACAGAACAGGCAATACAAATAATACAACCTGACTGTACTAGAGGGATGCCTAATGCAATCCCCAGGAATACTCTAAGATAATCTTTAGCAAACAATAGCAAGGCTGACACTCCAGGAGTGTTTCAACAGTAACAAACCATGATGACCAGCAAAGGATTGTGGGATCACATGGTATTTATGCTGCAAGCCTTCAAGGGAGGCGACTAGGCAATTTGCATAATCAGTATATGCAAATTCCTCAGCAGAGCAGGTCTAAAGCTTGCAAAGCAAAGACAGGTCTCTTATCCAGAGACCTGCATTCCACAGACTTAAGGAATGGTCAAACAGCTGTCTGCCTGTGCAGCCAGCTGAGCGGATCATTACACTTATACAATAATGGTTAATGGATATACAGTATATAATGCTAGGATTTAGAATGAACATTCAGAAGTCTGTTGAGCATGTGTTCCTTTCCTTTTGGAATTTAAGGTCACAGATGGCAAGACCAATCCTCATTAGAAGTGTAAAAAATAGATCTCTGTCAAGCCAGGCTTCTGGTTGTAGAAATTGTATCCTGGTTACATACTCAACAGCTGGTTGATATGTGACATAATTCAACCTTGAGTTAGGAAAAGAGGCTTCATACTATATGTAGTTGAAGACTCAAAAAGTTACAAAGTTACATCATAGCATTATTGCTGGTCTAATCAGAAGGCAGAACAGTAGGAATACTGAGAACTAACATATATATAAGAACCAGCAGAAAGGTCTGGTCTCACACTCACACAATCATTCATTCTCTTTACATGACAGACACATCCGCACAAATACATACTGTACGCTCAAAGAAGATTACTACAGACAATATATTTCACTAGCTGACCCGCGGTGTAGCATACACCGCATAAGGGGGTAGAGGGCAGGAAGGGGGTATTGGGCACAGCGGCGGGAAGGGAGGTCGGACCTCCCCTCACCTGGGTCCCCCATGTGTGCTCCCCCTCCAGCTTAAGCTCAGCAGGACCCCCCCTCACCTGGGTCCCCATGTGCATTCTCCCTGCAGCTTAAGCTCAGCAGGACCTCCCTCCCTCCCTCACCTGGGTCCCCCATGTGCGCTCCCCCTGCAGCTTAAACTCAGCAGGACCCTCCTCCCTCACCTGGGTCCCCCATGTGCGCTCCCCCTCCAGCTTAAGCTCTCAGCAGGACCCCCCCCCCCTCCCTCACCTGGGTCCCCCATGTGCGCTCCCCCTCCTTTTTAAGCTCAGCAGCAGCCGCCACTATTGGTAAGAGGCAGCGGGCGGGGATGACTCACCTCTTCCGTGTTCCATCGTGCGTTCCACTGTCGTCACTTCCTGCAATGCTACCCACTGTATTGGAGTAATTTGCCTTCTTAAAACAGAAGGAAATCTGCAATAATTCAGCTATAAGTAAAGATTTGTGGTTACCCACAATGCACTGCTACTAAATATGCAAATTATTCCTTTTCACCCTTGGTAAGTCAAGCAAGCATCTAGAACCGCTGGTGTATTAGTGTTGTCCGGATCATGAATGATTCGGATCTTTGATCTGAATCCTTTTTGTGAGTCGAATCATCCGGATCATCACAGTGAACGATTCGGATCACAGTGGAAGAAACAGGAAGTGCAGTGAAGAGTTAGGGATGGAGGGAGAGAGGCAACTCCTCCCAGCTGAGCTCACTGAGGGATCAGGTTACAGGCACCACAGGCAGCAGCTCTTGGTTACAAAGTTAACTCCTTGTCTCACACGCCAAATATCACTGCTGGCAATGTGTAATACTACTCACACACCAAATATCACTGCTGGCAATGTGTACTACTACTCACACACCAAATATCATTGCTAGCAATGTGTACTACTACTCACACACCAAATATCATTGCTGGCAATGTGTACTACTACTCACACACCCACTATCAGGCCCAGTGCACACCAAAAACGCTAGCAGATCTGCAAAATGCTAGCGTTTTTTGGAGCAGAGTTTCAGAGCAATTCTAGGCATGTTTAGAGACGTTTTCTAAACATGCCTAGTGGTTTTAGGAGCGTTTTCGGGTAGCAGATTACACACATTGTTACAGGCCCATCCACACCTATATTCGCAAACCTTTGCGGGAGTAATTTTCCCACAATTAACGTGGAAAAATCACTGGACACTGCGGCAGTTTTAGAGCGATCGCGGTTAGCATGCTTTGCACGCTAATCACAATCGCTAAACTTAAATTGCCGGCAAACTGCTGCATGAAACGTGTTTGTGGTTATTGCTGATCGCAAATGTGGCAGTGAGAACGCTGCCATTTACAACAATGTGTAGCAGTTTTTACTAAACCGCTAGCAGTTTGCCATGAGTGGCTTTAGCATACAGCATATATCTTTAAATTTTACACAGTCATATCAAACCCACATGTGACAGCCTATTTCAGACTTTTGGTCCTCATCAGTACATCACAGAGATTGATATGACATTATGAGATAGGGCTTGGACCAGTACAACAGAGTAACCAAGCAGCTCGGGGTGACCCAAACTACTAAGAATGTATAGGGAGATAAAAGGGACCAAAAAGCCCTCCTACTAAAAAAAAAGCACAGCTTGGTGTAATTTGCCGTCTTAAAACAGAACCAAATCTGCAATAATTCAGCTATAAGTGAACATGTGTGGTTATCCACAATGCACTGCTACTGAATATGCAAATTATCCCTCTTCGCCCTTGGTTTGATATGGCACTACTTCTTCTTCTTGCTTGGCCAAGCCCCTTCTTCTTGCTTGGACCGGCCCTGGGGGCAGGGCGCTACTTCTTCTTCTTGCTTGAAGGTTGTGGCACTTAAGCTATTATATATATAGATATACAGATTATACAGCAATTTAATCATTCTATTTTTATATCTTTTGTAACTTATTTTGATGTACCAAAGAACTGTACCTTATTGATTTTTTGAACATCCATGGAGATCAATAACGTTTAATTAAAATCCACATTTTACTGTCTCCTGAGGACTTTGTTTTTTAAACTAAGATTTTAAACCCCATTTAACACTGGTTAAAACAGAACACCTCATCTTCCCCAGCTTCAGCACGGAACGGTGACATCCTCCTCTTGCTCGGATTCGGGCACCCCATAACTTCTTACCACTCAGCCTGCAGCCACCACTGCTACTACTAGCACAAAAGCAGCTCCACTTCAGACATTGCAGGAGTTATTCACACATGTTTGTGGTGACTTTACTGATGCACAAGCATTAATGGTACAAGATGAAGGCGCTAAGGATGTTATACCACCTCATATGTCTGAGTTAGGCGTCACTACTAGACTATGACTATAGTAGGATTACATTGTGAGCTCCTCTGAGGACAGTCAGTGACATGATTATGTACTCTGTAAAGTGCTGAAGAAAATGTCAGTGCTATATAAATACATAATAATAATAATATGGCAGGACATATGACTATGGCAGAGATTAGATTGTAATCTCCTCTGAGGACAGTCAGTGACATGACAATGTACTCTGTAAAGTGCTGAAGAAAATGTCAGTGCTATATAAATACATAATAATAATATGGCAGGACATATGACTATGGCAGAGATTAGATTGTGAGCTCCTCTGAGGACAGTCAGTGACATGACTATGTACTCTGTAAAGTGCTGCAGAAGATGTCAGTGCTATAAATACAGAGACATAACAGAGGACATTTATATCACGCTTTTCTCCTGTCTGACTCAAAGCGCCAGAGCTGCAGCCACTGGGACATGTTCTATAGGTCTCCTACTGAATAGGTGCTGTGCTGGCTTACTGAACAGGAGGAGTGAAGATTTATTTGAACCCAGGTCTCCTATGTTAGAGGCAGAGTCCTTAATAACCAGTACTCTATCCAGCCACTTGACAGGGCTTTTCCCCTTCCATCCTGCCCCCCCCCCCCCCCCTAGATACTGTGATAATGGCTGGCTGAATGTGTGATAAAATGCTAAAAGCTTTAAAGGAGTTAACAGGCTGTGCCAGCGCCTGTGCAGTATGCTCTGAACCACGTGTCGGTGATTGACAGGGCCGCATGAGGAGGCCCTGTCACTTATTTTGGTGTTTGTACTTTTCTGGCAGCACTGTGACTGCAACAACAACAAAACAAAAGGCATGTACATGTGTCAATTCCCCTTTGTGATCGTTACCTTGCCGCGGTGAAGGGGCTTGCGTATCACAATGAAGCAATGACCTATATGGGTGTGTTGGGGGCACACCCAAGATGATAAGGTCGTTGCTTCTTCATTGTGGAAAGACCAAATTCGATCAGCTGGACAGTCACTGTTGTTTTGTCATTGAACTACCTCAGGCCAACCATATGGGCTAGAAAACCGCCATCGCCTGCAATCTCACCAACGTGCACACGAGCACAGCCATCACTACACAAACATTGACACCAAGAGGACTGACATTTTATGTCCTGAGAGTGTCAACTAATCAGAATCCTTTGTGGCTGTTTGTGGCGGTGCGTTAAACAGTGAGTTTGGTCTGCCAGTGTGAAGCAGTACACTACTACCTGATCCATGTATACACACACAAGATGTTTTAAAGCCCTTTATGCCTCCAATTTAGGAATGTAATGTGATTTCTGCCCTTTAGGGATTATAACCCTACTCAGCGTCAAATACATAATTTTCCAAGGGACTTTTGGCATGTACCCCACTCTGGCATGCCCCCCTCCAGGTGTTAGACCCCTTGGAACAACTTTTCCATCACTTTTGTGGCCAGAAATAGTCCAAGTTTTAAAATTCGCCTGCCCATTGATGTCTATGGTGGTTCGCACAGTTTGCGCGAGCTCGAACTTTTGCAGAAGTTTGTGTTCGAGGTTTGCGAACCCAAAATCTGATGTTCAGGCCATCTTCCCTGCGCCTGCTCTGCATATAGGCTGGGGGAGACACGCGGGAAAACAGGGAATAACATGGTGCTGCAGTGCACTTAAAAACAAAATTGTCTGCTTAAAGGGATACTGTAGGGGGGTCAGGGGAAAATGAGTTGAACTTACCCGGGGCTTCTAACGGTCCCCCGCAGACGTCCTGTACCTGCACAGCCACTCTCCAATGCTCCGGCCCCGCCTCCGGTTCACTTCTGGAATTTGAAACTTTAAAGTCTGAAAACCACTGCTCCTGCGTTGCCGTGTCCTCGATTCTGCTGATGTCACCAAGAGTGCACAGCGCAGGCCCAGTATGGTCTGTGTCTGCGCAGTACACTCCTGGTGACATCAGCGGGAGCGAGGACACGGGCGTGCAGGCGCAGTGGTTTTCTGACTTTAAAGTCAGAAATTCCAGAAGTGAACTGGAGGCGGGGCCGGAGCATCGGTGAGTGGCTGCGCCAACACAGGATGTCTGCGGGGGACCATTAGAAGCCCCTGTTAAGTTCAGCTCATTTTCCCCCGACCTCCCTACAGTATCCCTTTAAATGTTAAAAATCAGGGCACTCCAGATGTTTGCTGACTCCTGGGTACATAGGTAAAGGGGGAGCAGGTTTTGGTATCATTCCTTTTTGTATAAACACTCCTATCTTTTCTTTCGTATTTTCTTTTCTGTATCCTTCTCTCTAGTGATAATTGTAGTGTGCCAGTTATGTTTTTTGTAAAATGTTGTCTAATTTTCGTAATTAAGATCATATTTGAAAAATCATAATTACGAAAAATTATGTGAAATTTTGCTTAATTAAGACTACCGCATATAAACATTTTCATAATTACAATAATTATATTTTCTAATTATGACTATTTTCATCGCTATTTTCATCTTGTGAAACACGAAAATTATGATTTTGTGTAACTCCTATTTTTTGTAATCATGCAAAATCATGAGTCACAGGAAATTTAACACAAATTGTATTCTCCCCATGCTCTTTCAGGCGAGAGACTCGCAAGCAGTCAGTCTCTTATCGCCTGTTATTGGGATGGGCCCTTTGACTGAGTTCATAAAAACTTACCCAGTGAAGATTGCTCAAAATTCATTAAACTAACATTAGTGTGAATTTATTTATTTATTTATTTATTTATTTATTTCTTAACTCTTCTCTTGATGTTCTTGATGGCTTGATGCTTTCCAGCTTATGGTTCACAGCGTGGCTTTGTGCCTATATTTGTATCAGCATAGCTCACATAATCAGTACCCATCAGCGAAGCCGGTTGTTTCGGCACTTCGCGCCAGGCATCGCGGGCCTGAGCTGGGCACTGCTATAGCACTAATGCTATAGTGAACACATGCACAATGGTACCAGTAATTCAGGGTTCTGGAGATCACCGGATCCCAATTACTTCTACCTTCAGGTTGCTGCAACTCAGAGGGGGAATAGTATTTAACGCCAACTGGTATTTGAGCTGCAGCAGGGTGAGTCGTCATTCGGCTCACCCTGTGCCCAACTCGCCGGCTACGTTATAATACGTACGCCTCATCAGCTAGTACTCCAGGTACTGCTTTTTGGTAATACTAGCTGATCCACTGTTACTAGCAGACTGCAGCTGTGAGTGCTATAGCGATAGACCTTAGTGTTAGGCATTGGGGGGAGGTTAGTGTTAGGTATTAGGAGAGGATGTTAGTGTTAGGCGTAAGAAGTGGCAGGGGTTAGTGTTAGGCAGGAGCGTTGCTAGCCCCAAAGATCAGTGGCACGTTCCCCAGATCTATTCTGGAGTGCCCCAGATGTCCCCTATTTGGAAAAGAAGCAGGCGGTTTACTTCCGGTAAACAGAAGGAGTGATCAGTGTGGCAGGGTAGAAGAGGGGAAGGATAAAGGTGCTGCTCTTGGTATCCACCTCGGTGGCAAAAGTATCTGTGTTTGAGACAAGAAGAGACAGAGCGCACTCAGGGGAACAGTACAGCAGTAGATTGGGTGGATTCAGAATAATCTCACCTCTAGAAGTTGCTGGCGAGCCTGTACAGGAGTAGCCAGCATGTAGGCTTTTATCCCTCTAGCCAGGGATCAGGCACAAAGGCAGCTGGATTCCTCCTTCACTTGGAGGGTTGTTGGCAGGCAACGAGCGGCTCTGAGGTTGTACACCCTGTCTGTGTGCGAGTCCGCTATATGCGGTTGCACAAACACCACAATTTGTTTGTGCAACCGCATATAGCAGACTCGCACACAGACAGGGTGTACAACTTCAGAGCCGCTCGTTGCCTGCCAACAACCATCCGAGTGAAGGAGGAATCCAGCTGCCTTTGTGCCTGATCCCTGGCTAGAGGGATAAAAGCCTACATGCTGGCTACTCCTGTACAGGCTCGCCAGCAACTTCTAGAGGTGAGATTATTCTGAATTCACCCAATCTACTGCCAGATGTCCCCTAGGCAGAGTCAGCTGTGGTGCCTCAATGGCGGGCATGTTGGGAGTTGTGGTGCATCAATCAGGTTTATACTAGGTGCTGTGGTGCCTCTATGTGGGCATACTGGGTGTTGTGGAGCCACGCTGGGTGCTGTGATGTCTTTATGGGGGATTGCAGGGAATTGTGGTTCTTCTATGGGGCATGCTGGAAGTTGTGGTGCCTCAATGGGAGGTCCGTGGGAGCGTGGGAGGGGTCCACTATAAGGTTAGAGAATGCTATTGGAGGACTTTCAAACAACATGGCAACAGGCCAGCCTGCCCAGCAGCAAGCCATATCAGCCAGCACAGAAGCCAGGTAACTCTGCCTAGTAATGTTTATGTGACACTGCCTATTTATTCGATATCCTGTGCTGCATTTTTATTTTATTAATGGAGAGGGCCTTTATCCAACATTTTGCTGGGCAGTCCTACTTAGACTGCTGTTAAGTTCATCTAAATTTGGCTCCAACCATGACCAAATCCACATTTTTGTGCGTGGCCACACCCATTTTCCGGCTGGAGTGTCGTAAAGTGCCTCTTAGGATACTAGCAACACCCCTGGTGTTAGGTATTAGGAGGGAAGCATTTGTGCAAAAAAATGTGCCAATAAGAATGCCTGAATACCGTTAGAAGAATATTGGTAACTAGCTGACCCGCGGTGTAGCATACACCGCATAAGGGGGTAGAGGGCAGGAAGGGGGTATTGGGCACAGCGGCGGGAAGGGAGGTCGGACCTCCCCTCACCTGGGTCCCCCATGTGTGCTCCCCCTCCAGCTTAAGCTCAGCAGGACCCCCCCTCACCTGGGTCCCCATGTGCATTCTCCCTGCAGCTTAAGCTCAGCAGGACCTCCCTCCCTCCCTCACCTGGGTCCCCCATGTGCGCTCCCCCTGCAGCTTAAACTCAGCAGGACCCTCCTCCCTCACCTGGGTCCCCCATGTGCGCTCCCCCTCCAGCTTAAGCTCTCAGCAGGACCCCCCCCCCTCCCTCACCTGGGTCCCCCATGTGCGCTCCCCCTCCTTTTTAAGCTCAGCAGCAGCCGCCACTATTGGTAAGAGGCAGCGGGCGGGGATGACTCACCTCTTCCGTGTTCCATCGTGCGTTCCACTGTCGTCACTTCCTGCAATGCTACCCACTGTATTGGAGTAATTTGCCTTCTTAAAACAGAAGGAAATCTGCAATAATTCAGCTATAAGTGAAGATTTGTGGTTACCCACAATGCACTGCTACTAAATATGCAAATTATTCCTTTTCACCCTTGGTAAGTCAAGCAAGCATCTAGAACCGCTGGTGTATTAGTGTTGTCCGGATCATGAATGATTCGGATCTTTGATCTGAATCCTTTTTGTGAGTCGAATCATCCGGATCATCACAGTGAACGATTCGGATCACAGTGGAAGAAACAGGAAGTGCAGTGAAGAGTTAGGGATGGAGGGAGAGAGGCAACTCCTCCCAGCTGAGCTCACTGAGGGATCAGGTTACAGGCACCACAGGCAGCAGCTCTTGGTTACAAAGTTAACTCCTTGTCTCACACGCCAAATATCACTGCTGGCAATGTGTAATACTACTCACACACCAAATATCACTGCTGGCAATGTGTACTACTACTCACACACCAAATATCATTGCTAGCAATGTGTACTACTACTCACACACCAAATATCATTGCTGGCAATGTGTACTACTACTCACACACCCACTATCAGGCCCAGTGCACACCAAAAACGCTAGCAGATCTGCAAAATGCTAGCGTTTTTTGGAGCAGAGTTTCAGAGCAATTCTAGGCATGTTTAGAGACGTTTTCTAAACATGCCTAGTGGTTTTAGGAGCGTTTTCGGGTAGCAGATTACACACATTGTTACAGGCCCATCCACACCTATATTCGCAAACCTTTGCGGGAGTAATTTTCCCACAATTAACGTGGAAAAATCACTGGACACTGTGGCAGTTTTAGAGCGATCGCGGTTAGCATGCTTTGCACGCTAATCACAATCGCTAAACTTAAATTGCCGGCAAACTGCTGCATGAAACGTGTTTGTGGTTATTGCTGATCGCAAATGTGGCAGTGAGAACGCTGCCATTTACAACAATGTGTAGCAGTTTTTACTAAACCGCTAGCAGTTTGCCATGAGTGGCTTTAGCATACAGCATATATCTTTAAATTTTACACAGTCATATCAAACCCACATGTGACAGCCTATTTCAGACTTTTGGTCCTCATCAGTACATCACAGAGATTGATATGACATTATGAGATAGGGCTTGGACCAGTACAACAGAGTAACCAAGCAGCTCGGGGTGACCCAAACTACTAAGAATGTATAGGGAGATAAAAGGGACCAAAAAGCCCTCCTACTAAAAAAAAAGCACAGCTTGGTGTAATTTGCCGTCTTAAAACAGAACCAAATCTGCAATAATTCAGCTATAAGTGAACATGTGTGGTTATCCACAATGCACTGCTACTGAATATGCAAATTATCCCTCTTCGCCCTTGGTTTGATATGGCACTACTTCTTCTTCTTGCTTGGCCAAGCCCCTTCTTCTTGCTTGGACCGGCCCTGGGGGCAGGGCGCTACTTCTTCTTCTTGCTTGAAGGTTGTGGCACTTAAGCTATTATATATATAGATAGATAGATAGATAGATATATACAGTATATATATAGATAGAAGATAGATTTGCAATAATTCAGGTTGGAGTAAGCTTGAGATTTCTCCCAGTGCATTACTGCTGAATCTATGCAAATTAGCCATTGTTGCCTTTAAAAGCTAAACACACCTCCAGAACCTCTGGAATGCAATGATGTGTCAGCGTGTTCATTTGTACAGAGCCATAATAATTCAACATGCATACAGACTGTTTCTGATTATTTAATCCTCATCAGTGCATGGCATGGGTTAATTTGTTTCTATGGAGTAGGGCTTGTAACACCGAGAGGTACAGACTAACCAGCAAGTTCATGGTGACCCAGAACTCATTGGAGTGTGTGAGGCAGGGGCTACAATGGTCCTAAAATCCCCCTTACTAAAATGCTATGGAAAACAAAAGTTTGCTTTCTTGAAACAGAAAAAATTTGCGATAATTCAGATTGGAGTGAGCTTGAGATGTCTCCCAGTGCATCACTGCTGAATATATGCAAATTAACCATTGTTGCCCTTAGAAGCTAAACACACCTCCAGAACTGCTGGAATGCATTGTTTAGCTTCTTCTTGCTTGGACCGCCCCTGGGGGCAGGGTGATACTTCTTCTTCTTGCTTGAAAGTTGAGGCACTTAGCCTATTATATATATAGATTACACAAATATTTTACTATCCTCGATAGTAGAATATTGGTAATTATTAAACCAATATTCTGCTAACCATCTGTACCCTACTTCTCACACTAACCTTCCCCTATCTATACCTGAAACTTACCACCCCCACTTACTCCTAACAATAACCCCCTCACCTACTCTTACCACTAACCACCCCCACTTACTCCTAACAATAACTCCCTCACCTACTCTTACCACTAACCACCGCCACTTACTCCTAACAATAACCCCCTCACCTACTCTTACCACTAACCACCCCCACTTACTTCTAACAATAACCCCCTCACCTACTCTTACCACTAACCACCGCCACTTACTCCTAACAATAACCCCCTCACCTACTCTTACCACTAACCACCGCCACTTACTCCTAACAATAACCCCCTCACCTACTCTTACCACTAACCACCGCCACTTACTCCTAACAATAACCCCCTCACCTACTCTTACCACTAACCACCCCCACTTACTTCTAACAATAACCCCCTCACCTACTCTTACCACTAACCACCGCCACTTACTCCTAACAATAACCCCCTCACCTACTCTTACCACTAACCACCGCCACTTACTCCTAACAATAACCCCCTCACCTACTCTTACCACTAACCACCCCCACTTACTCCTAACAATAACCCCCTCACCTACTCTTACCACTAACCACCCCCACTTACTTCTAACAATAACCCCCTCACCTACTCTTACCACTAACCACCCCCACTTACTTCTAACAATAACCCCCTCACCTACTCTTACCACTAACCACCCCCACTTACTCCTAACAATAACCCCCTCACCTACTCTTACCACTAACCACCCCCACTTACTCCTAACAATAACCCCCTCACCTACTCTTACCACTAACCACCGCCACTTACTCCTAACAATAACCCCCTCACCTACTCTTACCACTAACCACCCCCACTTACTCCTAACAATAACCCCCTCACCTACTCTTACCACCAACCACCCCCACTTACTTCTAACAATAACCCCCTCACCTACTCTTACCACTAACCACCCCCACTTACTCCTAACAATAACCCCCTCACCTACTCTTACCACTAACCACCCCCACTTACTCCTAACAATAACCCCCTCACCTACTCTTACCACCAACCACCCCCACTTACTTCTAACACTAGTTGACGATTAAGCCAGGTTGATGATTAAAAAGCCCAGAGTTCAGCTACAGAGTTGGCTACAGTGTAGCCAAACTCCAGTGCACTACTGTTCCCAGCAAGCTATATAAAGTAGAGGTGTAGCGAACGGTTCGCCGGCGAACGGTTCCAGGCGAACATTGGTGGTTCGCGTTCGCCTGCGCCAGGCGAACTTTTACGGAAGTTCGATTCGCCCCATAATGCACTATGAGGGTCAACTTTGACCCTCTGCATCACAGTCAGCAGGCACATTGTAGCCATTCAGGCTACAGTAAGCCCTGGAGCCCCACCCCCCCTTATATAAGGCAGGCTCCGGCGGCCATTACACTCACTCGTGTGCCTGCTAGTGAGAGGAAAGGAACAGCTGCTGCAGACTTGTTCTTCTAGGGACAGATTAGTTAGGTTCTAGGAGTTATTTGGTGGTGGTGGTGGTGAAATCACCGATTCACAGCCACTACTGCAACAACAAGAAGAAGGCGCAGGTACACCACCTCCTACGTCTGAGTTAGGTGGCGATAGTATGGACGTAATGTGTGTAGAGGGGGCTGATGAAACACCTGATGTTGGTGCAGTTGAGGAGGTGTCTGAGGAAAGTGCAGCTGGCCAGGAGGATTATGATGACGATTATACGGATACCACATATGTTCCCGGTAGAGGAGATGACCAGGGGGACAGTTCAGAGGAGGAGTCAGAGAGGACTAGGAGGAGACGACTCCATGATAGAAGCAGAGGGAGCTCGTCCTCAGAAACAGCTGGGGGCAGTGTCCGGCGCCATGTATCGCCAGCTACAGTATGGCCAGACAGCCAACATGCCCTTCAACGTCAGCTGCTGATGCCACCGTAGCGCCATCACCCCAGGGGGGCTCAGCGGTTTTGAATTTTTTTAACGTGTGTGTCTCAGATCGGAGCAAAGCCATCTAGAGTCTCTGCCAGCAAAAATTGAGCCGTGGAAAGGCCAACTTTCACGTAGGGACAAGTGCTTTACGAAGGCACCTGGAGAGAAGGCACAAACAGCTATGGCAAGAACCCCTGAGGAAAAGCAGCACCCCTCAAAAGACAAGTCGCGGAGAACAACCGCGGCAGCCGTCACCGGAGGCTTCTGCTGCTCCACGTTCCCATGGTATTGTTCGTGGCTGGGGGGAGGAAGAATGGCTACACTTAAACAATTTAAAAATACAACCATCTAAACTTTCAACCAATTTAAAAATACAACCATCTAAACTTTCAAACAGTTTAAAAATACAACCATCTAAACTTTCAAACTATTTAAAAATACAACCATCTACATTTTCAAACAATTTACTAAAATGCCAACAAAATTTGCCCTCCGTAAAACATTCTTGGCAAATGCTTTCGACTTGGTTTGTCTTCCGCTGGCTCAAGGGTCCATCTGACCACAGATGCCTGGTCTGCAAAGCACGGTCAGGGCAGCTACAGCATGGGTCTCAGCAGGCTCCCACTTCGGGCCGGAATCCAACCTTCATTCCCCGCGGTGACAATGGCAGACTTGCCCTCCATAACGGATTCCCGTTAAAGGATTTAAAGTTAATTCATTTCAAATACATAGCAGGGCCTCGAAAGTCCACCTCCTGTATTGTTATTTTTCGTCACTACCTCGGGGCGGGCGTGCATGCCTGCCTGCTGTCCTCCTTGGATGTGTAGTGGTAGCCGTTTCTCAGGCTCCACACCGGATTCCATCCCTCATTTCCCGGCCATTACCCGGGGTCACAAATGGCAGACTTGCCCGCCTCCATATGATTCTCGTGAAAGGAATGTGGTGTCATCTTTGCCCGCCATAACTGGTTCTCGTTCAAGGATTTAAAGTACATTCATTTCAAATACACAGCAGGGCCTCGAAAGTCCGCCTCCTGTATTGTTATTTTTGGTCACTACCTCGGGGCCCGCTGGCCGCTGCCCTCCTTGGATGTGTAGTGGTAGCCGTTGCTCAGGCTCCACACCGGATTCAAACCCCTCATTCCCCGGCCATTACCCGGGGTCACAATGGCAGACTTGCCCGCCTCCACAAGATTCTCATTGTAGCGGTACTGAACAAGTACACAGCAAGTAGAAAATGTAATTTAAAAACAAAATGTAAGCTTTTTAACAATGCCATGGAAAGTTGAGAAGGAAGTCACACATTACCTGACATCACTGAGTGAGGAAGAGCAAATATCGCCATGTTGCGCAGTAGTCCAGCATGGCCGTCACTACACAAAGAGCTGTTTGCGGTGCGTTACACAGTGAGTTTGGTGTGTCAGTGTGAAGCAGTACTCTAATTACACTCCCTGATTGATGTATACACATGCAAGATGTTTTAAAGCACGTTAGGCCTGCAATTTAGCATTCAATGTGATTTCTGCCCTTAAAACGCTGCTTTGCGTCACATCCAGATTTTCCCCCGGGACTTTTGGCATGTATCCCACTCCGCCATGCCCCCGTCCAGGTGTTAGACCCCTTGAAACATCTTTTCCATCACTTTTGTGGCCAGCATAATGTTTTCTATTTTTCAAAGTTCGCCTCCCCATTGAAGTCTATTGCGGTTCGCGAACTTTTCCGCGAACCGAACCTTCCGCGGAAGTTCACGAACCTAGTTCGCGGACCGAAAATCGGAGGTTCGCCACATCTCTAATATAAAGCCATCAATCACAGACCAGCTACTGTTTCTGCAGAGTTCTGTTACGTAGTAGCAGTACTCTACTCACGCAAATTTTGCAAAACTTCCCAATTACTGCCATACATAATTACGATTTTAACAGTGAACTGATTTTGTGTAAGCCAAAATTCATAATGTCATGTTGTTTTTGTGCTATTAGGGGTTAACAGCAAAGCACCCATACATGTTACCACTAAAATCGGCACTGAATTACCCAAAATTACCCAAAATTATGATTCCTGATTACATTTGCAAACAAAATGAATTATGATCTTACCCAAAATTTTGCATTACAATTTTGTATTGTAATTGCGTACTACAATGCCAAATTACGATAATGCAAAATATGTGCTCATCCCTACTGGGTACAGCTGTACATTTTTAATTTACAGCTGTACCCAATATTAAATGTAGAGTTTGGCTAGCTACGTATTGGCAGTTGGCACACAAATTTCTATCTCTTGCTGGTTTTTCATAAATGTAATATGGTTGCCTACAGTGCTGGTCGTAATTAGTGTTGGGCGAACAGTGTTCGCCACTGTTCGGGTTCTGCAGAACATCACCCTGTTCGGGTGATGTTCGAGTTCGGCCGAACACCTGATGGTGTTCGGACAAACCGTTCGGCCACATGGCCGAACTAAGAGTGCATGGCCGAACGTTCCCCGAACGTTCGGCTAGCGCTGTGATTGGCCGAACGGGTCACGTGGTTCGGACCCGAACGCGCTCTGATTGGCCGAACTGTCACGTGGTTCGGGTAAATAAATACCCGAACCACGTCATATCTCCGCCATTTGTCTGTGGGTTTAGCTTTGGGTAGGCAGGCAGGGTAGTTCGCGCTCCAGCCACGCTAGCCAGGGTCCCCCCAGTCATTGTGTCGCTGCTGGGAATAGTAGTACACCGCTCGCTCAGCCACACTATATAGCATTGTTGTGTTTACTGCCACTCTGTGTACCTCGCTCAGCCAAACTATATAGCATTCTGTTTACTGCCACTCTGTGTCTGCTGGGAATAGTAGTACACCGCTCACTCAGCCACACTATATAGCATTCTGTTTACTGCCACTCTGTGTACCTCGCTCAGCCACACTATATAGCATTCTGTTTACTGCCACTCTGTGTCTGCTGGGAATAGTAGTACACCGCTCGCTCAGCCACACTATATAGCATTCTGTTTACTGCCACTCTGTGTACCTCGCTCAGCCACACTATATAGCATTCTGTTTACTGCCACTCTGTGTCTGCTGGGAATAGCAGTACACCGCTCGCTCAGCCACACTATATAGCATTGTGTTTACTGCCACTTTGTGTACCTCGCTCAGCCACACTATATAACATTCTGTTTACTGCCAGTCTGTGTCTGCTGGGAATAGTAGTACACCGCTCGCTCAGCCACACTATATAGCATTCTGTTTACTGCCACTCTGTGTACCTCGCTCAGCCACAGTATATAGCATTGTGTTTACTGCCACTCTGTGTCTGCTGGGAATAGTAGTACACAGCTCGCTCAGCCACACTATATAGCATTGTGTTTACTGCCACTCTGTGTACCTCGCTCAGCCACACTATATAGCATTCTGTTTACTGCCACTCTGTGTCTGCTGGGAATAGTAGTACACTGCTCGCTCAGCCACACTATATAGCATTCTGTTTACTGCCACTCTGTGTACCTCGCTCAGCCACACTATATAGCATTCTGTTTACTGCCACTCTGTGTCTGCTGGGAATAGTAGTACACCGCTTGTTCAGCCACACTATATAGCATTCTGTTTACTGCCAGTCTGCCACTCTGTGTACCTCGCTCAGCCACACTATATAGCATTCTGTTTACTGCCACTTTGTGTCTGCTGGGAATAGTAGTACACCGCTCGCTCAGCCACACTATATAGCATTCTGTTTACTGCCACTCTGTGTACCTCGCTCAGCCACACTATATAGCATTCTGTTTACTGCCACTTTGTGTCTGCTGGGGATAGTAGTACACCGCTCGCTCAGCCACACTATATAGCATTGTGTTTACTGCCACTCTGTGTACCTCGCTCAGCCACACTATATAGCATTGTGTTTACTGCCACTCTGTGTCTGCTGGGAACAGTACTACACCGCTCGCTCAGCCACACTATATAGCATTCTGTTTACTGCCACTCTGTGTCTGCTGGGAATAGTAGTACACCGCTCGCTCAGCCACACTATATACCATTGTGTTTACTGCCACTCTGTGTCTGCTGGGAATAGTAGTACACCGCTCGCTCAGCCACACTATATAGCATTGTGTTTACTGCCACTCTGTGTCTGCTGGGAACAGTGGTACACCGCTCACCCACCACTGTATAGCATTGTGCTCTGTGTCGCTGCTGGGAATAGTGGTACACCGCTCACCCACCACTGTATAGCATTTCTGTACTGCCACTGTACTGCTGCCAGTCAGCGTGTACTTTAAGGATAAGTGAAATGAGGAAGAAATCCGGTGAAAGAGGGAGGGGCAAGGGAAGAGGTGTTTCCCCTGATGGTTTACGTACAGGCCACAGGGGAGCACCCAAGAAAACCCACTCAATACCGCCCATGTTGTTCAGGACAACAACCCTCACAAATCCAAAAGAACAGGACCAGATAATTACTTGGATGACCTCTCAAGCGTCCAGCAGTGGGTTAAGCAGCACCAGCACATCACGCACGAGGTCCGAGTCCTCAGCCAGTTGCAAGGAGCCAGTGGGCACAAAGCTGACACAACCGGCAGCGACACCACGCACACAACTGCCAGATAACCAGTCCGATGAATTACCTCAGGACACAATGGGGTATTCGCAGGAGCTATTCCCAGCCCAACAAACTTCCACCTTTGAAAGGTCAATGGAGGAACAGCCAGAAATGTTGTGCCCGGATTCACAACCATTAACTGTGGGAAATGCACAGCGCACTGAAATGCAAGGCGAGTCCGAGGACTTTGAAACCCAAATCCCAGAGCAAGTTGGGCAGGAGGGGTTGCAATTGCAGGAGGTCGGCCGACAAGATCTGGAAGACGACGTTGGAGTGAGCTGCGCAGAGGTTGTTCTGGGGAGCTCTACTCCACGGCGGCGGCCCCCCACAATGACATATGACGAGTTTGAGGAGATGGAAGAGGAGGGTATGGACAATGTGGACATAGACCAAGATTTTGAATGTGAACAAGAACATCGCCGTCGTAGCAGCAGCACAGATGAGTCTGTTGAAGAGCCCACTGCTGCACGAGTTCACCTTGTGCCACAAGGTAGGCGGCGCGCAATTTCAGGCACCACAAGCGTGGAAGTTCAAGTGAGAGGCAAAAGAGGCGCAAACAGAAATCGCCAGCAAGGCAGGTGCTCCAAAGTCTGGGCTTTCTTTGAAGACTGCACTGAGGATGGTACTATGGCGATTTGCAAGGTGTGCAAGACCCGCCTGAGCAGGGGGAAAAGTATTAACAACCTCTCCACCACCAGCATGAGCCGCCACATGCTATCCAAACATCCCACTCTGTGGGCAAACGCGGCAGGACAGGGTACCAGCAACACTGCCTCCCTTGGGGTCACCAGACTCACCACCAGACCCGCCTCAGCAGCAGCAGTAGCCCAGCCATTGCGTGGTTCACAACATTCACAAACATCAGACGCTGACACTGTCACTTTCTGGAGTAGTGCTCTTGAGGTCTCCCAGTGTTCATCAAACACAACAACCAACAGCCCTTCAGTGTGCAGCCCTACGATTCAGTTGTCTGTCTCGGAGATGTTTGATCGCAAGAGGAAATTGCCAGCAAATGACCCCCGGGCCGTGGCAGTAACAGCCAGCATAGCCAAGCTTCTGGCCTGCGAAATGCTGCCATATCGAGTGGTGGAGACAAACAGCTTCAAGGGCATAATGTCAGTGGCCATCCCATGTTGCGTGGTTCCCAGCCGCTACCACTTTGCGCGCTCTTCAGTGCCTGAGTTGCATGAGCACGTGGTCAGCAAAATAACCCGAAGCTTGAAGAATGCCGTTGCCTGCAAGGTTCACCTCACCACTGACACCTGGACGAGTGCGTTCGGCCAGGGTCGATACATCTCCCTTACCGCGCACTGGGTGAACCTTGTGGAGCCTGGCAGCGATTCCTCACCTGCTACGGCGCGGGTGTTTCCCACGCCGCAAACAGCTGCACCGCCGTCCCTCCCACTGGATAACAACAGCAGCACCTACCTCTCTGACTCCTTCTCCTCCAACGCATCTCAAAGCTGTACCTCATCCGGAAACGCTAACCCAGCACCAGCAGCAGTAGGATCGTGGAAGCAGTGCAGCACAGCTGTTGGCATGCGTCAACAAGCGTTGCTGAAGCTGATCTGCCTTGGGGATAAGCAGCACACAGGGGAGGAAATTTGGAGGGGAATAAAGGAACAGACGGATTTGTGGCTGGCACCACTGGACCTGAAACCGGGCATGGTTGTGTGTGATAATGGGAGTAATCTCATTCGCGCTTTAAGGTTGGCTAAGCTGACACACATCCCTTGCCTGGCGCACGTGATGAACCTAGTAGTTCAGCGGTTCCTGAGGACATACCCAGGCGTGGTCGATCTTCTGTTGAAGGTGCGACGAGTGGCCAAACATGTAGAAATTCCAGTACTGCTTCGGGGGCTCTTGCCAAGATGCAGGAGTGCTTCAATCTCCCCCACCATCGCTTGCTGTGTGATGTCCCTACGCGCTGGAATTCTACGCTGCACATGCTAGCCCGCTTTTGCGAGCAGAAGAGTGCAGTGGTCCAGTACATGACGGTGCAGTACCGAGGCGCATCCGGACAGCTGCCAAGCTTCTGTGGATCCGATTGGGCCAACATGTTGGACCTTTGCCAAGTCCTCCAAAATTTTGAGCAATCCACGTTGCTTGTGAGCAGTGACAACTCTTCAGTCAGCATTACCATACCACTGCTGTGTTTACTGAAGAGGTAAATGTTGAAAATCAAGGAAACAGCTGTTATGATGCAACTGGGGGAATCTGAAGGAGAAAACGATCAGCGTGATGGTACCAACATCAGGCCATCCGCCTCAGGAAACGCTGGCCCCAGCAGCTATGACGAAGAAGAGGAGGAGGAACAGCTGGAGTTGGAGCAGGAATTTCATGCCACCACTGACGAGGGCCAGAGCGGTGCACGTTGGACTTCCACAATTCAGCGCGAATGGTCAGCAGAAGCAGACCAGGAAGAAGGTGACGACTATGATGCATCACAACAACTATCACAATGCTCACAAGAGGATGATGAGGATTCTGGCAGGACTCTGGCACACATGGCTCAATTCATGCTAGACTGCATTGAACGCGACCCACGCATTGTGCGCATTCTGGACAACACCAATTACTGGGTTTATACACTTCTGGATCCACGGTACAAACACAATGTTCCAAAACTGCTTGAAGAAAGAGTCAGACAGGTCAAAATGGAAGAATACCAGCAGGCCCTTGTGGAGACTTTAGAGAGGAGATTGACATCCTCCCCCTCCTCTAGCCAGTTGTACGCCGACAGACTGACTTCCGCAAACCCAGGACGACCAGGAGGGCAGCAAACAACACAAGCCGCAGCTAGTGCCCAAAAGGGAATGGTATCGGCAGTGTCCTTGGAGTGGGAAAATTTTATGACACCCATGCAGCAGCAGCCCACAGAACAGCAAGCGTGCAGATCCACCTCCAACACCGATCGCCTGGAGAAGATGGTCAAGGACTACATGTCAGATGGTGTAGCTGTGTTGAACAATCCATCTGCACCCTTCAACTATTGGGTATCAAAGCTAGACACCTGGCACGAACTGGCAAAGTACGCAATAGAGGTGCTGGCTTGCCCGGCAGCCAGCGTTATGTCGGAACACTGTTTCAGTGCTGCCGGAGGCATCGTCACAGATCAGCGTATCCGTATCTCCACAGAAAATGCAGACCGTCTGACTCAAATTAAAATGAATCAATCCTGGATTGGAAACGACTATGCAACACTCCTGGACCCCAACTAAGTAACATGAACAATGACCATTTGTGATGGGTTAGCGTTGCCGAGCCCTGTTTATGGAACCTTTTATCTTTATTACATTTATGACTGCATGGCGGCAAAAAGCATGCTATCCGCACGCTTCTTGTCCTCATGCAAGGCCTGGGTTGTTGTGTCTGAAAGCATGGCCTTCTCCTCCTGCGCCTCCTCCTGTTCCATCACGTGTGCTGCTGCTGGGTTAGCGTTTCCGGTCCCTGTTTATGGAACCTCTTATCTTTATTACATTTATGACTGCATGGCGGCAAAGTGCATGCTATCCGCACGCTTCTTGTCCTCATGCAAGGCCTGGGTTGTTGTGTCTGAAAGCGTGGCCTTCTCCTCCTGTGCCTCCTCCTGTTCCATCACGCGTGCTGCTGCTGGGTTAGCGTTTCCGGTTCCTGTTTATGGAACCTCTTATCTTTATTACATTTATGACTGCATGGCGGCAAAATGCATGCTACCTGTGCAAAGAAAACAGACATTTCCCGTATTTTAAAGACAGTTTTCCCTTTGAAACTTTAAAATTGATTTTCTCAAAAACTATAAGCTCTTTTTGCTAATTTGTTTTCCCTCTTGTACCCACTCCCAAGGTGCACATACCCTGTAAATTTGGGGTATGTAGCATGTAAGGAGGCTTTACAAAGCACGAAAGTTCGGGTCCCCATTGACTTCCATTATGTTAAGGAGTTCGGCGCGAACACCCGAACATCGCGGCCATGTTCGGCGAACGTTCGCGAACCCGAACATCCAGGTGTTCGCCCAACACTAGTCATGGCTACGAAGGACTATCAGGCTGAATGCCTTAGACAACTCCAGGATAGATCCATTTACACCAAACTTCCATGTGATCCCACCCTTTCCTATAGTTCTGAGTTTAAAAATCTACTGTCAAGGGCAGTGACTGAAGGTATCATGGATAGAACTTTAACTAATAAATTGGTACCGGAATTTCCAATTAGTCCCCCCCCCCCCCCCCCGGGAGACCAATAGTTTCAGCTATTGGCTCCCTGACTGAGTCCCTTTCCCAGTTTTTGGACTTTAAGTTTAGACCACTCTTGAGATCATTGCCAGCTTATGTAGGTGATACAGTTGAAGTATTAAATATTCTAAATGTGTTTGAATGGCAGCCCTCCTACCATTTGGCTACCATAGATGTTGTTTCCTTGTACAGTAGAATCTGTCATGATGATGGTTTACAGGCTGTTTCTGAGTTTTTGCCAGTTTTACAATACCCAGAAGGGGAGCAGAGGTTCCTGCTGGCGGGTCTGGAGTTTGTCCTTACCAGGAATGCGTTCCTGTTTGACCGCCAGTGGTACCGTCAGAAGGTCGGCACGGCAATGGGGATCCCGGTGGCCCCCACCTATGCCGGCCTCTTCATGGGCCACTGGGAGGCCAACTACATCTTTGGGATGGGGAACGCGTTCCTGGTGAGGATTAAACTCTGGATCCGCTTCATAGATGACATCTTGGTGGTGTGGGATGGGGACCAGGCCTCTTTTGAAAAATTTGTAACATACATCAATGAGAATAATGTTAACATGGCCTTCACCCACACGTGGGGGGAGGAAAGGGTTGAATTTTTGGATTTAGACATAGATGTGAGTAGGGGGTCTTTGATTACAAAAACGTACAGGAAGCCCACAGCGGTAAATTGCATTCTTCATTTGTCTAGCTACCATCCCCCCTCAACCATAAGATCATTACCTTACAGTCAATTCCTTCGTCTCAGGAGGAATGCAACCACTATGGAAGATTTTGTCAATCAGGCCGAGTCCCTTAGAGGGAGGTTACAGTCCAGGGGTTATAAAGATGAGGTCATCATGGAGGCCTTTCAAAAAGCCGCAAACAAAAATAAGGGATCATTATTGACTTCGAGAGTAAAGAAACAACAAGATAGATTTTTAATGCACTTTACATATTCTCCCATGTTTGAAAAAAATAAGAAATCAATTAAAAATAACTGGTGGATGCTCCAGGAGGATAGGTTATTAGCAGATAAATGCTGTCAACTCCCATGCATTTCATACAAAAAGGTCCCCAACCTGAAGGATCAACTATCTCATAGTGAGTTTGGCCTTGAAACCCAAAATTGGTTAGGTAGAAATAGGACCCCTGGCAATTATAGATGCAATTCATGCTCCTGCTGTAATTTTTTGGTTACTGGCAGGGAATTTCACAGATTTGGAAAGATTGTAAAGTTCAGGGAGTTCATTAATTGCAAAACAAAGGGGATTGTGTATGCACTTATCTGTTCGTGTCAATATATTTATGTTGGATTATCTACGCGTATGATGCAGGACAGATATCAAGAACATTGTAGATCCCTGGGCAACCCACGAGTGAAGGGCAGCCCTATGGTCATGGAACACATGAATTCTGTCCATACAGGGGACTCATCGCAGCTCAGATTTTTTGGGTTGGAGGTAGTCAAAAGGGACTCTAGGGGTGGAAATTGGGTAAAGAAATTACAACGCAGGGAAAGTTATTGGATTTCTTTCTTTGAGGCGGTTGGTCCTTTGGGATTAAATGAACGCAATGATTTATCAGTGTTCTTGTGATTTGATATTACGATGTCTGCTTGCTTTGTGTATTTTAATGTGAATTTTGAGGTTTTTATAATTTGAATTTCTCTTCTTTCTCCTTTCTTTTCCTTTGTCCCTCCTTTTTGCTTTGCAGGTTGATGGTGAGGGGGAGGAGGTCGTTGGCAGCCTCACCTGCTAATGGAATTGCTTCACCCTGGTCAGGTAGCTATTAACCAGCCCCTCCCATGAAAACACAATTAATAATTCATAATTAATATCAATGATGGTTAGTGTTTATTGTTTTGTTTCCCCGCTGCATGATTGGCATTCCTTTGCCTTTAACATAGACAGCTTTGTCTGTCAGTTTTCTGTATTAGCCCATGCAGGTAGTTAGGGACGCTTTGTTCCCATAGATACGGGCAGGCGTGACTTATGTGCGCCTGTCCTGATAGAGGGGTTAACGCTGGGCGTTCCCTCTGCATTTCGGCCATTCATGTGGGGAACAGGAAGGGTGGGGCGCTCCCACGTAGCTAGTCATAGTGCTCTATGCAGCGTGGCGCAAACTCCCTTCTGACCAGGTGTGTTTTGCGACACTTCCGCCCCGCCTCTTCCGGTATGTGGAATGCAGTGACCCTGGCTGGTAGTCCTGTGCACCTTTTCTTCTACCCATTGCAGAAGGGGCTGACATGTTTGTTTACTTTGTGGCGTCACGCCAACCGGCGTGACGCGTACTAAGCTACGCGCATGCGCATCCACGCCCGATCAGGTCTATGCGGAGTGTAGTACGCAGGCGCGACCTTCTGCTGACGGGGTTACGCGTGCGCGTCTTCACACGGACGTTTCTACGCATGCGCAGCGTTCGATAATTGGCGCCAAGTGGCCTATTTAAACCTGCCCTGCCAGCACTTCAGTGCTGTCTGTTCGTACAGCTTGCCAGCAGTTGTTCCTGTTACTCTGCCAGCTATTTCTCTGATTGATTACCTGTTACCTGACCTCGGCCTGTTCCTGACTATGTTTGATTTCCGCCTGCCTCGACCCTCAGCCTGTTTACCGCTCACGAAAGTACTCTGCCTGCCTCGATCCTAGCTTGTCTTCTCGTTACGCTTGAACTCTGCCAGCCCTGATCTCGGAACTGTCTCGACTTCATTTTGCCTGCTGATCCTGTACCTCGCTTTCTCCACATTGCAGTGTCGCTGTTCTCTGAATCACTGTAGGGCTACCCGGAGTGCAACCTGGTGGGCACTAGGCAGCGAAGTCCCACATCCCCCTCCTGGGGGTGTGATCCTGCATTCCCCTCAAGGGAGTGTGGGTGAAGACCCGTGGTCACTTAGATCCTGTGCTCTGGGTAGTCTCGATCTCAGTGGTAAGGTCAACAGCTTTCCCTGTGAAGCTTAACAGAAACAGACAGCCAATATGGACACTACTGGAGTTCCGCCTGATATTGACACGCTCTCAGGGCCGGATTTGTACTTTTTACTGCCCAAGGCCACTGTCACCAGCCGCCCCCTCCCCCCCCCCCCCAGTACAGGTAGCCAGATGACCCCCCCTTTCCCTTTAGCATAGGTAGCCAGATGACTCCCTTAATCCCTCCTCCCCCCCCCCCCCCCAGTATAGGTAGCCAGCTCGTCTGCACACTGCAGCAGCCATCAGTTTCACTCATTTCTCCATTCGTCTCCAGTGCAAGCTTGCAAATGCTGCATGTTTAGCCTGCTCCTTTGGTGCCCTTGATCCTGTGGGGCCCTAGGCCATGGCCTAGGTGGCCTTGTCCTAAATCCGGCCCTGCACGCTCTGCAAACTGGTCTCCGAGCTCAGCCTTTCTGTTCAACAGGTTCAAGGCAACTATTTGCAATTACAAACACAGATTCAGAATCTTCCTACCGCCAATCCTCCTGTTGTTCCAACTAATGTTACCGTTACAGCTCCTCCTCCAGAGCCTAAGTTACCTCTTCCTGAAAGATTTTCTGGAGATCGAAGCAAATTCAGTACTTTCAAAGGGGCTTGCCAGTTGATGTTCTCTCTCCAACCAAGAACTTACGCTACTGAGTTGGCAAAAGTCGGAACTATTATATCCCTGCTTCAAGGTGAACCTCAAGCATGGGCCTTGCAGCTCCGTGAGCAAAATCATCCTGCTGTGACCACTGTGGCTACCTTGTTTGAGGCCCTTGCCGAACTATATGACGATCCAGCCCGGGTAGCTTCAGCCGAGGTAGCTCTCCAGAATCTTCGTCAGGGTCGCAAGCCTTTGGAAGAGTACATTTCAGATTTTCGCCGCTGGAGCGGTGACACTCAGTGGAATGATGCTGCACTGAAATTCCAATTCCGTCTGGGATTATCGGATCTGCTTAAAGATGAGCTGGCCCGAGTGGGTATTCCTGAGACCCTAAAAGAACTGATACAACTTTCTACTCAGATAGACAGACGTCTAAGGGAAAGAAGACTTGAGAAGTCAGGTGCCACTCGCTCTGCTTGGAATTTTCCTGCTTTCAGTCATCCTCCAGTTCCCTCATCTCCATCCGACTCTGTGGGGGCCAGTAGCTTTGATGTACCTGAGCCCATGCAACTGGGAGTAACCAGATCTCCATTGTCAGTGGAGGAACGACAACGTCGCTGACAGTCTAACCTGTGCATGTACTGTGGATCCGCTGGCCATTTCCGAAACAATTGTCCAATAAGACCTCCTGGTAAGCCTGATTTCGAGACTTCGCAAGTAACTCCAGTTGTACGTACTTCCTCCACTCATGTTCCGTTGTTTCTGCCATTGCAGGGCCCAGACAGAACTATCCAAGTAAAGGCCGTCATTGATTCTGGCGCCTGTTCATGTTTCCTGGACATTCAGTTAGCCCAACATCTTGACTTGCCTATCCGTCAAAAGACCACTCCTCTTCCCATCCAATTAGCTGACGGTACACACCTTGCTTCTGGACCCATCACCTCTGAAACGTATCCTGTACTCATTACAACCCTTGAAGATCATCAAGAATTTCTGACCTTTGATTTGATCCCTTCACCTCTCTTTCCTGTCATCTTGGGAATCCCTTGGCTCCAATCTCACAATCCACTCATTGATTGGAGTTCAGGGTCTGTGACTTTCCAGTCCAAATACTGTCGTCAGTTCTGCTTGCCCCGAGTTGGTCAATTAGCTTGCCTTAATCCAGTCTTGGAACCTCTACTACCAAGTTCCTATCAGGACTTCAGGGATGTCTTTGATAAAAAATCAGCTGATACGCTGCCTCCTCACCACATCTATGACTGTCCAATCGAGTTAGATGCTGGAGCAGAGATCCCATTTGGCCGAGTTTTCCCTCTTTCTGAACCTGAATCAGTTATCCTGAAACAATACATTGAAGAAAACTTAAGCAAAGGGTTCATCCGGCATTCCACCTCTTCTGCAGGAGCAGGAATCTTCTTTGTAGGAAAGAAAGACGGTTCCTTACGACCTTGTGTGGACTACAGAGAATTAAACAAGATAACTATCAAAAACAGGTACCCATTACCCCTTGTACCAGATTTATTCCAGAGACTTCGCACTGCTAAGATCTTCACGAAGCTTGACTTACGAGGAGTTTATAATCTGATCCGTATTCGTGAAGGAGACGAGTGGAAGACTGCCTTTCGTTCTCGTTATGGACATTTTGAGTACCTCGTCATGCCTTTCGGCCTATGCAATGCCCCCGCTACGTTTCAGCATTTCGTCAATGACATTTTCAAGGACTTTATCGACATATTCATGGCGGTGTATTTGGATGATATCCTGATCTTTTCCGCTACATTATCAGAACACAGAGACCATGTCAAGAAAGTGCTTTCTCGCCTTCGTGTCCATAACCTTTATGCAAAACTCGAGAAGTGTGCCTTTGAACAGGACAACATCCAGTTTCTGGGTTTACAGATCTCATCTGAGGGAATCAAAATGGACGAACAGAAGGTCTCAGCTATCCTAGATTGGCCAGTTCCTAGAGACAGAAAAGTAGTTCAACGCTTCATTGGATTTGCAAACTTCTATAGAAGATTTATTCATAATTTCTGGGCAATTGTGGCCCCTATCACACAACTTACCAGTACTCATCAACCTTTTTGGTGGACTTCCAAAGCCCAGGTAGCCTTTGAAAAACTCAAGGATCTGTTCACTTCGGCTCCAGTCCTTCAGGATGCTGACCCTTCATGACCTTTTATATTAGAGGTTGATGCTTCAGAGGTTGCTGTTGGCGCTATTTTGTCACAACGTTTTGGAACAAAGAACTTGCTCCACCCAGATGCTTTTTTCTCTCGTAAGTTGAATCCGTATGAAAGAAACTATGATATCGCTGACCGAGAATTATTAGCCATCAAAGCCGCCTTTGAAGAATGGAGGTACTTAGTGGAAGGGGCACAGCATTCCATAACTGTTTTTACTGATCATAAGAATTTAGAGTACCTGAAGACTGCAAAACGACTACGCCCAAGACAGGCCCGCTGGTCTCTCTTCTTCTCCCGCTTCAATTTTCATGTTACATACCGACCTGGCGGTAAGAATGGGAAGCCTGACGCATTATCCCGGATGTTTTTAGAATCTTCCAAGGAATTGACCGAACCTGACACTATTCTCTCTTCCAAGAACTTCTTGTTACTTCAAACTGGACTCCTCAAGGGAGTGTGGGTGAAGACCCGTGGTCACTTAGATCCTGTGCTCTGGGTAGTCTCGATCTCAGTGGTAAGGTCAACAGCTTTCCCTGTGAAGCTTAACAGAGAGGAGGTGGCAGGAGGCCTGCCTGCAAGCCATGGAGGTGTGACAAGTCGGTCCGCTGCGTAGCCATGTACTCCCTGCTTGCTGCCATCGGTCACCAGGTTGACCCAATGGGCTGTGTACGTAATGTAGCGGCCCTGCCCGTGCTTGGCAGACCAGGCATCCGTGGTCAGGTGGACCCTTGACCCAACGCTCTTTGCAATAGATGACACCACTTGCCTCTGAACAGCATGGTACAGTTTGGGTATGGCCTTTCGTGAAAAATAAGTGCGGCCTGGTATCTTCCACTGCAGTGTCCCAATGGCCACAAATTTACGGAAAGCCTCTGACTCCACCAGCTTGTATGGTAATAGCTGGCGAGCTAATAGTTCCGCCACACCAGCTGTCAGACGCCGGGCAAGAGGGTGACTGGCCGAAATTGGCTTCTTCCGCTCAAAGACTTCCTTCACGGACACCTGGCTACTGCTGTGGGCAGAGGAGCAGGAACCGCTCAAGGGCAGAGGCGGTGTGAAGGAGGATGGCTGTGAAGGTTGAAGGGAGAAAGCGGATGAAGACGATGCACCTGAAGGAGGAAGAGGAGAAGGAGGGTGGCTTGTCTTTTGAGGGGTGCTGCTTTTCCTCAGGTATTCTTCCCATAGCTGTTTGTGCCTTTTCTCCAGGTGCCTTCGTAAGGCACTTGTCCCTACGTGAGTGTTGGCCTTTCCACGGCTCAATTTTTGGAGGCAGAGAGAACAGATGGCTTTGCTCCTATCTGAGGCACACACCGTAAAATATTTCCAAACCACAGAGCCCCCCTGGGGTGATGGCACTTCGGTGGCATCAACAGCTGACCTTGAAGGGCATGTTGGCTGGCTGGCCATAGCTGGCGATACATGGCGCCGGACACTGCCCCCGGCTGTTTCTGAGGACGAGCTCCCTCTGCTTCTATCATGGAGTTGTCTCCTCCTACTCCTCTCTGGCTCCCCCTCTGAACTGTCCCCCTGGTCATCTCCTCTACTGGGAACATACGTGACATCCGTATAATCGTCATCATAATCCTCCTGCCCAGCTTCGCTTTTCTCAGACACCTCCTCAACTGCACCAACTTCAGGTGCATCATCATGCCCCTCCTCACACATTACGTCCATACTATTGCCTTCTTCTTGTTGTTGCAGTAGTGGCTGTGAATCAGTGATTGCACCACCACCACCACCAAATAACTCCTGCGAAGTGTCAAATGCAGCGGATGTGGTGCTTGCACTAGCGCTGGTAGCACTGGCTGCGGGAGATGAGGTCTTCTGTGTTAAATACTCAAACACGTCCTCATAATTTTGGGAAGTGATGGCACGTGCCTTCTTCTGAGCACTGTACTTTGGTCCAGGTCCGCACGAAATAACAGCAACACCACCTCGCACAGACCTGCCAGTGCCAGGTGGCCTTCCTCTGGGTCTGCCTCCACCTCTTCCTCTACCTGGTTTGTCCATTTTGTCCATCTTGGGGGGAAGCTAGGTATATGCAGTGAGGTGAGTTCACTCAACCCAAAGGTAGTTATATATGCAGTGAGGTGAGTTCACTGAACACAGAAGGTAGCTATGTGCAGTGAGGTGAGTTCACTCAACCCAAAGGTAGTTATATATGCAGTGAGGAGAGTTCACTGAACACAGAAAAGTAGCTATATGCAGTGAGGTGAGTTCACTCAACCCAAAGGTAGTTATATATGCAGTGAGGTGAGTTCACTGAACACAGAAGGTAGCTATGTGCAGTGAGGTGAGTTCACTCAACCCAAAGGTAGTTATATATGCAGTGAGGTGAGTTCACTGAACACAGAAGGTAGCTATGTGCAGTGAGGTGAGTTCACTCAACCCAAAGGTAGTTATATATGCAGTGAGGTGAGTTCACTGAACACAAAAGGTAGCTATATGCAGTCAGCTGAGTTCACTCAACCCAAAGGTAGTTATGTGCAGTGAGATGAGTTCACTCTACAGAAAAGGTAGATATGCAGTGAGGTGAGTTCACTCAACTTAAAAGGTAGTTATATGCAGTGACACAAGTTCACTCAACACAAAAGGTAGTTATGTGCAGCGAGGTGGGTTCACTCAACACAAACTTAGGTGTATGCAGTGATGAGGTGGGTTAACTAAACACAACAGGTACTAGTAGTAGGTAAATGCAGTACTGGGTAGGTAGTACAATGTGCAGCTCCCTGTCACACACACAGGTGTCACTGAATGTGCTGCTGAATGCTGGTGGGCTGCTGGCAGTGGTACACACACATTATGAATTAGCAATGCTGTCTAAGCAACACAAGTGTATCACACACACAGGTAGTAGTCACTGAATGTGCTGCTGCTGCTGCTGCTGCTGCTGGCAGTGCCAGTGGGACACACAGTATGAATTAGCAATGCTGTCTAAAAAACACAAGTGTCTCACACACACAGGTAGTAGTCACTGAATGTGCTGCTGCTGCTGCTGCTGCTGCTGGCAGTGCCAGTGGGACACACAGTATGAATTAGCAATGCTGTCTAAAAAACACAAGTGTCTCACACACACAGGTAGTAGTCACTGAATGTGCTGCTGCTGCTGGCAGTGGGACACACAGTATGAATAAGCAATGCTGTCTAAACAACACAAGTGTATCACACACACAGGTAGTAGTCACTGAATGTGCTGCTGCTGCTGGCAGTGGGACACACAGTATGAATTAGCAATGCTGTCTAAACACACAAGAGTCAGTTTCAAACACAGAAAAAAAAATTGATCACAGCAGGATGAGCTCTAAAAAGAGCTTTTCTGGGGCGCTTTTATAGCAATAAGATTCAGCTAAGCAAGCTAAGAAGGCAAGAGCGTGACTAATCTGTCCCTAGGAGAACAAGTCTGCAGCAGCTGTCCCTATTCTGTCTCTAGCAGGCACATGAGTGAGGCTAATGGCCACCGGAGCCTGCCTTATATAAGGGGGGGGCTCCAGGGCTTAGCATAGCCTGATTGGCTACAATGCGCCTGCTGACTGTGATGCAGAGGGTCAAAGTTGACCCTCATAGAGCATTATAGGGCGAATCGAACTTCCGGGAAAGTTCGCCTTCGCCTGAGAAGGAGAACCACCCGAAGTTCGCCTGGAACCGTTCTCTGGCGAACCGTTCGGCCCACCTCTAACTGTGATCACCAATAATCAGATTCTCTCTGCGTGCGTACACCGATCGTTACAGCACACCTGTGAAGTGAAAACCATTTCAGGTGACTACCTCTTGAAGCTCATCAAGAGAATGCCAAGAGTGTGCAAAGCAGTAATCAAAGCAAAAGGTGGCTACTTTGAAGAACCTAGAATATGACATATGTTCAGTTGTGTCACACTTTTTGGTTACGTACTATGCGTCAATATGTGTCAATTCATAGTTTGGATGCCTTCAGTGTGAATCTACAATGTTCATAGTCATGAAAATAAAGAAAAGTCTTTAAATGAGAAGGTGTGTCCAAACTTTTGGTCTGTACTGTGTGTGTGTGTATATATATATATATATATATATATATATATATATATATATATATATATATATATCAGAATCAGAATCAGCTTTATTCGCCAAGTACGCGGAATGACGTACCCGGAATTGTTTTTGGTACACATGGCATGGCAGTCGAACATATACACACATAGCAAACATATACAACATAGCATTGCATGATGTGACCGAGGCTGCACACGTGGGCGCCTACTTGCTTTATAGTATATATATATATATATATATATTGTAACGGGAACAGGGTATGGGTTGCGTTTTGCCCTCTGGGGTGGGCTTTCAGAGCTGTCAGACAGGCGACACAGTTCTTTTCAGGTTCACCAACACCTTTATTGGCACACGTGCAAGGCTATTTACAATATGTACAGGCAGGTAACAAAACCAAAATAAAATCCTAGCCGTCCGGCTGCTAACTAACTTAAACAAAATAAATGCGGCTGTCTATTGCACTATGAACAGAAAAGTAACACACTGACCAAAACAATACCTGTTTAGGTTTCTCTGAGTTCACAGAGCAGACCTGCAAAGCTCCTGCTCTAACACCAGCAGCCCCAGAGTGAGCAGCTGCCCGCCCACTTTTCCTTTCTTTTAACTTATCTCCCAGGTCAGCTCCAGCTGCCCTAATTATATATATATATATATATATATATATATATATATATATATATATATATATATATATATTCTCATCTGTGTGAAAATGTGACATTTTGCAAAGATTAATGCAATATGAAAATGACCATATTTGCTCTAAAAGTTTACCTATCAAATTCAGAACCGAGGTACAATGGGAAATCTGACTTGACCAAATATACAGGAATATGGTTGTGACAAAGATCAATGTTGTACTTGTGCTTGGCATGGGATCAGGGTTGCTCAAATCCAATCTGGGAGATAGCCGGGTAGTAGCTATCAGGATATCTCCCAGTAAAGCTGATTCGTGGGGGGGGGTCAAGCTTACCTGTCTGACGTATTCTTAGGTATGTCTCTCGGCCCCTCCCACGATGCTCTCCATGCAGCGGTCATGTGAGTACAAACACTTCCTGCTTCTGGGTCGACGGAGGAAGTGTTTGTAATCACGTGACGTCAGACAGGTAAGCTTGACCCCCCCCTCCCCCCGCACAGCTTTACTGGGAGATATCAAGATAGATACTATCCGGCTATCTCCCGGATCGGATTTGAGCAACTCTGCATGGGATCATGGCACAGTGTTGTGGTTTCGTTTTGAACTCAGGTAACCAAAGTCTGAAAATGATTTGCATGTCCTCAAACATACTGTATCTACAGGTATATCTTTATTCACTGCCACTAAGCACATAATCACATAATCACTGAACTGCGCAGGATGGATCAGTTGTGTGTGTCTGCACAAAGTGTCATCAAGATGGCAATTATGACTTTGGAATTCATAGCAGCAGTGTCATTAAATGGATACATTGTGAAGATCAGCATTGAGAATTTTAAAAAAGGATTAAGTTCAACTGAACAAATCTATTTCTTCATGGGATTAGTAAATATATTCTCAATGACCATAGTGACTGTGCACAGTGTGTTGTTTAACTTATTTCCCTATTTGTTTCAAGTAAAGGAAGTTTATCTTGCTACTTCTATACCTGTTTATTGCTTGACGTTCTACAGCTTTTGGCTGACAGCCTGGCTCTGTGTCCATTTTTGCATCAGCATAGCCAACTTTAAGCATCAAGGTTTTCTTTGGCTGAGAAGAGTTTTCTCTTCTTATTTTAGTTATATTGTTCTCACATCAACAATAGACCCATTTATTGTTGGTCTCCTTTTCCTTTGGGGTTTAAAAATTGAAGTACATGGACAACTTTCGAGAAACAGCACATTCCAGGCTACACTTCCTGGTTTAGTTCTTACCAAATATTCATGGCACAGAGTGATAAGCATTCTTCTTGGTGGCTGTCCACCCTTCATTATAGCTTTCATCTCCACCGGAACCACCACAGCATCTTTACTGAAACACATCCAGAACATGAAAAAGAACCTCTCTGGATTCTCACGTTCTGGACTCCAGGCTCTCACTAATGCCACAAGAACTATGATCTCCTTTCTTTCTCTTTCTCTAAGCCTCTACATTTCTCAGCTCTTATTTTTTTCAATGACCAATCCTAACGATCGAACTGCAAGCATCTTCTGGTTTATCATGATGTTACATCCATCAGCAGAAGCCCTCATCATCATCCTGGCCAGTCCCAAAATGAAGAAAGGGATTTTGGGAAGATTATGTACAGGAAAACCAAAAGATATTTACATTGCGTAGAGAATATTACAATGACTTTCAGTGAAGAGGAATCATAGTTCTAACTTGACTTTTTCATAACGCTTTTGTAGAAATTTCTGGCACGGTTAAACAATGCACTTTGTCCTGCTATTTAGCTTCAAATCTACATTCAAACTGGAGATAACAGTATCTTTGTTTACATTCCAATGTTGATACATGTGTGTGTAATGCTGGGAACACGGGATATGTTTTTTCCGCTCGATTCTAGGCCCGATTGATTTACCACTCGATTCGCCGCTTGATCTCCTTATCTTCCGCTCGGTTTTCTTATCTTTTTTTCCATTCACTTCTATGAGAAATTGTGTACTAAAATGATCAAGCAGAATATCGGACATGACGGAATTTATCAATCAAACGCATCTATCATTCGGGAAAACGTATCGTGTGTTACCAGCATAACAAGTAAAAAATACTTTCTGAGAAGCTGTCTCTGCTTCAGGCACACACAGAATTCAGAAAAACTCATTAGAAGATTTTAATATATAATAAAAAAACCTGTTGGAATAAAATAAAATGGCAGTTTTCAGGACATGAAAAAGTACACTTGTAATTTGTAAACAATATTAGGTGTGCACAAAAGCAAATGTGTTAACTGTAGTATGAATAATAAAAAGTAGAAAAACACATTTTTATTGAATGTTATGTCTGAGTTTTAGACCACTTTAAAATGTTCTTGTGGTTACCCAGGTGTGCCAGAAATAATTTTGCAAAAGCAGACACACTTTTTTTTTCCAGAAGCAGCCAAAAATAGACAATCTACATACGGTACTTATTACTATTACTCTTTGGTAATTTCAAAGATGGTCAAAATATGCATAAGATGTGAGAGGCGCCCAGAATAGAATAGTTAAAATTAACTAAAATAGAAAAAAGGTGAGGTGGCTTAACTCAATGAAAACAAATTTGAATATTTAATAACAAATTTTAATATGCACTTGGCAACACGTTTCATGGGTCCCAGCCCACTTCCTCAGGCTGAATTAAAGTGCCAAAAGCATCTAAAGCCAGCATAAGACACTTTGGGCTTGATTCACAAAACGGTGCTAACTGTTAGCACACTGTGAAAAGTGCTTTGTGTGAAATTTAATAACAGTTAGCACCGTTTTGTGAATCAAGCCCTTTACCTTTAGTCTATTTTAGTTGATTTTAACACAGTTTTATCCTATTCTGGGTGCCTCTTTCACCCCCTTTCTGCTATACACCCTCCTTCGGGAGGGGCAGCTTAGTTGGTAATGGTGTGTTGATGCCACCTTGTAGCCATTTAGTCTCCTTTCTACCAAGAGATTGACCTGGACCCCCGAGTGGAGTCGGTTTTGTGCATCTCCACCTGCCTGCAATGGTTGGTTTGCCTCCTGCAACCTTTCCATCACTCACCTGCTCTATTTTACATTATTTGAACATACTACACCAGCGGAGCTCCTGTTGTTTTTTTTTTTGTTTTTTTCTTTCTCCAGGGTCTTTGTTTTTCACTAGTTATTTTTCTGGGATTTGCTGATTATAGTTGCTCCACATATGCTTGTTTAGTTTTTGAATTCTACTGTATATATAGTGATCTGTTCTTTAACTTGTGTTTTGTACTTGGTACTTGTATTTGGTATCTGTTTTTTAGTACATTGCCACAAGGAGTGGTCCATCTATTATCTGTGTGGCACCTAACAGACAGAGATGCATAGATAGTTTGGTTGTTGTGTCGTAGCCAGGGATTTAGTGGTCATTTCAGCCATGGCATCTTTATTCAAAGATAGATGTGTGTTTTAGCTTTAATGTTTAAATATTATCTGATTTGGAAAATTACAGGGGCTTTTGGGGTGACATTAGTTATCATAAACAAAATCATTACCGGTATAGGGTGATTTTTTTTTTTCATGTCACCTGGGAATTTCTCACCTGATCCTTTAAATAAAATTACTTGAGGGGGGGGGGGGGGGGGGGTTAGCCTTTGACAAGACTTGAAGGAGATCAGGACAACTCTCTGCTGCTGAAGATACAAGATTACAGATGGGCCAGATTTATCAACGCATTACCAACAGTTTTTTCTTCTAAAACTGTTCTAACCAGCAGAAGAACAGTTCTGCATGATAGTGAGAAACTTCCCAAAGCCTATGTAATAGTGGCAGTTTAGCGTGGATTTCTAGAGCTGCACTACAGTTAAGAAAAGTGCAAATTCATTCCTTAACTGCTGCAGATAAGAAGTGCTCATTAGCAGTTCTACAGATCGTGTAAGCTAGATGTGATTTGTGAAGGGCTCCTCCCCACTCACTCAGAGCTTGCTGACAGCAGGTGTGTTGGTTACCTCAGCAACAGCAATTTCCCTCACACACTGCACTGTCTGAGAGGCCTTCCTAGCTCCTTCTATTCCTTACAGTTTAAGAAGGAATCTGCACTATCTAGTGATTTCTTAGGATGTCTGAGACAGTTCTGCACAGATTTCTAAAAAACCTACTAATATTTTGTCTCAGACACTCTTGATAAATCTGGCCCAGAGACTTTACAAAGATACAACAGGATTGCAATGGTAACAGCACGCATTGGATTTGACTACCTAACACTTCATAGTTTGGTTTATGATGGTGAACTTAAAGAAAAACTTTTAGTTCTGTCTTGATTCATTTTTAATTAAAAGGCTTTTTGAAAAGGGTATGTGTGTTTTATTTATTTATTTTATAAATAGTCAAGGGGTCTAAAATGACCCCAATGGATGGTTAGTGGAAGACATATAGTGGTCTCAAAGTCTGGAAAACCTGTTTAGGACATTTCTTTGCTTGTTTTAGATATAAAACAAGCAAAATCACCATCCATTTCTCTGATGATTACTGCATTATCATAACCACCAGAACCACAATTAAACCTTCTATCCATAAATGTACATTTTTCTGAGCCTATAGTGAACTACCCAAGAAGAATCCTAACTGATCTTCAGGTGAAATCAAGAGAGAAATGCATAATCATCCTATTGTGACCACAAAGGGCAGTGACCACCAGATGTCGAATATCGTCTGTCTGCGTCTGTTTGTGAATATATGGCGTGCTCGACCTGCCCCTATACATTATAATGGAGCCAAAAATTGACCCCTTACCCCAGAATCAGCAGACACATGGCAGCCAATCAGCTATCCCTCCCCTGGACCACCCCCACCAGCACAACAAGCATTTTGCAGTCTGTGTTTTGCTTCTGTGCTAGGGAGATCAGGGAGAGTGTTAGTTAGGCCTCTGTTCTGTGTCCTCAGTGCAGATTCTTGCTGCTACCATATTGTCCTGAACAGCTAATAGCCCCTCTTTGGGCTGGTACATTGTATTGCTGTTTTGTGTGTCCAGTGCACAAGTTAGCTGTTGGAGACAGGTCTGCTGGTCCTAGTAGTGCACTGACTAGATAGCTCAATAATCCTTCACAACCACAACTGGCACCTAATATCCACTACTGCCCTGCATAATGCCTCACTGGCAGGGCCTATATTTTGAGGTGATTGTTGCACATAACATAAACCTGTCACCTGACCAGCGTTAAGTGACAATCAGTTCCCTCATGGCAGAGTCTTTCTTTTTTTATATATTAATATTGCGTTAAAAAAAGAAAAAAAATGACAGACAGGGACAGGCCACAGCACAAGGGAATGTAGGGATTGTGCTGCTGTGATTTCCTGTGGCCCTAGCATATTGCCCAGTGTTCAGAGGCCAGACACATGCCTTGAACTTACAAAATGCCACAAAAGTAGCACACCCCGTCTTCTTCTACCACTTCTGCTAGAAACCTTTCCGCAACATCCTCGTCATCCTCTGATATGGGCACTCCACAATGTCATTGAACTACCTCAACCCGATCAAAGGGGCTGGAAAACCACGATCGCCTGCACTCCCACATACCTGCACACAACCATGGTCACCACTACACAAAGATTACCGACGAGAGGAATAACATTCAAGTCCTGAAGGTGTCAACTAGTAAACACAATAATTCACTTACCTGACTTTTCACGAAAGCTCTTTGCGGGTGTTTGCGGTGCGGTAAATGTGGCGTTTTGTCTGTCAGTGTGAACCAAGCCTAACCCTTACACTACCTGATGGACGTGTACACACACCGGACGTATTAAAGCGCTTTATTCCACAAATTTAGGAATGTAATGTGATTTCTGACCTTTAGGGCCTGATTCACAAAGCGGTGCAAAGTGTTTGCACGCGAGTGAAAACCCCTTTGATAAGAAGAAACTCGCGCAAATTTTCCGCACGCAAAGAGTTAGAGCACAAAGCGGTGATAACTTTGCTAGTGCAAAGGTTATCACGCCTAAAGTCTTTTAGGCGTGATAACTGAGTTATCACCGCTTTGTGAATCAGGCCCTTAGAGAACAAAACACGACTCTGGGTCAACTACGTAATGTTTGGTGGGACTTTTGCCATGAATCCCCCTCCGGCATGCCACGGTCTAGGTGTTAGTCTCCTTTAAACAACTTTTCCATAACTTTTGTGGCCAAAAACAGTCCCTCTAGGAACTCGCACTGGCGGACAGGTGATAGCATTGCTGCATCAGTGATTGCCGAATCAAATGCCGCTAATGAAGCGATCCCAACCCACCGACAATCAAGCAGAATTTTCCGCCTGGACAGATCAACTGATTCGATCAATTTCGGATGGAAATCAATCGGTCAATATTAGTGTTAATAATTTCACAGCAAATTCGATCACAGTGATCGAATTTGCTGTATATTGGCAGTAGTGATGACCGTAATGACCTAATTACGATTCCACAAAATGTGGTGTAATTCGTAAAATTAAGATTATGGCCGTAATAGAAAATTCGTAATTTCCTAATTGTAAAGGAAACAAATCAGAACTTCGTCTTTACCGTGGAAATTCATCTGTTCTCGAAATTGTGTTCCAGTCCAGAGCCTCATGTTACTTTTAAAGTCACAACACATGCAGGAACATTTGCATTATCAGATATTGCAAGGCCCAAAATCAAGTGTCTCAGCATGATCGCTAAGTGCCCCTTGACAAAGAGCACCTGTCCCAGAAGTGGCTGCAGGTAGAGCCTCCTGCTACTAGCGATGAGCTTATGAGTAATCACGAGTGCTTACTTGTGATTCAAATGAGCCTTAATTCCCGCAGCTGAGCGGCTGGATTACAAGGGGTTATTTTACCATAATTCCGCTGTTCGTCCTGCGTTCCAAATAGCTTGCACGCATCCTATTGGCCACGTTGCAAGCCTCACCATGGCGCACTTCCTCCTTCAAGCCGGAAGCACTTGTGATTACTCGTAAGCCCATTGCTACCTGATACATTTGAAGCGACAGCCTGTGCAGGGACCTTTGCATTGTCAGATATTGCAAGGCCCAAAATCAAGTGTCTCAGCATGTATGACTGCTAAGTGCACCTTTAGAAAAAGCACCTGTCTTAGAAGTGAAAAACATAAAAAACACAAAATCCTGGCATCTCACCTCGAGTTAGGACATTTCAACACTTGCAGATGTGATCGGGATGTGCCTGAAGGGGTGTGGCAAGCAAAACAGCAAAGTCAAAATGACCTTCCACACACTCAAGCAAATCCTCATGCGAAACTATTCACAAAAATCATGCAGCAATCAATGCGGTCTCTACAGCTAAGTTAAAAGCTGGGATCTTCATTACAAGTGTAGTCTTAGAAGTGGCTGCAGGTAAAGCCTCCTGATACATTGAAAGTGACAGCACTTTGCATTATCAGATATTGCAAGGCCCAAAACCAACTGTCTCAGCATGCAAGATCCCTAAGTGCACTTTGACAAAGAGCACCTGTCTTAGAAGTGGCTGCAGGCACATGATACATTTAAAATGACAGCACATGCAGGGGCCTTTGCATTATTAGTAATTGCAGTCAGTAATTGCAATGAAAGGGATTGATTCACTAAACCGTGATAACTGTTATCACAGCAGTTATCACGCGATCTGCCACTTGTGGCACTTTGAGCGCGCAAAAGATTACTCCGTGTAATAAACAAACTTTTGCATGTAATCACGCCCGGGTTTCACACGCGTGTCCAAGCACAAGCATTCGTTTATCATACAGAGTAATCTTTGACGCACGCAAAGTGCCGTGCGCATCAGATCGCGTGATCACTACTGTGATAGCAGTTATCACGCTTTAGTGAATCAGGCCCAATGAGTGACTTTCCTGAGTTTAGTAATTACTTAAATTTGCATACTTACTATTAAAAATGAAATTACATCCATTTTCATAATTAGAATAACTGTTTCTATACAAAACACAAAATTACAAACTTTTGCTTCAAACACGAATTTGTCGGAAATGTTGCTTATGGAATTCTGAATTACTGTTTGTATGGCAATTACAAAATTATGAATTTGCGATGTATGGTCCAAATTTGTGTCCGTAATTTTGAAAACGTGAAATTAGGCAAATTTCAGCTCTACACTAATTGGCGGGAAATCGATGTAGTGTATGGGTACCTTTACTGGAGTCAGGTGGGGGAATTTCTATTGTTCTGTTGTTTGTTAGCAGACTGGCCTTGTTGTTATCGTGTGCTAACATTTGACATGTTTGTTTGGAAGCTTGATAAAGGGCTTGATTCACTAAAGCGGGATAATTCAGTTATCACGTGTAAAGGCTTTGCACGCCCAAACGAGCATGCAAAGCATTATGTAGGTTCAGGCTGCTTTCACAGTGGGACATTACAGGCGCACGTTAGAGCAGCCTGTAACGCACCCCCACCGCACAGCAATGAAAAATCAATAAGCTGTTCACAGTGCCCACCTTGAGTTACACAGTAACACTTCACGTCAAGACAACGTACTGCATGCAGTACTTTATATGCGGCTAAGCCGTGTTAGACTGTTAGCACATGCTTAGTACGGGTGTTTTTTTTTATTTTAGGGGCGGAGAGGAGGCGAGGAGGGGCCGCTTTGTAGCCAGGAACATGGCTACTTGGCATTCACTGCACTTGCAGTGTTTACTCTTAGGAGCGGCCGCTGATTGGCTGGCGGGACCACGTGATGCGGAGAGCTCCGCTCATGTGGTCTCCGCAGCGCCTCCGACAGAGCAGGCGCAGCAAGAGCTGCTTGTAACGCGGCTCTTGGTAGCGTCCTGCTCCAACACCACCAGGCGTTGCGTTAGGGGCACGTTATGTGCCCTATAACGTCCCCTAAATGCAACATCCTGGTGTGTAAGTAGCCTCAATAATTTTCCGATTTCCACCAATTCCAATAGCCGAATCTGCGGATTTACGATTTCCAAAATAGTAGTTTTTTATATTAAAAAAAGGTTTCCAAAATCCGTACAGTTTGCGGATGTGCACTGCTATGCACACATCAGTGATAAACTTTCAAATGCACTGATTGGCCAAATTCTTCCGAATTCTCTGATTGGCCATGTTGGAAAAATTGGACCAATTTTACCTAAAATACAACTTACCACCCAAATGAATTTTACCTCCTTTTCTTGCCACTAATAGAGGATTGTTTTGGTAGTCTCTGATTGCTGCTGCAATTTTTTTTTATTTTATTTAAAAAGATATTTTTTTCATCAAAAATCCTATTTTTATATTTCCCTCCCTCTCCTTAAATTGGCCCTGACTGCGATCCATACATACTGTACCCTTTCATTGGCATTAGCCTATGAGAGGGATTAGATTGTGAGCCACTGCTGGGAACAGTTAAGTGACAGAGCTGTCCCCTGTACGTTAGATCACAGCACTGTACAAATGTAAATTGCCTTTTTTTTTACTACAGCCTGCCAGCTCCAATCACAGCTGGCAGGCTGTTAAAGGATCCCCGCTCTGGTTACGAGCAGGGGAACGCGCGTGTGTGCAAGTGTGCATTCCCCGTTAATCCCGCCCACCGCACTTTATTTTTTATTTTATTTATTTATCTAAGTATTTTTATTGTGTCGTCATATTGTGCAGTGCTGTACTCTATACTGTCGTGTCACTAACTGTCCCTCAGAGGGGCTCGCAATCTAGTCCCTAGCATAGTCATATGTGTATGTATGTATCGTGTAGTACATATATCATAGTCTACGGCCAATTTTTAGGGGAAGCCAATTAACTTATCTGTATGTTTTGGCGATATGGGAGGAAACCGGAATGCCCAGAGGAAACCCACACAGACACATGCAAAACTTACAAACTCCTTGAAGATGTTTACCTGGCTGGGATTCAAACTAGGGACCCAGCTCTGCAAGGTGAGAGTGCTAACCACTAAGCCACCATGGCACACTTTGACGCTAATCAGCATTAGGCGGTCCACCAGCAGTCATGCTCCCACCCCTAATTGGTGTTAGGCGTTCGGGAGCTGGTTAATATTCCATGGCCCGCCCCTTATTCAATTCATTTTTCTCCTAAGTTTTCTCCTAGGTTTTTACACCTTAGAAATAAAATACCTTTTAAACCACCAGCAAGCAAGAAAATACACTAAATAATATGTGGTACTTTTTCACCTACTTTGGGTAATCTTTTCAACTGTAGAATGCTGAAAAGTTTTATCTCCTAGGGGAAACGTGAATTGAATTAAGTCCCATATACGTATTTACAATGTGTCTATATAGTAATAACATGATATAGAGAAGAACAATGTTAAAACCTTTTATTGGGTGCCGATGTTCAAAAAATAAATGACAACCAAATGCTTCTTTCCCTAATACCTAAGACAATAACAGAATTCAAAGTCACTACTCAGAAATCTACAGAGGGAAAAACAACAACAATGATATACACTGTAAATACACACATACACACACACACACACACACACCACACCACACACACACCACACCACACACACACACACACACACACACACACACCACACCACACACACACACACACACACACACCACACACACACACACACACACACCACACACCACACACACACCACACCACACACACACACACACACACACACCACACCACACACACACACACACACACACACACACACACACACACACACACACACCACACACACACACACCACACACACACACACACACACACACACACACACGTACACACACAAACACACACACCACACACACACACACCACACACACACACACACACACACACCACACACACACCACACCACACACACACACACACACACACACCACACACACACACACCACACACACACACACACACACCACACACACACACACACACACACACACACACCACACACACACACACCACACACACACACACACAC